>NC_053493.1:178890979-179490979 GCF_905171775.1 Rana temporaria
AAAATGTATTTTTGGGTGAACCCCCGCTTAAGCATATTACATTTCTTTTGTGAAATGGGGCTTCTCAGAAATATTTTCAATTTTGTTTCAAATGGCAAAGTACTATTATCTACAAAGTGATCAAAACTGATATGTGTGCACCAATGGTTAGATTTTCCCACTCCCTGGAAAAAAACTTTAAAAACAGATTAAAGTAAAAAAAAAAAAAAAAAAAAACATGATACAGCATTTTAACTCTTTAGTTGATTTACAATTCTGTAGACTTGTTTATGAAGTGTTCTTGTACACCAGCCCTAAATTCTGTTTTATTGATTGCTATCAAGTCGTATACCCAGACAGTGTCCACACCTTCTCCAAATATGTGATCTGGAACCAAATGTGGAAAAGGAAAACGGCAGGCAACAACTCTGGCACTTTCACCTAACTCTCTTTGAAGTTTTTTTTCCAGCTGAGGCATCTGTAGACAAAGTAATACAATTTCAATTTCAATTCCTCAAGGAACAACTAGCATACAAATTGTACAGCATAGCTCAAGGGAAAATTAAAAACAAAAAAAAAGGTATTTTGACTTACCTGTAATTTCTTTATCCAGAAATACAATACAGAACATGTATTCTTAGACTGTCTACAGTATATGCAGCTATCTTCAAAAGACTGGAAACTTGCTAGGGCCACCCCCCTATAACCCCACCCACTCAATGAGACTCCAGTTTTTTTATCAAGCAATAATAGGAGTTATCAAGACACAGAGGGGAGGGGCCTGTTACAGGTAAGTCAAAGTTCCTAATATCTTAACCTCTTCCCACCGACTGTACATATATATGGCCTCACGGAAGTGGGTCTTCTTCCATGGGCCTGCATATACACGTTTTGTGTTACACAGCATGCTGCCACACAGAGACTGGGCTCTGACCTGATCATCCCATACTATTGTTTGTCTATCATGGTTATCAGTCACTGTATATCCCATATCTGTGTTTTTTTTTCATTCTCTTGAATGGAGAAAAATTAATATTGTATTTTTTCACCTTGCTAGAGGAGAAAAGTGTAAACAAAGAAGTGTGTGCAAAATAAAATAAAAATACTAAAGAAAAATAGCTAGATTATGGTTTGATCTAGGTCAGTGCCAGGGTTAAGGTCAAAGGTAATGGTCAGGGTCAAATGTCAGGGCTAGTGTATTTTAGGTAGGAATAACATTTTTGTTTTTACATTTGTATCAATGTCACTTAGTGTCAGCGTGTTTTAGGTAGGAGAAAAAAGCAAAATGTGCAGTGGGCCCTACGGTGGGTACAAACAACAAATAATAACACACACATATGTGATATTATTGTGATTGTCAGAAGCAGGAGAATTTAAGCTAAATAAATAAAAAAAAAAAATACTATTTTGTGCCAGTTTTTCTTTAATAATATAAAAACCAATTATATCCATATTACCATTTACCACCAAATGAAAACCCAATTTGTCCTGAAAAAAAGAAAGGTTTAATTCATCTCCATATGCTATGTACAGTAGTTGTAATGACATGTAAAGGTTTACCAACACATGTCAAACTTGCAAAATTGTGTTGAGGCATTAGGATTTGTTTAACCCTCTGTCAAGAAGAGGTTATTTAAACAGTACCGGACACAGGACTTGCATTCTTAGACCATAGGACGAACCCAACCAATAACTTGGGGGGAGGGCAATATAGCAAATCAGAACCAGGGGCATACCTACAGCATTTGACACCTGGGGCAAATCCTATAGCTGGCACCAGGGTGCACGTTGGTGTGCTGGCGTCAGCGTCAAGTGACGTCACGTGTAGCGCCTCCGTGCACTGCGGCCCAGGACCCTAAATAATCCTCCACCATCTGCTCTCCTGGGGCGACCAGGCCCCTCCTCTGCAAAAACGGTGCTGACTGACCTAAGGATTGTCATCGGGTGGCTGGTGCCAGACAGGAATACATGTAAATGTGCTACTGCCAGTGGTGTCACTAGGGTTGGACCAGATCTTCAGTAAGTTAGGTACTCGATGGATAGCATAGGAATAAGAAGGGAGGCATACATCGCATAATCCAGTTTAAAACATTTAATAAAACCGGCGGGATGGACGTGTGAACGAGATACGCACGTTCTGAGGGAGGGGTCTAACAGCGCTGCCGAAGAGAGTGCAAGGCATGCCTGAGAAGATCCATAGATCCTTCACAGCGTGAGAGGCTGTCAAACCATAGAGGATGCCTTGGCTCCCGGGGCATACCGAACCCAGGATCAGCTAATCCACAGTGAGTTACAGCGCACGAAACAGAAGGGAGGATTGAAGCAGGGCCAGATTAAGAACATCATGGGCCTGGTGCTGAGGATTTTGGTGGGGCCTTTTAGGCTGCATTCACACCTCCGCGACAAGTAACGCCGCGTACGCGGCGTATTTTGCCGCGAATAGTGTAACTTTTTTTTTTCAAATCCTTCCTATTGCTTTGTATGGCCGAATGCCAATGCCGCCTGAAAAAAAGGGTCCGGGACTTTTTTGTTTCCAATGTTTTTATTAAATTTCCAAGTAGAAATACAATAATAGGACAGGTGTCTGTCCAAGCAGTATAATTCAAGTTACAGGTACGAGTCAATGAGAATACAACAGTATAACCAGCGCATGAGAGTTACCCAAATTTTTATACCACAAAACTGTCAACGGATATATAGGAAAAAAAAAAAAATAAAAAAAAAAATGGGGGGATTAACCAGAACTACTACCGGGCCTCCCGGCGGGGAGCCCAACTGATCTCAAAGACCCGTTACTCAGTAAAACAAGAGTAATATGCATCGGCAATAAAATAATAATGAGAAAAATAAAAAGAACAGAAAAGCACCAAAGAGATAAAGACTAGAAAAACAGGAAAGGGAAGGAAGAAAGAAGGAAGAGATGGGGGAGCACTCCAGCATCAAAGGGTCATTCACCAGTAGTAATCTACATCTCACGTAGTCGTGAGATAGTCAATCCAAGGGTCCCAGATCCTGTGAAACACTGCAACCTTGTCTGCCAGGATGGCGGATAGCCTCTCATTCACCATTATCCAAGATAATTTAGCCTTCAGCAGATAGAAAGGAACGGTGGGGGACCTCCAGGACCTCGCTATTGAAATCCTAGCCGCTGTAAATATGTATGCTATTAGCTTTTTTGTACATTTCGATATTCCCTTGATCGGACGTCCCAACAGTGCATCCAGGGGCGACTTACGGAGATTGACCTGAGTCAGTGAGTATATAAAGTTGTACGTACGGATCCAAAACCGTCTCACCTTCGGACATAGCCACCAGACGTGGTACATAGTGCCGTCTGCAGCGCAACCCCTGAAGCACCGCGGGGACGCCCCAGGGACAAAGGTTGCCACTCGCGCCGGGACCATGTACCACCTCAACAATACCTTGTAATTTGCTTCTATCAAAGAGGTATTAATATAAGTTTTAGAGGCACTTTGCGACAATGTACCCCACTCAGCAAGGTCCAGTGGCTCACCCGTATCCTGCTCCCATTTCAGCATATAGTCTAACTTTTGGGAGCTAGAGGATAGGAGACTATAAATCAGGGATATATGTCCAGAATGTTTGTCAAAGGTCGTACAAAGGTGCTCCATGGGAGTACTAGTAGTAACGTCAGAAGCACGATTCAGTGATGACAAAAAATGGGCAATTTGTGTATAACGGAAAAACTCAGCATTTGGGAGTTTATATTTCTCCTGCAGGACAGACCTCGAGAGAACTCCCCTGTGGTCACAGAAGTCCGCTATCCTCAATAGACCCTTATTGGTCCACCAGGTAAAGTCCTGGGGGTGGAGACCCGGGATAAACAGAGAATTACGAAACAGTGGTGCCAGAGGCGTATGTGGGGACTTAAACTTGTGTTTGGCCGTTAGGCGGTCCCATAGGCTGAGAGAAAATGACAGAGACGGACACATTATGGGCGGCCTCTCCTTCCCCCCAAGCCACATTAAGTGGGAGATCTCTCTGTCTGCACATACGGAGGACTCCAATTCCATCCAGAGCGGCCTGGGTCGAGCTGTATGGAAGCGGGTCAGATGGGCCAATTGAGCTGCATGAAAGTATCTGAGAAGATCAGGCACACCCAAACCCCCTCCCACTTTAGGAGTGTACAATGTCCGTCTGTTCACTCTGGGCCTCCCGTGAGCCCATATAAAATCAAGCAATTTAGCCTGGAATCTTTTGAGGTCCGCACCCACTATTGCAATCGGAAGAGTCCTGAATAAGTACAGCACCTTGGGGAGAATAGTCATTTTGATAGAATACAGCCTACCGAACCACGACGGAGGACGAAACAGGGGGGGTAGTTTCTCTTATATAGAGTGGAGAGGGTCGGGGTCAGGAAGATGCCCAGGTAAGGCAGGGCATCCTTCTGCCAGTTAAAAGTGAATGACTGTTGAAGGGCTCGAACTATGTGAGGTGGCAGGGAGACATTGAGGGCCTGGGATTTAGACTGATTCACAGATAGCCCCGTCCGGGACTTTTTTTCATGCCGCAGGTGTACGGCGTTTATGAGATGTGAACCATCTCATAGACAGCAATGGGAATTCTCCCCTCCAGCGGCACGAGCGGCCGGCGTCGGGCGTTTTGTCGCGGAGGTGTGAATGGGGTGTAATAAATAATAAATAAATGCGTGGAAATGACATGAACGCAGCCCAGCCAAGGCAAGTGACCAAAGGCACAGAACCCAGAAGGAAGACCGGGTGAAGATGGAAGTGCCCGGGCCCCGCCTGATTCATCGCAGCACTGGAGGGCTCAGTCTGAAAATTTAAGTGTACACTAATGTGCTAATATGCTGTGCATACTTGTACGTTGTGGCATAACCTACCCCAGGGCCTCTAAAAAGTAGTAATGTCAGGAAAGTTTACTACCGCTTTATTATCCCAGGATCCCAGGAGCCTCTCATGGGGCCCCCTACTGACCCGGTGGACGGTGGCCCTTGGGCAGTGCCTAAGTGCACAGTTGCCAACATTTAAAAAATATTTTCAGGGCCACTTTTTTATATAAGTGCTATATTTAGAGTACCTGAGATCCCCGATGTTCCTCTATACATCATAGTAGTAATCACAAAATTAAATGAGTACTAATAATGGGGCAGAACAAATATGAGAACTGATATTTCCTTTAGTTGAACTAACAAAAGTGTGTCCATTCTAGAGCTGGTAATATTGAGGATATTCAGTATAATTTTAAAGAACTGTTTTTGTGGGTAAGCGACATAGGGGAGGAGTATGGACGGTATATAAGTGGGAAGTATGTGCAGGTGAGGGAGAGGAATGTGGAGGGTCTAACAGTGGGCACTATGTAGAGGAGAGGAGGGCAGTATGTACAGGAAGAGTGAGGGGGTATGACAGAGGGTAGTACGTACCAGAGAGAAGTGTGGAGAGTATGATGGGGCAGTATGTACAGGAGAGGAGTGTGGAGGGTATGACAGTGGGCAGTATGTACAGGAGAGGAATGTAGACGGTATGATAGTGGGCTCTATGTATAGGAGAGGAGTGTGGAGGGTATGACAGTGAACACTATGTATAGGAGAGGAGTGTGGAGGGTATGACAGTGAGCAGTATGTACAGGAGAGGAGTGTGGAGGGTGCGACAGTGGGCACTAAGTACAGGAGAGAAGTGTATGACAGCAGGCACTATGTACAGGAGAGGAGTGTGAAGGGTATGACAGTGGGCGCTATGTATAGGAGAGGAGTGTAGAGGGTATGACAGTGGGCACTATGTACAGGAGAGGAGTGTGTAGGGTATGACAGTGGGTACTATGTATAGGAGAGAAGTGTGGAGAGTATGACAGTGGGCACTATGTACAGGAGAGGAGTGTGGAGAGTATGACAGTGAGCACTATGTACAGGAGTGGAAGAATGTTTAGGGACTGAGTAGTGGTTAAGCGGGTCATACATGGATTGAAATTACGCCAATTATGCAGAGACCAGCCATAGTCAATCTATGTATGGGCTAGCTGGTTTTACACAAGTCAATCTATTAATCAACTTGAGTACAACCAGCCTGTTTTTTTTTCTTAAAACAATCAGTGCTGCCAGCTAAAGTTAGCAACACTGATCATTGTACGCACTGGCAGAACACAATAACACTGCAGGAGTGATTCCCCCATCCACAGGTCAGCAGGTGAGAGGGTGTGTGGGGGGACAGGCTGGGGAGAGATACTAGTCAGTGGCTGGGTAGGCACTGGTAGTATCAGAGCCAGATACACACAGGTTACATACACCACGATCGTTAGAGCGAGAACAATGGGCCAAATTCTCAAAAAAGCTGCGTAACTTAACTTTCAGCAGTTAAGTTACACTGACTTAAAATCTCTACCTAAGTGCCCGATCGTCAAAGCACTTACCTAGAAATTTCAGGCCGTGTAACTTAAGTGCCGCCGTCGCAAGGCGGTCCTCCTCTCCTGGGGGCGTTTAAAATTTAAATGAGGCGCGCTCCCGCGCCGGCCGTACTGCGCATGCGTGTGACGTAATTTTCCCGACGTGCAGCGCGCGAACGTAATTAACGCCGGGCGGCTTTGAGAATTTCGACGGGACACTAAAGTTGCGACGGGTGAAAAAAAAAAGACGCGCCGGGAAAACAAATAATTATAAAAAAAAAATGACAGCATGCATTCCTGAGAGGGAGAACTTCATGCCAATTTTCAAAGAAAAAACCGGCATGGGTTCCCCCCCCCCCCAGGAGCATACCAGGCCCTTAGGTCTGGTATGGGTTGTAAGGAGACCCCCCACGCCGAAAAATCGACGTAGGGGGTCCCCCCACAATCCATACCAGACCCGTATCCAAAGCACGCTACCCGGCCGGTCAGGAAGGGAGTGGGGACGAGCGAGCGCCCCCCCCTCCTGAGCCGTGCCAGGCCGCATGCCCTCAACATGGGGGGGTTAGGTGCTCTGGGGCAGGGGGGCGCACTGCGGGCCCCCCCACCCCAGAGCACCCTGTTACCATGTTGATGAGGACAGGACCTCTTCCCGACAACCCTTGCCGTTGGTTGTCGGGGTCTGCGGGCGGGGGCTTATCGGAATCTGGGAGTCCCCTCAAATAAGGGGGCCCCCAGATACCGGCCCCCCACCCTAAGTGAATGGATATGGGGTACATCGTACCCCTACCCATTCACCTGGAGGCAAAAAGTAAAAGTTAGTAAACACACAACACAAGGGTTTTTAAAATAATTTATTATTCTGCTCCGGATGCCCCCCTGTCTTCTTTATTAGCTCTATTACCAGGGGGGGCTTCTTCTTCCACTCTCCGGGGGTCTTCTTCCACTCTCGGGGGTCTTCTCCGCTCTCCGGGGGGGGCTTCTTCTTCCGCTCTCCGGGGGGGGGCTTCTCCGCTCTCCGGGGGTCTTCATCTCTCTTCGCCGCTCACCGCTGTTGACTCGGCGAACCCCGGTTCTTCTGCAGATGTCCGGTGCCTTCTTCTTCAGCGCTGGCTGCCTGCTATCTTTGTGTGTTAGCTCAATTTCTAACAGGCAGCCGGCGCGGTCTTCTGTGACGTCATCTTCTTCTCTTCCCTTCTTCCGATGTTGCCTCGTCGCTCTTGTCACTGTAATGATGGAAGCGCGCCTTGCATCCCATTTATATAGGCATCACCGTCCCATCATGCTCCGGTAGGTACCCACGTGGTGGGTGCACGTGGGTAGGCACCCACCACGTGGGTACCTGCCGGAGCATGATGGGACGGTGATGCCTATATAAATGGGATGCAAGGCGCGCTTCCATCATTACAGCAACAAGAGGCGACGAGGCAACATCGGAAGAGGGGAGAAGAAGAACCTGACGTCACAGAAGACCGCGCTGGCTGCCTGTTAGAAATTGAGCTAACACACAAAGATAGCAGGCAGCCAGCGCTGAAGAGGAAGGCACCGGACATCTGCAGAAGAACCGGGGTTCGCCGAGTCAACAGCGGTGAGCGGCGAAGAGAGATGAAGACCCCCGGAGAGCGGAGAAGCCCCCCCCTCGGAGAGCGGAAGAAGAAGCCCCCCCGGAGAGCGGAGAAGACCCCCGGAGAGTGGAAGAAGACCCCCGGAGAGTGGAAGAAGAAGCCCCCCCTGGTAATAGAGCTAATAAAGAAGACAGGGGGGGCCTCCGGAGCAGAATAATAAATTATTTTAAAAACCCTTGTGTTGTGTGTTTACTAACTTTTACTTTTTGCCTCCAGGTGAATGGATAGGGGTACGATGTACCCCATATCCATTCACTTAGGGTGGGGGGCCGGTATCTGGGGGCCCCCTTATTTGAGGGGACTCCCAGATTCCGATAAGCCCCCGCCCGCAGACCCCGACAACCAAGGGCAAGGGTTGTCGGAAAGAGGTCCTGTCCTCATCAACATGGGGACAGGGTGCTCTGGGGTGGGGGGGCCCGCAGTGCGCCCCCCTGCCCCAGAGCACCCAACCCCCCCATGTTGAGGGCATACGGCCTGGCACGGCTCAGGAGGGGGGGGCGCTCGCTCGTCCCCACTCCCTTCCTGACCGGCCGGGTAGCGTGCTTTGGATACGGGTCTGGTATGGATTGTAGGGGGACCCCCTACGTCGATTTTTCGGCGTAGGGGGGGTCTCCTTACAACCCATACCAGACCTAAGGGCCTGGTATGCTCCTGGGGGGGGGAAACCCATGCCGGTTTTGAATTTATAAATTCCCGTGGAGTTCTCCCTCAGGAATGCATACCAAATGCCGTCGCTTGAATGGGCTTTTACAAGGTGTGACTAACTTTCCACATTGTAAAACCAGCCCTAGTTTTGCGCAGGCAAATTCGGAACTTACGCAGAAATCACAATGATGAAATGCTTTGAAAATCTGCTTAAGTCCTCATTTGCATATGCAAAGCTGCATTTCAATGAGAAATGCCCCCAGTGGCGGATGCGGTACTGCATCCTAAAATCTGACCGTGTAAGTGTCTTACACATGTCAGATTTTCTGCCTAACTTTGGAAAAAGCCTTTTGAGAATCGTTTCCAAAGTTAGGCACAGACTGAACAGCAGTTAAGTCTGCGTATCTCTTTTGGGAATCAGGCCCAATAATTCTAGTACTAGACCTCCTCTGTAATTCTAAACATGTAACCTAAAAAAATGTAAAGCATCGCTTAGGATACCAAAAAAAATTGTGCTAACTTAACTGACTAACTGTTTTTTTAATGAATGAAACATTTTTTTCCAAAAAAAATTGCTGCGCAAATACCGTGCTAGAGCTGCACAATTAATCGTTAAAAAAATCGTGATCTCGATTCAACCCCCCTGACGATCTTCAATGCAGAGTTTGCTGATTCTTTCATATAACAAGTGGAGAGACTTTCAGCTGTCAAAAGAAAATATCTGGGCAGTCTGCCAAGTTTTTAACAGGAAACATTGTAACTGACACTTCCTTCTTTGATCAAAGGGATACACTTCTGTGTGTAAAGAACAAATCTGAGCAGTCTGCGAAGTTTGTAAACAAAATGAAACATTGCAACTAACTAACATTGTAACTGAATTTAACCACTTAAAGTCCAACACTTGTTTCTTAAGTTAGAAAGCAATATTATTTGCTAGAAAATTACTTGGAACTGCCAAACATTATATATATTTTAGCAGAGACTCTAGGGAATACAATGGCTATTGCTGCAATATTTTATGTCACACTGCATTTTCCCACTTCAATGAATAATAAAAACCATAAAAACAAAACAGTGAAGTTAGCCCATTTTTTTTTTTTTTTGTTTTAATGTGAAAGATGATGTTACGCCGCAACAATCGTGAGAGAATTGTGATCTATCTTCTAAGCAAAACAATTGCAATTCTCATTTTAGCCAGAATCGTGCAGCTCTGTACCCTGCAACATAAAAAGTGCAAAGACCACCATAGAGTAATTTTCTAGCAAAACACAAATGATGATTTTTACATGTAGTAGAGAAGTGTCAGAATTGGCCTGGGTGGCAAGGGGTTAATTACCATGAGTAATATACAAATAATTATTATAAGCCCTGTGATCCTATCAGTCTGCTGTAGTGTGTCAGCTTGTATTTATATTGGCCGCTCTGAATGTAGCTTCTGACAGGCTGTGCAAGCAGGCCCGTATCTCCGGAACCATAAATGATAGCCGTCCCATATTTTAACCAGTTGTGGGGTAGCTCTTCCCATGCCTACCCCCAAATGTGGGGTTTCTGTGACCTCTGGTCATCGAGCTACAACCCCCCAAATTCGATCTTAAAAAAAAAAATTCTTAAAAAAAATAAATTTTTTTTTATTTTTTTTTTTTTGGGGCAAATGGGCCTATCTTGAGAAAGGGGCCTGGAGCTGCAGCTCCATCAGCCCCATTGTTAATCCGGCCCTGACTACTATGATGTATAGAGGAACATCGGGGATCTCAGGTACTCTAAATATAGCACTTATATAAAAAAGTGGCCCTGAAAATATTTTTTAAATGTTGGCAACTGTGCACTTAGGCACTGCCCAAGGGCCACCGTCCACGGGTCAGTAGGGGGCCCCATGAGAGGCTCCTGGGATCCTGGGATAATAAAGCGGTAGTAAACTTTCCTGACATTACTACTTTTTAGAGGCCCTGGGGTAGGTTATGCCACAACGTACAAGTATGCACAGCATATTAGCACATTAGTGTACACTTCAATTTTCAGACTGAGCCCTCCAGTGCTGCGATGAATCAGGCGGGGCCCGAGCACTTCCATCTTCACCCGGTCTTCCTTCTGGGTTCTGTGCCTTTGGTCACTTGCCTTGGCTGGGCTGCGTTCATGTCATTTCCACGCATTTATTTATTATTTATTACACCCCATTCACACCTCCGCGACAAAACGCCCGACGCCGGCCGCTTGTGCCGCTGGAGGGGAGAATTCCCATTGCTGTCTATGAGATGGTTCACATCTCATAAACGCCGTACACCTGCGGCATGAAAAAAAGTCCCGGACCCTTTTTTTCAGGCGGCATTGGCATTCGGCCATACAAAGCAATAGGAAGGATTTGAAAAAAAAGTTACACTATTTGCGGCAAAATACGCCGCGTACGCGGCGTTACTTGTCGCGGAGGTGTGAATGCAGCCTAAAAGGCCCCACCAAAATCCTCAGCACCAGGCCCATGATGTTCTTAATCTGGCCCTGACCATTTCACCCCAAAAAAAATGTCAAAAGTGTTAAAAATGACAGTAGCCGGTTTTTGACAAATCTTTTAATAAAATCTTCTTTTCTTCTTTCCTTCGGGTTTCTTCCGCTGCTTCTTTCTTGGGTCTTCTCGTCCACATCTTGCCCGACGTCTTCTTCTATCTTCTCCGTCCGTCCGCCAGCCTCCTCGTCCGCATCTTGTGTCTTCTCCGGTCTTCTTCTCTCCCCGGACCCAGCGTTTGAATTTGATTTGGCCGCCGTGTTGCGCTCCTGGGACCCGCCCCCCTCTGACGCCACAAGTAAACTCCTTAGAAGGTCATGTGCGTCAGAGGGGGGCGGGGTCACAGAGCGTCACACAGCGGGGGAATTCAATTTCAAGCGCGCCGCCCGGAGAAGAAGTTCCCGCCGTGTCACACTCATGTGACCCCGCCCCCCTCTGACGCACATATGCCACACGCGGACTTTCATATGAGTTTACTTTTGGCGTCAGAGGGGGGCGGGTCCCAGGAGCGGGAACACGGCGGCCAAATCAAATTCAAACGCTGGGTCCGGGGAAGAAAAAGATGTGGACGAGAAGGCTGGCGGACGGACGGAGAAGAAGACAGGAGAAGACAACGGGCAAGATGCGGGACCAGAAGGCTGAAGGACGGACGGAGAAGATAGAAGAAGACGTCGGGCAAGATGTGGACGAGAAGACCCAAGAAAGAAGCAGCGGAAGAAACCCGAAGGAAAGAAGAAAAGAAGATTTTATTAAAAGATTTGTCAAAAACCGGCTACTGTCATTTTTAACACTTTTGACATTTTTTTGGGGGTGAAATGGTAGAGGTACAATGTACCCCATTACCATTTCACATAGGGGGGGGGGCAGGATCTGGGGGTCCCCTTTGTTAAAGGGGTCTTCCAGATTCTGATAAGCCCCCCGCCCGCAGACCCCCACAACCACCGGGCAAGGGTTGTGGGGATGAGGCCCTTGTCCCCATCAACATGGGGACATCCTCCCCATGTTGAGGGCATGTGGCCTGGTGCGGTTCAGGAGAGGGGGGGGCCGCACTCTGTCCCCCCCTCTTTTCTGCGGCCGGCCAGGTCAACGTGCTTGGATAAGGGTCTGGTGTGGATTTTTAGGGGGACTCCACGCCATTTTTTTTTCAATTTGGGGTGGAGTTCCCCTTAAAATCCACACCAGACCTGAAGGGTCTGGTATGGATATTTGGGGGGACCCCACGCCATTTTTTGGGGGGGTTTTTACGGCGGGGTTCCCCTTAATATCCATTCCAGACCTGAAGGGCCTGGTAATTTAATTTGGAGGGACCCCCATTTTTTTTTTTTTTTATTATTTTTAATGAGCAATGACTGTATTCTTTATAGCCATGAGTACTTTAAACTTCCTTTTTTTTGTTTCACTTCAGAAATGACATCTTGTACAGGGACAGTTCTAAGCACGGGAAACATGCGTGTACCCCCCTCCCCCCCTGTATGAAATTTAAAGGAATATTTCACTTTTATTATTTCACTTTAACCACTTCCATACCGCGCCTATTCTGGCACTTCTCTCCTTCATGTAAAAATTATATTTTGTTCCTGGGAAATTAGTCAGGACCCCCAAACATTATATATAATTTTTTAGCAGACACCCTAGGGAATAAAGTTAGCGGTCATTTTTTATTTGATTTCCAACGGTATTTGCGCAATAATTTTTCTAACGCCTTTTTTTTGGCCCAAAAAAAAAACACGGTTCATGAATTAAAAAAAAAAAAAACCAGTAAAGTTAGCCCAATTTTTATGGATAATGTTAAAGATGATGTTTTCACCGAGTAAATAGATACCTAACTTGTCACGCTTTAATATTGTACACACTCATGGAATGGCGCCAAACTTCGGGACATAAAAATATCCATAGGTGATGCTTGTTTTTTTTTACAGGTGACCAGTTCAGAGTTACAGAGGAGGTCTAGGGCTAGAATTATTGCTCTCGCTCTAACGCACGCGTCAATTCCTCACATGTGTGGTTTGAATGGTGTTTACATATGTGGGCGGGACTTACATGCATATTTGCTTCTGAGTGCGAGCTTCTAGGGACAGGGGCGTTATTTAATTTTTTTTTTTTTTTTTTTTACCTCATATTTTTATTCTTGCACTTTTTTGACACTTTTTTTGATTTTGGATCACTTTTCTTCCTATTACAAGGAATGTAAACATCCCTTGTAATAGGACTAGTGTGTGACAGGTCCTCTTTATGGAGAGAGGCGGGGTCAATAAGGCTGGAAAGCATGGTATTGAAAAAAAAAAAAAAAAGATCTCATGCTTTCAGCTGCAATCATGTTCGTTCAGCACAGTGGTGTAGTGTATAGCACTTTGACCTAGCAGCAAAAGAGTCGTTGGTTCGAATCCCGCCCGTGACAGCATCTGCATGGAGTTTGCATGTTCTCCCTGTGCCTGCGTGGGTTTCCTCCCACAATATAAAAACACGCTGTAAATCGGATCCGGTCTAAATAAGCCCTAATATGCAGTAGTATATTTAGGTTTTGTTCTGCCCTAGGCCTGACTACATATCTGCACCTCCTAATAGAAAAATGACCCACCCCTTCCTGTCAAGGTCACACCCTGTTTTTGTATGACCCGCCCAGGAATTTTCAGGGGACCCACACACTAGTTCTGGGGGGGAGGGGGGCACTGGATTCCCTTAACCACTTCCATACCAGGCACTTACGCACCTTCCCGCCCAAGCCAATTTTCAGCTTTCAACACTGTCGCACTTTGAATGGCAATTGCGCGGTCATACAACACTGTACCCAAACAAAATTGGTGTCCTTTTTCCCCCACAAATAGAGCTTTCTTTTGTTGGTATTTGATCACTTCTGCGATTTTTTTTGCGCAACAACTAAAAAAAGACTGCAAATTTTAAAAAAAAAAATGTTTTTATTTTTTTAGGTTAATTTTTTTGTAAATAAGTTTTTCTCTTTCAATTACGGGCACTGATATGGCGGCACTGATGGGCACCGATGAGATGGCACTGATGGACATCGATGAGGTAGTACTGACGGGCACAGATGAGGTGGCATTGATTGGCGGCGCTGGTATGCGGCACTGATGGGCACTCATAGGCGGCACTGATGGGCACTCATGGGCGGCACAGATGGGCACTCATGGGCGGCACTTATGGGTGGCACTGATGGATACTTATGGGTGGCACAGGTGGGCACTGATAGGTGGGCACTGTGCATGGATGGGCACTGTGGGGTGGCACTGATTTTCCCAGGTTGCCAGTCAGTGCCCATTTGTGGGCACTGATTGGCATCTTTTTTCTTTTTTTTTAATGCTTTTTGTTTTTTTTTTCCATATTTTTTTTTTTTTGCCCACCCTGGTGGTCCAGGGTGGGCATCCCTGGTGGTCCAGTGTGGTGATCCGAGGGGGAACTGCGCTGATAAACAATCAGCGCGAACGCCCCCTGTCAGGAGAGCCGCCGATCGGCTCTCCTATACTCGCGTCTGTCAGACGCGAGTGAGGAAGAGCCATCGATGGCTCTTCCTGTTTACATCGTGATCAGCCGTGATTGGACACGGCTGATCACGTGGTAAAGAGTCTCCGTCTCCGTGAGAGACTCTTTACCGAGATCCGAGATGCAGGGTGTCAGACTGACACCCCGCATCACCGATCGCCGCGCTGCGTGCCCCCACAGGCGCGCGCGGCATGAAATCCTGCAGGACGTCCTGTCAGGATTGTGTAACCACTTCCCGGACGTAAATCGGCCATAGGCTGGGCGGGAAGTGGTTAATTTGCATAGTTTTTCTCTCACTTCCTGTTTGGCTATGGGGCAGGAAGTGAAGGCAAATCTCCCCAATTGGACACAGATAATACAAAATAAACTGACAGGGCCTATAACCCTCCCTCACTCTATCCAAAATTAAAGAAAATAAAACTTGTTGATTATAGTTCTTGTCAGGGGCGGACTGACCATTGAGTCACTCGGGCACTGCCCCAGGGCCCCATGCCACTAGGGGGCCTCATCCGGGTTGCCAGGCTCAGTAAAACCAGGGACAGTATGTAAAAATCTGTGTTTTTTTTAGATCTGTCCCTGATATGTCCGAAAATTACATGCTTTTAATGTGAATATCCCAAGATTTTAGCTGCCCGCCTCTGCACTACCTCCTGGCGTGGTGGCCATCTGTAAGCCAGAGGGGCCCCATAATCTTCTATTGCCCGGGAGCCCCATGAGTTGTCAGTCCGCCCCTGGTTCTAGTTTAAGCACAAATTTCATAGAGTTTTATTGAGAGCCCTAAGAAAATATAACCATGCCAATAGGCCAGGATACAGCGTGGCTAATATGTATGAATGTGTGTGTTAGAGCACCCCACCCAATGTTAACTAAAAAATTATTAATTTGCAAATAAGTATTATCTGCTCATTTTTTTGGGGATGTCTGCACCCCTGATAGTGACAACATTTGTGAGGTGTCTTCACCCTTTCTAATTCATTCACTTCCTGTCACATAGCCAAACAGGAAGTGAGGGTAAAACCTTACTAATATCTTTTCTTGGGGACACAGAGATCAATCTAAATAGTTTCCCATTATGTAAATTGCACTCTAGCATTTTGCTGTGTACACCCCAAATTATTAGTGATCTTGGACTTTGGGGTCCATTTACTAAAGGCAAATCCACTTTGCACTACAAGTGCAAAGCAAGGAAGAAAGAAAACAAAACAACTTTGCTTCTACAGGATTGGATGTTAAAACCATCAGTGCTTCCTCTCTGATTTTCAGCAACTATGCTTGTACTGCAGAGTGGCTTTGCCTTTACTAAACCCCAAACTAAATAATCATTTGGGGCAGGGATCCTCAAACTACGGCCCTCCAACTGTTGTAGAACTACACATCCCATGAGGCCTTGTAATGCACTGACATTCACAGACATGACTAGGCATGATGGGAATTGTAGTTCCTGAACAACTGGAGGGCCGTAGTTTGAAGACCCATGATTTGGGGTGTACACAGCAGTGCTGGAGTGCAATTTGCTTAATGGGGACACTAGTTAGATTGACCTGTGTCCCCAAGAAATGACACTGGTAGGGTTTTAACCTCACTTCCTGTTCAGCTGTGTGACAGGAAGTGAAGCCAATTTTAAGAAAAGGGACACAAAGCTCAACCCAAAAATAAAAAAACACAAAGCAGGGGTTCTAACACTCACTTGGCTTCCCTCAAACACCCACAATTTGAATAGGATTGCCTTGCGCTAGATTTAAGCACAGTGCTGTAAATCAGCACGTCAAGCCTGTCCACCAATAGCAACCCCCCCCCCCCCCACACAGGCCATGTTTGCAGGTTTTCCTTCATCTTGCACATGTACTTTAAAAGACAGTCTGGACAGCAATTCTTGATAAGAGAAATCCACAAAACATGTCCTGTCGGGGGTACTTGAGGGCTGAGGACCACTGCAGAAAAAAGAAAATACTTACCAGTTTTGTCTTTAAAGTCATGGAGAATAAACATGGCAAACATTTCATGATTACACACCAGGAAAGAAGCTTAGACAAAAATCACACATAATTTGTTAGGCCCAAACCGATTTCAGCTGCAGCTGTCAACATATGTAGCATGAAAAAGTAACAAAAGACAAACTTAAAATTTTTAAAGTAATTTTTATTGGTCAACAAAACAAGGAAAGCAAAAAAAGACAAACAAACAAACACAAACAAAAATACATTTCAAAATTCTAAATAACCATAGCTTTAACATCTTCACACATTTTTCATAAAATAAGGCCACATAGACAAATACATCAAAGTGAACATCATTTAAAAATAAACCAAAACCATTGGCAAAATAAAACAAAACCCATGCAACAAACCACATTTGTGTTTAGCAACAGCATTTCTGCCAGCCTGCCCCTTCTGAGGGCAGCTGAGGACTGATCGATCCCTGCTTTTTATAACAGTGCTAGTAATGAAGCAATTGAAATCACATGAACAAATTGCAGTCTCTAGTTTGGGTGAGCTTGTAATTGGGCACACCTGCAATTAACCCAAACCACGCTCTATGAGCATCCAAGTGTTTTTCACCTTTTAAAAAGAAAGGATATTTTTTTCTAAGTGTTTGAGCATGCTCAGTTCATCACACATGTAGGAACCAAGCTGCAATGGAATGAGAGCTTTTTTTTTTTTTTTTCCCCTGATCTGATGCTTTCCAGCCTGAAGGGGAGGTGTTAAAGACAGAAGTAAACACGCACATTTAATAATCTATTTGTGGGAAAAAAAAGGTTGCCAATTTTGTTTGGGAGCCACGTCGCACGACTGCGCAATTGTCAGTTAAAGCGACGCCATGCCGAATCACAAAAACTGGCCCGGTCATTGACCAGAAATATGGTCCGGGCTCAAGTGGTTAAAAATTAACAAAACACAAAAGTTAGCCCAATTTTTGGGGATAATGTGAAAGATGATGTTACACCGAGTAAATAGATACCTTACATGTCACGCTTTACTATTGGAAACACTCCTGCAATGGGGCCAAAATTAATTCCGTGAATATCCCCATAGGCGACCTTTTTCTTTTTTTTCCAGGTTACCAGTTTATAGTTACAAAGAAGGTCTAGTGCTAAAAGTATTGCTCTCGCTCTAACGCACGCGTCAATACCTCACATGTGTGGTTTGAACGATGTTTATATATGTGGGCGGGACTTGCGTAAGTCCCGCCCACATATGTAAAAATTATTTTAACTTTTTGCTATAATAAATATCCCCAAAAATATATATTCTAAAAAATAAAAAAACCCTCAGTTTAGGCCGATACGTATTCTACATCTTTTTGGTTCCAAAAAATCGCAAATAGCGTTTAGTGTTTGGTTTTGGCAAAAGTTATAGCGTCTACAAAATATGGCTTTTTTTTGTTTTAACTAGTTATTGCGGCGATCAGCGATTTTTATCGGTACTGCGACATTATGGCGGACACATCGAACACTTTTTTGGAACCATTGGCATTTTTCTAGCGATCAGTGCTGTAAAAATGCATTGCTTACTATAAAAATGCCACTGGCAGGGAAGGGGTTAACACTAGGTGCGAGGGAGGGGTTAAATATGTTCCCTGGGTGTGTTCTAACTGTAGGGGGGGTGGGACTGACATGTGTAAATGACAGTTCGCTGTTCATGAAGGGGAACTCCAGACCCCAAAAAAAAAAATAAGGTGGGTTCCCTCCAGGTGCATACCAGGCTCTTAGGCTTGGTCTGGAACATAAGGGGTTAAACCCGCGCAAAAAAAAACAGCGTGGGGTCCCCCCCAAGATCCAAACCAAGCCCTTATCCCAGGCACGCAGTCTGGTCAGACAGGAATGGGGGTGGGGACGAGCGAGCGCCCCCCCCTCCTGAGCCGTACCAGACCACATGCCCTCAACATGGAGGAGTGTGTGCTGTGGGGGAGGGGGGCACTGCCCCCCCACCCCAAAGCACTCTTGTCCCCATGTCGATAGGGACAAGAGCCTCTTCCCGACAGCCCTGGCCGTTGGTTGTCGGGGTATGCGGGCGGAGGGCTTATCAGAATCTGAGAGGCCCCTTTAATAAAGGGGCCCCCAGATTCCGGCCCCCACCCTATGTGAATGAGTATGGGGTACATTGTACCCCTACCCATTCACCTGGGGGAAAAAATGGAAAAAAATAATACACCACACACATTTAAAAATTAATTTATTAGTCAGCCGGGGGTCTTCTGCCGGGGCCCCCCACCACCACCCCATTAGGCCCCGGGCTTCGCCATCTTCTGCCGGAACCCCCTTCACCAGTGAGGCTCCTGCCTTTGGGGGAGGGTCCCGGGCTTCTACGACGGTTTCTGGGGGGGGTGCACTGGCACCCCGCCTTCAGCGACGTAATTCACCGGGACCCCCTTCACCAGTGAGGCTCCTGCCTTTAGGGGAGGGTCCCGGGCTTCTACGACGGTTTCTGCGGGGGGGGGTGCACTGGCACCCCACCCCCGTCTTCAGCGCCGTAATTCACCGGGACCCCCTTCACCAGTGAGGCTCCTGCCTTTGGGGGAGGGTCCCGGGCTTCTACGACGGTTTCTGCGGGGGGGGTGCACTGGCACCCCACCCCCGTCTTCAGCGCCGTAATTCACCGGGACCCCCTTCACCAGTGAGGCTCCTGCCTTTGGGGGAGGGTCCTGGGCTTCGACGGTTTCTGCGGGGGGGGTGCACTGGCACCCCACCCGTCTTTAGCGACGTACGGTGTTGTACGGTGTCTTCCGCCGGGGGGCGACACCCGCGGGCTTCTGCGATGCCTTCCGCTTCTGCCTGTCTCCTTCGCGGAGCACAGGGCTTGTCTCCGCTGTCTTCTCCCTTCTCTTCCATTCGATGTTGACACGACCATGTCCGGCGCTGGAATGCCGTCTGAGCAGCGGGCATGGACTTATATAGGGCAATGCCACCATGTGACTTCAACCCATGTGACATCACATTCCCATCATGCCCAGGGAATGTGATGTCACATGGGTTGAGGTCACATGGTGGCATTACCCTATATAAGTCCATGCCCGCCGCTGACACGGCATGTCAGCGCGGAACCTCGTCGTGTCAACATCCAATGGAAGAGAAGGGAGAGGACAGCGCAGACAAGCCCTGTGCTCCCGGAGGAGACAGGCAGAAGAAGCAAGAGAGAAGAAAGAAGACGGAAGAAAGCCCTGGCTCCGCGGGGGAGCCAGGCAGAAGAGGGAGCAGAGAAGACAGAAGAGAAAAGACCTGGGAGTTGGCGCACCCCCGGCAGAAGACCAGGAAGACCGGAACCCTGGCGGAAGGCACCGGAAAGACCGGGGGATAGGCGCCATCCCCCGGCAGAAGACCCCGAAGTCCGGATGCCCCCCCCTAATGTAAAAGAGCTTAAATGGGGTGGGGGCATCCGGCGGAAGGCTCCGGAGAGGACAGAGGGATGGCGCCCTCCCCCGGCAGAAATCACCGAAGCCCAGGGTCCCGGCGGAAGATCGGGAGAGAAGAAACCCCCCCTTGTAAGAGAGCTAAAGAAGAAAGGGGGGGCTCCGGAGCAGATTAATAAAATATTTTATTGTGTGGTGTTTTATTTTACTTTACACTTTCCCCCATGTGAATGGGTAGAGGTACGATGTACCCCATACTCATTCACATAGGGTGGGGGTCCGGCATCTGGGGGCCCCCTTATTAAAGGGAGCTCGCAGATTCCGATTAGCCCCGCCCCCGTCGGGAAGAGGCTCTTGTCCCTATCGACATGGGGGCAAGAGTGCTGTGGGGTGGGGGGGCAGTGCCCCCCTCCCCCACAGCACACACTCCCCCATGTTGAGGGCATGCGGTCTGGTACGGCTCAGGAGGGGGGGGCCGCTCGCTCGTCCCCACCCCCATTCCTGTCCGGGCCAGACTGCGTGCTTGGGATGAGGGCTTGGTTTGGATCTGGGGGGGACCCCCGCGCCGAATCGGCACGGGTTTAACCCCTCACGTTCCGGACCAAGCCTAAGAGCCTAATGTAGCCCTGAAGGGGGACCCGCACCGATTTCAAGTTTGAAATTTGGCGCGGAGTTCCCCTTCAGGGCTGAAAACAGCTCGGAGATTCCCGTGCGCCGCGTCACGCAGCGCATTCACGGGTACGCCGCTTGGTATTTACCAAGATTTTCACGGCGTACTGACAAGGCGCACGGGAAGCGCCGAAATTTCTCTCTGCGCATGCCCAGTATGCAAATGAACCTCCCGAGGTTCAGGCGCACTGTGCAAGCGTACGGGGATCTGTTTTCAAAAAACACTTTCCCTTTCAATTCGGCCCGCCAAACACTTCAAAACACATGTCACTTCACTTCCCCTGCATCCCCCCACCTCCCCCCCAATAAACTCCCGCCCAAACCCCCGCAATTTACATTTCAATGTGCCGTGCGCCAGGTCTGTACTGGTGCACAATGCACCCTCTCCTGGGCGCACGGAGCACATTAGTAACTAGGGAAATACACTGCACTAGCAGCGTATTTCTTTAGTAAATCACCAAACGGCTGCTACTCCTGCTTTTACTCCATGAGTCATGGAGTAAAGGCTTGGTAAATCAGCCCCTGGGTGTACCAGTATTACCCCCAGCCACCAGAGGTGACCCAACACCAACCCCCTGAGATTGAACTTGTCCACTTTGCTGGTCACCCCCAGAAGGGACCACTAGAACATCTGATGACAAATTGTCCATGATGACACCATCCGCACCCTGAACCACTTTACACGGCTCACCCTCTATCTGCCTGATATAATTAATGGCGAGGCTTGAGCCTGGTGATTCACCCTGCTCACACTCACCCCACTCACCGGGCAGAGGGGTCATTGCCGCAGCCGAACACATCAAGGCTGGGGAGGGTGGGGACACAGAAGGCAACTCCCCTGGGGGGACAACAGGGGAGAAGGACACAGGGGGCAACTCTACTGGGGGGACAGCACCTGGCTGTGTCAGTTCCGTTTTTGGGGACACAGCTGCCGCTGCACCAGATAGTCCATGCGGGACCTCCGTCACTGTGACCTCCGCCGGATCGAGTCTCTCACCTCCCGCCATGACCTCCATCTCGGCTCCCTCAGCTCTCTCATCCTCCATCGCGGCACCTCCGACCTCCATACACTCAGCAGCAGCAGCAGCAGCACCTCCGTCCATCACAAACACTTCCTGGTTGGACTCACACACGGTACTCGCGGGACTCCCGCGAGCGGGAACAGCGCCACCTAGCGGCCGAGATGCAACAGAGGTCCCGGCCCGGGAACCCCGTCTAACGGCCTGGCTGCAGTTTCCATGGGCAACCACAATCCGCTGATTGAAGTCAAACATCTCGGGAGTTATTCAACCCTCAGGGTTTGGATGTTTAGCCGAAAGCCCTTTCTGCGGTTCTTATTAACAGAGTCTCTAGCACTCCTCAGCCGGGCCAGCTCAGCATATGCAGCCTCAAGATACACCACCACTTTCTCCATTAGGCAATACATGGCTTGAATCCTGAGATCTCTCTTACTGACATCTTCCCCCGGCTGTGCTGCAAGCCAACAGACTTTCTCCTGGGAATGTAGGTAAAGTACTTCAACCTTACTTGGCTTTAATCCATCCAAAAAACCTGAGATCTTATGTGAGCCTCCAGGCCCACTCTCCACCGGCAAAACCTGAGACATTGACTGGGGATTTGAGCCATCCCCTGGGCTTGAAGCCTCCATAGCCTCTGGGATCTCCAGGAGCTCTCAGCACCGGTTGTGTCTGGAAATTTTTATTAAAAGACTGCTACCATACATTCCAAAAGAAACAGATATACAAAAACATGCCACATTTGGCCATAAACACAAAATGACATAATCCATCTTTACAATATTATAACACTGATCACTACTCAATATATTAACACCAACACAATACTACTAACTTTCAAAAGACAAACTTATAACACATTTAACATATGCAAGAAAAATATTATATATTTTTAAATTTTTCCTCTTTTTTTTTTTCAATTCTATTTATTAATTTCCAACACTCACCCCAGTATCCATCCCCTCACCGGGATCCCCCACGGGATCCAGGGCTGCAAACATATTTTGCACAGGTATTACAAGGGATGCATGGGCCTGAGTACCACTAGGCACCCCAGCCCCTGGACTTGGGGGAACAACGCCTGGGCCAGGACCAGAACCGGAGCTTGGTAACACAGTAGGCTTAGAGCCTTTCTTACCCACAGTCACCCACATATTGCCCTTGCTCATTTTATCTGGCTGGATAGGAGATTGGGCAAGTGGCTGGGTAGGTGGTTGGGTAGGTGGTTGGGCAGATGGTTTTACTTCAGACTGGGAAGCTTTTTTAACTGCTTTTTTCCTCCTTCTCCCTTTACGAATCGGGGCAGCATCTGGGGAGTCAGACTCCGAAAGTTGGCCAACGTCCACATCCACCCCAACTTGGGTCCAAGTAGGGATGGGTTGCGAATCCTGATTTTGTGGAGGACGCCACACCTCCCCAGGCTCCTGAACCAATCTTATTTTACCCTTCTGGGACACTTTTTTAATAGGATCCTGTTTAGGGAGAGAATCCCTGGAACAACCAGGCTTTGGAGTCACTCCCTTGTCTGATGAAGACTCCAAATCTCTGGAGCCTATCACAAACATCTGGGCTTGAACTGGCAAAGCACCGGCAAGCTGAAGTGGGGGAAGGGAAACAGTTGGTACAGTGGTTGGAGGCACAGGCCCACCAGACCCTCCAGACGCATCAGGCGTCCGAAAAGCCGCAGGGCAGCGACTGAAAGTGTGTCCCAACACCCCACACAGATTGCATTGTATCTTATTGCACCCATCCGCCAGGTGCCCCACCTCGTTACACTTTGAGCAGCGAGACATCTTACAGCTTGCACTTAAGTGCAAAGGACTACTACATTTGAAACAGAGTTTCGGCTGTCCCATGTAAAAAGCCAAGATCCTGTCCCTCCCAATATACCCTGACGATGGTATGTGGGTTACAGACAGGCCTGCACGTTTGAGTTTCACTGGGACAGACCAGCCTCCCGTCCAAATACCCTTAGAGTCCAAGTCCTTTTTTGGTGGGGACACTATTTGGCCATAACGCCCCAACCAGGTGACAATATCTTCAACAGGTATAGATTCATTTCTGACCAGAATCGTAACCTTCTTTATCTCCTCTTGCCTAGACAGAGAGATCAATTTGAATGGCTTCCATGCTACCTGAGTCCTCACCACCTCCCGCTTGGAAATAAAACTCTCCATTAACACAGGAGTGGTGAAGCTCACGTCATACTCCGGGGAGCCTGCAGGGTGGATAATGGCAAAAATATCCGGCGCCTCGAAACCGAGCGCCAGCACCATATCCACCACTGCATCCCTCCCCGGAGCACGACCAGGATCTCCCTGCCACCGCAACTGAACCACATTGCGCCTCTTCCTCTCAATACCCGCCACCCTAGTGGCAGCTGGCACCGAGCCCCTGAAGGTCATGGTGCCATGGGCATCATAAAAGCGCCCAAGCTGTACCCGACCACCAGTGACATCAGCAAAGGATCTGCCAGCTTTTAAAGCGGCCATCACCCCTGCTTCCTGGGACCCACTGATGTGAGGGGGGGACAAGGAGGGGGCAAGGGGGGAACCAGGAGGAGGGGGGGAAACAACAGGGGGGGAGGGACCAGAGAGTGAACCCGGGGGGTTCCTTCTTCTAGGGAGGGGGACAGGAACAACTGGGGAAACAGGGGACACCACAGCATTCACCACATTATTACCAATAGCACATCCTATAGCATTCCTTATAACCGCATTTGATGACATAACAGTACTCTGGTCATTCCCGGGGATCACAGGTTCAGCAGGCTCAGCAGGAGAATCATTGCCAGGAGTACCCTCAGTAAAAGTGTTAACCACCAGAGGGGTCCCTGCACCACCAGATTGACCCATTTGGGGTTGACCAGCATTCAATATAACATTTTCCATAACTGACATATTCATAACTGTACTCTGGTCATCCCCCGGGATCATAGGTTCAGCAGGCTCAGCAGAAGCATCATTGCCAGGAGTACCCTCGGTAGAAATACTGACCACCAGAGGGGTCCCTGCACCACCTATTTGACCCATTTGGGGTTGACCTAGACCCTCTGAGGCCCCTAGGGGCAAAACAATGTCCTGGATAACAGCGCTCTGATCCATTCTGTCTGGCTCTCCCTCCAGCAGCCTAATGGAGTTTATAGTGAAATCCGAGCAAGATGTAACACCCGGTTCACAGCCACCCCACTCAGCCCGCTGGGGGGTCATTGCCACAGCCTGGGGTGTCAAGGCTGGGGACACAGAGGCCGGTGGATCAGGGGGGGGAACAGCAGTAGACACATCACCAGCCTGAGGCAGTCCAATCATGGGCAGCGGCACTCCAGCAGCCACCTCACCCGCAGCCACCGCACCTCCACCCTGAGAGTCCATAACAAAGGCAGCAACGGGTATCTCACCTCCTGCGGTATCCACAGCAATAGTCCCGCTCCCGCTCGCGGCTCCACCCGTCATAGCATTGTCCTCCGTAGCTCCGACTTCCATCGCACACTCCACTGCATCCTCGGCGGCCATCGGACCCGCTACTTCCGGTTCCGCGGCGATCGCGGGAGCTCCGGCCAGACCTCCGGACTGTGCGCCCCCTGCTGGTTGAAGAGAAGTTGACACTCCAGGTTGGGAACGACGAACAGCTTGGCTACCTTTGCGACTAGCAACCGCCAAACGGTGAAACCATTCCTCCAATGCAGGGAAACTTGTATCAGCCGCACTAGACACACTGTTCATCACTGCAACATGTTCACTGAGGGTCGCCTTGAGCGTCAAAATACTCTGCCGGTACCCCCTCCGTCTGCTTTGACCGACCAAATCCCTTGCAGTCCTCAGCCGGGCCAATTCGCTATGCACCATCTCCAGATAGGTCACGATCCTGTCCATGGCTTCATGGACAAACAGGATACGGTCCTCAGTCTGTTCAGGCCTCTCTGCTGGCCCGGGTCTCTGCCAACTAGTCCTCCCCTGGGCCTCCAGGAAGAGAATATCCACATCATTAGGTTTCAAACTCTCCACTGCTGCCGAAATTGCATCAGACCTCACCGCTGGTATGATCCTAGGCACAGGCTGGGGACTAGGGCCAACCCCTGGGCTTACAGCCTCCATAGCTCCTGGAAGTCAGAGAGCACTCCTGCAGCACGTCCACTCCCCAATCAATTACCGCGGGTGTGGCACCAGACTTTTTTTTTGGTCTGGAGCTCTCCTTCATGAACAGCGATCTGTCATTTCCCCATGTCAGTCCCACCCCCCCTTCAGTTGGAACACACCCAGGGAACATATTTAATCCCTCCCTCACACCTAGTGTTAACCCCTTCCCTGCCAGTGGCATTTTTATAGTAAGCAATGCATTTTTATAGCACTGATCGCTAGAAAAATGCCAATGGTTCCAAAAAAGTGTCCGATGTGTCCGCCATAATGTCGCAGTACTGATAAAAATCGCTGATCGCCGCCATAACTAGAAAAAAAAAAATTAACAAAAATGCCATAAAAATAACCCCTATTTTGTAGACGCTATAACTTTTGCCCAAACCAATCAATAAACGCTATTTGTGATTTTTTGGAACCAAAAAGATGTAGAATACGTATTGGCCTAAACTGAGGGATTTTTTTTTATAATATATATTTTTGGGGATATTTATTATAGCAAAAAGTCAAAATTATTCTTTATTTTTTTAAATTGTCGCTCTATTTTTGGTTATAGCTCCAAAAAATAAAAAAACGCAGAGGTGATCAAATACCACCAAAATAAAGCTCTCTTTGTGGGAAAAAAAAGGTTGCCAATTTTGTTTGGGAGCCACGTCGCACGACTGCGCAATTGTCAGTTAAAGCTATGCCGTGCCGAATCACAAAAACTGGCCCAGTCATTGACCAGCAATATCATCCGGGGCTCAAGTGGTTAAAAAATAACAAAACAGTTAGCCCAATTTGTTGTGATAATGTGAAAGATGATGTTACACCGAGTAAATAGAAACCTAACTTGTCACGCTTTAATATTGCACATACTCATGGAATGGCGCCAAACTTCAGGACTTTAAAATCTCCATAGGCGACCCTTTTTTTTACAGGTTACCAGTTTAGAGTTACAGAGGAGGTCTAGTGCTAAAAGTATTGCTATTGCTCTAACGCACGCGTCAATACCTCACATGTGTGGTTTGAACGGTGTTTATATATGTAGGCAGGACTAACATTCGTGTTTGCTTCTGAGTGCGAGCTACTAGGGACAGGGGCCTTTTAATTTTTTTTTATTTTTTTTTTACGTAATAATTCACTAAGACCTCCCCTTCAGGCTGGAAAGCATGAGTTCAGGGAAAAAAAAACAGATCTCATCCTTTCAGCCGCGATTGCAGCTTTCCTTATGTTTCTGCATGTCTCCTGATCTGAGCATGCTCAGACACTTTGAAAAATTTTTGTGGGTGAAAAACACTTGGATGTCTCTGAGCAATCACCTAATGAAGAGAGAGACTGAACTTTCTCCATGTGTTTTCAATTGCTAGATTAGCACACACGTTATATAAAGCGTGTTTGTAGCAGTTGTCAGCTCCCCAGAGAGAGGGCAGGTTGTGTGTGGGGGATGGCTGAAGTTTTTCCTTGCTAAAGCTCAATGGAGCGAAGAGGGATTCAGAACACCCTGCGCTTTCAGGTTATACCTGTTCATTTGCACAAAGTAAGTTTGGAATTCCTTGTACAGGATTTGCTGGAGAAATCTGTTGGAGTGGAACCACGGCACATTTATTGTATCCAGGATCACGCAGCACCAAGGTACTATGATGTCTCTTTTGTGCATAGCAATTTTTGCACTGAAGTTATTGAAAATGTAAGGAACTGGAGAAAGCTAATCATGTGTCCATAAGGCCTTTTATAGTGGAGCCCTTGTATGCCATGGAGGAGAAACCATTGGTTGTTCTATTTAACCCCTTCACGGACATTGCCTTGGTAGTGGCCTTTTTGAGGAGATACTGCTCTTCAGCGAAGGGAGGCTTCAGACTGACTAATCGGCTGGGGATCTTTAATGGCAAATGAAAGTTTTTTTGTCAAGCTGAAGGTGGATTCTGAAGGGATTGGTGGAGTGCGGCATCCACCAGCCAATTTTTCCATAGCAGGAAATAGAGGGTTTCTCTACTACCCTGGTCAACCGACATACTGTAGGACAGGGGCGTAACTAGAAATCTCAGGGCCCCATAGCAAAATGCTGTATGGGGCCCCCCCCCTCCAAAAAAAATGAACTAATGCCATTGAACAACACATCTGGGGTAAAAACTGCACATACACTGACCTACCCGACTAATACACTGACCTACTGTACCTGATTCCTACACTGACCTACCTGACCACTACACTGACCTTCCTGATCCCTACACTGACCTAATTGATTGCTGCATTGAAATACCTGACACTAACCTGATCCCTACACTGACCTACCTGATCACTACATTGACCTACCTGATCACTACACTGACCTACCTGATCACTACACTGACCTACCCGATTCCTACTCCCCCATTGGGGGAGCATGTCACATCTTCAGCTCTGAGGGGCCAATGCTGGGACCTGTAGTCCTTCATTAGGAGGATGAGGTCAGTGGCAGACTGGCAGTGCTGGGGGCATGGGTTAAGTGGCAGTGCTTAGGAAGGGATGGGATCACTAACTCCCACTTGCTGTCACTAAGGATGAGCTCCAGCGTGTTTGCATGGTGCAGAGCCCGCCATGAAGTCTGCACAGCACTGCGCTAATCACAGCCAGGGAGACATTGTCCCGATGCTCGGCTGCAGAGATCGGGTAATATCTCCCTGGCTGTGATTAGCGCAGTGCCGTGCAGACTTCCTGGCGGGCTCCGCACGTGTAGCATGCGAACACACTGGAGCTCATGCTTAGCTGTCACCTGTTAGTCAGTGTCCACTTGGCAGGGGAGAGGGGCTTGGTGATGGTGAGAGAGAAGGGGGGTAGGAGAGAGAGAGAGAGAGAGAGAAGGGGTGGGAGAGAATGAGAGAGAGAGAGAAGGGGTGAGAGAGAGAAGGGGTGAGTTGGTAGAGAGAGGGGGTGGATGGGAGAGAAAGTGGGGAGTGAGAGGGGCTGGATGAGAGAGAGAGGGCTGGATGAGAGAGAGAGGGCTGGATGAGAGAGAGAGGGGCTGGATGGGAGAGAGGGGCTGGATGGGAGAGAGAGAGGGGCTGGATGGGAGAGAGAGAGGGGCTGGATGGGAGAGAGAGAGGGGCTGAATGAGAGAGAGAGGGGCTGGATGAGAGAGAGAGAGAGAGAGAGAGAGAGAGAGAGGGGCTGGATGAGAGAGAGAGAGGGGCTGGATGAGAGAGAGAGAGGGGCTGGATGAGAGAGAGAGAGAGAGAGAGAGAGAGAGAGAGAGGCTGGATGGGAGAGAGAGAGGGGCTGGATGGGAGAGAGAGAGGGGCTGGATGGGAGAGAGAGGGGCTGGATGAGAGAGAGAGGGGCTGGATGAGAGAGAGAGGGGCTGGATGAGAGAGAGAGGGGCTGGATGAGAGAGAGAGGGGCTGGATGGGAGAGAGAGGGGCTGGATGAGAGAGAGAGAGAGGGGCTGGATGAGAGAGAGAGAGAGGGGCTGGATGAGAGAGAGAGAGAGGGGCTGGATGAGAGAGAGAGGGGCTGGATGGGAGAGAGAGAGGGGCTGGATGGGAGAGAGAGAGGGGCTGGATGGGAGAGAGAGAGGGGCTGGATGGGAGAGAGAGAGGGGCTGGATGGGAGAGAGAGAGGGGCTGGATGGGAGAGAGAGGGGCTGGATGGGAGAGAGAGGGGCTGGATGGGAGAGAGAGGGGCTGGATGGGAGAGAGAGGGGCTGGATGGGAGAGAGAGGGGCTGGATGGGAGAGAGAGGGGCTGGATGAGAGAGAGAGGGGCTGGATGAGAGAGAGAGGGGCTGGATGGGAGAGAGAGAGGGGCTGGATGGGAGAGAGAGAGGGGCTGGATGGGAGAGAGAGAGGGGCTGGATGGGAGAGAGAGAGGGGCTGGATGGGAGAGAGAGAGGGGCTGGATGGGAGAGAGAGAGGGGCTGGATGGGAGAGAGAGAGGGGCTGGATGGGAGAGAGAGAGGGGCTGGATGGGAGAGAGAGAGGGGCTGGATGGGAGAGAGAGAGGGGCTGGATGGGAGAGAGAGAGGGGCTGGATGGGAGAGAGAGAGGGGCTGGATGGGAGAGAGAGGGGCTGGATGGGAGAGAGAGGGGCTGGATGGGAGAGGGGGGGTGGAAGAGAGAGAGAAATTGACCCCCTAAGCTGGCCTGCAGTCCTTCCTGTACACCCTGTCCCAGCCCCTGTCTGTGGGTAGGTGTGTGTGATGCACCTACCTCCAGACCATCCTTGTCCTCTGTCCTCGGTCAGCCTGTTTCTTCTTGCTGACAGGCACAGCTGGAGCAGACGTTGGGGGAAGGTGTGCAGGCTCTGGGACTGGGAGGATGTCACTGCTGCTCAGGTCAGGTCTTCTCTCACTCCCTCTCGCGCTGTTCCTTCCAGTCAGCCTCCTGCTGCTCACCGGGGCCACCACTCTCTGTTGTTGGCTGCTGTTCTCAGATGCTGTTGCTCTCCCTCTCAGTTGCTGCAAATGTGTCCCTCTCTGCTATGTCAGGGGGCGGCCTCGGTCGGAGCTCAGCTTTGTTGGGCCCCAGGAGACAGAGCTGTAGCGCGGAGGTTGGAGGAGGAGGAGGAGGAGGAAGTGAAATCCTCCCGCGCTTTCAGCACTGAACACGGAGGGGTGCACTGCAGCTGTGATGTCACTGGTTGCTACACGCCAAGCGGCACAGGCGTTAGCAACCAGTGCAGCAACCACCTCCTCCCTCCAGCGCAGCGTAATGACCAGAGTCTCTCTCTCACCGCCACTGATTATACCGATGTGAGAGAGAGAGACTCGGTCGGGACTGCAGTCAGATTTTCGGGCCGGGCCCCACTCGGCTGCGGGCCCCATAGCGCCCGCGTGGGTCGCTATGGCGGTAGTTCCGCCACTGCTGTAGGAGATGCCATAAGTTTGGGCATACCAGAGAGGAATGTAATGTGGAGATGCACTGTCGGAACTGTGGGGAGGAGGGACATGAGGCGGGGCTTGCTTGGTTAAACGGGCCTGTGATATATGTGGACAGCGTGATCACACAGTTAAAAATTTCCCAAAAGTAAGAAGGGCCTATGTCTCTTATGCTGAAGCTGTCAGGCGCACCGCTGAGGATGGACGGCCAGTGTCCACTCAGGTGCTGTCTGACTCTCCTGAAAGGCTGGAAGAAGAGGAGGAGGTGGTGGTGGAAGAGGTGGAGGAGGAGGTGGTGGTGGAAGAGGAGGAGGAGGAGGTGGTGGTGGAAGAGGAAGAACACCAGGGTGTGGAGGAGAACGTGGAGGAAAGAGTAGAAGTGCCACCCTCAGGTGTGGAGCCATTAGCAATGGAGAGTGGAGAAGAGGTTGAGAGGGTGGTGGAGGAGGCTATGGAGGAATTGGCAGCAGCCTTACAGTGGGAGGTGCAGGAAGCCCAAGAAGAGGAGGTGGAAAAGATGGAGACACTGAGTGCCAAGACTAAGGTGGACGCTTGGGAGAGCCCTAAGAACAGAAGGGCTAAGAAATTGAAGGTAGAGACAGCCGGAATTGTAACAAGCAACCCCTTTGAGGTCCTGGGGGATGTTGGAGGGGAGATAGAATCATCAGCACCAAGTCCAGGGACTCCAGAAATTTTTCAGCCAGCCATATTGTCGCCAAGTCAGGAGTTTTTGGATGGTGAAAGCGTTGTGGCCCTGAGGAATGTATGTCAGTTTTCTGGCTTAAGTGATAGATCTGGGGGTGAATGATGCACATCTACATGTGAATGAGCATCAAGCTGGTGTCCCTCAATGTGAGGGGCTTTGGGTCTCCTGCTAGACAGTGTGCTGTTTTTGAGGATTTGAAGGTCAATGGAGGAGACATCACCTGTCTACAGGAGTGTTTTTTAATCGACCGCCCAAGCCTCCGGAGTGGGTGGTGGATTACATATGGTCGCCAGTTGGGGATAATAGGAATGCTGGGGTAGGCATTATCATTACAAATAGGAATATTCGCATTATGTCTCATGTTGTGTTAGTGCCAGGCAGGTTAATTATGGCAGATTTAGTTTTGTTTAACCAGAAGTTTAGGCTTTTTAATTTATATGCTCCTGTGAATAAGCAGAAACGTCTTGAGTTTTTTTGAAGTTACACGCAGTGGGAAGGAGACCTAGTGTGATCATGGGTGATTTTAATATGATCCGATTTGTGAAGGATCGAATAGGAGTAGCAGAGACTAAGTTGGATGCAGGTAGCACTATGCTGAATGGGGTAATTCAGGACTTAAATCTCAATGATGCTCATGTTGTTCTGGGTTTGGTGGATCCGTATTTCACCTTTTTTTCGGAGTGTGGGCGCACAAGATCCAGAATCGACTTGTGTTTGTTTTCTGATGCGTTCAAATGTGTTAAAGTTAAACACAGGCCGGTAATTTTTTCAGACCATGTGGCAGTGTATGTTGATTTGAATATGGGGAATAGTATTAAGTTTGGTTTAGGGGTATGGAGGTTAAATAGCTTATTGTTGCAGGACGGGCATGTCAAAGCCCATTTTAGTAATGTATATAGTAGATGGGTAAATAGGAAAAAAGATGTTGGTAATATTTTGGGGTGGTGGGATTGGGTTAAATGGAAAATTAAATTATTTTTTCAAAAAAAGAGTAGGGATAAAAGTAGCAGTGAGAAAAGAAGATATTCTCGGTTACAAGCCAGGTTGGCTAAATTATATTCTTTTAGGAATATGGGCTTTGACATGGCCGATGAAATAGTCCATGTTAGGAAGAGGATTAAAGAGGTATTAACTGAAAGAGGAAAACAAATTATTTTTCAAACGAGAGTTAAACACCTGGAGCAGGATGGAAAATTTTCTAGTTTTTTTCAAGAAGGCTAATAAGGGAAAAAGAGTGTTTGTGGGTGTGTATGATGAAGGGAGGGAATGTAAGGGAGAGGATATGCTGGAATGCGTGACTAGATTTTATGAACGGTTGTATGAGGGAGTGTATGTCCATGAGTCAGATACTAGAATGATTGATATGGTAGAGGATAATTTAGATGAGGATGATAAGGTTTTTTTGCAGAAAGCGGTGAGCGAGGAGGAGGTGTGGGAAGCTGTGACAAGCATGGGGGCTAATAAAACCCCGGGAGGTGATGGCTTACCAAGTGAGTTTTTTAAAGTATTTTGGGATATTATTAGGCAGGATGTGGTTGAGGTATTTAGTTACATGATGAGGGAAGGCATTATTTCCGAATCTATGAGGGAGGGGGTAGTGGTATTAATTTATAAGAAGGGGGATAAGAAGGATATCCGGAATTGGAGGCCTATCTCCTTGCTTAATTCAGACTACAAGGTTTTTGCAAAAATGGTGGCGAGGAGATTATCTAAGGTCATTAGTAAGATGGTTAGCGAGATGCAGGCTTGTGCAGTACCGGATCGAATGATCTCAGAGAATTTAATTTTAGTTAGGGATATAATACATTTTTGTAAAGATAGGAATAGTTTGATTATTCTGACATCATTTGACTTGGAGAAGGCATATGATAAAGCGAATCATGGGTTTTTGTGGGAGGTTTTGAAGCGGATGGGTATACCACAGTTGCTCATTAATGTAATAAAAGGGTTGTATTGGGGGACCAGTAGTCGGGTTCTGGTTAATAGGAGTTTAGGGGCGGGCTTTTTTGGTTAAATCTGGGGTGAGGCAGGGGTGTCCCCTGTCCCCCATTCTCTTTATTTGTTTTATTGATCCACTGTTAAGGATGATACAGAGAGATAAGGTGGTGAGGGGCTTTTTGGTGCCTGGGAGTGGGGGAAAAATTGTGAAATGCCTAGGTTATATGGACGATGTGGTGGCAGTGTGTCAGTCGGTGGTAGGCGTAAGAAGGGTGAAGTTGCTTTTGTCCATTTTTTGTGTGTGTGCGGGAATGAGTGTGAATTGGAATAAGTGTAGTTTGGGTGTGTATGGGAGACAAGTGGAATGTGTGGATGATCAGATTGTGAAGGTTGAGGATGGAGTGAGGATTTTGGGTATTGTCTTTGACCATGGAATGAAAGGGGAAGCATGCTGGAATTAAGTGGGAGAAAAAATAGCCAGGAAGTTGAGGGCTTGGTGTCCAAGAAAATTGTCGATTTATGGGAAAGTTTTAGTTTTAGTCAAGGCAGTAATTTTGCCTTTAATTTTGTATGTGAGCAATATCTTCCCTCCTGGGGAGGTAAGGTTGAGGAAAATTAATAGGTTATTATTTACCTTTTTATGGGAGTCGAAAATGGACAGAGTCAAGAGGGAATATGTGTGTAGACGTGAATGTAATGGTGGGTTGGGTTTTCCGAATGTGAGAGTGTTTTTGTTAATGAATTATTGGTTTTGCGTGGTGAAAGTCTTGAGGAATGGTGTAGTGTGTGCTAGGATGATTGCCTTTTCAGGTGGGTGGTTGTTTAGGTGATGGGGGTGGTTGGGAAGGGATTCAAGTATACCGGTGGCTTTCGTGGTGGCACGTGACTACTGGGTATTAGAAAAGTTTAGGGTAGAGTTTAAGTTGGCAAGATTTAGGAGAAGGGGAGAGGGATAAAGTGAAAGTGAGAAAGTGGTTGATAGAGAAGGAGTATGTATGTAACCTTAAGGGAATTAATGCGTTAGTGGCTGGGGAAGTATGAAAGAAAATGAGTATATATGGACAAATGTGCAGAGACAGATAGTATGGATGAGTTTACATGAATGTCTAGCTACAAGAGCATTTAGGAAAAGGAGGGATGCGCGTGTGTCTGATATTTGTCCAAGAATGAATTGTGGGGGTGTAGAAGACAGTGAGCATGTGTTCTGTGGGTGTGTGTAGCGAAAGATGTGATCAATAAGAGCCAAGATCTGGTGAAAGAAATAACAGAAGTGAAGGTGAGTGAGTGGAAAATGATGCTTGGGGAAACTGGAAAAAGATAAACAGAGTATTGTGGTTAGTGTTATGTGCATTAAAGGAAGTGTTGTGGAATGCACGCAACTTGTACGTATATAAACAGGTTTCGTTAGACAGTAAACAATGTATAGGATTATGGCTAAGCAAGCTATACCTTTTTTTCATGTTGGATAAAAAGAAGGGTGTGGATGCCGAAGGCATCTGGAAGTTTAAAAAATGGAGGATGTTGATTAGTAATTAAGCCTCTGCCATGATGATGTAAGGCCCCCAGAAACTCGGTCGGAGCTGGATTCTAGCGAGAAACTCGGTCGTGTGTACACTTTTCAGCGAGGAAGCCGACGAGGAACTCGTCGGGCCGAAAAGAGAACATGTTCTCTATTTTCTCGTTAGTCAATGGGAAAAGTCGGCCCGCCGAGTTCCTCCGCGGCTTCCACACTGAACTAGACGAGGAACTCGATGTGTTTGGCACGTCGAGTTCATCGGTCGTGTGTACGCCCCGTACACACGACTGATGAACTCGACGTGCCAAACTTGTTGGAGACAGTGAATGAGCGTCAAGCTGAATAGTCTCTCTCTTCTGAAGTGGCAAGAATGTCTTTGATAAAGAGATATGTTTTGGAACAAATTTTTATTTGGCAATGTATGTTTTTTTAATAATGTTCACTTTGATTTATTTGTCTATGTTGCCTTATTTTGCTAAAATTTTCTCAAGATGTTTTGACTAATGTTTCAATCCTGTCTAAACTATATGCTGTTTACTGTCTCAAATGTATATTTTTAGTTTTTATATTTGTTTGTTTGTGTTTTTATGTTTAATTTTTTTGTTTTGCTTTCCTTGTTTTGTTGACCAATAAAATTACTTTCAAATTTTGAAGTTTGTTTGTTTTTTGTTACTTTTTCATGCTACAGATTTTGTCAGCTGCAGCTGCAATAGTTTGGGCCTAAACAATCAGGTGTGATTTTTGTCTGTAAGCTCTTTTTCCTGGTGTGTAATCATGAAATGTTTGCTGCCATGTTTATTCACCAGGAAATGAAAAAGACAGAGCGGTAAGTATTTCCTTTTTACTGCAGTGGTCCTCAAGTACCCCCAACAGGAGGACATGTTTTGTGCATTTATCTTATCAAGAATTGCTGTCCAGACTGCTTTTAAGGCACATGTGCAAGATGAAGGAAAACCTGCAAACATGGCCTGTGGGGGGTGTTGGCGGACAGGCTTGAAGTGCTGATTTACAGCACTGTGCTTAAATCTAGCGCAAGGTAATCCTATTCAAATTGTGGGTGTTTGAGGGAATCCAAGTGAGTGTTAGAACCCCTGCTTGTGTTTTTTTGGGGTTGAGCTTTGTGTCCCTTTTCTTAAAATTGGCTTCACTTCCTGTCACACAGCTGAACAGGAAGTGAGGTTAAAACCCTACCAGTGTCTTTTCTTGGGGACACAGGTCAATCTAACTAGTGTCCCCATTAAGCAAATTGCACTCCAGCACTGCTGTGTACACCCCGAATCATGGGTCTTCAAACTACGGCCCTCCAGTTGTTAAGGAACTACAATTCCCATCATGCCTAGTCATGTCTGTGAATGTCAGTGCATTACACCTCATGGGATGTGTAGTTCTAAAAAAGCTGCAGGGCCGTAGTTTGAGGATCCCTGCCCCAAATGATTATTTAGTTTGGGGTTTAGTAAAGGCAAAGCCACTCTGAAGTACAAGCATAGTCGCTGAAAATCAGAGAGGAAGCACTGATGGTTTTAACATCCAATCCTGTAGAAGCAAAGTTTTTTTGTTTTCTTCCTTGCTTGTCCACTTGTAGTGCAAAGTGGATTTGCCTTTAGTAAATGGACCCCAAAGTCCAAGATCCCTAATAATTTTGGGTGTACACAGCAAAATGCTAGAGTGCAATTTACATAATGGGAAACTATTTAGATTGATCTCTGTGTCCCCAAGAAAAGATATTAGTAAGGATTTACCCTCACTTCCTGTTTGGCTATGTGACAGGAAGTGAATGAATTTGAATTAGAAAGGGTGAAGACACCTCACAAATGTTGTCACTATCAGGGGTGCAGACATCCCCAAAAAATGAGCAGATAATACTTATTTGCAAATTAATCATTTTAACATTGGGTGGTGTTTGTGGGGGGCCCTAACACACACATTCATACATATTAGCAACAATGTATCCTGGCCTATTGGCATGGTTATATTTTCTTAGGCCTCTCAATAAAACTCTCTGAAATTTGTGCTTAAACTAGAACTATAATCAACACTTTTTATTTTCTTTAATTTTGGATAGAGTGAGGGAGGGTTATAGGCCCTGTCAGTTTATTTTGTATTATCTGTGTCCAATTGGGGAGATTTGCCTTCACTTCTTGCCCCATAGCCAAACAGGAAGTGAGAGATAAACTATGCAAATTAAGGGAATCCAGTGCCCCCCTCCCCCCAGAACTAGTGTGTGGGTCCCCTGAAAATTCCTGGGCGAGTCATACAAAAACAGGGTGTGGCCTTGACAGGAAGGGGTGGGTCATTTTTCTATTAGGAGGTGCAGAAATGTAGTCAGGCCTAGGGCAGCACAAAACCTAAATATACTACTGCATATTAGGGCTTATTTAGACAGGATCCGATTTGCAGCATGTTTTTATAGTGTGGGAGGAAACCCACGCAAGCACAGGGAGAGCATGCAAACTCCAGGCAGATGGTGTCACGGGCGGGATTCGAACCAGCGACCCTTTTGCTGCTAGGTCAAAGTGCTATACACTACACCACTGTGCTGAACGAACATGATTGCAGCTGAAAGCATGAGATCTTTTTTTTTTTTTTTTCAATACCATGCTTTCCAGCCTTATTGACCCCGCCTCTCTCCATAAAGAGGACCTGTCACACACTAGTCCTATTACAAGGGATGTTTACATTCCTTGTAATAGGAAGAAAAGTGATCCAAAGTTCACTTTGGTAATTAAATTTGGGGGGACCCCCATACATTTTTTATTTGGTTTTATGAATAAATCCTCTCTGAATTGTCAGAGCCGACAATTCATTATTGCCGCGTGTGAATTTTAAATGACTTTTTTTCCTTCAGAATGTCATTTTGTGCAGGGACAGTTCTAAGTGCGGGAAAAATGCGCTATTTCACATGCTGACTACCCCCTCCCCCCCCCCAGGTACGAAATTTAAAGGAATATTTCACTTTTATTGTTTCACTTTAAAAAAAAAAACGGCCGTTTTAAAAAATAAAAAAAGCATTGATACATGTCCCCTGGGGCAGGACTGAGGTCCCCAAACACTTTTTAGGACAAAACTTGCATATTAGCCTTTAAAATGAACACTTTTGATTTCTCCCATAGACTTCTATAGGGAGTTTGGCGCGGCTTTACATATGCACTTGCAATGCCCCGGCTGCTACGCTGGTTCATGCGCCTAATTAAGGCTTCGCCCGGAGTACTAATTAAGGCATGAACCAGCGCAGTGCACAGAGAATAGTTAATCAGCCCCAGAGGTTAACTAATTAGATGGTGTGTTGATAACTGACGTGACTCAACACACAATTATCAAATTAATGGTGAATTAATTAAAGACTCCTCTAATGGAGTATATTGACCGCTGCTGTATAAGAGTATCTAGAATAGTATATCCCAAAACCAAAATTTTAGCTGGAAGATTAGGGGGTCGTCTTATACGCCCAGTCGTCCTTTACGCCCAGTCGCCTTTTACGCCGGCAAATACAGTAGTTACATAGTAGGTGAGGTAGAAAAAAGACACAAGTCCATCAAGTCCAAACTATGGGGCTGATTTACTATTCTCACTGCACTGTGCTGGTTCATGGCTTAATTAGTGCGCCGGGTGAAGCCTTAATTAGGCGGATGAACCAGCATAGCAGCCGGCGCAAGTAATATGTAAAGCCGCCGCCGAACTCCTACGGGAAGTCTATGGGAGAAATCAAAAGTGTTAATTTTAAAGGCTAATATGCAAGTTTTATCCTAAAAAGTGTTTGGGGACCTGAGTCCTGCCCCAGGGGACATGTATCAATGCAAAAAAAGTTTTAAAAACTGACGTTTTTTCGGGAGCATGGAATTTAATAATGCTTAAAGTGAAACAATAAAAGTGAAATATTCCTTTAAAGCGGGGGTTCACCCTTAGAGGGCACTTTTCCCCCTTAGATTCCTGCTCGTTTTTACTAGGGGAATCGGCAATTTATTTTAAAATATGTGCAGTACTTACCCGTTTACGAGACGCATCCTCTCCGTCGCTTCCGGGTATGGGCTTCGGGAATGGGCGTTCCTTCTTGATTGACAGGTTTCCGAGAGGCTTCCGACGGTCGCATCCATCGCGTCACGATTTTCCGAAAGAAGCCGAACGTCGGTGCGCAGGCGCAGTATAGAGCCGCACCGACGTTCGGCTTCTTTCGGCTACGAGTGACGCGATGGATGCGACCGTCGGAAGCCTCTCGGAAGAATGTCAATCAAGAAGGAACGCCCGCTCCCGAAGACCATACCCGGAAGCGACGGAAGAAGATGCAGCTCGAAAACGGGTAAGTACTGCACCTATTTTAATACAAATAGCCGATTCCCCTAGACCGAACGAGCAGGAATCTAGGGGAAGAAAAAAAAAAATTTTAGAAATGGGTGAACTCCCGCTTTAAATTTCTTACCTAGGGGGGGTGTAAAGTAAGCATGTGAAATAGCGCATTTTCCCCGCACTTAACTGTCCCTGCACAAAATGACATTCTGAAGGAAAAAAAGGCATTTAAAATTCACTCGCGGCTATAATAAATTGTCGGCTCCCGGCAATTCTGACAGGATTCATTCATAAAAAAATACAAAAAATGCGTAGGGGTTCCCCCAAATTCAATTACCAGGCCCTTCAGGTCTGGAATGGATATTAAGGGGAACCCCGCCTGAAAAAAAAAGCAGAGGAAGATGGAGGAAGAAACCCGAATGAAAGAAGAAGAACCGCAGAAAGAAGATATTAATAAAAGAATTGTCAAAAACCGGCTACTGTCATTTTTAACACTTTTGACACTTTTTTTGGTGAAATTGTAGAGGTACAATGTACGCCATTACCATTTCACACAGGGTAGGGGGGCCGGGATCTGGGGGTCCCCTTTGTTAAAGGGGTTGTGGGGATGAGGCCCTTGTCCCCATCAACATGGGGACATCCTCCCCATGTTGAGGGCATGTGGCCTGGTACGTTTCAGGAGAGGGGGGCCGCACTCTGTCCCCCCTCTTTTCTGCGGCCGGCCAGGTTAACGTGCTCGGATAAGGGTCTGGTGTGGATTTTTGGGGGGACTCCACGCCATTTTTTTTTGTAAATTTGGGGTGGAGTTCCCCTTAAAATCCATACCAGACCTGAAGGGCCTGGTATGGATATTTGGGGGGACCCCACGTCATTTTTTTTTGTTTTTGGATGGTGGGGTTCCCCTTAATATCCATACCAGACCTGAAGGGCCTGGTAATTGAATTTGGGGGGACCCCCACGGTTTTTTTTTTTTTTAGTTTTAATGAGCAATGACTGTATTCTTTATAGTCATGAGTACTTTTAAATTACTTTTTTTCACTTCAGAAATGACATCTTGTACAGGGACAGTTCTAAGCACGGGAAACATGCGCTTCACAGGCATGTTATACCCCCCTCCCCCCTGTATGAAATTTAAAGGAATATTTCACTTTTATTATTTCACTTTAACCACTTTTATACCGCGCCTATTCTGGCACTTCTCTCCTTCATGTAAAAATTATATTTTGTTCCTGGGAAATTACTCAGGACCCCCAAACATTATATATATATATATTTTAGCAGACACCCTAGGGAATAAAGTGGCGGTAATTTTTTATTTAATTTCCAACGGTATTTGCGCAATAATTTTTCTAATGCCTTTTTTTTTTGGCCCAAAAAAAAAAAACGGTTTCATGAATTAAAAAATAACAAAACAGTAAAGTTAGCCCAATTTTTAGGGATAATGTGAAAGATGATGTTACACCGAGTAAATAGATACCTAACTTGTCACGCTTTAATATTGCACACACTCATGGAATGGCGCCAAACTTCAGGACTTAAAAATATCCATAGGCGATGCTTGATTTTTTTTTACAGGTTACCAGTTGAGAGTTACAGAGGAGGTCTAGGGCTAGAATTATTGCTCTCGCTCTAAAGCATGCGTCAATACCTCACATGTGTGGTTTGAATGATGTTTACATATGTGGGCGGTACTTACATGCATGTTCGCTTCTGAGTGCGAGCTACTAGGGACAGGGGCGTTTTAATATATATATATTTTTTTTTACCTAATATTTATCTTTTTGCACTTTTTTGTCCCTTTTTTTGGGTCACTTTTATTCCTATTACAAGGAATGTAAACATCCCTTGTAACAGGACTAGTGTGTGACAGGTCCTCTTTATGGAGAGAGGCGGGGTCAATAAGACCCCACATCTATCCTCCAGGCTGGGGGGGGGCGCACACTAGTTCTGGGGGGAGGGGGGCACTGGATTCCCTTAATTTGCATAGTTTTTCTCTCACTTCCTGTTTGGCTATGGGGCAGGAAGTGAAGGCAAATCTCCCCAATTGGACAGGGATGGTACAAAATAAACTGACAAGGGCTATAACCTTCCCTCCCTCCAAAATGAAAGAAAAAAACTGTTGATTATAGTTCTACTTTAAGCACAAATTTCTGATAATTTTGAGAGTACTAAGAAAATAAAACCATGCCAATAGGCCAGGATACAGCGTTGCTAATATGTATGAATGTGTGTGTTAGGGCCCCCCACAAACATCACCCAATGTTAAATATAAAATTATTAATTTGCAAATAAGTATCATCTGCTCATTTTTTGGGGATGTCTGCACCCCTGATAGTGACAACATTTGTGAGGTGTCTTCACCCTTTCTAATTCAAATTCATTCACTTCCTGTCACATAGCCAAACAGGAAGTGAGGGTAAATCCTTACTAATATCTTTTATTGGGGGACACAGATCAATCTAAATAGTTTCCCATTATGTAAATTGCACTCTAGCATTTTGCTGTGTACACCCCAAATTATTAGGGAACTTGGACTTTGGGGTCCATTTTACTAAAGGCAAATCCACTTTGCACTACAAGTGGACAAGCAAGGAAGAAAACAAAAAACGTTGCTTCTACAGGATTGGATGTTAAAACCATCAGTGCTTCCTCTCTGATTTTCAGCGACTACGCTTGTACTGCAGAGTGGCTTTGCCTTTACTAAACCCCAAACTAAATAATCATTTGGGGTGTACACAGCAGTGCTAGAGTGCAATTTGCTTAATGGGGACACTAGTTAGATTGACCTGTGTCCCCAAGAAAAGACACTGGTAGGGTTTTAACCTCACTTCCTGTTCAGCTGTGTGACAGGAAGTGAAGCCAATTTTAAGAAAAGGGACACAAAGCTCAACCCAAAAAACACACAAGCAGGGGTTCTAACACTCACTTGACTTCCCTCAAACACCCACAATTCGAATAGAATTGCCTTGCGCTAGATTTAAGCACAGTGCTGCAGCACTTCAAGCCTGTCCGCCAACACACCCCCCCACAGGCCATGTTTGCAGGTTTTCCTTCATCTTGCACATGTGCTTTAAAAGACAGTCTGGACAGCAATTCTTGATAAGATAAATCCACAAAACATGTCCTGTCGGGGACCACTGCAGTAAGAAGGAATTACTTACCGCTCTGTCTTTCGTTTCCTGGTGAATAAACATGGAAGCAAACATTTCATGCGTACACACCAGGAAGCTTACAGACAAATCACACCTGATTGTTTAGGCCAAAACTATTGCAGCTGCAGCTGTCAAAATCTGTAGCATGAAAAAGTAACAAACAAACTTAAAAATTTGAAAGTAATTTTATTGGTCAAGAAAACAAGGAAAGCAAAAAAATTAAACATAAAAACACAAACAAACATAAATATAAAAACTACAAATATACATTTGAGACAGTAAACATCATATGGTTTATGCTTTGGAAATAACAGGATGAACCTACAGACAGGATTGGAACATTAGTCAAAACATCTTGAGAAAACTTTAGCAAAATAAGGCACCATAGACAAATAAATCAAAGTGAACATCATTAAAAAAAACATACATTGCCAAAAAAAAACCTTGCTCAAAAACATATCTGTTTAGCAAAGACATTCTTGCCAGCCGTCCCCCCACACACAACCTGCCCTCTTTCAGGGCAGCTGACAACTGCTATAAACACACTTTATATAACGTGTGCTAATCTAGCTATTGAAAACACATGGAGAAAGTTCAGTCTCTCTCCTCATTGGGTGCATGCTGAGAGACATCCAAGTGATTTTCAGCCACAAAAAGCAACATCAAAATTTCTAAGTCCGTGAGCATGCTCAGATCAGCAGACATGCAGAAACATAAGCAAAGCTGCAATCGCGGCTGAAAGGATGAGATCTGTGTTTTTTCCCCACTGAACTCCTGCTTTCCAGCCTGAAGGGGAGGTCTTATTGAATTATTACGTAAAAAAAGAAATAATAATAATTAAAAGGCCCCTGTCCCTAGTAGCTCGCACTCAGAAGAAAAAAACATGCATGTAAATCCCGCCCACATATATAAACACCGTTCAAACCACACATGTGCGGTATTGATGCGTGCGTTAGAGCAAGAGCAATACTTTTAGCACTAGACCTCCTCTGTAACTCTAAACTGGTAACCTGTAAAAAAAAAACGGAAAATTGTATCATACTTACCAGTAATTTTCCTTTCCTGGTGCCTATCCATGGCAGCATACCTGTGACAAGCTCCGCCTTGTCTCCTCCCTCAGGATTAGTGAATATTATGAAAAAGAGATGGTGAACACCACCCCCACATTCTCCGTAATATAGAAAACCGAGGGTGGGAGCGTATGCTGCCATGAATAGACACCAGGAAAGGAAAATTGATGGTAAGTATGATACAATTTTCCGTTTTCCTGGTGCCTCCATGGCAGCATACCTGTGACAAATAACTAGCTGAAACGGGTGGGATGCTGCTTAGAAGTTTTATTACAAGGAAATCATTAACAAAGGTTAACAAATAGAGGAGGCGACGGCTGACTTGATCGCCTGTCTGCCAAACTCTACCGAAGAGAGAGCTCCTGGGTCCACCCGGTAATGTTTCATAAACGTGTGTTGGGACGACCAGGTCACTGCCCTACAGATAGTCTCGATCGACACGTTTGCTCTTGCTGCCCAAGAGGCAGAGACTGCCCTCGTGGAGTGCGCCTTAACCATCAAAGGAGGATCCAGACCTCTTGCCCTGTACGCCTTATGAATTAGCTTCACAATCCATGAAGAGATTGTTCTCGCTGACGCCTCCTCACCTTTTCTTTTCCCCCAGGGGATTATGAGCAACTTGGAAGAGTTTCTGAAAGACGCTGTGGCCTGGAGATAATGCTTCAGCATGGAAGCAATGTCTAGCTCGTGAAAAGAGCCTGAGTCCTGCTCTAGGAATGTTGGGAGTGCCCAGGGTTCCGACATGGATAAGGATGATGCAACTTTGGGGATGAACCCACGAACTGTCCTGAGTTCCACCCTGTCGGGGTAGAACACGATGTGATTGTCGTCTGCTCCTAGAGCTTGGAGCTCTGAAACCCGTCTGCCCGATGTTATGGATATCAAGAATGTAAGCTTCAAGGTTAGATTCCACAGTGATGCTGAGCCCGAAGGGGCAAAAGGCAGATTGACTAGGGATTCTAGGATGATAGCGAGATCCCAGGTGGGAAAAGACTGCTTAGTTGGCGGCCGGATTCTTCTGACGGCCTTGAAGAATTGGACTATTAGTGGATCCTCGGCCCACCTCTTCCTGGTTGCCGATGAAATTGCTGCTACTTGTACCTTTAATGTACTCAGGGCAAGACCCTTGCTTAGGCCTGCCTGCAAAAAATCAAGAATTTGAGAAGATGATGGAAACTCCGGATCGCAGTTTTTGTCAGACATGACGAACCTGAACTTGTTCCACACTTTCCCGTATATACTGTTTGTGGATGGCTTTCTAGCCCTTAGGAGGGTAGCAATAACTTCGCTGGAGCAACCTAGAGATTCAAACTTTTGCCTTTCAGCCGCCAGATGTGAAGGTTCAGCCTGCCTGGATCTGGATGGGTGTGACACCCCTGTGACAGGAGGAAGGGTATCAGCGGAATCTTGACTGGGGGTTGCGTACTCAGGAACATTGCCGTAGGAAACCAGGGACGTCTCGGCCAGTATGGCAGAACTGCTATTACTATTGTGGATTCGATCATAACCCTCGCCAGGAGTTTTGGGATCAGAGGCCGTGGCGGGAATGCATAGGCCAGATCGCATGTCCAGGGGGCTGTGAGAGCGTCCACTGCTTCCGCTTGGGGATGCGGTAGCCTTGAGATGAACCTGGGAAGCTTGGAATTGCTTGCGGATGCGAATAGGTCCAGTTCGGGGAGCCCCCAGTGGTCCGTTATCCAATTGAAGGTGTTGGGGTGAAGAGACCACTCGTTGGCGTCTACGAACCGGCGAGATAGGAGGTCGGCTTGTACGTTGAGACGTCCTGGCAGGTAAACTGCCCTTAAGTCCTCTAGATTTTTCTCTGCCCACAGGATTATAGGTTCCACTTCCCTCAGCAAGGGTCTGCTGTGCGTCCCTCCTTGTCGATGTATGTAAGATACAGCGGCCCTGTTGTCCATCCGTAGGAGCACTGGTTTCCCTGAGATCTTGAATTCTAGGGCTAGAAATGCACGGTAGACTGCCCGGATTTCCAGGATATTGGATACCAGGCCTGTCGCCTGAAAATACCATCTGCCTTGTACTGAAATTTGGTTGCAGTGTGCGCCCCAGCCTGCTAAGCTGGCGCTGGTGGTAATTATGGTCCAGTTGACATGCCCTAACGCACGTGACTTCATCAGAGTTTGTTTCTTCATCCACCAATGGAGGCTTCTGAGCATCAGGGTCGTCAAGCATATGGGTTGAGCTAGAAATCGTTTGTTCCACTGCCTCAAGAACTCCAGTTGAAAATATCTCAGATGCCAATGGGCCCAAGGGACCATCGGGATGCATGATGACATCCTGCCTATCAGGCTCAGGCAGTTCGAGGCAGTCAGATATGGTCTGGAACTCACGTTCTTCATCTGTCGGATGATTGACTTCACCTTCTGGAGTGGAAGGGACACTGTACCCTTCTCTGTGTTGAAAAGTGCTCCCAGATAAATCATTTCCTGGGTTGGAGAAAGATGACTCTTCTCCTGGTTTACCTTCCATCCAAATTTCACCAGTGCTGTCAGGAGAACTTCTCTGTGTTCCAGTAGCTGGGCTGGATCTTTCGCTAGGAGAAGAAGATCGTCTAAATAGTGGTATACTCGGAGCCCCTGTTCCCTTAAAGGGGCTATGAAGGCAATCAGGGTCTTCGTGAAGACTCTTGGAGATGTGCAGAGGCCGAAGGGGAGACTGCGAAATTGAAGATGTACTTGGCCTACTGCGAACCTCAGATACTTCTGGAAAGATGGGAATATAGGTAAATGCAGGTAGGCATCCTGCAAGTCTACGGACAGCATCCAGTCCCCGGGTTGGACTACCCGAATGATCGTTTGTAATGATTCCATCTTGAATTTTTCTAGGAAGATGTAGCGATTTAGCCTTTTCAAGTCTATGACTGGTCTCCAACCCCCCGTTTTTTTGGGGACCAGAAACAGGGTGGGATAAAAACCTGAAAACGTTTCTGATGGAGGTACGGGAACCACCGCCTGCTGATCCTGCAAGGAGAGAAGATACTGTTGCAGCGCCTCTGCTTTTTGAGGAGATTTTGACATCTCCGTCGGAGAGAAGAAATCTTTGGAGGGTTTGTCTAAAAACGTCCAAAAATTACCGTATTTGATCGTGGAAACTACCCACGGATCCTTGCACTCTTGCTCCCAGATCTTTGAGAAGAGTTGAAGTCTGGCTCCCACAGGGACTGCTTGGGACGGCTTGGCGTCAAAAAGACTTAGCGGGATCCTGTGGAGTAGAGGCTGTTGCCTGTCTGCGGTTTTTCAGGAAGGTGGACTGGGTGCTTCTCCAGTTTTGTCTGAAGCCTTTTCCCTGCCTGGGTTGACGATAGTCCTTATTCTTGGAGTACTGGAATCTAGGCGCAAAAGACCTGGAGCGCCTGGGCCGTCTGTCTTGGGGTAACAGGCCCGATTTCCCACCAGTGACGCGAGAGATGGCTTTGTTTAATTTCTCCCCAAAGAGGGCTTTCCCATCAAATGGTATCTTGCACCAATTCTGTTTCGACGCAACATCTGCTGACCAAGGCTTCAGCCACAGGGCCCGCGTGGCCAATACTGTGTGGAGCATGGATCTTGCGGAGCATCTAATTGAATCGATGGCAGCTTCTCCAATAAAGTCTGCTGAAAGTTTAAGTTCATCTAAGGCTTTAATAATGTCCTCCTTCGGCACCTCCTGCTGGATTGCCGCCTCTATGTTATCCGTCCACACCCGTAGCGCGTTGGATACTGATGTCAGGGCTATTTCAGGTTTACAGGCATTGCCCGCCATCTGGTAAGCTTTCTTTAAATCCAGGTCCATTCTTCTATCGAGAGGATCTTTGAATGAAGTCGAGTCCTCCATCGGTAGTGTAACGTTCTTTGCTAATCTTACCACTGCTGCATCAACTGTTGGTGGGCCTTCAAGCATTGCGGAGTCGGCCTCTGAGAGGGGGTATAGTTTCCCCAGGCAATTGAGGGAAAATCTTTTCTCCGTTCTCTTCCACTCTTCCTCAATCACGCCTTTAATTTCATCCATGAGAGGAAAAAAGGAAATCTGACGCTTGAGATAGGGAAAAAAGGCTTTAGACTTTTTGATCTCTGTCTCGGGCTCATCCCAGCCGATTGCTTGCTTTACGGCTTGCACGTAGGGTTGGACCATGGCAAAGGCAAAGCCAGATGCTTCCATGTCGTCAGAGGAGTCACCTGAGACGTCATTCTCTTCTTGCGGTTTAGAGGAGGAAGCAGGCGCTGGGCGCGAAATTCCACTTGTGGAGGGCCCGGAGGAGGCCTCTTCAGCCGGATGGTCCTGAGGAGGAGACGCCGGCTGCTGTGGCGGCATTGTGGCTACTAATTCCGCAAATGAATCTTTTATCGCCTGCTTAAGGAGGTCCGCCACTTGTCTGCTTTCGGACTCTCTGTCCGTTGCATAGTCCTTCAGGCAGACTCGGCAAAGCCGCTTATGTGGAAGGCCTGGCATTTTGGCGACCTCTGTCTTGGGGAGCGTGAGTGATGACGCTTGTAACGGACACAGGCATGCATGGCTTGTCACAAGTGAAGGTACCACATTGTATTCTGAGCTCAAAGGGTTAACTGGACAAGTCTCTTTCATTGCTGGAATGCTAATGAACCCTCTTTTGTGTGCAGGTAAACAGCCCCCCTGTGAGGTGTATGCTGATGGGGATTATGTGTGAGTGATAATTGTTTTAAAGGTTAATTGAATTCTATGTGCCTGGCCAGGAAATGTTAAGTGGGGTGAGGTGCCGAAGAGTCTAGAAACTGGCCAAGTGATTAATTCAAGGAGATGTCATTGTTTCAGGGGGTCTGTGTTGAAGCCCCCTACTGGGAAAAGGGGAGGGCGGAAACTGTCATTGTTCTTGTAACAGTTGTAACCAGATATAAGCAGGTGAAATATGCCAAATAAAGTCAGTCTACTTGACCCTTCAAACGTAGCACGTCTCGTTTCTTGGAAGGGCGTTCGATGGGATATACCGGCGGTACCTGCATATCGCAGCTTGCCAGGGAAAAGGACGTCTCCAACGGCCGATACCCCTCACTACCAGTGGGTAGCCGTTACATTGGTTGGTAGCAGTGGGATGGTCCTTTTATCCAAAGAGCAAGTGCTGAATGGAGTCGCAGTACGCCAGGCTGAAAAGATCCACACTGAAAGATCTATTGGAGATTCGTGGTAGGAGCGCCAGCAACAGACCACGGAGGGAGCTGATAGCTGACCTGCTGGAGCTGGACGAAATGGATGGATCCATGGAAGGAACGGAGCCCCTTGCACCGGTCAGCAAAGAAGATGTAATTACTGGGATTGTACAGCGGAGATTATCCTTGTATCCAGAAACGTCCGTGGAACTAATCAACCAGCTGTTCCGGGAAGCAAGGGAAGAAATACAAACGAAGAGGGGACAAGAACTGGAACTGGTAAGAGCGAGACAGCCCATTACACCTGCAGTTCCTACCCCCCCACCTGCTGCTACAGGAAAGAAAATACCGTTCACTGCATTCAAAGCTTTTGTAGAAAGTGAGGAGGAAATCGATGGATATTTGGCGGACTTTGAGAGGCAGTGCTCACTACACCAGGTCCCACCAGACCAATGGGTCACTATTTTGTCGGGGAAATTGTCGGGCAAAGCCAATGAAGCCTTTCGGGCTCTCACTCCAGAGGATATTTTACAATACCAGCAAGTTAAAAAGGCGCTGCTAACCCGATATGCCGTAACGCCAGAAGCCTACCGCCGGCGCTTCCGGGAGTCCAAGAAGATGGCTGTGGACTCCCACATGGAATGGGCCAACCAGTTACAAAGGGTGGCATCGCTTTGGGTCCAAGGGTGCAAGGCCAACACCGGGGAGGAAGTATTGCAGCTGTTCCTAATGGAACATTTCTTCCAAGACCTGGCCGCAGACATACAAGACTGGGTACGAGATCGCCGGCCCGCTAACTTAAACGAGGCGGCTCGGCTAGCAGATGAGTACGCGGAAACAAGGAAAGTAAGCCAGGGTACTACACGGCTGGCTCATAAGGTAGAACCGCGTACTCCAACCGTCACCCCACGCCCAGAGTTTCGGGCTCCAGTCCCACCACGTCCTCAGGGGCCTAGCAACTACCCCCGGGATTCGCCTAGGGTGACGTGCCATCACTGCAGCGACACGGGACATATTGCTCGTTATTGCCCTTTGAGAGCTACAAATAACAATTGGAGACGCACAGAACCTAACACAGAGGTCACTCCATCACGTCCCTCTGCGGCCCACTGCCTGGAGACCGAGGGGGGCCCTGAGGAATGTCTGGGAATTTGGTATGAGGCAGACCCAATACAAGCGGCCTCTCCGGATAACCGTCAGCATCACCGTCAGGAGGTACGAGTGAATGGACAAGTAGCACAAGGCTTAAGAGATTCCGGGACTACTATCACTCTGATTCAAAAACATCTGGTAAAGCCAGAGAACGTGTCCACTCGCACAGTTGCCGTCCGGGTCGCAGGGGGTGCTGTATTTCACGTACCCACCACCCGGGTGCACTTAGACTGGGGAGCCGGGTCAGGAAAGACCACAGTTGGTATCATGGACAACCTACCTGCCGAGGTGGTGCTGGGCAACGACATTGGCCCTCTGACTTCGGCTTATTTACCTACACCTGCTGCTGCTTGTCCCGTGACCACCCGCGTTGCTGGAATCAACCCGCTTGCTGCTGAGAACCGGGTAAGACTACCTTCCCCGACATGTACTGTAGATCCGGCACAATATCACAGTCTAAAATGGGAATGTGACAAGTTGGCCAGTGAGAAATCAGAGATGCAACGACACTATGTCACGTATTATGAGATGTCCCGTGGCTTGAACATTGAAATGCACAAACAGGCGGAAATTGTCAAAAGATTAAATGGGATTTGCATCCAGGTGGTGCCGTATCTGTCCCAAGAGCATCAGCAACAGGATTTGGGAGCCATTGAGAGAGCAAAGCAAGTGACTGTTCCAGAATTGAATTCTATTCTTCACCGTCACCATCAGCTACCGACATGGTAAGCCAATGGGAAGGCCGACGGACTGTCCAGGCAAACGGAACTTTTACCCTAACAGCAGACCGGACATCCCCAAGTTGATCCGAAAAGGATCAATCCGGGTCTGCCGGAGTGTTCCACAAAGGGGGAGTAGTGTAACGGACACAGGCATGCATGGCTTGTCACAAGTGAAGGTACCACATTGTATTCTGAGCTCAAAGGGTTAACTGGACAAGTCTCTTTCATTGCTGGAATGCTAATGAACCCTCTTTTGTGTGCAGGTAAACAGCCCCCCTGTGAGGTGTATGCTGATGGGGATTATGTGTGAGTGATAATTGTTTTAAAGGTTAATTGAATTCTATGTGCCTGGCCAGGAAATGTTAAGTGGGGTGAGGTGCCGAAGAGTCTAGAAACTGGCCAAGTGATTAATTCAAGGAGATGTCATTGTTTCAGGGGGTCTGTGTTGAAGCCCCCTACTGGGAAAAGGGGAGGGCGGAAACTGTCATTGTTCTTGTAACAGTTGTAACCAGATATAAGCAGGTGAAATATGCCAAATAAAGTCAGTCTACTTGACCCTTCAAACGTAGCACGTCTCGTTTCTTGGAAGGGCGTTCGATGGGATATACCGGCGGTACCTGCATATCGCAGCTTGCCAGGGAAAAGGACGTCTCCAACGGCCGATACCCCTCACTACCAGTGGGTAGCCGTTACAACGCTTTTTGGCTGAAGCCTATTTGCCATTCCCATGGTCGTCACGCCTGGGGGACCTGCCTCTGCTGAGGCTAGAATCGGAGTCTTCATGTCACCTGGAGGTCTTCTTAGACGTCTTCTGGCATACAGGGCTGCAATACATAAAGTTACCAGCCTCAGTGCACTCTTTTTTTTTTAAAAAAACACATAGACCTACCTGGATGTAGGTCCTTACCTTAGGTGTGGAGTAGGCTCTTGTATGGGCGGGGAATGGCTCATTTTAGGCGGCTTAACGGAGGCAGCAGCTAATGAAAAGATCAGGGAGAAAAGAGAAGGGTTAACATCTCAGTCCTAACCCAACTCAGGGGGTGCCATTGGTCCCCTATAAAAATTAAGCCCTGGGATTTTTTTTTTTTTTTTTGGAACCCCCGACCCCCAAAAAAACAATTTTTCCCCCTTTCTTTTGCCCTTTTTTTTAATTTTTTTTTTAAATCCTTTCTTTCTTTTTTTTTTTTTAAATACCTGAAACAACATGTATCTGTCATAGGAGCTCTAGGTGGATGGACCTCTCCCGACAGCTTCAGAGCCCTTCTGAGGCTGTCGGGGAGTTAAATAGGATCCACCTGTTCAGGCAACGCCTCTGCCCTGAGCTCAGGGAGCTACTGGCAAGAGAACGCCGTTTTCCCTTATCCAAGATGGCCTCCGCGGCTTCCGAGCCCATCGCGCATGCGCGAACCGGCCGCCCTAGGACCCGGAGGTCCCGGCCGCCGGCGCATGCGCAGAACGCGGCGGAGGACGCCGTGAGTAAAGAAAAACAGACAGGGATGGCGCGCGCGCTCCCTAGGGGGGGGAGAAGTCCAGGGAAAGGGGCACACAGCGAGTGCAGAGGGACCAGGCAACCGTCAGTGGAAAGGGGAGCCCCAAGAAGGGAGAGGTAGAGGACGAGAGAAATGCAAGCTTGAGTGCCTCAAGGGAGAAAGATAGAGAGATGAGAAAAGATGCAGGGATAGCTGCTGCCTCTGAGCCATAGAGAGCTAATGCCTGATAGAAACGATACAGATAGCGCTCAAAGTTAAGGGCTAAAACTGCTAGTCCCAAAAGAACCTACAGAAGGGACTCCCAACCTTATAAGCGCGTTTAGCTGCCCAAGAGAAGGGACCGCATCCGGGAGAGGCTTGAACCCGGATGGACGCTGCCGAATGCAGAAGGTAAGGACGCTTGCTACCAAATTCACTGCCATGAGGTTTGAGGAAAAAAAGGAGAATGTGGGGGTGGTGTTCACCGTCTCTTTTATAATATTCACTAATCCTGAGGGAGGAGCCAAGGCGGAGCTTGTCACAGGTATGCTGCCATGGATAGGCACCAGGAAAAAAGGGTCGCCTATGGAGATTTTAAAGCCATTTCCATGAGTGTGTGCAATATTAAAGCGTGACAAGTTAGGTTTCTATTTACTCGATGTAACATCATCTTTCACATTATCACAACAAATTGGGCTAACTTTGCTGTTTTATTATTTTTTAACCACTTGAGCCCCGGACCATATTGCTGGAAAATGACCGGGCCAGTTTTTGCGATTCGGCACTGCGTCACTTTAACTGACAATTGCGCGGCCGTGCGACGTGGCTCCCAAACAAAATTGGCAACCTTTTTTTTCCCACAAAGAGAGCTTTCTTTTGGTGGTATTTGATCACCTCTGCGTTTTTTTGGAGCTATAAACAAAAATAGAGCGACAATTTTTATAAATAAAGAATATTTTTGACTTTTTGCTATAATAAATATCACCAAAAATATATATAAAAAAAACGTTTTTTTCCTCAGTTTAGGCCGATACATATTCTTCTACATCTTTTTGGTTCCAAAATCGCAAAAAGCATTTATTGATTGGTTTGCGCAAAAGTTATAGCGTCTACAAAATAGGGGTTATTTTTATGGCATTTTTATTAATATTTTTTTTTTACTAGTAATGGCGGCGATCAGCGATTTTTATAGGTACTGTGACATTATGGCGGACACATCGGACACTTTTTTGGGACCATTGGCATTTTTATAGTGATCAGTGCAATAAAAATGCATTGCTTACTATAAAAATGCCACTGGCAGGGAAGGGAATAACACTAGGGGCGAGGGAGGGGTTAAATATGTTCCCTGGGTGTGTTCTAACTTAAAGGGGGTGGGACTGACATGGGGAAATGACAGATCGCTGTTCATGAAGGGGAACTCCAGACCCAAAAGCTTCCAGCTCCTCCCAGTTTGGTCATTCCACTTCCTGCTGGAGTAGAGAGAAGACCTGTCTTCCAGAGCTCCTGTGTTCCAGAGGATCCAGCCACCTAGGACCAGCCTCCAGCCCCAGCCCCAGCCCCCAGCCCCTGGCCCCGGAAGAGGGGAGGGATGGCCTCCCTCAGCCCAGGAGAAGGACCTGCATCCGGCCTCCGGAGTAACCAGCAGCACCTGCCCTCCTCCAGCCAGACGAAGATCAGCAGGGATGACCGCCTCTTCCTGGGCACCCAGCAGGGTCTCTTAGACTGGACTACCACACTACCAGGTGAGACTGAGGCCAAAGCCAGGAAGAGGTGTGATAAGATCAAGTCCCTGCTGGTTAGGATAGCCCAGGCCTGCGTGGAAAAAATGACAGCTCTCGCAGGCCTGAGGGACAAGAGGGACAGGTGCTCTAGTAGTAAGAGGTCGGAGTATAGGGGGGCCATCAATACCCTCAAGCTTGAGGTTAATGAAATCTGGGGTTACCTGGGAGGCTTTTTTGAACGTGGGGCTGGAGAGGTGAGCTTTCTTGAGGAGCTCCGGAAGACCCTCCAGCAGGCCAGCCAATCAGGAAGTCAGACGGCAAGGAGGAGCAGCGGGCGGTCGGGGTCCCAACCCTCCAAGCAGCCGGGGAAGTCAGGAGAGCCTGGGTGTAGTGGGGGGGGTGGAAGCTCTGGTGGTGCAGGGCCCAGTAAGGCCATAAAACCTGGGGAGGGCTCCCGAGAGCCGATCCCTCGGTCCGTGAAAAAAGGGGCTGGGGGGTTGGCTATGACAGGGGAGCCCAGTGATCCAGGAGGCCGCAGGGCCCAGGCGCCGCCGGAGGTACCCCCCCGGTGTCTTCGGGTCAGCATGCCCAGGCTCCCTCAGGATGGTCACGCTGCCACAGCTGGGGCCCACCATGTGCCGGCCTCCATGACCCCTCAGCGTGCAGTAGAGCGGGATGATCTGGCAGTGAAAGTGTCAGGGACTGCTCCTGCAGCTGCTATGTCACCGGGAGAGGGGCAGGTACATGGTGGAGGTATAATAACAAAGTCAGCTTCAGGCAAACAGCTGGTGTGTAGTGTGACCAAGATGGCGCCGGCTGCTGGGGGAGGAGCAGCTGAGGCCACATTCCCCAGTGGGAACCAACCCCTTTTCAGGGAAGGGGGATGTGGCCAGCTCCCATCCAGTGCCCGCGAACCGGAAGTGCACCCCCCGCGAACCGGAAGTGCACCCCCCGCGAACCGAAAGTGCACCCCCCGCGAACCGGAAGTGCACCCCCCGCGACCGGAAGTGGGCCCCCCCCTCGCGACCGGAAGTACACCCCCCGCGACCGGAAGTGACCCCCCACGATCAGAACTGCCCCCCTGCGAATCTGCGGCTGGTGTCACCGGCTTGGAGGACCTGGGGGATGAGAGGCCGGGGGTGCGGGGGTGCCTAGTCCCGGATGCTGCAGCAGGCACCTCCAGGCACCCCCGGCAAGTAATGGACAGCATGGACGGTAATATGGACGGTAACATGGACGGTAAGCTGCCACCCCCCCAGGTCCCCATGGACATTACCACAAGCCCCGAGGGGCTCCCTGCAGGACAGGCAGGGTGGGGGGAATGTCAGGTGGGACCCCTCCCAGTGGACTGTGCAGCTTATGACTTTATCCGGCAGTTGGAGGGGTCCCAGGGGGGCATCCCCCCAATACGGGTTGAGTCCCAAGGGGCTGGTGAGGTCGCAGAGGGGTCTGGTTGGGGGAGTTTGGTGGGGGAGGTACCCCCCTCTGCTGTGGCCCCAGGGGGGGAGGGGCCTGTAGTCAGGCCAAGGGTGGTGGGTCAGGGAGGTCAGGGTAGTTCAGTGGGGGTGGGTGCAACACCACCGGCAGGGATGGGGGCCCCCCCGCTCCCCCCCACTTCTGGGGGTGCTGAGGGGGGTGCCCCGCTTCCGGAGAACATCTTTCGGGGGTCTCCGGAGGCCAACTTATTATCTGCCCTAAAGGGGGGTCGCTCTTTCGCCCAGGTGGCGGGCTCTCGTGCCCCTCTGGACCACCTGTACAGCCGGTTTGGCGCCCAGAATTTCCGCGCCCCCCCTGCTGACCAGGAGAGGACGCAGGGGTCGGCGTGGACGAGGGGTACAGGTGGTCCAGAGAGGAGGCGTAGGAATGTTGTCCAGCTTCGGTACGAGGGTCCGGACCCCTGCCCCGCCCGAGGTGAGGTGGTGGACCTGGTACTCTCCTTGGGTTTTGGGGTGGGTGACCTTTTTGCTGTCATCCACCCCACCAACACACGGGAGTTTGACATCAGTTTTGTCACTCCCGTGTGTATGGAACGCTTCATCACCAGCTTTGGGCTGGTGAGGGGCGTTGACCCTTGGAAGAGGTACAGGCTCATTCCCATCTCCAGGCAGGAGGAGGTTAAGAACATCACCATCCTGGTGAGGAATGAGTCGCTCCCTCCGGAGGACATTGCCACCTGGCTTGGGAGGTACGGGCAGTTGCAGACCCCCCTGAGGAAGAACCTTGATGAGCGCGGGGTCTGGACCGGGGCTTGGTTGGCCAGGATCCGGCTTAAGAGGGAGGGCAACAGTGTTGCCCACCTCCCTGGCAGCGCCTTCCTGGGCAGAGACCGGATCCTGGCCTTCTACCCGGGACAGCCCCGTCGTTGCTTCAAGTGCGGCAGCCCGACCCACATGAGCTCGGACTGCACGGTGGTCAGATGTGGCCGGTGCCACGAGTTTGGCCACCTGTCCGAGTCATGTGGGAAGATATGCTGCAACTTGTGTGGTGAGATGGGGCACCCGTTTAGCAGGTGCCCCAAAGCATATCGGGGTTCTTCCTCAGGGGGGGGACCTCCCGGGCCGGGAGCGGCCGAAGCCCCCCCGGCGAGTGATGGCCGGGGGGGTGGGGATCCTGGGGCCCCTAATGCCCCTCCGGAGGGACCAACAGGCCCACAGCCTCAAAGAAGGCGGAGCAGGCGTGGGCGAGGGGCTCCCCCCCCGGGAGATACGGGCTCAGTTGGCCAGGAGGCTCCCGATCCTCCGGAAGGCGAAGCCGGTGGGGAGGAGTCGGGGAGGCCTGGGGGTCCCGGGCCTGAGGGTCCGGGGCCCCGGCTTTCCCCTCCTTTAGTTGCAGGGCCGATCCCCCCCCCTCCACCTGTTCTATCTGCCTCCCCATGCAGCCCCCCCTCATCTTCCCATCCCCGTCCCCCCCCCCCTCGTCCCCCCCCTCCCAAGTCCCGTCCCCCCCCTCCCCCTTCTTCTGCCGATCCCCTTTCTGTCCCCCCCCCTGTCTCTGGCCCCCCTCCTGCCTCTCCCATCCCCCCCCCTTCTGGACCCAAAGTCTCCTCTGGCCTTGTGGCCATGGAGACGGAAGCTGCTCGAGCCTCATCTAAGAGGGAAATCTCGAGCAGCGGGTCCGAGGAGGGGGGTGGCGTAGTCACCTCAGAGAGATGGCAGGAGTGGGAGCAGGTGAGACGCAGGAAGAAGGGGAAGGCTGTGAAATCTGGGGGCGGGAGGTCCCCTGTGAAGGGTGGGGTTCCCCCAGGGGCACGAAGTGGGGTGTCCCTGGGGAACCCGTTTGGTGTCCTCTCCTCCTCCTCGGACTCAGAGGAGGAGGAGGGAGTGTAAATATGTAAATATGTTTTGGTGTTTGTAGTATGAAGGAGAACGTGACCCTTTCAATCATTTTGATGGCGGTACCCTCTCCAATACGGCTTGCGACCATTAATGTCGCAAGTATTCGTTCTGCACGAGCTCGTTTTATGGCCTTTGATTTTCTCAGCCGTGTTGAAGCTGACATTTTGTTTTTGCAGGAGACCTGGCTGGCATCTGTGGCAGAGATGCATCTAGCAAAGAGGGAGTGGAGATGTGGGCCCTCCCTCTGGTCTCTTGCGGCCGAGCCCTGCAGTGGTGTTGCGGTCCTTTTTAAGACTGGTTCGGTGGCTTGCCGGCGAGTGATTGAAGTGGAGATTGGTAGATGTCTGGTGGTGGACGCTGTCGTGAGGGGGCAATTCCTCCGGCTCATTAATTTTTATGGGCCTCAAACCAAGAGGGAGAGGAAGAGCCTCCTTACGGCGGTTAAGCCTTATCTTTTTACATCCCAGCAGGTGATCTTTGGTGGTGACTTCAATATGATCACTAGGCCCAAAGACCGGGCAGGTGCCGCCAACCCTCTGGGATATGATAGTACTTTTTTGAATAGCGTAGTGAGGGAGGCCGGGTTGGTGGATGTGCACGTTCGTCACCTCCCCAACCTCACTGGTTTCACATTTTCCCGAGGTAGTTCTAAGAGTAGATTAGATAGGTTTTTTTAAAGGGGGACTCTGCTTGCTCGGCTCCAGAGCTGCAGTCGGTGGAGTTCTCCGATCACTGTATGGTATCTGTGGCCCTGAATGTCGCCGACACTCCTCAGAAAGGGAGGGGTATGTGGCGCCTGAATGGGTCGCTACTGGAGGATCCTGAGGTTAGGGAAGCCTATGAGGTTTTCTTCCTGGACCAGACCTCGCTCCTTGAGGGCAACTGCTCCCGCCTTGAATGGTGGGAAGTAGTTAAAAAGAGGTCTGGTGACTTTTTCCGGGAAATCTCTGGGTACAGGGCAGCTTCCAAGTACCAGGCCTACCAGAGACTACGCAGGCAGCTTGACCGCCTGGTGTCCTCTGGGGGCTCTCGGGAACAGATATCCGGTCTGAAGGCGCAGATGAAGGAGTGTCAGTACGACCGTCTCGCCTCCCTGGTTTTTGAGAGGGATTATGGGAAGTTTATCTCTCCTGATCCCTACAGGAGCTGTGGTGAGGCGGCGAGTTCGAAGGTCGTACACGGCCTGAAGGATGCCTCGGGATCTCTGGTCCGGTCCAGATCAGGGATCCTGGGTGTCGTCAGAGACCACTTTTCGGACCTCCTGAAGAAGCGGCCTCTAGACATGGAGAAAGTCAGGGAATTCCTTGATGAGACCCCACTGGAAGTGAGGTCTGACCTTCCTGACTCTCTGACAGAAGAGATCTCGGTGGCTGAAGTCGAGCAGGCTATCAGCTCTTTAGCATCTAAAAAGTCGCCTGGGCCCGATGGGCTCACGGCAGAGTTTTACAAAACCTTTAAGAGCCTCTTGGCTCCTCATTTGAGGGACGTGTACCGTGAATGTTTGGCCTATGGCCTGCTGCCTCCCTCAATGAGAAGGTCAGCTCTGATCCTTCTGTCAAAGGGAAAAGACCCGTCTGTGGTGGAGAATTGGCGTCCGATCGCCCTTCTTACCACAGATAGGAAGATACTGGCAAAGATCTTGTTTACACGTCTGTCTGCTTTGGCGGGCAGGATGCTGTCTCCCTCTCAGCACTGCACAATTCCTGGCCGGGGCACTTTTGGTGCCGTCCTGAACGTCCGGGAGGCTGTGGAAAGGTGCAGGGCTGATGGCAGTGAGCGGTATCTGCTTGCACTGGATCAGGCTAAGGCGTTTGATCGGGTGAACCATGAGTACCTTTGGCTGCTTCTGAGGAGATACGGTCTGCCTGATCAATTTGTTGATTGGCTACAGGTATTGTATAGGGGAGCTGAGAGCTTCCCTCTTGTCAACGGTTGGGTGGGTCGGGCCTTTTCTGTGGACTCTGGCGTCCGGCGGGGCTGCCCGTTGAGCCCCCTCCTGTACGTCTTTGCGGTTGACCCCTTCGTAAGGAGGCTAGACTGCGAGCGTCTTGTGGGGGTTCCGGTGGGACCTGTCGGGGGTCCGGTTTCGGCAGTGAGGGTCGTGGCCTACGCGGATGACGTCTCGGTGGTGGTATCTGGTCGTGAGGAGGCCCATTATGTGGAATCCCAGATCGGGTGCTACTCTGAGGCGTCAGGTTCGCTGGTCAATTGGGACAAGAGTGAAGTTTTCTGGATGGGGAAGGAGGGGGAGCAGTTCCCCCTTCCGGACGTGTTCCCCACGCCCGTACCAGAGATTCGAGTACTTGGCATTCATTTCGGCCCGGGTGATTATCCCAAGCTAAATTGGGAGCGCAGGCTGGTGAGTGCCACTCGGAAGGTGAAGGCCTGGAGAGGTTGGAAACTTTCCCTGAGGGAAAGGGTATGCTTGGTCAAGACGTACTTACTGCCTGAGTTTCTCTTTGTGAGCTACGTGTGTCTTTTGCCAGCATCTCTCTATGCTCGGGTCTCTGGTCTGTTCTTCCTGCTGTTGTGGGGAAACAGACTGAACCTGATCAAGAGGGAGGTCACATACCGCCAGCGAAGGCAAGGAGGGTTGGACATGGTCAACCCGGTGGTGTTCTTCATCATCATTTTTGTAAAGTACAACTTGCAGTCCATCTTTGTGGATGCGCCTTCCTGGTGGGAATGTTCATGCAAGGACTGGCTCTTGCTGTTCCTGAGGAGGTGGGGGGAGGGGGGGAGGCCCGGCGATCTGAGGAGATCGCATGGGTATCTCCCATCCTACGTCCCCCTGGCATTGAAGGCACTGAGGCAGTGGCGGATAACTGCCCTTGAGGTGGGCTCTCTGGGTCGGCGTGAGCTGTACCTGAGGGTCATGGCCTCGGACATTTTGAAGCCCCTGTCTTTAAGGGACTGTCCTGAGAGGGTCCTCACGGAGGGGTTAGCCCTCTTGAATTCTTCCAGAATTCCAAACAAGTTTTGGGATCTTGCATGGAGGTCGTTCCATGGACGACTGTACGTCCGTGCAAATCTCATATATCTGAACCTAGGGGACAGGGGCTGTCCCCGACGGGAATGTGGAGGGACATTGGAGACCATGGACCATTTTCTGGTCCAATGTCCCTTCAACATGGAGGTTCTTACGGGGGTAGGGGGTGCCATTGGCTACCCCCGCCTTCCGGCCCTGACCTATGCTGAGCGGGTGTATGGTGACTTCGGGGTCCGCAGGGGTTTTGAGTTATCGTCACTTTATTTAGTCAGCGTAGTTGTGCTTTACTACACTTGGCACGCTCGGTGTTTGGTGTCCACTAGGGACAAAATCCTGTCTGTGCATGAGGTGGTGGGCGATATCTTTCGGGAGTTGGTGAAGGTGCGGGATCTGGAAAGGAGCAGGGTCGGGCCTGAGAGGTGTGCCCATTTATGGAGGGGGTTCCTCTTCCAGCCCCCTTAGGCCATGACCCTGCCCCTCTCCATGGGTAGGGGCAACTTTCCTTTCTCACCCCCCTTAGATTTTGTTTATAGTTTATTTTTGAAATAAGGCTACAGACATGTCTGATTATCATGTTCTCGCTCATACGTGGGTTGTAGGTATTTGTTGTTCTGGTGGTGGGGTGTGTTGTGGGTTGGCGATGATCTGGACAGTAGTGGTTTTTATGGACTTTAATATTTCCCTACTGTACCAGTGAGCCGTTTTAAGTTGGTTTTGTTCTTTTTTTTTTGTTGGCAATGATCTGGACAAGCTTTTTCTGATGGACTGTAAAGACTTTTTCTTGTACCAGTGAGCCTGTTGTAAATACCCGTTCTAATGTTGTTGTGTTTTTTTTTTTTTTTTTTTTTTTTTTTTTGCAGTTATTTTCTTGGAGGGTGGTATGATGGTTTGTGTGTGTTGTTTGTTTTGTGTTATTTAGTTTATTTTGTATATTAACTTTTTTATGGTCGTAGTTTAAAAAAATAAAAATCTCCAGACACAACCGGTGCTGAGAGCTCCTGGAGATCCCAGAGGCTATGGAGGCTTCAAGCCCAGGGGATGGCTCAAATCCCCAGTCAATGTCTCAGGTTTTGCCGGTGGAGAGTGGGCCTGGAGGCTCACATAAGATCTCAGGTTTTTTGGATGGATTAAAGCCAAGTAAGGTTGAAGTACTTTACCTACATTCCCAGGAGAAAGTCTGTTGGCTTGCAGCACAGCCGGGGGAAGATGTCAGTAAGAGAGATCTCAGGATTCAAGCCATGTATTGCCTAATGGAGAAAGCGGTGGTGTATCTTGAGGCTGCATATGCTGAGCTGGCCCGGCTGAGGAGTGCTAGAGACTCTGTTAATAAGAACCGCAGAAAGGGCTTTCGGCTAAACATCCAAACCCTGAGGGATGTTACAGTTGAATACACTGCCCTACTAAATGGACTTGTCATGTCTGCAGGTACTGTAACTCCCGAGATGTTTGACTTCAATCAGCGGATTGTGGTTGCCCATGGAAACTGCAGCCAGGCCGTTAGACGGGGTTCCCGGGCCGGGACCTCTGTTGCATCTCGGCCGCTAGGTGGCGCTGTTCCCGCTCGCGGGAGTCCCACGAGTGCCGTGTGTGAGTCCAACCAGGAAGTGTTTGTGATGGACGGAGGTGCTGCTGCTGCTGCTGAGTGTATGGAGGTCGGAGGTGCCGCGATGGAGGATGAGAGAGCTGAGGGAGCCGAGATGGAGGTCATGGCGGGAGGTGAGAGACTCGATCCGGCGGAGGTCACATTGACGGAGGTCCCGCATGGACTATCTGGTGCAGCGGCAGCTGTGTCCCCAAAAACGGAACTGACACAGCCAGGTGCTGTCCCCCCAGTAGAGTTGCCCCCTGTGTCCTTCTCCCCTGTTGTCCCCCCAGGGGAGTTGCCTTCTGTGTCCCCAGCCTTGATGTGTTCGGCTGCGGCAATGACCCCTCTGCCCGGTGAGTGGGGTGAGTGTGAGCAGGGTGAATCACCAGGCTCAAGCCTCGCCATTAATTATATCAGGCAGATAGAGGGTGAGCCGTGTAAAGTGGTTCAGGGTGCGGATGGTGTCATCATGGACAATTTGTCATCAGATGTTCTAGTGGTCCCTTCTGGGGGTGACCAGCAAAGTGGACAAGTTCAATCTCAAGGGGTTGGTGTTGGGTCACCTCTGGTGGCTGGGGGTAATACTGGTACACCCAGTGTTCCTGATGCTCCTGTGGGCGACCAGAGCAATATGGTCAATGTCATGTTAGATGCTGATAATGTTTTGGTGGATAATGGTGCCTGTCATGGACCTTGAGATATTAAAGTGTTTCTACTTGACATATGTTACACAGGAGAGGGACATTCAATGCAAGGCTTTTGAAATGCTAAGTGGAACCAGCTTGCGAAATACCTTTTATTGTGTTCTGCAGGTTAAGAGCGGGTGTCGGAGTCAGGCCGTCTAGCTGGAACCAGGTTATTGTGTACATTGATTACCCCCTGGGGCTTCTGTCTCAATACACAAGTCTTTCTATCCAAGCTATTGGACCAATCCCTGTTGACAATTTCAAGTCCTCATTTGCATGGTCAAGGGGGACCTGAGTGAAGACTGGATATACTTTACAATTGACCAATAGGAAAGCGGTTGTTGGGAGTGGGATGTTCCAAAATTCTGTATAAAAGTGTGCTGTGTACTTGAAATAAAGAGTCCTGTTGGAACTTACATACAGCCTGCCTGGTGTTTGTTCTTAATGGGTCCGAATGGCACATAGCTGTAATTCGGATCCCGGAACCTTGGATGACTGGACCATCAGACGTTGCAATCTGCAAGCTGACTCACTGGTAGCAGAGGAGTGTCGGGAGAGCAGGACCTGGGCGAGGAAGGATCTCGTCACATTGGTTGGCAGCGGTGGGATTTGCTCTCCAGTTACTGGGACAACTCCAAACCACCACCATGAATGACCAGCTATGCAGCCTGGAGGAGAACCATGCTAAAAGACTTGCTTGAGAGCCGTGGAGGGACCGGTGGGAAGAACAAGGCCACCCTGATCATTGCGCTAGCCGAGATGGATCAGAGGGATGGTGATGCAGGACCCCGGTCAGTTGAAGACTTGTTCCAGCAGCGAGTTCAACAGCGGTTGGCATTATATGGTGCGAACCCATCAGAGACCGCCATACAGAATACCATTAGAGACCTCCAGCGGCAGGATGAGAGAGAACGAGAGCGACAACAGAGAGAACGAGAGCGGCAACAGGAGCTGAGAATTGCAGAAATACGGCGATCGGTGACAACGCCTAAAGAAGCAGCACCAAATGAAAGAAGAGGAGAGGTACAGATATCAGTAACCATGGAAGAGGAATTCAGAAGGAGGTTGCGAGAGAAGCAGATACAGCGCAGAGGACCAGTATCAGAGGAGGTCCTGCTTGGATGGTCTGATTCGATCCGCTGCGAACTCTGGAAAGAAGCGCTAGCCCGCGAGCAGCGACACCAGGGAAAAGCTCTCCCCTCCATCCATGTAAGGTACTGGTCACAGTATGAAGTACGGATGCTGTTATTGGGGGAACAACCAAAGCAGGAGTGGACAGCAGAGTTAAGCAGGCTGATCCGGGAAGAGATGCGGTTGGACGAGAGCTACAGAGCCCTCCGGTGGTATGTAGTCCAAGAGTGCCCGTGGTCAGCGGATGACAGCCCCACGGAAGGCTTTGACTATGATGGCCTGGGATTGTTGTATTGGAGGATGTCCAGGGATCCCAACTTTGGGAGCGATCGGGAGTGGCGTTGGGAGGAAATAATGGAGCACAGAGAGCGAAGACTGAATGTCCCGGAAGTGCACTGGTTACAGGAAGATTTGGAATTCCTGGCCGCTCAAGAATGGGAACTGGAAATCACCTACAAACAGCTGCTAGACTCCGCTCAGCAGCAGGGTGAGGTTCCCTTTACCTGGGACTATGAGGAAATATCAGCTGACAGTGATGAAATCCTGGCTGATGAATCAGCAGTGGAAAATCGGGAGCTTGCCATTCCCAAAGCTGAAGTGCTGACCGCACGGCCGAGCTCTGCTAACCTCTGCTCAGTACCCATAGCATCTTCTGGGTTCCATGGACAGGAGATGGTGAACCTCTATCCCCAGACACCAGTTGTAGAGACAGGGGATTTGATAGACTTTTCTGCTGAGGAAGAACAACCTGGGGAGCCTCCAGCAGAAGAGCTGGTATCAGGGCCAAACTTCAATGTGCTCTGCCCAGCACCAAGGGCAGTATTTGTGGAGTTACAAGGAACTTCCCCAGCTGAAGCGCTGGTCACAGGACAGAGGGATCAAGACCTCTGCCCCACCCCCGTGGCAGTTCCGGAGGCTCAGGGTGAGAAGATGGCAATCACTCCCCAGCCACAGATTACAGAATGTATGGACTGTTCAGAGGATGTTATGGATTATGCACCCCCAGCAGAAGTGCTGGCAACAGGGCAGAATGCTAGCCATCTCTGCCCAGCACTGGGACCAACTGTGGAGTTCCAGGGAGCCGGGGCGGTTGGCCCCCCTCCCCAGCAACAAGCTGAGGTAGTAAAGCTGTTACTCCCAGCTGAATCACTGGCAGCAGGGCAGGATGCTACTGGCTGCTGCACACAACTACAGCTTGAGCGGATATCGGTGGATGGGACTGTGGTCCCCACTCACAGCAACCCAGCGGAAGAGCTGGCAACAGAGCAGAGTGCCCCGGGCCTCTGCTCTCAACTAACAGAAGAGGGGGTTCCTGTGGTAGTGGATGGGACTCCGATCTCCACAGACACAACCCCAGAAAATGGTGCGGCACTGAGACAGGAGGATGTCGGCTTTGCTTTGCAAGCACCGGGGGATTTTTACCTAGCATCAGTGGATGGGACTGCAGTCTCCACTGGTATACCCCAGGAATGGTGGCCAGTTGGCCCAGATTCCCAATGGCATGATGAACTGAGCCCAGCCACCCTGTCTTCTCTCCAGCGGCTGAAAGGACTCCAGGGAGAAGGGCCAGTCCAGGCCTCTCCCCAGCGGCAGGCGTGTTCTCTGAGAGAGGCAGAGATTGGCTGGGTGAGTAATGCTCTCTTTGGGACAAGGTATCTGGGGGTACTGGGTGGGTACCGAAATTGGGGTCTCTCCCAGTGTTAGTCTCCTGCCAAAGGGGGAGATGTGTGACAGACCTAGCCGGGACAGGGGCTTTTGGAGAGGACTGAATGTGAGCCTCTTGCCGTCCGATTATGGGCCAGGACCTCAAAACAGGAAGGCAGATGGGTCATCCCAGCACAGTCCTGGAACTTTAAGACTACTTTTCCAACATCCTCGAGTTGACCCGTTTGGGTCCCACTGCGGCTGTTGGACTGGTTCCCAGGGGAAGTAATGTCATGGACCTTGAGATATTAAAGTGTTTCTACTTGACATATGTTACACAGGAGAGGGACATTCAATGCAAGGCTTTTGAAATGCTAAGTGGAACCAGCTTGCGAAATACCTTTTATTGTGTTCTGCAGGTTAAGAGCGGGTGTCGGAGTCAGGCCGTCTAGCTGGAACCAGGTTATTGTGTACATTGATTACCCCCTGGGGCTTCTGTCTCAATACACAAGTCTTTCTATCCAAGCTATTGGACCAATCCCTGTTGACAATTTCAAGTCCTCATTTGCATGGTCAAGGGGGACCTGAGTGAAGACTGGATATACTTTACAATTGACCAATAGGAAAGCGGTTGTTGGGAGTGGGATGTTCCAAAATTCTGTATAAAAGTGTGCTGTGTACTTGAAATAAAGAGTCCTGTTGGAACTTACATACAGCCTGCCTGGTGTTTGTTCTTAATGGGTCCGAATGGCACATAGCTGTAATTCGGATCCCGGAACCTTGGATGACTGGACCATCAGACGTTGCAATCTGCAAGCTGACTCACTGGTAGCAGAGGAGTGTCGGGAGAGCAGGACCTGGGCGAGGAAGGATCTCGTCACAGTGCCCCCCATGTTGTTCCCCCTGTTGTGCCCCCTGCTGTCTCTCCCGTTCCTGCTGCCCTCCCTGCCCCCCCTGTTCCCTGCGTTTCCCCTGCCCCACCCCCCCCCCAGATTAGTGGGTCTCAAGAGGCCCAAGTGGTGTCGGCTTTAAGAACTGGTATGTCATTTGCGGATGTTGCTGGGGATAGGGTGCAGCTTGGGCGATTTTATGCCCAGCATGGCACTATGGCTTTCACGGGCACTGTGCCAGCTGCTGCCCGTGCCGCGGCGGTAGAGAGGAAGCGCCGCAATGTGGTGCAGCTGCGCTGGCAGGGCGGTTTATGTATTTCAGATCGTGCTCCGGGGAGGAGTGCGGTGGTGGATATGGTGCTGGCCCTAGGTTTCAGGGTGGCAGATATTTTCGCCATTATTCACCCCGCAGGCTCCCCGGAGTATGATATCAGTTTTTGTACAGCAATTCTGATGGAGAGCTTCCTTACTAAATTGGAAGTAGTTAAAAATCGCCCTGCCTGGAAGCCTTTTAAGGCAACCCCTTTGTCCCGCCAGGATGATGTAAAAAAAGTTACAATCATGGTCCGCAACGAATCCGTGCCCGCGGAAGACATTACAACATGGTTGGGGAGGTTTGGGCAGGTTATGGGCCCCCCAAAAAAGGAGTTGGGTTCTAAGGGGATTTGGACAGGGGCATGGTTTGTCCCTGTCAAGCTCCGAAGAATCGGGTCAACTGTCACCCATATTCCAGCTATTGGGTACATTGGGCGTGATAGATTGGTGGCTTTCTACCTGGGGCAACCGAGGCTTTGCTTCAAGTGTGGCAGCCCTTTGCACTTTAGTGCGGAGTGTGCTGCCACACGTTGCTCTAAGTGTGATGAGGTGGGGCATAGGGCGGAGGGGTGTACCCGGATTCGGTGCAATTTGTGCGGAGTCTTGGGGCACCCCTTCAGTCGTTGCCCTGCAGCTTTTAGGTCACCTGAGGAAAAGACTGACTCTCCTGTAGGCCCAATGCTGTTGGTTCCATCTCAACCAGCTGCTGGTCAGAGTGACTCTCCTGTAGGCCCGGTGCTGACAGTTTCGCCTCAACCAGCTGCAGGTCAGTGTGCTCAGCCTCAGGGGTTCACAATTGGTTCTGAGGACCCGGGGTCATCCGCAGGTTGTGGGTCGGCCCCGAGGGCCGGGGACCCCAAAAATCCCGCTCCCAAAGTGAGGAGGGTAAGAGTTAAGAAATCTTCCTTGGGGTCAGGGGCGCCCAGTTCTGGGGTGCCGGGGGAGGGGCAGCCTGTTATAGAGGTACCTCAGGGGGTTTTCAAGGTACCTACACCCCAAGTCTTGAGTTCTGGTGAGCCCGTCAAGCATCCTAAAATGGTAAAGCGTGTGCCTGTGGTGGTGCTCCATCCTTTGGATGGTGGTTCACAGTCCATTCCTACCTGGACCCCATCCCCTGCCCCATTTCCTGTTCTATCCTCTGCCCCATCCTCTACTTCATCCCCTGGTCCATCTCCTGCACCTTCAGAGTGTGAGGATGAGGTTTTTTCCTTTGATAAAGCTTGCAATGTTTTTTCTGAGTCAGATTCGGATGTGTACAACAATACAACAATAGATTCCGATTCCTCCGACTCCTCTGATCTCTCTGATGCTCCTAGTGAATCTCGGGGGGAGAAGAGGAGGAGGGAGAAGAGTCGAGAGGTTGAATGGGAATCTGTCAAGGGGAAGGGCAAGAAAAAACAGACCTCAGTGTCTTGTGTTGGTCTTGGTCCTGGTCCCCCTCCTTCTAATCCAGTGTCCGTACACAATAAATTTCTTGTGTTGGACACTGCAGTTGTGGGTCCCTCAGATGGAGACCCCAACATGGAGGCTGAGTAAATTTTGGCATATTTAAAGTAAATAATATTTAGGGAAAAAAAAAATGAAGTAATTAAGAGTGTAGCAGGAGGTTTCTAGAGTATTTGGTAATGTTGGGGAATTGTTAATGTTGGATTTTAATGAGTTGGAGTTTTTTTTTGTAAAGACTTTGTTTTTGTACAGTGTAAGTAAGTTGTGGGGTGTTGATGTATTAATGTTGTAATGACATAATTATGTTACTCTGTTTTATAGCCAATTGGGGCTTGGCTTTTAATGTCGTGTCTTTAAATAAAAAAAATCTCCAGACACAACCGGTGCTGAGAGCTCCTGGAGATCCCAGAGGCTATGGAGGCTTCAAGCCCAGGGGATGGCTCAAATCCCCAGTCAATGTCTCAGGTTTTGCCGGTGGAGAGTGGGCCTGGAGGCCCACATAAGATCTCAGTATTGTTGGAAGGAATAAAGCCAAGTAGAGTTGATGTAATCTATCTGCATTCCCAGGGGAAAGTCTGTTGGCTTGCAGCACAGCCGGGGGAAGATGTCAGCAAGAGAGACCTCAGGATTCAAGCCATGTATTGCCTTATGGAGAAAGTGGTGGTGTATCTGGAGGCTGTATATGCTGAGCTGGCCGACTGAGGAGTGCTAGAGATTCTGTTAATAAGAACCGCAGGAAAGGCTTTCGGCCGAACATCCAAACCCTGAGGGATGTTTCAGTTGAGTACACTGCCCTACTAAATGGACTTGTAGTCAGAGTCTTCACCGAGGAATACGACATCCTAACTACCCAGGCCTGAGGTGTGCCATTGGCCTTGCCGACAGTACGCCTATAAGTGGGCATACCCCGAAGTGATAGTGAAGTGAAGAAATAAATGATGAAAAAAGACAAAATTGAAAAAAGGGGGAACGGGTGGGTGGGTACCCAGAAATCCCACCGACGCCGGAGATTAGAGGGGAGGAGGGATAAATAGCCCTCTGACTCCTCCTACAAACACAGGCTAACCTGCGGCTAGCCTTAACACTTGTAGTCAGAGTCTTCACCGAGGAATACGACATCCTAACTACCCAGGCCTGAGGTGTGCCATTGGCCTTGCCGACAGTACGCCTATCAGTGGGCAAAAAGACCCGGAAGTAGGTGTGATGAAAAGTGGAAGGGCATGAACCATCTGTCCGGTAGGGAAGCATGCCCGGACAGTCTCAAGGAACGACTAGCATCCGTGACTACAGCAGAAACCAGCGTACTAAGAACCGATGATTAGAAGGAACCCCCCCCATCCGTTGGCACTTACACAACTGCCCGGAAACCAAACGACCGTCCCATGACTGATGGACTAAGCCTCCCTCCTGAAAGCACAGACATGGGCACGAATGCTGATGGCGAGAAGATACGTGGGGGAATGGAACAAGGGCCGACCTGAGGAGCCCTGTGAAATGCAAACATCATCCAATAGGACGCAAGACCAGTAGCCCTGTCAAACACCCGCAACCCCTGGCCTAACTATCTATACCTGGTAAGGGGACGTGAGAGGGAGAGATGCCAAAAAGGACAAACTGATAGGAGGTAAGGGGTATGAGAGCCGGCTACCCGAAAGAGGAGTAGCTGATGTTGACGGATGAGGCCAACACGCAGTAGCGATATGCAACGATACACAGACAGAACCAGACATGGCATGACACAAACTACCCAAGTGACTGTGACCCCCCACCTAGGAACAGGCTGGGAATTGGACAAGGAAACCTGGACTGACAGACCTGCCCCGACGATCCGGCAACCTATGAACAAGAGAACAGCCCAGACCCCTACCATGAGCAGAGAAGAAGTGACGACTTCATGAACGAGAACCCTGATAAAATTATCCTTGCAGGAAAGGCCAGAACACGCTCCATGCTGGTATGTGAAGTAACTGGGATGGAATTGGACACAACCTGAAACGTACCGCCTACCCTGCTGTGGCCGGAAAAGGAAACCCCTTGTTGACTTACCGCTCTGCTAAGTCAAGTACGGACCAACCCGAGTGACGGAGTACTACCATGCTCTGAACCCCCACGTGGAGCAGCCAGGATGTACCAAAATGTGTCATCCCCGAATGTGCGGCACGCCCAACCCTAGGAAAACAGGAAGAAAAGACAACAGACAACAAAACATGAGACACCCACCCCCCCTTTCTGTACCTGCCTGGGCCAAAGACGTGAGCAGAAATGACCAGACCTCAGCGCGTGCATGAACCTGACAGATCCCACCCAAGTCTATGTGATAAGTGTAAGCAGTAAGTGAGCCCAAGTAACCTGCCGCGCAGAGACAGGTAATTAAAAACGAAACACTCAGGGCCGATGTACCCACAGACCGTGGTGGGTAGATGTATAGGCGTAAGAATGAACGTGCACGTATGACGTATGGTATACAGGCGAGAAGATTGTGGTCAACAATCATTTAAAAACGAAACCTCAGCCCGTATGGATCTGTAGACGTGACAGATCCTGAGATGCGCACCCTGGCTAACTATACCCGGAAGAATGGTATGACAAGACAAAGAAAAACACATGAAGCTACAAGGCTGTTCGTGTGCCATGACTGCATAGCACCGACAAGCTATGTGACCGAACCACGCTGGAGTAGCACCCCAAAAAGAAACACAAGCCCCTCTCGGCCTACCCAAGCATGACGACATGCAGTTGCCTGGAGGGACCCTAGCATGTGAATGAACCTGACGACCCCCCCGGTGAATAACTGGTGAGCACAAGTGACCTGCTGCGCAACCGAACACTGAGGACCCGTGTACCCACAGACCGTGGTGGGTAGTCCTGCAGGTGAAATGAAACGTAATGCATGGTAAGACGTGACGTGACAGGCGAGAAGATTGGGGTCAACCATCATCTCTAAAATGATAACCTCAGCACGAAAGGACCTGTAGACGTGACAGATCCCGAGACGTGAGCCCTAGCCAGCTGGACCAGGAAGCAAACCTACGAAATATGATAAGACATGGAAATGGACGAAGATGAACCGGCTACCGGTAAGGGCTGAATCTGCGTGACACTGACGCCATGACAGAAACATGCCATGACAGAAACGCCATGACAGAAACACGCCATGACCTGAGCTGCTGTGACAGAAATACTAATGACAGAGCAGCGATAGCAAATCGTGCTACGACAGAACATGCCATGACAGAAACATGACGCTGACAGAACACACTACGACAGGAAACATGATACAGACAGCCCGATACGACAAAAAACACGCTGCTGACAGAACTGCTATGACAGAAACATACTACTGACAGAACCGCTATGACAGAAAACATACTGCTGACATTACTGCTAAGACAGAAACATACTTCTGACAGAACCGCTAAGACAGAAAACACACTGCTGACCGAACCGCTAAGACAGAAAACACACTGCTGACCGAACCGCTAAGACAGAAAACATACTGCTGACATTACTGCTAAGACAGAAACATACTGCTGACAGAACCGCTAAGACAGTACAAGCTATGACAGAAAACATGCTGCTGACAGAACTGCTCTGACAGAAACCTACTGCTGACATTACCGCTAAGACAGAAACATACTGCTGACAGAACCGCTATAACAGTACACGCTATGACGGGAAACATGCTGCTGACAGAACCGCTATAACAGTACACGCTATGACGGGAAACATGCTGCTGACAGAACTGCTAAGACAGAACATACTGCTGACAGAACCGCTACGACCGAAACATACTTCTGACAGAACCGCTATAACAGTACACGCTATGACAGGAAACATGCTGCTGACAGAACTGCTACGACAGAACACGCTGGTGACAGAACTGCAACGACCGAACACGCTGGTGACAGAAACTGCTAAGACAGAACACGCTGGTGACAGAAACTGCTATGACAGAACACGCTAGTGACAGAAACTGCTATGACAGAACACGCTGGTGACAGAAACTGCTACGACAGAACACGCTAGTGACAGAAACTGCTATGACAGAACACGCTAGTGACAGAAACTGCTATGACAGAACACGCTGGTGACAGAAACTGCTATGACAGAACATGCTGGTGACAGAAACTGCTACGACAGAAACGTTGTGATAGTACATGCTATGACAGAAACACGCTGTAGACCGAATCGCTATGACAAAAACATGCTACCAACCACCGCCATGACATGAACAATGTGAGGCAAGAATCATGTGATGACCCCCCCCCCTGCTGGTCTACACCCCCCTCCCCTTGAACTGTGACCCCCAAGGAAGCCTGACTAACACGCCAGTCCCCGCCGGCTTGGCCCCCGGCTCATAGCTATGCCAGGGCACATCAAGCAACATGTGCCTTGCAAACAGCGCTTATAGTTGTATCCCCTGCAAGACCGACATGGTGACAGACAGCATGGGAAGGAGAAAGTGGATGAATGGAGCAGCAGTCCGTCCCCCCCCCAAGCTGTGAATGGCAGGCCACCCCCAGGAGAGGACACCCCCAGAACCAGAGTGAGTGGATGATCCCCCCCCAGCGTGAACCCTGGCAGAAGGGGGTATGGGATCGAATGGCCCCCCCTCATGACCCAGCGAGAGTACCTGAGGGGGACGGGCAGCCTTCTGCAGCGAGATGAACCGCAGGCATCGTGGGTGGATGGATAGACACACCCGCCTCCCCCCAGCATGAGCGCTGGGGGAAGCGGGCGGCCCCCCACGATGCTGTGCACCCTGGAATCATCCGGTACGCCCCCCGCATGCCAGCACCACGGGACCAGAAAGGTTGAAAGTCCCAGCAACAGACTCTCGGCTGCTCTGAGCTCCGGGAGAGAGGGGCGGCGGGACCATGCCAACGCAGGACAGAACCCTATCAGTGCTTACCAGGATGGGTGAGTGATTGGACGGACGTCCCCCCCACGTCGCGAGCACCTGGAGAAGCGGGCAGGTGGCCTCTCTCATGCTGGATAGACCTGGCAGCGTGGGTGGGCGGGTGGATGTGCGGCCCCCCCTCCCCCGGCACGAGCACAGGGAAAAGCGGGCGGACTCCTGAAACTTAGATGGAGCCCAGGCAACGTGGGTGGAAGGACGGGCCCCCTCCCCCGGCATGATCAAGCGGTGGATCCCTGGTGTGAGCGGGCGACCCCCCCCCCCCAAAGCTCGGCGTGAGCCCCCGTAACAGGCAGGCGGGTGGGTGACGGCACGAGCTCCGGTAGAATAGAGCAGCCTCCCCACCCCACGATGCCCAGCGTGAGCAAACCGGGCTGCCCCCCTGGATGACACCAGGAGAAGTAGGCGGGCGGGCGGGTGGCCCCCCTTGATGTAGCCCGGTGTGAGCGTGACCCCTGGAGATGCGGAGGACAGCCTCTGTGGTTGGGAAGCCCTGGCCACGTGGTTGGGAAGATGGATGGACGGACCCCCCCCCCCCCTGGCGCGAGCACCGGGAGGCGTGCGGGCGCTGCTGCCCGTGTGAGTTTCAAAAAGGGGTGAGATGAAGCCAGGTGTGATGAAGCCAGGCGGGACACCCCCCATAATACCACCTCTCCCGTGGAGGATAAGAACCGCCACGAGACACCTGCTGCTGTCACTGCTCTGCACGAAAACCAGAAGTGACGTTCGATACCCAGAAATCCCACCCTACCCAGAAATCCCACCGACGCCGGAGATTAGAGGGGAGGAGGGATAAATAGCCCTCTGACTCCTCCTACAAACACAGGCTAACCTGCGGATAGCCTTAACACTTGTCAAGTCTGCAGGCACTGTCACTCCTGAGATAATTGACTTCAATCAGCGGATTGTGGTTGCCCATGGAAATGGCAGTCAGGCCGTTAGACGGGGTTCCCGGGCCGGGACCTCCGTTGCGTCTCGGCCGCTAGGTGGCGCTGTTCCCGCGGGTGCCGCGAGTGAGTCTAACCAGGAAGTGTTTGTGATTGACGGAGGTGCTGCTGCTGCTGCGTGTATGGAGGTCGGAGGTGCCGCGATGGAGGACGAGAGAGCTGAGGGAGCCGAGATGGAGGTCATGGCGGGAGGTGAGAGACCCGATCCGGCGGTGGTAACAGTGGTGGAGGTCCCGCATGGACTGTCTGGTGCAGCGGCTGCTGTGTCCCCAAAAACGGAACTTACACAGCCAGGTGCTGTCCCCCCAGTGGAGTTGCTCCCTGAGTCCCCCTCCCCTGTTGTTCCCCTAGTGGAGTTGCACCCTGTGTCCCCACCCTCCCCAGCCTTGATGTGTTCGGCTGCGGCAGTGACCCCTCTGCCCAGTGAGTGGGGTGAGTGCGAGCAGGGTGTATCACCAAGCTCAAGTCTTGCCATCAATTATATCAGGCAGATAGAGGGTGAGCCGTGTAAAGTGGTTCAGGGTGTGGATGGTGTCACCATGGACAATTTGTCATCTGATGTTCCAGTGGTCCCCTCTGGGGTTAACCAACAAAATGGACAAGTTCAATCTCAGGGAGTTGGTGTTGGGGCACCTTTGGTGGCTGGGGGTAGTACTGGTATGTCCAGTGTTCCTGCGGCTCCCGTGGGTGACCAGAGCAATATGGACAATGTCATGATAAATGCTGATAATGTTTTGGTGGATAATGGTGCCCCTCATGTTGTTCTCCCTGTTGTGCCCCCTGCTGTCTCTCCCGTTCTTGCTGCCCTCCCTGCCCCCCCTGTTCCCTTTGTTTCCCCTACCCCACCTCCCCCCCAGATTAGTGGGTCTCAAGAGGCCCAAGTTGTGTCTGCTTTAAAAACTGGCATGTCATTTGCAGATGTTGCTGGGGATAGGGTGCAGCTTGGGCAATTTTATGCCCAGCATGGCACTATGGCTTTCACGGGCACTGTGCCGGCTGCTGCCCGTGCTGCGGCGGTAGAGAGGAGGCGCCGCAATGTGGTGCAGCTGCGTTGGCAGGGTGGTTTATGTATTTCAGATCGTGCTCCGGGGAGGAGTGCGGTGGTGGATATGGTGCTTGCCCTGGGTTTCAGGGTGGCAGATATATTTGCCGTTATTCACCCCGCGGGCTCCCCGGAGTATGATATCAGTTTTTGTACAGCAACTCTGATGGAGAGCTTCCTTACTAAATTGGAAGTAGTTAAAAATCGTCCTGCCTGGAAGCCTTTTAAGGCAACCCCCTTGTCCCGCCAGGATGACGTTAAAAAAGTTACAGTCATGGTCCGCAATGAATCCGTGCCCGCGGAAGACATTACAACATGGCTGGGGAGGTTTGGGCAGGTTATGGCCCCCCCAAAGAAGGAGCTGGATTCTAAGGGGATTTGGACGGGGGCATGGTTTGTCCCTGTCAAACTCCGAAGAATCGGGTCAACTGTCACCCATGTCCCAGCCTCTGGGTACATTGGGCGTGATAGGCTGGTGGCTTTCTATCTGGGGCAACCGAAGCTATGCTTCAAATGTGGCAGCCCTTTGCACTTTAGTGCGGAGTGTGCTGCCACACGTTGCTCTAGGTGTGATGAGGTGGGGCACAGGGCGGAGGGGTGTATCCGGATTCGATGCAATTTGTGCGGAGTCTTGGGGCACCCCTTCAGTCGTTGCCCTGCGGCTTTTAGGTCACCTGAGGAAAAGACCGATTCTCCTGTAGGCCCAGTGCTGTTAGTTCCATCTCAACCAGCTGCTGGTCAGAGTGACTCTCCTGTAGGCCCAGTGCTGACAGTTCCACCTCAACCAGCTGCTGGTCAGTTGGGGTCAGAGGTGTCCAGTTCTGGGATACCAGGGGAGGGGCAGCTTGTTAAAGAGGTACCTCAGGGGGGTTTCAAGGTACCTACACCCCAAGTTTTGAGTTCTGTTGAGCCTGTTAAAGTGGTGGTTCACCCTAATTGGCAACTTTTCCTGTTTCAAACCAGCTTCCACAGTACGCTCTGCATCCGTTTTTTTTTTTTTTTTTAATCGGCCTCCTTACCTTTGAACGAGGGCCTTTAGTGAGCTGTCACTCACTTTTCCCCGCGGGAGTGGGCGTGGCTTTCAATCCCCCACCAGCGCTATGTCTCCTGGGAGTTAGTCCTGAGAATCCCAGGAGACGCGCCGTGTTAGAAAATCTCGCGGGTCACGTGACTAGTAACTTGTCTGCTAGTCACAGCGGGGAGTGTCCTTTTCAGGACGCTGCCCGCCGTTGTCCTAGCAACGGCGCAGTGTTGACGGCGCTGCTCGCCGTCACACTGTGCGTGCACCTGATACATTCACCGCATCCCGGAAGGGCTTCAGAGTGCCCGCAGTCAAGATGGCAATGTCCATCATCGATTTTTATAAGATATTCTTTTGGGGGAAATCGTCTTGGTAGCGGCTGCAAGTAGGAGACTGGTGAGTACAATTTTCGTTGTACCATCAGTGTTACAAAAAATTCTTTAAAAAAAAACGTTTTCCCGCGGAACTCCCGCTTTAAGCATCATAAAAAGGTAAAGCGTGTGCCTGTGGTGGTGCTCCATCCTTTGGATGGTGGTTCACAGCTCATTCCTACTTGGACTCCATCCCCTGCCCCATCTCCTGTTCCATCCTCTGCCCCATCCTCCATTTCATCCCCTGGTCCATCTCCTGCACCCTCAGAGTATGAGGATGAGGATTTTTCCTTTGATGGTGGTCGCAATCTTTTTTCTCAGTCAAATTCGGATGTGTACAACAATACAACAATAGATTACGATTCCTCTGATTCCTCTGATCTCTCTGATGCTCCTGGGGAATCTCGGGGGGAAAAGAGGAGGAGGGATAAGAGTCGAGAGGTTGAGTGGGAATCTGTAAAGGGGAAGGGCAAGAAAAAACAGACTTCAGTGTCTGGTGCTGGTTGTGGTCCTGGTCCCCCTCCTCCTAACCCAGTGTCCGTGCACAATAAATTTCTTGTGTTGGACACTGCAGTTGTGGGTCCCTCAGATGGAGACCCCAACATGGAGGTTGAGTAAAGTTTGGTATATTAAGGGTAAATAACATTTATATATATATGTAAAAAGAAAGGAAAAAGAGAAAAAGAAAAAAGGGAAAAAAAAATGTATGAAGTAATTAAAAGTGTTGATGTTTCTAGAGTATTTGGTAATATTGGGTAATTGTTAATATTGGGATTTTAATGAGTTGGAGTTTTTTGTTGTGAAGACTTTGTTTTCTTTTATAGAGTAAGTAAGTTTGTGGGGTGTTGATGTATTAATGTTGTAATGACATAATTATGTTACTCCGTTTGTAGCCAATTGGGGCTTGGCTTTTAATGTCGTGTCTTTAAATAAAAAAATCTCCAGACCAAAAAGCTTCCAGCTCCTCCCACTTTGATCATTCTGCTTCCTGCTGGAGCAGTGAGAAGACCTGTCTTCCAGAGCTCCTGTGTTCCAGAGACCAGCCACCTAGGACCAGCCTCCAGCCCCAGCCCCTGGCCCCGGAAGAGGGGAGGGATGGCCTCCCTCAGCCCAGGAGAAGGACCAGCATCCGGCCTCCGGAGGATCCAGCAGCACCTGCCCTCCTCCAGCCAAACGATGATCAGCAGGGATGACCGCCTCTTCCTGGGCACCCAGGAGGGTCTCTTAGACTGGACTACCACACTACCAGGTGAGACTGAGGCCAAAGCCAGGAAGAGGTGTGATAAGATAAAGTCCCTGCTGGTTAGGATAGCCCAGGCCTGCGTGGAAAAAATGACAGCTCTCGCAGGCCTGAGGGACAAGAGGGACAGGTGCTCTAGTAGTAAGAGGTCGGAGTATAGGGGGGCCATCAATACCCTCAGGCTTGAGGTTAATGAAATCTGGGGTTACCTGGGAGGTTTTTTCGAACGTGGGGCTGGAGAGGTGAGCTTTCTTGAGGAGCTCCGGAAGACCCTCCAGCAGGCCAACCAATCAGGAAGTCAGACGGCAAGGAGGAGCAGCGGGCGGTCGGGGTCCCAAGCCTCCAAGCAGCCGGGGAAGTCAGGAGAGCCTGGGTATAGTGTGGGGGGTGGAAGCTCTGGTTGTGCAGGGCCCGGTAAGGCCATAAAACCTGGGGAGGGCTCCCGGGAGCCGATCCCTCGGTCCGTGAAAAAGGGGACTGGGGGGTTGGCAAGGACAGGGGAGCCCAGTGATCCAGGAGGTCGCAGGGCCCAAGCGCCGCCGGAGGTACCCCCCCTGCGTCTACGGGTCAGCACACCCGGGCTCCCACAGGAGGGCCACGCTGCAATTGTGGAAGCCCGCTGTGTGCCTGTGTCATGGACTTGGTAGACCACTAGGTGGCGCTAATCGCGCACCGGCGCGCAATAGCACGCACGGGAGCGCGCGTTCGCGGCACGTCGGCGCGCACGGGTGCGCGCAATAGCGGCGCGCGTGCGGGCACGCGCAATAGCGGTAGCGGCGCGCGGGCACGTGCTGACGCCATTTTGGCGCCACTTAGGCTATTTAATGGGGCTCTCCCCATAGCCCCTTGCTGCTCAGTCAACAGCGTTCCTGTTTACCCTACCTGATACCTGATTGGCTCCTGTTTCCTGTGACCTTGGCTTACCATTGACCCTGCTGTTCTCCGCCTGCCCTGACCCTTGGCTTGTCTGACTTCGCTTCCGCCTCCTCCTTCCAAACGGTCTGCTGCCCGCCTGTTACTGATCCGGCTTGAACTACGACTCTGCTTTGGCTTCCCCCCTGTACCTGATCCGCCCGCCTGTGTTTGACCCGGCCTGCCTGACTCTGCCAGCATCTGTACTACAGCGCACCTCCCACCTGCTGCCTGTTCCAGCCATCTGCACCAAGCTCCTGTTGTCTGCTGTCTTACTCTCCAGCATCTCTGCAGTTCCTGCACAGCATCTGTGGAGTCTTCAGGAGACCACCGCAGACCTGCACGGCACCTTCCTGGCGCTTGTGCGACTCTGAACTCTAGCGCTCCCTGTCTGCTCTACCAGGGGTTCCGGAGTCAGAGGAGCAAGAGTTGCCATTCCCTGCACGCCAGGCTCTGCTCTGTACCAGGTACGTGACAGTACTGAGCAGCCATGTCTGAGCCTGCGCAGGGAATGGACCCTATGATGGAACTTTGTCGCCATCTGGATGGCCTTACCCAAGCAGTCAGGGCCCTGCAGGAAGGCTATACCCGACTTGAAAATCGTGTCCAGGAACTGTCTACTCCATCCACTTCTTCTTCGTCTGGCGCATCCGCGTCACCTTCAGTTATTATGCTGCCTCCTGAACCTAAAGTGCCCATGCCTGAAAGATTTGCAGGAGAACGAAGCAAGTTTAGAGCGTTCCGGAATGCTTGTGAGCTCTACTTTGCGCTTCAGCCACGAACTTTCTCACTAGAAGCTACCAAAGTAGGTTTTGTTATGGCCCTCCTATCGGGTGAACCGCAGGCGTGGGCCCACCGTCTGATGGAGCAAAAGGACTTATCCCTTGACCGGTTGGACACGTTCTTTCAGGCTATGTCCTTGTTGTATGAAGACCCTCATCAGGCCGCTACCGCTGAAGCCGCTTTGCATGCCCTCCTGCAAGATCGCAGACCCGTTGAGGACTATGTAGCCGAGTTCAGAAGGTGGAGTGCGGACACTAACTGGAACAATTCGGCCCTTTGTTATCAGTTCCGCTTGGGCCTCTCCGAAGCACTTAAGGATGAACTCGCACGTGTAGGGGTTCCTGACACTTTGGAGTCTCTTATCAACCTAACCATCCAGATTGACAGACGCTTGAGGGAACGCAGGACTGAACGTGCCACCGGTCTGAATCGCCCAACATGGATGCTGTCCCGGGTACCCGCGTACCCTAACCCGATTCCTCCAGCCCCGACCACTGCCTCTAGAGACATTCCAGAACCCATGCAGCTGGGTTTGATCTGCCCTTCCCTCACTGCTGAGGAACGACTTCGACGCCTGACAAACAACCTTTGCCTCTACTGCGGAGAGTCCGGCCACTACGTGAGGACCTGCCCAGCAAAATTCCGTAAGTGCACCTTCATGTCATCTGTCCCCTCACCCATTGTCTTCAACAAATCTGCTCATCTGGCTGTCCCCATTTTATTGCAGCTTCCAGGAAGGGATATACAGGCCAGCGCCATACTTGATTCCGGGGCCTGCAGCTGTTTTCTGGACTCTGCCCAGTGGCGGAACTACCGCCATAGCAACCCACGCAGGCGCTATGGGGCCCGCAGCCGAGTGGGGCCCGCCGATGGGGAGGCAGATCGGTGCGCTGTGACAGTTACAGAACCGATGCTATGTTTCTCTCCCTCCTGTCGGCAATATTTTTGTCACAGCGCACCGATCTGCCTCCCTGTTCTAACCACATGTGATCCTCTATGTCCTATAGGTGCCTGGTCTCCCCCCAGCGCTGCCTGTTTTCCTCTCCCTAAAAGTTGGGAGATTCGTCAGGACACTGTGAGAGCGGGGGAGAGCTTGCCTGTCTTAATGCACAGGCACTTCTGTGAACTGCCCAGGGGTCCTAGGTGCATGGGGGGCCTTTGAAGTTTCCTCCCAGCAGGTTCGGGCAGCAGTGGTAACCGGTCTCCTCACGTTGGCTCTCTTCTGCTACAGTGTACAGGTCAGTTCTGTTATCTGGCTGTGTCTGCAATGCTCTCTCTCCCTGGCATCTTCCTCCCCTCCTCAAACACTATCTGGCCGTCCTGCTCCCTGTCGTCCTCACACAGATCCATTCATCTTTGCCTGTCACACTGCTCCTCTCAGATGCTTGTTATCTCTCCCCCCTCCCCTCCCTGACTTTTCCCCTGCAGACACTTTACCTTCACACATGTGTGTGTCCCAGGATCTACAAACATTACAAATGTCTGGAACCCCCCCCCCCCCCACCTTGCACACCCCCAACACTTTCTTTACTAGGCAATGGAGATCACTCCATCTCCCCTTCCTGCCAGACAGCCCATTTACTTTTTATACTATGGCTATTTATTACCAGCTTAGAGTATGCCCCATGCCCATCTCTGATTATCCCTCTCCAGTCTCCTTGACAGCGATCTATCTGCCCCATCTCATACCCACCCCCACTTTTACCCCCCCCCTTTTTCTCCCCTACCCCATGGTTCTCATTCCCACCACATTTTTTTTTTAGGGCTTAAGGAAGGACCCCGAGGTGGAGCATCTTACTACTGCTGCTTGTGTGGGTGAGATGTGTACTGTGTACTGCGCCAATCCCTGCTGACCCTCTTCTCCTATTCATCCCATGTGATTGGCGCAGTACATATCCCACCCGCACAAGCAGCAGTAGTAAGATGCTCCACCTCGGGATCCTTCTTTAACCCCTGCAAAGCACCAGAAGAGAGCCAGAAACTCTGATGGGGAAGGAAGAGGGGAATTGTCTTTCCTGTTGTATATTTAGCCCAGTTCCCCTGTAAGTTTATACGTTTTTTTTGTGCTTGTGTACTGTATGTTAAAAATGATTTTTGTGGTGTATTGTTAGCAAAAATATTTGTTTTGATATTTTTTTAGGGGGGCCCTGTCAGGTAGGCTGTACGGGGCCCCGTGATTTCTAACAGCAGCCCTGGGCGCTGCGGCAACACAGGGGTGAAAAAATCCTCTCTACTGTCACTTGTCAATACAGAAGCGCTGCTGTATTTACAAGTGACAGCGCTCTCCTCCCGACAGCCGTTTAGAACCCTCTCTGCTCTACAAAACACATTGTCTATCTATCTAGCTCTATGTGAAAGCAGAGAGGGGAGGGGGGAAGGGGTGGGGGGTGTACACAGACAGGAGCTGCTCCTCTAGGGTGACCACATTTCCAAACTACCATTCAGGGACACCCCCCCCTCCCAAAAATCAGGTGGGATTTATGATTTCTCCAATCACAAGAAGGGGGCGGGGATTGTGCTCCTCCAGGCATTCCCAGCCAGGGCAAGTACCGTCAGTGAGTAAAGCGGTGATGTGACGGCCTTTTTTGGGGTCATAATATTGGCCGGGGGGGTGGCTGTGTCAGTTTCATTCCGGGACACTGTATTGTCCTGGAATGAAGGTGCCCGGGACAGACCTGCAAAATGTGGGACTGTCCCGGGCAATCCGGGACACGTGGTCACCTTAGGCTCCACGGACATGCAGTGAGTTACAGCTTCTCTTCTGCAGCCCATCTCTGATGTTAGTTGGGTGACCGGAATGCTCACTACTGAAAGGGTGTTATGACCCTGACAGTGAGAGGACTCTTTTTAAAGGTTAGACCGCAGCTGTAGAGGCTTATCAGAAATGAACCACCAGATCACTCTCACTGAACAATAAGGCCCAGATTCTCGTACATCGGCGCATCCTTATGCGGTCGTAGCGCATCCAAGATGCGCTACGCCTTCCTAACTTAGAGAGGTAAGCTCCGTATTCCCGAAGCACTGGCGTTCAAATTTGCGCCGGCGTAGTGCAAATTCGTGGGCGTATGTGGGCGTAAGTGAAAGTAGGAAGGAAGTGGGCGTGATACATTTAAATGAACCGTGACCTTATGCAAATGATGGTCTGAACGGACAGCGCATGCGCCGTCACGTGACCGGGTGTCCCCCGCCCCTATGCGCATGCGCACAACGCGATTGGCGAGTTGCTCAAAACAAGTGCATAAATGCGCCCATCATGTGCAAAAGTACACCTGTTAGTTTACTGTTGGTGGTGAGCTTACTTTTGCAGTGCTTTGCCATGTCTGCTGAGCGTACAAGTAGAAGGAAAAAGAATTTCTCTCATGATGAGAGGGCCATAATTCTCGCAGGCATGGAGAGGCACTATGACCGCCTCCATGGGTCCAGGAGTAAAACCACAAGCAAGGGGTGAAGGGATGAGATCCTGCAGAGGATAACGGATCAAGTGAATGCTGTGGGCAATGAGGCGAGGAGGCCCCATCATATAGGCAAAAAAATTAATGATCTTCGGAGGAGGGTCAAGGACAAGATGGCCCTCATGGCGAGGCATGCCAGGGGCACTGGTGGGGGACCTGCCTCAAGGATCCGTCTGACACCAGATGAGGAGGTAGTTGCCCGGTGCCTTACCAGGGTTCAAGTTGAGGGATTGCCTGGCTATGATTCTGTTCATCCGCCCTTGAGGACAGGTAAGTGTTTATTTCAACTATCTGGTGTGTAGCATGTGTGTGGGGGGAGGTTGGGAATATGTGACAAGTTTGTGGGTCCACCAACATGTGAATGTTTTGTGTCATCCACAGGTGTCCAGGATGAAGCTGGCCCGTCTCGTGCCCCTGCCCGTCCCACACCATCCCCTGATGATGATGTCCCTGCCCGTCCCACACCATCCCCTGATGCTGATGTCCCTGCCCGTCCCACACCATCCCCTGATGCTGATGTCCCTGCCCGTCACACACCATCTTCATCTGATGAAGATGCCCCTGACCCCCAGGGAAGGCAAGCGGCATTGGTGGAGGAGAGTGGTGGCCACGCCTCCATTGAGGAGGTTCTGCAGGATGCGGAGCATTTGGGGGAGGAGGTGTCACTGTCCCTTTTCTTGGAGGATTTGGAAAGCTTGGCTGGTCCATCCCGGACCTCAAGCCCACGATCCTCCATATCCTCGGACTCCATCTCCAACCCAGCCACTCCCTCTGTCTCCATCCCCAACCCACCCCCTCCATCTAATCCCTCACCCTATGCCAGGCCTGAAGCCTCTCGTGGACCAAGGAGGTCAACGCCGAGAACCAGGGGGGTACCCGAGTTGCTGTCTGTGACCCTGACCACTGCGCAGGAAGACCAGACCCGCCTTATGGGTGCGATGGGCCAGGACTTCACTCGAGTGGCTGACAGCCTAGGGGAGAGGGGACATGTCACCGATGTGATTCAGGACATTGCAGGCAACACCACTGCAATTATCACATGTTTGCGGGATCTCGAAACCACCACAGCAAGCCTGGTGAAAGAGGTGCAGACCCTAAATGAGTCCGTCCAGGGGCACACAGCTGCCATTGTTGGTGTTCAAACCGAGACCAATAACCTCCTGAGGAGGATAGCGGTGGCATTAGAGGGCAGGCCTCCAGCCCCGGTGGATGCTCCTCTGCCTGATGCAACCCCCCCCCCTCAACCAGGCAGTTGAGGAGCCGGGGCCGTGGCCGAAGGCAGGCCAATTAGTTTTTCGTGATGATTATTGCTCTGGTAAAGATTTTATTTTTTTATTTTTCTAAGTATTGCTCTGGTAAAGAGTTTTTTTTTTTTTTTTCCTAAGTATTGCTCTGGTAAAGAGTTTTTTAAGTTAGTGTTGACAAATGCACACGGTGAGGCGTGCAGAATAGTGTGACTGGTGTGAGAATGGGGGGGGGTTGACACTCCTGCCAGCAAAGGGGTGTCACCCTCTGCCGTGTGAAAGGTGTATGAATGTACAGTAACATAATTGGAGCCTTGGCGCGGCGTTACTGCTCCCTAAAACAATGTGGTTTGATTGGGTCTAATCCAATTCGATGTGCATGTGGGGGGTGTGTGCTAGGGACCACAGTGGTGTGCACGTGTGCATTCACATTGTGCCATTTTTAATGTGTGTGTTTAACGTTCAAAGAGACGTTCAACGAGGCATCTCCTGATTGCTGATCCCTCAGCAGACGGGGTACCCTCAGGCAGGGGGGGATTGTCGGGTTGGGGGCTCAGGTCATCACGTAGTTCAACCTCCAGGCCCTTTCTCACTGCGAAGTTGTGCAGAATGCAACATGCCCCGATGATCTGGCACACAAAGTCTGGGGAATACAACAGGGTCCCCCCAGACTTATCCAGGCATCGGAAACGGGACTTCAGTTGGCCAAAGGTTCGTTCCACCACTGCACGGGTACTTATGTGTGCAGCATTGTAGTTTTCCTCTCCTGGGGTTTGTGGGTTCCGGAATGGGGTCATTAGATGAGGTCCAAGTGCATATGCAGAGTCACCTGGAAGAGAAAAGACAGGAGGAGGTTAGTCATGCATGTGTCCCTCGTAATGTCTGCGTCATGGGGGGGACAGTCATACCTGACACCCATGTCACTCACCAACCAGCCAGCTGTCCCCGTACACATTCTGGTCAAACTCCATTGGGATGTCGCTTTGGCGGTAGATGAAGCTGTCATGACAGGATCCGGGGTGTTTGGCACGGACGTGCCATATGAGGCCATGGGCATCCACGATAACCTGGACATTGATAGAATGCCAGTGCTTCCGATTGCGGAATAGGTGCTCTGTGTCATGGGGGGGCTGTAGTGCCACATGGGTGCAATCAATTGCCCCGATGGTGCGTGGGAATCCTGCAATTCTGACAAAATCTGCCCTTGCCTTATTCCGCTGGACCTCCTGGGTGGGTCTGACGATTTGGTTGGACATGTGTCTCAGGATTGCGGGTACAACCTGGTGCACACATCTGCTCATGCTGGTTTGTGACATCCCAGCCACACCTCCACTTGTGCGCTGAAAAGATCCAGTGGCCAGGAAGTGGAGTGTTGCCAGGACCTTGATCAGTGGCTGCACTGCATGTGAGCGGTGTGTTGGGCTTGTAAGGTCATCCTGCAGGATTGTGGTTATTTCCTGGATGGCTTGAGTATTAAATCTGAAGAGGCGATACACCTCTGCTTCCCCGATGGCCAAGACGTCTAATGGCGTTCGGTAAAAACGCTGCCGTGCCCTCCTCCTTCTCATTCGAAGCGCCTGGGCGCACACTAGTTGTGCTATGACCATGCCTGCCCCTGGCATGTTGGCATACAGAAGTCTTGTCCTGCAAGTGTGGTTGCTGAGCTCGTCCGTAAGGGTGCTGCTAAAGCTGCTCTCCAGCTGACCTGCACACGTCTGGTGCAAAGTTGCCCCTGCTTTTATGAGGGGCAAGTTTACACCGGACGAACAGCTTACGCGCACCGCTCGTAGCCTGCGTCGGGCGGTCGTACGTTCGGGAATCTTGGTATATCCCTCATTTGCATATTTGATTAGGAAATCAATGGGAGCGCTGGGCGTTCTCGGCGTAAATGTGCGCCTACGCTACGCCGGCGCACAAACGTTGCGCCGATCGAAACAAGACTAATTTCTGGCGTACCTGGTTCTGTGGGTACGGCGCACCGATACGACGGCGCATCTGTTCAATTGCGCCGCGCAAATCAAGGTGCCCCGGCATAACGCCTTTGAGAATCTGGGCCTAAGAGTTTGGGGTTTTATCATCATATCCTCTAATGGAAACAAATACGAGAGTAATAGCTTAATTCCTCTTAAGCATTAAGTAATGAATACAAACCGGATACTACAAGTATAAAGTCTTGTTTAAGTATTTTCAACAATAAAGGGTAGTAGTAATACAGGTATTGTAGGATATTTCCACACTCGTATCAATAGACTGAAATCTGTCTGCTGTAACTGATGCTAGTATATAGTATTAAGTATAGAGTGAGAGACACAGTTCTGAGATAGACTAGGAATCACTGTTATTATAAGAAGCTGGTTCCAGTTATACTTGCGGTTTAGGAGGTAGTCTGTACCAGGAATGTCCGCACAGGAGGAGGTGGTATCTTATACAGCAGTTGTTTGGTAGTAAATTATACTTGCAGTTCAGGAGGTAGTCTATACCAGGGATGTCCGCACAGGAGGAGGTGGCTTTATCCAGTAAGTTCTGAACACACAGAATTTCCAAGGGGTCAGTTGTGGAGAGAGGTGCTACAGCGAGTCTGTAGCTTTTCCAGGGTTCCCGGATGGCGGCAGGGTCCAACAGGAATATCCGAACACCCTGCCGCCATTCCCGGGAGTTTAAATAGCCCGGGCTGTGGGCTGAGCTGAGCGCCACACGCTGGAACGCACTTCCGCGTTCCAACGTGGAGCGCAGACGTCCGCGCACCGGAAGTGACACGGACGTGTGTCTGAATGGAGCGCAGGTGTCATAAGTGACAAGCCTACTCTCCATGTAAAAGGAGTAACGCTTTTTTTTACCAGGTTCACTTTCCATATAACGTACAGGCCAGGGTCGAAGAATACCAAGTCCGATGCTCTTTCCCGGATGTACTGCGATTCTGAAAACCCTGCTCCTCCGGACACCATCTTATCTTCGGGAAATTTTCTGTTGCTTCAGGATGACCTATTGTCATGGATCAAACAGGCCTCTGCAGGAATGGCCTCCTCTTCGGATACAAATTTGCAACTCAGAGATGGCTTGTTGTGGCATGAGGACAGGATTTTTGTGCCGGAAGACTTACGGGTCAGTGTCCTGAGTCTCTGTCATGATCATGAGCTGGCTGGCCATTTTGGGGTACAGAAGACCTCGGAACTCTTGCAGCGCACGTTTTGGTGGCCCCAGCTTATGAAAGACTGTAAGAGTTATGTGGAGTCGTGCACCACGTGCATCCGAAGTAAAGGGAGCAAATCCAGAGCCTGGGGACTGTTGAAGCCTTTGCCCGTACCAGAGAGACCATGGAGAATGATCTCCATGGATTTTATTGTTGAGCTCCCTCCTTCTGAGGGTTTCACCACCATTTTTGTGACAGTGGACAGACTATCCAAGATGGCACACTTTCTGCCCATGAGGGGTACACCTTCTGCTCCCGAAACTGCTAAAATCTTCATTAAGGAAATTGTGCGGTTACACGGCATCCCCGCAAATATCGTGTCAGATCGTGGAGTACAGTTTACTTCCAGGTTCTGGAGAGCGCTCTGCGAGTCCCTCAAGATTGAGCTGTCGTTCTCATCTGCTTATCACCCACAATCAAATGGCCAAACTGAGAGGACAAACCAAACTTTAGAACAATACCTACGCTGCTTCTCTTCGTTCTCCCAGGAAGATTGGGTCTCTCTACTTCCACTGGCTGAATTCGCATATAATAATTCAATTCACTCTGCTACCAAACAATCCCCTTTCTTTGCGAATTACGGCTACCACCCGCTATTTTTGTCGAATCGTGTCCCGGAATGTACGGTGCCCGCCGTCCAAGAGACATTAGACTTCTTCAGCGCTAACAACAGGCTTCTCCAGGAAACTATGGCAAAGACTCAGGAGCATAATAAGGAGGTATTTGATAAAAGGCGAAGAGGAGAACTCAACCTGGAACCTGGGGATCTGGTATGGTTGTCTACTGTGAACTTGAGACTTGCCTGTCCGTCTAAGAAACTGGGGCCTAAGTTTATGGGGCCATTTCCAATCAGAAGGAAGATCAACAGTGTGGCCTATGAACTCGAATTACCAGAGTCTTTCCGCATCCATCCGGTCTTCCATGTCACCCTCCTGAAGCCTGACGTCGCTAACCCCTTTCCTGGGCGAAGCACTGATCCACCCGAACCGGTCTTGGTTAACGGTGAGGAGGAATTCGAGATTGAGTCTATCCTTGACTGCAGAAAAAGGCGCAATCAGGTTCAGTTCCTGGTGAAATGGAAGGGCTATGGCCCTGAGGAAAACTCCTGGGAACCTGAACGTAACATCCACGCTAAGAGCTTGATTCGGTCCTTCAAAAACGCTCATCCACTCAAGATGTCTCAGTTGGGCATCCGGAGGCTGTCCATTGGAGGGGGGCAATGTCATGGACTTGGTAGACCACTAGGTGGCGCTAATCGCGCACCGGCGCGCAATAGCGGCAATAGCGCATTAGCACGCACGGGAGCGCGCGTTTGCGGCACGTCGGCGCGCACGGGTGCGCGCAATAGCGGCGCGCACGGGCACACGCAATAGCGGCGCGCGCGGGCACGCGCAATAGCGGTAGCGGCGCGCGGGCACGTGCTGACGCCATTTTGGCGCCACTTAGGCTATTTAATGGGGTTCTCCCCATAGCCCCTTGCTGCTCAGTCAACAGCGTTCCTGTTTACCCTACCTGATACCTGTTACCTGATTGGCTCCTGTTTCCTGTGACCTTGGCTTACCATTGACCCTGCTGTTCTCCGCCTGCCCTGACCCTTGGCTTGTCTGACTTCGCTTCCGCCTCCTCCTTCCAAACGGTCTGCTGCCCGCCTGTTACTGATCCGGCTTGAACTACAACTCTGCTTTGGCTTCCCCCCTGTACCTGATCCGCCCGCCTGTGTTTGACCCGGCCTGCCTGACTCTGCCAGCATCTGTACTACAGCGCACCTCCCACCTGCTGCCTGTTCCAGCCATCTGCACCATGCTCCTGTTGTCTGCTGTCTTACCCTCCAGCATCTCTGCAGTTCCTGCACAGCATCTGTGGAGTCTTCAGGAGACCACCGCAGACCTGCACGGCACCTTCCTGGCGCTTGTGCGACTCTGAACTCTAGCGCTCCCTGTCTGCTCTACCAGGGGTTCCGGAGTCAGAGGAGCAAGAGTTGCCATTCCCTGCACGCCAGGCTCTGCTCTGTACCAGGTACGTGACAGCCTGTCTCCAGGACCCCTCAGCCTGCAGTAGAGCGGGAGGACCTGGCAGAGGCAGCGCCAGTGACCGCTCCTGCGGCTGGTAGTGAACAGGGTGAGAGGCAGGTGCATGGCGGTGAAGTACCAGGAAAAACATTAAAAGTTCTTGTCTGCAGCGTGGCCAAGATGGCGCCGGCTGCTGGGGGAGGAGCAGCCAGCATCAGGGACCAGGAAGTGCTCCCCCGCGAACCGGAAGTGCTCCCCCCCGCAACCGGACGTGCTCCCCCCGCGACCGGAAGTGCTCCCCCCGCGTTCGGAAGTGACTTCCAGTGAATTTTCGGCTGGTGTCACCAGCACGGGAGTGGACCTGGGGGGTGATGGGCCGGGGGTGCAGGGGTGCCCAGTCCCGGTTATTGCAGCAAGCACCTCTGGGCACCCCCGGCAGGACGGTATGGACGGTATGGACGGTAAGCTGCCTACCCCCCAGGTCCCTATGGACACCAGCCCTGAAGGGCTTCCAGCTAGAGTTGCCACCTCATCCCTTTAAAAAGGAACACATATGAATTACACAGGTTCTGAGGTTAATTTAATGCAGGTAAGGCACCAAATGAGTCTAATTACCACCTTAATTAGCCACAGAACCTGTGTAATTAATATGTGTTCCTTTTTAAAGGGATGAGGTGGCAACCCTACTTCCAGCGGCACAGGCAGGGTGGGGGGATTGTCAGGTGGGGCCCCTCCCGGAGGACAGTGCTGCATATGATTTTATCCGTCAGCTGGAGGGGTCCCAGGGGGGCATCCCCCCAGAGACAAGTGTGCGGGTTGAGTCCCAAGGGGCTGGTGAGGTCACAGAGGGGTCTGGTTGGGGGAGTTTGGTGGGGGAGGTACCCCCCTCTGCTGTGGCCCCAGGGGGGAGGGGCCTGTAGTCAGGCCAAGGGTGGTGGGTCAGGGGGGTCAGGGTAGTTCAGTGGGGGTGGGTGCAACACCACCGGCAGGGATGGGGGCCCCCCTGTCCCCCCCCCCACTTCTGGGGGTGCTGTGGGGGGTGCCCCGCTTCCGGAGAACATCTTTCGGGGGTCTCCGGAGGCCAACTTATTATCTGCCCTAAGGGGGGGTCGCTCTTTCGCCCAGGTGGCGGGCTCTCGTGCCCCTCTGGACCACCTGTACAGCCGGTTTGGCGCCCAGAATTTCCACGCCCCCCCTGCTGACCAGGAGAGGACGCAGGGGTCGGCGTGGATGAGGGGTACAGGTGATCCAGAGAGGAGGCGTAGGAATGTTGTCCAGCTTCGGTACGAGGGTCCGGACCCCTGCCCCGCCCGAGGTGAGGTGGTGGGCCTGGTACTCTCCTTGGGTTTTGGGGTGGGTGACCTTTTTGCTGTCATCCATCCAGGGGCGGACTGACAGTTCATGGGGCCCCCGGGCAAAAGGAGATCATGGGGCCCCCTGTGTCTCCGCCCATGTGTCCCCGCCCACGTTAAAGCTACATTCACACAAAGTCCCACCTACATATTGCACTGCCCACATTGCAGGCGTTCAAAGAATTTCTCTACACACTATTCAAAATAAATGTTTATTATAGGAATTAAAACATTCTTCCCACTGATGATCACCAATGTAAGGGACATTCTTCTCACTGATCACCAATGTAAGGGACATTCTTCCCACTGATCACCAATGTAAGGAACATTCTTCCACTGATCACCAATGTAAGGGACATTCTTCTCACTGATCACCAATGTAAGGGACATTCTTCCCACTGATCACCAATGTAAGGAACATTCTTCTCACTGATCACCAATGTAAGGGACATTCTTCTCACTGATCACCAATGTAAGGGACATTCTTCTCACTGATCACCAATGTAAGGGACATTCTTCCCACTGATCACCAATGTAAGGGACATTCTTCTCACTGATCACCAATGTAAGGAACATTCTTCCCACTGATCACCAATGTAAGGGACATTCTTCCCACTGATCACCAATGTAAGGGACATTCTTCCCACTGACCACCAATGTAAGGAACATTCTTCTCACTGATCACCAATGTAAGGGACATTCTTCTCACTGATCACCAATGTAAGGGACATTCTTCTCACTGATCACCAATGTAAGGGACATTCTTCTCACTGATCACCAATGTAAGGAACATTCTTCCCACTGATCACCAATGTAAGGGACATTCTTCTCACTGATCACTAATGTAAGGGACATTCTTCCCACTGATCACCAATGTAAGGAACATTCTTCTCACTGATCACCAATGTAAGGAACATTCTTCTCACTGATCCCCAATGTAAGGAACATTCTTCCCACTGATCACCAATGTAAGGGACATTCTTCTCACTGATCACCAATGTAAGGGACATTCTTCTCACTGATCACCAATGTAAGGAACATTCTTCTCACTGATCACCAATGTAAGGGACATTCTTCTCACTGATCACCAATGTAAGGGACATTCTTCTCACTGATCACCAATGTAAGGAACATTCTTCCCACTGATCACCAATGTAAAGGACATTCTTCTCACTGATCACCAATGTAAGGAACATTCTTCTCACTGATCACCAATGTAAGGGACATTCTTCCCACTGATCACCAATGTAAGGAACATTCTTCTCACTGATCACCAATGTAAGGAACATTCTTCCCACTGATCACCAATGTAAAGGACATTCTTCTCACTGATCACCAATGTAAGGGACATTCTTCTCACTGATCACCAATGTAAGGGACATTCTTCTCACTGATCACCAATGTAAGGAACATTCTTCCCACTGATCACCAATGTAAAGGACATTCTTCTCACTGATCACCAATGTAAGGGACATTCTTCTCACTGATCACCAATGTAAGGGACATTCTTCCCACTGATCACCAATGTAAGGGACATTCTTCTCACTGATCACCAATGTAAGGAACATTCTTCCCACTGATCACCAATGTAAGGGACATTCTTCCCACTGATCACCAATGTAAGGGACATTCTTCCCACTGATCACCAATGTAAGGGACATTCTTCCCACTGACCACCAATGTAAGGAACATTCTTCTCACTGATCACCAATGTAAGGGACATTCTTCTCACTGATCACCAATGTAAGGGACATTCTTCTCACTGATCACCAATGTAAGGGACATTCTTCCCACTGATCACCAATGTAAGGGACATTCTTCTCACTGATCACCAATGTAAGGAACATTCTTCCCACTGATCACCAATGTAAGGGACATTCTTCCCACTGATCACCAATGTAAGGGACATTCTTCCCACTGACCACCAATGTAAGGAACATTCTTCTCACTGATCACCAATGTAAGGGACATTCTTCTCACTGATCACCAATGTAAGGGACATTCTTCTCACTGATCACCAATGTAAGGGACATTCTTCCCACTGATCACCAATGTAAGGAACATTCTTCCCACTGATCACCAATGTAAGGGAGATTCTTCCCACTGATCACCAATGTAAGGAACATTCTTCCCACTGATCACCAATGTAAGGGACATTCTTCCCACTGATCACCAATGTAAGGGACATTCTTCCCACTGACCACCAATGTAAGGAACATTCTTCTCACTGATCACCAATGTAAGGGACATTCTTCTCACTGATCACCAATGTAAGGGACATTCTTCTCACTGATCACCAATGTAAGGGACATTCTTCCCACTGATCACCAATGTAAGGGACATTCTTCTCACTGATCACCAATGTAAGGAACATTCTTCCCACTGATCACCAATGTAAGGGACATTCTTCCCACTGATCACCAATGTAAGGGACATTCTTCCCACTGACCACCAATGTAAGGAACATTCTTCTCACTGATCACCAATGTAAGGGACATTCTTCTCACTGATCACCAATGTAAGGGACATTCTTCTCACTGATCACCAATGTAAGGGACATTCTTCCCACTGATCACCAATGTAAGGAACATTCTTCCCACTGATCACCAATGTAAGGGACATTCTTCCCACTGATCACCAATGTAAGGAACATTCTTCCCACTGATCACCAATGTAAGGGACATTCTTCTCACTGATCACCAATGTAAGGGACATTCTTCTCACTGATCACCAATGTAAGGGACATTCTTCTCACTGATTACCAATGTAAGGGACATTCTTCCCACTGACCACCAACGTAAGGAATATATATAGGGAATAACACTCACTTAGGCTGGATTCACACCTATGGCATTTTTAGTGCATTTTGCAGATTTGCACTACAGAACGTGTTCCATAGGAAACCATGTTAAATGGATTGTTGTGCAAATCTGCAAAATGCACAAAAAATGCCATAGGTGTGAATCAGCTTTAGTCCAGGTTCGCACTGACAGCGGGAATGAAATTGTGCGAGACAGTTCAGCTAAACTCGCATGATTTCATACCCGCATATCAGTGCGAATTTGGCGGGTGATTTCAGAGACATCTGTGAGGGTTGCAGCACAGATGTCTATGGAAATTGCACCAAGAAGTCGCCAAAAGTTGTACAGAAACTACTTTTGGGAATCGGCGCCACAAATGGGGCATCGCACCGATTTGGTTAGTGCCATTGCCATGCGATTTGACATGTCAAATCGCATGGTAAATTGCTTCAATGTGAACCAGGTTTAAGTGCTATTCCCTATATATAACACTGATATCTATACACTGAGTGGCATTCAGTGTACCAGATATGAGTGTGCAGGGGCGGATTGACCAGTCAGTCGGTAACTGCCCGAGGGCATCGTGGTGGCAGGGCCCGGGCCGGCTCAGTCCGCCACTGGAGGTGCCCGCAACAGTGGCAGCTTATCATACACAATAAAAAAAAACTGAGTCTGTACCCCCGAGAAAGCAGTGCCTTGAACCATTAAATCCCACTAGCTAGGTTGATGTGGCTGTTGTATATGAGGGGGTCGGGAGGTATGGGCTGGCCGGTGTCCTGACGATATGGTTCCTCTATCTGATAGTTTCCGACCTCAACTGTGCATGCTCAGTCAGAGTCTACGGAAATCTCCGAGGCTGAACAGCTGTTTGTCCGCTGTAAATGGAGCATGCGCAATGCGCTCGCTCCCGACCCGATGCTTGGGGCTGGTTATACACGGCTCCTCCACTCGATGGCCAGTGCTTTTGTCAAAGGGGTGGATGTCATATTGAGAATATCAACAAACTGGGGGTGTGTGTAACCAGCACCAAGCATTGGGTCGGGAGCGAGCGCAGTGTTCATTGCATATGCTCTGTTTACAGCTAACAAACAGCTCTTCGGGCTTGGAGATTTTCGTAGCCTCCGACTGCGCAAGTGCAGCGCCTGCGCAGTCGAGGTCGGAACCTATCCAATAGGGGAACTATCTCAACAAGACTCCGGGATGGATGGCTCATCATGTGCACTAGTGAATAGCCCCTGACATGACCTGCTACCTGGTAAATAAGCACAGACACAGCACAGGGCAAGAAGGTAAAGAAACAATCAGCATGGGCATGGCTCTTATTACACAGATTAGACACTGTCACGCTAACTGCAATCACAGGGCTTTCATTACTTATCACACTGACCTGCTAATCTGCACACAACACAAGGCAGGTCATTGTGAATGCCATTCGTTCCTGTGTCTGTGCAATTCAGTGTGCTCTGCCTCTCCAGTCCAGCAGCAGCAGCTCCTTCACATGCAGTCCTCCGAGGCAGTGACTTGTGGTCCCGCCCCCTCAGCTGAAGCACAGGGGAGAGAGGTGGGGAGAGAGGTGGCCGGAGCGCCTGTCACAGTGTCACTGTACATCCCCACACGCACGGCTCACGGCTCTGATGAGCCATCCATCCTGGGAAGCTCATAACTCCCGAGCGAGCCTCTTATACAAGGCATCTCGGGGGTACAGAGTACAGACTACGTTTTTTTTAATTGTGTAGAAGCTGAGAGCTGCTGCGGGCACCTCCAGGGACGGACTGAGCCAGCCCGGGCCCCCCCCACCACGGGGCCCTCAGGCAATGACCGAATGACCGAATGGTCAGTCCGCCCCTGCATCCATCCCACCAACACACGGGAGTTTGATATAAGTTTTGTCACTCCCGTGTGTATGGAACGCTTCATCACCAGCTTTGGGCTGGTGAGGGGCGTTGACCCTTGGAAGAAGTACAGGCTCATTCCCATCTCCAGGCAGGAGGAGGTTAAGAACATCACCATCCTGGTGAGGAATGAGTCGCTCCCTCCGGAGGACATTGCCACCTGGCTCGGGAGGTACGGGCAGTTGCAAACCCCCCTGAGAAAGAACCTTGATGAGCGCGGGGTTTGGACCGGGGCTTGGTTGACCAGGATCCGGCTCAAGAGGGAGGGCAACAGTGTTGCCCACCTCCCTGGCAGCGCCTTCCTGGGCAGAGACCGGATCCTGGCCTTCTACCCGGGCCAGCCCCGCCGCTGCTTTAAGTGTGGCAGCCCGACCCACATGAGTTCGGACTGTACGGTGTTCAGATGTAGCCGGTGCCTTGAGTTTGGCCACCAGTCCGACTCATGTGGGAAGATCTGTTGCAATCTGTGTGGTGAGATGGGACACCCATTCAGTCGGTGCCCCAAAGCATATCGGGGTTCTTTCTCAGGGGGGGAACCTCCCGGGCCGGGAGCGGCCGAAGCCCCCCCGGCGAGTGATGGCCGGGGGGGTGGGGATCCTGGGGCCCCTAATGCCCCTCCGGAGGGACCAACAGGCCCACAGCCTCAAAGAAGGCGGAGCAGGCGTGGGCGAGGGGCTCCCCCCCCGGGAGATACGGGCTCAGTTGGCCAGGAGGCTCCCGATCCTTCGGAAGGCGAAGCCGGTGGGGAGGAGTCGTGGAGGCCTGGGGGTCCCGGGCCTGAGGGTCCGGGGCCCCGGCTTTCCCCTCCTTTTGTTGCAGGGCCGATCCCCATCCCCCTTCCCCCTTCCCCTCCTCGCCATTGCCCTCCCCCTCCACCTGTTCTATCTGCCTCCCCATGCAGCCCCCCCTCATCTTCCCATCCCCGTACCCCCCCCCCCTCGTCCCCCCCCCTCCCAAGTCCCGTCCCCCCCCTCCCCCTTCTTCTGCCAAGTCTGATCCCCTTCCTGTCCCCCCCCTGTCTCTGGCCCCCCTCCTGCCTCTCCCACCCCCCCCCCCTTCTGGACCCAAAGTCTCCTCTGGCCTTGTGGCCATGGAGACGGAAGCTGCTCGAGCCTCATCTAAGAGGGAAATCTCGAGCAGCGGGTCCGAGGAGGGGGGTGGCGTAGTCACCTCAGAGAGATGGCAGGAGTGGGAGCAGGTGAGACGCAGGAAGAGGGGGAAGGCTGTAAAATCTGGGGGCGGGAGGTCCCCTGTGAAGGGTGGGGTTCCCCCAGGGGCACAAAGTGTGTTGTCCCTGGGGAACCCGTTTGGTGTCCTCTCCTCCTCCTCGGACTCAGAGGAGGAGGAGGGAGTGTAAATATGTAAATATGTTTTGGTGTTTGTAGTATGAAGGAGAACGTGACCCTTTCAATCATTTTGATGGCGGTACCCTCTCCAATACGGCTTGCGACCATTAATGTCGCAAGTATTCGTTCTGCAGGAGCTCGTTTTATGGCCTTTGATTTTCTCAGCCGTGTTGAAGCTGACATTTTGTTTTCGCAGGAGACCTGGCTGGCATCTGTGGCAGAGATGCATCTAGCAAAGAGGGAGTGGAGATGTGGGCCCTCCCTCTGGTCTCTTGCGGCCGAGCCCTGCAGTGGTGTTGCAGTCCTTTTTAAGACTGGTTCGGTGGCTTGCCGGCGAGTGATTGAAGTGGAGATTGGTAGATGTCTGGTGGTGGACGCTGTCGTGAGGGGGCAATTCCTTCGGCTCATTAATTTTTATGGGCCTCAAACTAAGAGGGAGAGGAAGAGCCTCCTTACGGCGGTTAAGCCTTATCTTTTTACATCCCAGCAGGTGATCTTTGGTGGTGACTTCAATATGATCACTAGGCCCAAAGACCGGGCAGGTGCCGCCAACCCTCTGAGATATGATAGTACTTTTTTGAATAGCGTAGTGAGGGAGGCCGGGTTGGTGGATGTGCACGTTCGTCACCTCCCCAACCTCACTGGTTTCACATTTTCCCGAGGTAGTTCTAAGAGTAGATTAGATAGGTTTTTTTTAAAGGGGGACTCTGCTTGCTCGGCTCCAGAGCTGCAGTCGGTGGAGTTCTCCGATCACTGTATGGTATCTGTGGCCCTGAATGTCGCCGACACTCCTCAGAAAGGGAGGGGTTTGTGGCGCCTGAATGGGTCGCTACTGGAGGATCCTGAGGTTAGGGAAGCCTATGAGGTTTTCTTCCTGGACCAGACCTCGCTCCTTGAGGGCAACTGCTCCCGCCTTGAATGGTGGGAAGTAGTTAAAAAGAGGTCTGGTGACTTTTTCCGGGAAATCTCTGGGTACAGGGCAGCTTCCAAGTACCAGGCCTACCAGAGACTACGCAGGCAGCTTGACCGCCTGGTGTCCTCTGGGGGCTCTCGGGAACAGATATCCAGTCTGAAGGCGCAGATGAAGGAGTGTCAGTACGACCGTCTCGCCTCCCTGGTTTTTGAGAGGGATTATGGGAAGTTTATCTCTCCTGATCCCTACAGGAGCTGTGGTGAGGCAGCGAGTTCGAAGGTCGTACAGGGCCTGAAGGATGCCTCGGGATCTCTGGTCCGGTCCAGATCGGGGATCCTGGGTGTCGTCAGAGACCACTTTTCGGACCTCCTGAAGAAGCGGCCTCTAGACATGGAGAAAGTCAGGGTATTCCTTGATGAGACCCCGCTGGAAGTGGGGTTTGACCTTCCTGACTCTCTGACAGAAGAGATCTCGGTAGCTGAAGTCGAGCAGGCTATCAGCTCTTTAGCATTTAAAAAGTCGCCTGGGCCCGATGGACTCACGGCAGAGTTTTACAAAACCTTTAAGAGCCTCTTGGCTCCTCATTTGAGGGACGTGTACCGTGAATGTTTGGCCTATGGCCTGCTGCCTCCCTCAATGAGAAGGTCAGCTCTGATCCTTCTGTCAAAGGGAAAAGACCCGTCTGTGGTGGAGAATTGGCGTCCGATCGCCCTTTTTACCACAGATAGGAAGATACTGGCAAAGATCTTGTTTACACGTCTGTCTGCTTTGGCGGGCAGGATGCTGTCTCCCTCTCAGCACTGCACAATTCCTGGCCGGGGCACTTTTGGTGCCGTCCTGAACGTCCGGGAGGCTGTGGAAAGGTGCAGGGCTGATGGCAGCGAGCGGTATCTGCTTGCACTGGATCAGGCTAAAGCGTTTGATCGGGTGAACCATGAATACCTTTGGCTGCTTCTGAGGAGATACGGTCTGCCTGATCAATTTGTTGATTGGCTACAGGTATTGTATAGGGGAGCTGAGAGCTTCCCTCTTGTCAACGGTTGGGTGGGTCGGGCTTTTGCTGTGGACTCTGGCGTCCGGCAGGGCTGCCCGTTGAGCCCCCTCCTGTACGTCTTTGCGGTTGACCCCTTCGTAAGGAGGCTAGACTGCGAGCGTCTTGTGGGGGTTCTGGTGAGACCTGTCGGGGGTCCGGTTTCGGCAGTGAGGGTCGTGGCCTACGCGGATGACGTCTCGGTGGTGGTATCTGGTCGTGAGGAGGCCCATTATGTGGAATCCCAGATCGGGTGCTACTCTGAGGCGTCAGGTTCGCTGGTCAATTGGGACAAGAGTGAAGTTTTCTGGATGGGGAAGGAGGGGGAGCAGTTCCCCCTTCCGGACGTGTTCCCCACGCCCGTACCAGAGATTCGAGTACTTGGCATTCATTTCGGCCCGGGTGATTATCCCAAGCTAAATTGGGAGCGCAGGCTGGTGAGTGCCACTCGGAAGGTGAAGGCCTGGAGAGGTTGGAAACTTTCCCTGAGGGAAAGGGTATGCTTGGTCAAGACGTACTTACTGCCTGAGTTTCTCTTTGTGAGCTACGTGTGTCTTTTGCCAGCATCTCTCTATGCTCGGGTCTATGGTCTGTTCTTCCTGCTGTTGTGGGGAAACAGACTGAACCTGATCAAGAGGGAGGTCACATACCGCCAGCGAAGGCAAGGAGGGTTGGACATGGTCAACCCGGTGGTGTTCTTCATCATAATTTTTGTAAAGTACAACTTGCAGTCCATCTTTGTGGACGCGCCTTCCTGGTTGGAATGTTCATGCAAGGACTGGCTCTTGCTGTTCCTCAGGTGGTGGGGGGAGGGGGGGAGGCCCGGCGATCTGAGGAGATCGCATGGGTATCTCCCATCCTACGTCCCCCTGGCATTGAAGGTACTGAGGCAGTGGCGGATAACTGCCCTTGAGGTGGGCTCTCTGGGTCGGCGTGAGCTGTACCTGAGGGTCATGGCCTCAGACATTTTGAAGCCCCTGTCTTTAAGGGACTGTCCTGAGAGGGTCCTCACGGAGGGGTTAGCCCTCTTGAATTCTTCCAGAATTCCGAATAAATTTTGGGATCTTGCATGGAGGTCGTTCCATGGACGACTGTACGTCCATGCAAATCTCAAGTATCTGAACCTAGGGGACAGGGGCTGTCCCCGACGGGAATGTGGAGGGACATTGGAGACCATGGACCATTTTCTGGTCCAATGTCCCTTTAACATGGAGGTTCTTACGGGGGTAGGGGGTGCCATTGGCTACCCCCGCCTTCCGGCCCTGACCTATGCTGAGCGAGTGTATGGTGACTTCGGGGTCCGCAGGGGTTTTCAGTTATCGTCACTTTATTTAGTCAGCGTAGTTGTGCTTTACTACACTTGGCACGCTCAGTGTTTGGTGTCCACTAGGGACAAAATCCTGTCTGTGCATGAGGTGGTGGGCGATATCTTTCGGGAGTTGGTGAAGGTGCGGGATCTGGAAAGGAGCAGGGTCGGGCCTGAGAGGTGTGCCCATTTATGGAGGGGATTTCTCTTCCAGCCCCCTTAGGCCACGGCTCTGCCCCTCTCCTCGGGTAGGGACAGCTATCATTTTTCACCCCCTTAGATTTTGTTTATGGTATTTTTTTTTTAAATAAGGCTACAGACATGTCTGATTATCATGTTCTCGCTCATACGTGGGTTGTAGGTATTTGTTGTTATGGTGGTGGGGTGTGTTGTGGGTTGGCGATGATCTGGACAGTAGTGGTTTCTATGGACTTTAATATTTCCCTACTGTACCAGTGAGCCGTTCTAAGTTGGTTTTGTTCTTTTTTGTTGGCAATGATCTGGACAAGCTTTTTCTGACGGACTATAAAGACTTTTTCTTGTACCAGTGAGCCTGTTGTAAATACCCGTTCTAATGTTGTTGTGTTTTTTTTTTGTTTTGTTTTTTGTGTTTTTTTATTTTTTTTTGCAGTTATTTTCTTGGAGGGTGGTATGATGGTTTGTGTGTGTTGTTTGTTTTGTGTTATTTTGTTTATTTTGTATATTTGTTAACTTTTTTATGGTCGTAGTTTTAAAAATAAAAATCTCCAGACCAAACCGGTGCTGAGAGCTCCTGGAGATCCCAGAGGCTATGGAGGCTTCAAGCCCAGGGGATGGCTCAAATCCCCAGTCAATGTCTCAGGTTTTGCCGGTGGAGAGTGGGCCTGGAGGCCCACATAAGATCTCAGTATTGTTGGAAGGACTAAAGCCAAGTAGAGTTGAAATAATCTATCTGCATTCCCAGGAGAAAGTCTGTTGGCTTGCAGCACAGCCGGGGGAAGATGTCAGCAAGAGAGACCTCAGGATTCAAGCCATGTATTGCCTTATGGAGAAAGTGGTGGTGTATCTGGAGGCTGTATATGCTGAGCTGGCCCAAATGAGGAGTGCTAGAGATTCTGTTAATAAGAACCGCAGGAAAGGCTTTCGGCCGAACATCCAAACCCTGAGGGATGTTTCAGTTGAGTACACTGCCCTACTAAATGGACTTGTCAAGTCTGCAGGTACTGTCACTCCTGAGATAATTGACTTCAATCAGCGGATTGTGGTTGCCCATGGAAATGGCAGTCAGGCCGTTAGACGGGGTTCCCGGGCCGGGACCTCCGTTGCGTCTCGGCCGCTAGGTGGCGCTGTTCCCGCGAGTGAGTCTAACCAGGAAGTGTTTGTGATGGACGGAGGTGCTGCTGCTGCGTGTATGGAGGTCGGAGGTGCCGCGATGGAGGACGAGAGAGCTGAGGGAGCCGAGATGGAGGTCATGGCGGGAGGTGAGAGACCCGATCCGGCGGTGGTAACAGTGGTGGAGGTCCCGCATGGACTGTCTGGTGCAGCGGCTGCTGTGTCCCCAAAAACGGAACTTACACAGCCAGGTGCTGTCCCCCCAGTGGAGTTGCTCCCTGAGTCCCCCTCCCCTGTTGTTCCCCTAGTGGAGTTGCCCCCTGTGTCCCCACCCTCCCCAGCCTTGATGTGTTCGGCTGCGGCAGTGACCCCTCTGCCCAGTGAGTGGGGTGAGTGCGAGCAGGGTGTATCACCAAGCTCAAGTCTTGCCATCAATTATATCAGGCAGATAGAGGGTGAGCCGTGTAAAGTGGTTCAGGGTGTGGATGGTGTCACCATGGACAATTTGTCATCTGATGTTCCAGTGGTCCCCTCTGGGGTTAACCAACAAAATGGACAAGTTCAATCTCAGGGGGTTGGTGTTGGGGCACCTTTGGTGGCTGGGGGTAGTACTGGTATGTCCAGTGTTCCTGCGGCTCCCGTGGGTGACCAGAGCAATATGGACAATGTCATGATAAATGCTGATAATGTTTTGGTGGATAATGGTGCCCCTCATGTTCATACTTGCCAACTGTCCCGTTTTTAAAGGGACAGTCCCGTCAAATAGGACCTAGTCCCGGCTAATTTAGCCTGCCGGGACTTGTCCCGGCTAGTGGGGAAGGCAGGTGCGGCAGTATGTTTATATATCTCCCTGCAGTCCCCGGCTGCCTGGTCCTGACTCCTGACACACACATTGCAGAGTGAGACGGAGTGAACTGAGCCCGCCCCCCTCCTTCTCCTGCTGTGTGATGTTTCCTGTGTACACAGAGGAGGGGGAGGAGAAGGAGGCTCACCACGCTGCTGCCGAGAAAAGCTGCTCGTCTGACAAGATGACACATGTCCTAATGCAAAGTAAGTGAGCCTTCCAGAGGGGGAGGGAGGGGGTCATGCCTACGGGTTACAGTTTACTGTGAGTAATTTTGGGGGAAAGGATATGTTCTAGGGGGCACTTTATGATGTATGCTGCAAGGGGGCTTGGATATGAAATCCACCCCCTTAGCACATATTCCTCCCCCCCAAATTAAAGCTGCTGTCTGCCACAGAGGGGGTGGCCCTTGGCATGCCAGAAGAGATGTGGCAAATTGCTCCAGGTGCCCATACTAATGCCCCCTTTCCAGGCAAGTTAGCAAAGTGTGGGTTCCAGGTCACAGGTCCAGGTTCACACTGAAAAACACAGGAACACGCTGTGCATTCTGTGCAATTTCAGCCCAATTATGTCCGCACACTCTCTGACCATCTCCTGTACCATGTCTGCAGTCTCTGACTAAGGATGAGTTCCAGCGTTTTCACACAGCCCATGTGCAGAGCCCACCAGGAAGTCAGCACTGCGCTAATCACAGGCAGTGAGTCATAGGTGTACAAGGCAGGAGGCGTGCTGATACTTGTAGTCCTTTATATTGGACCTTCCCTTACCCTAAGGACTTCCTCTCCCCTCTTACACAATCACAGAGGTTGTATCAATTTCCTGTAATTCTCTCTTTATTGAGTAGACCCTATAATCCAGTGGTCTCAAAGTACCGGCCCGCGGGCCATTTACGGCCCGCGGACCAGTTATAAATGGCCCGCAGGCAGGGCGGAAGTGGGGGGAGTAGATTTCCTTCACATGCAGAGTAGCGCAGGAATCGTCTCTGTCATAAGTTCACTTCTCTGTCTCACGCTGCAGCTGCTCCCCGCCCCCCGGCGCCCCCCCTCTCTCTTCTCGTCCATCCCTATTTGCTTGTGATATCACCTGGGATGGACGAGAAGAGAGCGGGGGGCAGGGAGCAGCCGCAGCGCGAGACAGAGAATCGAACATATGACAGACGCTTCCTGCGCTACTCTGCATGTGAAGAAAAAAGAAAAACAAGTAAACGCTGACATGTACACTGATTGTGCCCCATGTGCTCTGTTTGTTCCCCATGTACCCCGATTGTGACCTCATGTTCCCCATGTGCCTTAATGTGCCCCATGTACCCTGATTGTACCCCGATTGTGCCCCCATGTACCCCGATGTGCCCCATGTACGTGCCCTCATGTACCCTGTTTGTACCCTGAATGTGCCCCATGTACCCTGATGTGCTCCGATGCGCCCCATGTGCTCCGATGCGCCCCATGTGCTCCGATGCGCCCCATGTGCTCCGATGCGCCCCATGTGCTCTGATGCGCCCCATGTACCCTAATGTGCCCCGATTGTGCTCTGATGTGCCCCATGTACCCTGATGTGCCGGGCTCTGTAGCCTGATGTGCCGGGCTCTGTACCCTGATGTGCCGGGCTCTGTGCCCTGTCGTGCCGTGTCCTGTGTCCTGTCGTGCCGGGTCCTGTGCCCTGATGTGTCAGGCTCTGTACCCTGATGTGCGCTGTGCCCTGTACCCTAATGTGCTGGGCTCTGTGACCTAATGTGCTGTGCCCTGATGGTGGGTGGTCAGTGTGTAGTGGTCAGTGTGCAGTGTAGTGGTCATCGTGTAGTGCAGTGGTCAGTGTGCAGTGGTCGGTGTGCAGTGTAGTGGTCAGGGTTAATAATGCATCCACTGACACCAGTGCTGGGGGTAAAAATGCGTCCACTTACAGCAGTGCTGGTGGTAATAATGCGCTCGCTGACACCAGTGCTGGGGGTTAATAATGTGTTCGCTGACACCAGTACTGTTGTTTTTGAAGTTTGAAAGTTTGCATGCGGCCCCCCATGGCATATGAAAACTTGTCTTGTGGCCCTCAGGTAATTTGAGTTTGAGACCCCTGCTATAATCTGATAAGTAGGCGAAGATTATGCGGAGTGGGTGGAGCTTCGGGGAAGTGAGTGTGGTAATTAATTAATAGCTGTGCTGCAAAGTGTCCCTGGAATTTTTTTTCAAATGTTGGCAACTATGCATGTTGTTCTCCCTGTTGTGCCCCCTGCTGTCTCTCCCGTTCCTGCTGCCCTCCCTGCCCCCCCTGTTCCTTTTGTTTCCCCTACCCCACCTCCCCCCAGATTAGTGGGTCTCAAGAGGCCCAAATTGTGTCTGCTTTAAAAACTGGCATGTCATTTGCAGATGTTGCTGGGGATAGGGTGCAGCTTGGGCGATTTTATGCCCAGCATGGCACTATGGCTTTCACGGGCACTGTGCCGGCTGCTGCCCGTGCTGCGGCGGTAGAGAGGAGGCGCCGCAATGTGGTGCAGCTGCGTTGGCAGGGTGGTTTATGTATTTCAGATCGTGCTCCGGGGAGGAGTGCGGTGGTGGATATGGTGCTTGCCCTGGGTTTCAGGGTGGCAGATACAGGCCCGTCGGAACAGGAGAGGCAATGCAAGCAATTGCTTGGGGCCCCCAACGCGGGCGCTGTGGGGCCCGGTGAGGAGACACTACACCGCCTAGGGAGCCCGGCCGCACTGTCCTCCACGGAGCTTGCACTATCCACCAGGCAGCCGCCCTGACATGTCAAGCAGCAGCGCCGACACCGCCCCCCCCCCCCCCCTGGCTTGAGCTCTTCGCTCTGACACTGTGACAGAGAGCAGAGGGGGGGGGGCTGCCTTGTTCTGAATCTGAGCGGAGAGTGTAGAGGGGGATTGCTGGACACATGTGAGTCACATGTGTCCAGCAATCCCTCTCTACACTCTCCGTTCAGAACAAGGCAGCCCCCCCCCCCCTCTGCTCTCTGTGTCCACAGGCCTCTCTCACTTCTCTCTACAGTGTCCAGCAGCACAGCGCCCCCCCTCCCCCCTCATGCTCCCCCTCATGCTCTCCTGTCTGGAGCAGACATGGATGGTGCATCATGGGATATAGCATGGCACTGGCACCTGGCAGCGGCTCCCGGGCTTGGGGTCAGGTGGAGCCTGGAAGAGGCACGAACACAGCAAACAGCAGGTACACAGTACTATATTGTCAGAAGTTTGCTGAGCCCAAGACCGTCACCTGGTGACACTGGTGTGGTGAATAAAAACTGTTGTATATTGTATATATGTGATGACAACTTCTTGTGTAACTTCATTTATGAGGATTTAGGTTGAAGATTGTCCTCCTGTTAATCACTAGTGTCATTTTGGAGTATCCTGATCCCTGAACCCTTCTCATGATCATTGACATAAAATTTTTAAATGTGTTTGTGTATTAAAATATCCCCCACCCCACATTGCATTGATTGGCACTGGTGACGCTGTATTTGATGGGCACTGGTGACATTGTATTTGATGGGCGCTGGTGAGGCTGCATTTGATGGGCGCTGGTGACGCTGCATTTGATGGGCGCTGGTGACGCTGTACCGCGAACCAGAAATGACACCCCCCCGCGACCGGAAGTGTTCCCCCGCGACCGGAAATGACCCCCCCGCAAATTTGTGGCTGGCGTCACCGGCTTGGAGGACCTGGGGGATAAGAGACCGGGGGGGCGGGGGTGCCCAGTCTCGGATGCTGCAGCGGGCACCTCCAGGCACCCCCGGCAGGACGGTATGGACGGTAAGCTGCCTACCCCCCAGGTCCCCATGGACACTACCACAAGCCCCGAGGGGCTCCCTGCAGCACAGGTGGGGTGGGGGGAATGTCAGGTGGGACCCCTCCCAGTGGACTGTGCAGCCTATGACTATATCCGGCAGTTGTAGGGGTCCCAGGGGGGCTCCCCCCCAGTACAGGTTGAGTCCCAAGGGGCTGGTGAGGTCGCAGAGGGGTCTGGATGGGGGAGTTTGGTGGGGGAGGTACCCCCCTCTGCTGTGGCCCCAGGGGGGAGGAGCCTGTAGTCAGGCCAAGGGTGGTGGGTCAGGGTGGTCAGGGTAGTTCAGCGGGGGTGGGTGCAACACCACCGGCAGGGATGGGGGCCCCCCCCTGTCCCCCCCCACTTCTGGGGGTGCTGAGGGGGGTGCCCCGCTTCCGGAGAACATCTTTCGGGGGTCTCCAGAGGCCAACTTATTGTCTGCCCTGAAGGGGGGTCGCTCTTTCGCCCAGGTGGCGGGCTCTCGTGCCCCTCTGGACCACCTGTACAGCCGGTTTGGCGCCCAGAATTTCCGCGCCCCCCCTGCTGACCAGGAGAGGACGCAGGGGTCGGCGTGGACGAGGGGTACAGGTGGTCCAAAGAGGAGGCGTAGGAATGTGGTCCAGCTTCGGTACGAGGGTCTGGACCCCTGCCCCGCCCGAGGTGAGGTGGTGGGCCTGGTACTCTCCTTGGGTTTTGGGGTGGGTGACCTTTTTGCTGTCATCCATCCCACCAACACACGGGAGTTTGATAAAAGTTTTGTCACTCCCGTGTGTATGGAACGCTTCATCACCAGCTTTGGGCTGGTGAGGGGCGTTGACCCTTGGAAGAAGTACAGGCTCATTCCCATCTCCAGGCAGGAGGAGGTTAAGAACATCACCATCCTGGTGAGGAATGAGTCGCTCCCTCCGGAGGACATTGCCACCTGGCTCGGGAGGTACGGGCAATTGCAAACCCCCCTGAGAAAGAACCTCGATGAGCGCGGGGTTTGGACCGGGGCTTGGTTGACCAGGATCCGGCTCGAGAGGGAGGGCAACAGTGTTGCCCACCTCCCTGGCAGTGCCTTCCTGGGCAGAGACCGGATCCTGGCCTTCTACCCGGGCCAGCCCCGCCGCTGCTTTAAGTGTGGCAGCCCGACCCACATGAGTTCGGACTGTACGGTGGTCAGATGTAGCCGGTGCCTTGAGTTTGGCCACCAGTCCGACTCATGTGGGAAGATCTGTTGCAACCTTTGTGGTGAGATGGGGCACCCATTCAGTAGGTGCCCCAAAGCATATCGGGGTTCTTTCTCAGGGGGGGGGACCTCCCGGGCCGGGAGGGGCCGAAGCCCCCCGGCAAGTGATGGCCGGGGGGGTGGGGATCCTGGGGCCCCTAATGCCCCTCCGGAGGGACCAACAGGCCCACAGCCTCAAAGAAGGCGGAGCAGGCATGGGCGAGGGGCTCCCCCCCCGGGAGATACGGGCTCAGTTGGCCAGGAGGCTCCCGATCCTCCGGAAGGCGAAGCCGGTGGGGAGGAGTCGGGGAGGCCTGGGGGTCCCGGGCCTGAGGGTCCGGGGCCCCGGCTTTCCCCTCCTTTTGTTGCAGGGTCGATCCCCATCCCCCTTCCCCCTCCCCCTCATCGCCATTGCCCTCCCCCTCCACCTGTTCTATCTGCCTCCCCATGCAGCCCCCCCTCATCTTCCCATCCCCGTACCCCCCCCTCGTCCCGTCCCCCCCTCCCCCTTCTTCTGCCAAGTCTGATCCCCTTCCTGTCCCCCCCCTGTCTCTGGCCCCCCTCCTGCCTCTCCCATCCCCCCCCTTCTATACCCAAAGTCTCCTCTGGCCTTGTGGCCATGGAGACGGAAGCTGCTCGAGCCTCATCTAAGAGGGAAATCTCGAGCAGTGGGTCCGAGGAGGGGGGTGGCGTAGTCACCTCAGAGAGATGGCAGGAGTGGGAGCAGGTGAGACGCAGGAAGAGGGGGAAGGCTGTAAAATCTGGGGGCGGTAGGTCCCCTGTGAAGGGTGGGGTTCCCCCAGGGGCACGAAGTGGGGTGTCCCTGGGGAACCCGTTCAGTGTCCTCGGGGAACCCGTTCAGTGTCCTCTCCTCCTCCTCGGACTCAGAGGAGGAGGGAGTGTAAATATGCAAATATGTTTTGGTGTTTGTAGTATGAAGGAGAACGTGACCCTTTCAATCATTTTGATGGCGTTACCCTCTCCAATACGGCTTGCGACCATTAATGTCGCAAGTATTCGTTCTGCAGGAGCTCGTTTTATGGCCTTTGATTTTCTCAGCCGTGTTAAAGCTGACATTTTGTTTTTGCAGGAGACCTGGCTGGCATCTGTGGCAGAGATGCATCTAGCAAAGAGGGAGTGGAGATGTGGGCCCTCCCTCTGGTCTCTTGCGGCCGAGCCCTGCAGTGGTGTTGCGGTCCTTTTTAAGACTGGTTCGGTGGCTTGCCGGCGAGTGATTGAAGTGGAGATTGGTAGATGTCTGGTGGTGGACGCTGTCGTGAGGGGGCAATTCCTCCGGCTCATTAATTTTTATGGGCCTCAAACTAAGAGGGAGAGGAAGAGCCTCCTTACGGCGGTTAATCCTTATCTTTTTACATCCCAGCAGGTGATCTTTGATGGTGACTTCAATATGATCACTAGGCCCAAAGACCGGGCAGGTGCCGCCAACCCTCTGGGATATGGTAGTACTTTTTTGAATAGCGTAGTGAGGGAGGCCGGGTTGGTGGATGTGCACGTTCGTCACCTCCCCAACCTCACTGGTTTCACATTTGCCCAAGGTAATAGTAAGAGTAGATTAGATAGGTTTTTTTTTAAAGGAGGACTCTGCTTGCTCGGCTCCAGAGCTGCAGTCGGTGGAGTTCTCCGATCACTGAATGGTATTTGTGGCCCTGAATGTCGCCGACACTCCTCAGAAAGGGAGGGGTTTGTGGCGCCTGAATGGGTCGCTACTGGAGGATCCTGAGGTTAGGGAAGCCTATGAGGGTTTCTTCCTGGACCAGACCTCGCTCCTTGAGGGCAACTGCTCCCGCCTTGAGTGGTGGGAAGTAGTTAAAAAGAGGTCTGGCGACTTTTTCCGGGAAATCTCTGGGTACAGGGCAGCTTCCAAGTACCAGGCCTACCAGAGACTACGCAGGCAGCTTGACCGCCTGGTGTCCTCTGGGGGCTCTCGGGAACAGATATCCGGTCTGAAGGCGCAGATGAAGGAGTGTCAGTACGACCGTCTCGCCTCCCTGGTTTTTGAGAGGGATTATGGGAAATGTATCTCTTCTGATCCCTACAAGAGCTGTGGTGAGGCGGCGAGTTCGAAGGTCGTACACGGCCTGAAAGATGCCTCGGGATCTCTGGTCCGGTCCAGATCGGGGATCCTGGGTGTCGTCAGAGACCACTTTTCGGACCTCCTGAAGAAGCGGCCTCTAGACATGGAGAAGGTCAGGGAATTCCTTGATGAGACCCCACTGGAAGTGAGGTCTGACCTTCCTGACTCTCTGACAGAAGAGATCTCGGTGGCTGAAGTCGAGCAGGCTATCCGCTCTTTAGCATCTAAAAAGTCGCCTGGGCCCGATGGGCTCACGGCAGAGTTCTACAAAACCTTTAAGAGCCTCTTGGCTCCTCATTTGAGGGATGTGTACCGTGAATGTTTGGCCTATGGCCTGCTGCCTCCCTCAATGAGAAGGTCAGCTATGATCCTTCTGTCAAAGGGGAAAGACCCGTCTGTGGTGGAGAATTGGCATCCGATCGCCCTTCTTACCACAGATAGGAAGATACTGGCAAAGATCTTGTTTACACGTCTGTCTGCTTTGGCGGGCAAGATGCTGTCTCCCTCTCAGCACCGCACAATTCCTGGCCAGGGCACTTTTGGTGCCGTCCTGAACGTCCGGGAGGCTGTGGAAAGGTGCAGGGCTGATGGCAGCGAGCGGTATCTGCTTGCAATGGATCAGGCTAAGGCGTTTGATCGGGTGAACCATGAGTACCTTTGGCTGCTTCTGAGGAGATACGGTCTGCCTGATCAATTTGTTGATTGGCTACAGGTATTGTATAGGGGAGCTGAGAGCTTCCCTCTTGTCAACGGTTGGGTGGGTCAAGCCTTTGCTGTGGACTCTGGCGTCCGGCAGGGCTGCCCGTTGAGCCCCCTCCTGTACGTCTTTGCGGTTGACCCCTTCGTAAGGAGGCTAGACTGCGAGCGTCTTGGGGGGGGTTCCGGTGGGACCTGTCGGGGGTCCGGTTTCGGCAGTGAAGGTTGTGGCCTACGCGGATGACGTCTCGGTGGTGGCATCTGGTCGTGAGGAGGCCCATTATGTGGAATCCCAGATCGGGTGCTACTCTGAGGCGTCAGGTTCGCTGGTCAATTGGGACAAGAGTGAAGTTTTCTGGATGGGGAAGGAGGGGGAGCAGTTCCCCCTTCCGGACGTGTTCCCCATGCCCGTACCAGAGATTCGAGTACTTGGCATTCATTTTGGGAGCGCAGGCTGGTGAGTGCCACTCGGAAGGTGAAGGCCTGGAGAGGTTGGAAACTTTCCCTGAGGGAAAGGGTATGCTTGGTCAAGACGTACTTATTGCCTGAGTTTCTCTTTGTGAGCTACGTGTGTCTTTTGCCAGCATCTCTCTATGCTCGGGTCTATGGTCTGTTCTTCCTGCTGTTGTGGGGAAACAGACTGAACCTGATCAAGAGGGAGGTCACATACCACCAGTGAAGGCAAGGAGGGTTGGACATGATCAACCTGGTGGTGTTCTTCATCATAATTTTTGTAAAGTACAACTTGCAGTCCATCTTTGTGGATGCGCCTTCCTGGTGGGAATGTTCATGCAAGGACTGGCTCTTGCTGTTCCTGAGGCAGTGGGGGGAGGGGGGGAGGCCCAGCGATCTGAGGAGATCCCATGGGTATCTCCCGTCTTACGTCCCCCTGGCATTGAAGGTACTGAGGCAGTGGCGGATAACTGCCCTTGAGGTGGGCTCTCTGGGTCGGCGTGAGCTGTATCTGAGGGTCATGGCCTCGGACATTTTGAAGCCCCTGTCTTTAAGGGACTGTCCTGAGAGGGTCCTCACGGAGGGGTTAGCCCTCTTGAATTCTTCCAGAATTCCGAATAAATTTTGGGATCTTGCATGGAGGTCATTCCATGGACGACTGTACGTCCCTGCAAATCTCAAGTATCTGAACCTAGGGGACAGGGGCTGTCCCCGACGGGAATGTGGAGGGACATTGGAGACCATGGATCATTTTCTCGTCCAATGTCCCTTCAACATGGAGGTTCTTACGGGGGTAGGGTGTTGTCACGGAAGCATGAATCAGACATACAACAACAGATAAATGAAATAGGAAGGCTTTATTAAAAACCAAACAGCAAGGTTAAAGTCCAAACGGATGAACAAACAGTAAGCAGAGTCTTCCACCGGAGCCAGGGATCAGGAGCCAGAAGGATATTTCGAACGAAGCCAGGGATCAGGAGCCAGAAGGGTAGTCCGAACGAAGCCAGGGATCTGGAGCCAGAAGGATAGTCGGTGGAAGCCGGGTCGGTAACCAAAAGCAGCAGCACAATCTCAGGAGCATGTGTATACAAGAGGACCAAGCAGGGAAATGAAGCAACAGACCTCATATATATATATGCAAGGCATCCAGCTCCTCCCAGTGGGAAGGAGGAGCCGCAGGGTGTGGTAAGTTATAAGAAGCCCAGGAACCAATATGGCCGCCAGCACATGTCAGATGAAAGAAGCCTGCAGAGAGGTAAGACCATGACAGGAACCTGGCAATCAAGAAAATAGAGGAACCTAGATCTATGAAGATTGGTATTTAGAAACTCAGAACAAATAAAGACCTTGTGATTAGACCCTCGGACAAGGGGGGAGGGATTGTCCTGATGACCACAGAACAGTATCACAAGGGAATGCTGAGACTCCTCGAAGACCCAGAGACTTATAGCTTAATGTCAAAAAATCCCATATTCAAATAGCGAAAAGAACTTGAACAAGTCTTACATCTAGGCCTCAAAAATGGAGTCCTTGATAAAATAGAGGCAAGGTACTTAATTCCAGAAGCTTGTAGAACCCCCATTATCTACGCATTGCCCAAGATCCACAAAGATAAAGAAAATCCTCCCTTTAGACCCATCGTCAATGGGATAGACTCTATAACAGCCAGGCTTGGCCAATATATAGATCGATTCCTCCAACCGGCAGTTCAGCGTACACGCGCATACCTTAAAGATACTAAGGATATGCTGCAATTGCTGGCCGAACTGAATGAAGACGGAGCCGTTTTGATGGCCACGGCGGACGTTTCATCGTTATATACCATCATCCCCCATCATCTAGCTTGTGATGCTACTAAATGGGGACTTCGGAAATACATCGATCTCCCCTGTATACAAAGGAAGTACATCATCAAGTGCCTAGACTTTTGTTTAAAACACAGCCACCTTTGGTATAAAGACCAGTACTACCAACAACGGACCGGAGTGGCGATGGGGGCAAAATTTGCACCAAGCGTGGCAGGACTGTTCATGTCCCAATGGGAGGAAGAATCAATATTCATTCATCAACCTACTGAACTTGTGTTATACAAAAGATACATTGATGATATTTTTATCTTGTGGAAAGGAGACCACCAGTCATTAGTGACCTTCCTAGAGAACTTGAACACCAACTCCAAGAATATCAGATTAACCTGGCAGATAGAAGAACAGACTATTTCCTTCTTAGATCTGGAAGTCTCTAGGAATAATGGGATGTTAGATACTAGGACCTTCTTCAAAAATGTAGACCGGAACAGTTATCTCCCCCTCACCAGCTGCCATCATAAGAACTGACTCTTTAATATACCTAAGGGCCAATTAATGCGCCTACAACGCAATTGTAGCCGACTGGATGAGTTTCAAGTACAAGCCAAAAACATTGGCGAAAGATTTGACAGAAGGGATACGATGACAGGTACATTAAGCAAAAAATAGAAGAAGTGTCCAAGATCCCTAGGGAGAAGCTACTGGAAAATAAGATACAGACAGATAGGGAAGACTTGGTACCTCTAGTTTTGAACTATAGTGTACAACACAGAAAAATTGAAAAGGTCATTCAAAGACATTGGCATATCTTGAAATGCGACAAAGACCTTCGGGTGTTACTACCAGACACCCCAAGGTTTATCTACAAAAGAGCCCCCACATTGCGGGATCAATTGGTGAAAAGTGTTATAGATCCCCCAAAGAAACAGTTTACATTCTTTATTAGCAAGGGGTTTTACCCTTGCAAGAGATGTTATGCTTGTACACACACCAAAAGACCAAGCAAGAAAGTCTCCACCTTCAAATCGAACAGCAATGGTAGTAACTATGAAATAAGGGACTTTGTTGGCTGCAACACAGAAGGTGCAGTTTATGCCCTTGAATGTAGCTGCGGGCTACAATACATTGGTCGCACCAAGAGACTGTTGAGGATACGCATCAAAGAACATGTCAAAAATATTGAATGTGGATTCCCCAACCACAGCGTATCCCGCCACTTTGCCAAAGTCCACCAGAAGGACCCTTCCCATTTGAAATTCTGGGGAATTGTTCCATATTCTAAACCTTGGCGGGGAGGCCACAAGGTCAGGGCCCTCAGCCAACTAGAATCAAAATTTATTTTTGATATGGATACTTTTACACCCAGAGGCCTCAATATCGAGTTCAATTTGAACTGTTTCTTAAGCGACTTCTAGACCATAGGCCCACTGTCCCCCTCTGTTCTCTTCCTTTTTTACTATATCTTTTATGCACCTAGGATGTTTAATAACAGCAAATGTGTGGCTTTTCATATGACTAAGTAAACCGTACGTTAGGTGTTGCCTTGCATAGTGCCATGTCGGGCATTGGCACCCCCGCTCCTCCAGGCTAGAAACTGAGCCTTAGATATCCAGACATTTGTTTTATCAATTGAAGTGTGTATTGTCTCCACATACTTCAATTGTTTATTGTTCATTTTTATCCATTATTATTTTTTATTCACTCACACGCAGCCCTTTTTAATGTATTCAGACATCTGTGTCCCTCGGACCAATGGTGTGTGTTCACCCACGGCTCTATCTTATGCATTTACAGTAGCCTGGCAATTGATTCATCATGCCGTTAGGCATATAGCATGTATCATTGCCGCATAGGTGTTCTGTGACCACAGGTGGCACTGTTGCACCAATGTCCCCTTCGACTGATTCATTATACATCTTGCTCAGTTCTAATATGAAATAAATGCCCCCTTTCTCATTGTCATAGTCCTATTCGCGCTAGTCCATTGTCCATTAGCCCGATTTCACATGTCATTCGGCGGTCTACTAGCTGTCACAGCAGCGACTGACACAACCGATGACTCAGGGAAAATGGCGCTGGACACGCTATACACCATCTCACATAGCCGACTTCAACAAAATGGGCGCCGTCATATTCAATTAGTGTGACCTTATTTAAACATAGACCAGCGCTCTAGTCACCATCCCCTGATGAAGTCACGTGACGTGACGAACACGTGTGGGACACTAAGCACTGGCAGCAGCACCTGACGGACGGTAAACGAGCGCGGCGCTCGTAGGATATGTAACCGATACCAGACTGCCACATGTGAGTCTTTTAAGATTGTTTTATGCTTTAATTAAATTGTTTTTATACGGAATCACGCGATGTGCCCCCTTTCTTCTCCTTCCTCCACCCCCTCTGCCTTCGCATGAGCCATCTGCTCCGCGGACATCTAGGGAAGAAAAGTTGTGCAGGAGAATTTAGGGAGACGAGCTCGGCGCTCGTAGAGACAAGCACTCCATTTCTACACAGCGTGTAAGTTGTGTGAGTTTCCATCCACCTTATACAGAGCTCCCCCTTTGTTTTATTTATGTGATACCAGCATCACGCCACATTATCTTTATTATTATATATTTTCCATACATGACCAACTACTGAGACTCACCAGGAAGATCCCCACCAAATGAAAGGCCAGAGCACCCATTTTTGGGGTTGTTGAATGATAACCAGGAGGTAAGCTGCTTGGATCACTAACGGTGTGGGCGCACTTGTTTGGATTTGATTTTCCCGCACATCTTCATTCATTTGGATTTGATTTTCCCGCACATCTTCATTCATCATTGGCTTTGGAACTTTATTTTTGATTATTTACTCAGTATGCTTTCTTGCAACAGCACTTTTTGGAATTTGATTTTGGTTCTTTTTTTCATCTAACTTGGGACTGTGAGATATATGTACTGTAGTTTTTTCTCAGTCCTCTTCAGTGATATGCACAGTTTTGTCTAGTTTATGTTGATTTAATCACCACTTTGCAACTGGACCTCTAACATTTTTGTGATTTCATTACTGCTCCAGAGACCCACCTGACTTCAACCCCCCCCTCCCCCCTTTAACCTTAATTCTTCCCCCCCTCTCCCCCCCCCTCACCTTCCCCTCACCTTCCTCTCTCCCCTGCCCACAGTGGTAATCATTCACAGCGCAGACATCATCACCTTTTGCAAATTATCTTTTATTGTCTAATTAGGATAGACTTTCTTTGTCTGCTGCAGTGTTCCCATTCACGTCCCACATTCCCCTCTCCCCCATTCACCTATCCAAGACAGCGCAGGAGTTTCACCCAGTACCTCCCCCTCAAGGGCCCCTCCTCCACGGCACAAAAAACGGTTTCTTGGGGAAGCGCACATGGAAGGCTCGGAGCAAGGCAGGAGCATGGATATCTGCGGAGGGAACCCAGGAACGTTCCTCTGGACCATAACCACGCCAGTGGACCAAAAACTGCACCCGACCGCGGACCAAGCGTGAGTCCAGGATATCGCTCACCTCATATTCTTCATGATCGCCCACCTGGACCGGACGAGGCCGAGGAACCGAGGAGGTGAAGCGATTGCACACCAGTGGTTTCAACAGGGAAACGTGAAACACATTGGAGACCAGGTGGGAGCGCAGGGGCATAGGCAACCGGGTTTACCCTGCGAAGCACTCGGAAGGGACCAACAAAGCGAGGAGCCAGCTTAGGAGTGGGCACTCGAAGGTTGAGGTTGCGAGTGGACAACCATACGCGGTCTCCGACCTGGTAGGAAGGAGCAGGCGCCCGTCTGCGATCAGCCTGGAGTTTCTGGCGCTGCGCAGAGACCTCAAGGGACCTCTGGATCTGTACCCAAGAAGCACGTAGAGCGGAAAGGTGATCCTCCACAGCCGGAATATCCTGGGGAGAGAATGACTCCGGTAACACGGCAGGTTGGAACCCATAATTGGCCATGAAGGGAGACGTCCCAGAGGAAGAGTTCACCGCCGTGTTCCTGGCAAACTCAGCCCATGGCAGAAGGTCAACCCAATTGTCTTGATGATCGGAGACAAAGCAACGAAGGAATTGCTCCAGGGCCTGATTGGACCGTTCTGCGGCCCCATTGGACTGAGGGTGGTAGGCCGAGGAGAAGGAGAGTCGAATCCCCAACTGGGAGCAAAAGGCGCGCCAGAACCTGGACACAAACTGACTTCCCCGATCCGACACTATCTCCTTGGGCAAACTGTGCAACCGGAAGACCTCCCTGGCGAAAACCGTGGCCAACTCTTGTGCAGAGGGTAATTTCTTGAGAGGCACATTTTGGAAAACCGATCCACAATCATGAGAATGACCGTATGGCCTCGGGATGCAGGAAGGTCCACAATGAAGTCCATCCCAAGGTGTGACCATGGGCGCTCCCCAGTTGCGATGGGTTGCAGAAGGCCCAACGGAAGGTGCCGAGGGGATTTACTCTGGGCACAAACAGAGCATGCCGCTACATATGCGGCGATGTCGGAACGTAGAGAAGGCCACCAGAACAAACGTGAAACAGCCCAGGACAGCTGATTCTTTCCAGGATGCCCCACGGTCTTGGAGTTATGGTAGGTTCGCAACAACCGAGTGCGCTACTCCTCAGGCACAAAACATCTGCCGTTGGGTCTCCCAGAGGGAGCACCAGATTGGGCCGCCAAAATCTGCTCTCCAAGGGGAGAGGTCAGGCTGGTGCGAATGGCGGCCAGGATCTGATTAGGAGGTATGACCGAAGTCGGTATCGATTGCTCCCTGGACAGCTTGGAGTATTGATGTGATAAGGCATCCGCCCTGACGTTCTTGGAACCGGGTAGGTAGGAGACCACATAATTAAAACGTGACAGGAACAGAGCCCATCTGGCCTGACGGGGTGTCAATCTCTTGGCCTCAGAAAGGCCAAGAGATTCTTGTGGTCCGTCAGGATGAGAACCGGAACCACCGAACCCTCGAGCAAATGCCTCCACTCTTTGAGAGCCTGCACGATGGCCAACAACTCTCTGTCACCAATCTGGTAGTTGCACTCCGCGGGAGACAGTTTCCGGGAGTAAAACCCACAGGGAAGCAGAGGACCCTCTGGTGTCCGACGCTGAGACAGAAGGGCGCCTACTCCTGTCTCAGACGCGTCCACCTCAAGAACAAAGGGCAACCCAGGGTTGGGATGAGACAGTATTGGAGCCGACACAAAGGCAGATTTTAGAGCCTCAAAAGCCCGGATGGCCTCGGCCGGCCAGACCTGGGAATTACTGCCCTTCCTGGTCAGATCCGTGAGAGGCTTGGCCAGCATGGAGAAGTCCCTGATGAACTTCTGATAATAATTGGCGAAGCCCAAAAAGCGCTGCAGGGAACGAAGACCACTGGGCTGGGGCCACTGTAAGACAGCCGAAACCTTCTCAGGGTCCATGGAGAACCCCTCCGCGGAAATGATGTAACCTAAGAAGGTTACCTGGGACCGGTGAAATTTGCATTTCTCAAGCTTACCGAACAGCTTGTTCTCTCGTAACCGTTGCAACACTCGCTTGACATCCAGAATGTGGGCCTCCATGGATTCAGAATATACCAAGATGTCATCCAAATAGACCACCACACACTGCTGCAACAGGTCACGGAAAACATTGTTGATGAATTCCTGAAAGACTGCGGGCGCATTGCACAACCCAAAGGGCATAACCAAGGATTCATAATGTGTATATAAAGAAGTGAAAAAAATGCGCATACCAAAGTAACCTAATAAATAAGCAGCAAACTCTAAATGTTATACAACACAAAAACAAATGATAAAAAGAAGGAGTTGCGCTAAAAGCCTTATGGGTATAATAACCATAAGATCAATCAAATGTGTAGTCCCACAGTGATGTGAACACAAAAAATAATAGGGAATGTCCAATAAAGAAATGAAACCCAATCTGTTGAAGTTGCTGAGACAATGGTTGGATTGATCGAAGTTTAAGCTGACCCTTACCAGAATAGATCCAGAAGGATCAAGCTGGGCAAAAGGTAGTAACCAATACGTGGTCCAGACCAGATATACTTCAGCCAAGAAGCTCCACCATCATTAAGTCACAGCATACCATGAGAAAAAAAGAAAAAAGCACAATAGTGCAAAATCAAATGGCAACGGACATGAACACTCTGACTTTCCCCCGTGAGGACTTGACAAACGATGTGAAGTGAAGTAGGAGACCACCACCATAAGAACACACTGACCCTTACCAGAACTTAGCGACCCTCAAGGGATCAATCAGACATGGGAGCAGTGTGATGCAGCTGTCAGCAGTGTAGCATTCCAAGCGCGTTATCCAAAACAGGAATCAGATGGCCAAGTACCAATAAAAGATAAACGGGCTCACATAGTGAAATACCATCAGGATTTTATTGTAAAAAGTAAGTAGAAAACTTACACTTAGATGTTGTTAAAAGGCAGTAAAATCAAGCAGCCGGCCGGCAAACAAACGAGGTACGTCCTCGAATGATTGGTCCTGGTGTTGAACGCGGTCTTCCACTCGTCACCAGCCTTGATCCTTACCAGGTTATATGCCGCCCTCAGGTCGAGTTTGGTAAAGACCGTGGCCCCTTTCAGGCGATCAAACAACTCGGAAATCAAGGGTATCGGGTATGCGTTCTTTATCGTGATGCGATTAAGGCCCCTATAGTCGATGCAAGGCCTCTCCGCCCTTCTTTTTCACAAAGAAAAATCCAGCCCCTGCCGGGGACGAGGATTTGCGAATGTGACCACGGGAAAGCGCCTCCTTCACGTACTCCTCCATGGCCTCATTCTCCGCAACCGACAGTGGATAGACCCTGCCGCGAGGAGGAACGGCACCAGGTTGTAACTCTATGGCACAATCGTAAGGGCGATGCGGGGGTAGGAACCCAGCGCGCACCTTATCGAATACATCCCGGTACCCCTCGTATTCAGGAGGCAACACAGAGTCCGAGGAGGTACACAACAACTTGACAGGCCCATGGATGCAACTAGCCCCACACTGTGGTGACCACGAGAGGATCTCGGCCGATCTCCAATCGAAAGTCGGATTATGCTTCTGGAGCCAGGGGTACCACAAGACCACCGAGTAGTGTGGAGACGAAATGACCTGAAGGCAGGCCGACTCCCTGTGAACGGCCCCAATGGCTATCCCCACTGGAAGGGTCTCATGAGTCACGTGCGACGGCTGGAGGGGTCTGCCGTCTATCGCCTCGAGAACCAGCGGGGAAACTCGAGCCTGCAGAGGAATGGAGTTGGCGGCAGCGAACTTACTATCAATGAAAAATCCACCAGCACCAGAGTCCACCAACGCCTGGGTCGTCACCGAGCCCCCGACACAGGAGAGAACAACGGTGATCAGTGGTTTATCAGCACGGGAAACCGGGGACGAAGAGACTCCACCCAAGATCTGCCCCCGACAGGATCTCAGGTGCGAGCGTTTCCCGGACGGTTTGGACATGCCAACCGAAAATGCCCACCGAGACCACAGTACATGCATCGGCCCTCGCGTCTCCGGAATGCCCTCTCCCCCTCGGACAGGCGAGCAAACCCCAGCTGCATGGGTTCACCCCCAGGCAAGTCAACTCCAGGAGGCACGGGTGGGACAGCAAACGTAGGCGCCAATCTGTTAGGAGGCCTCCGCAGGCTCTCCTTAAAGGAAGGTCTCTCCCTGAGTCTGGTGTCAATCAATATCAGGAAAGAAATAAGAGCCTCGAGCTCCACTGGTAGGTCCCTAGCCGCAACCTCATCCTTCAAGGCATCCGAGAGACCATGGGAGAAAGCAGCGACCAGAGCCTCATTATTCCAGCCCACCTCTGCTGCCAGGGTACGAAACTCAATGGTGTATTCGGCTACCGATCGTGAACCCTGTCTGACGGACATAAGTAGCTTCGCAGCAGAGGCAGAGCGAGCCGGTACATCGAATACCTTCCGAAGAGAAGCAACAAAACCGGAAAACTCGGCAACCACCGGATTGTTGTTCTCCCATAAGGGACTTGCCCAGGCCAAGGCCTTGTCCGAGAGCAGCGAGATCAAGAAGCCCACCTTTGATCTCTCAGTAGGAAAGGCATGTGGCAGCAACTCAAAATAAATGCCCACTTGGTTAAGGAAACCTCGGCACTGAGTTGGCTCTCCCCCAAAGCGCTGCGGAAGGGGGGCAGAACCGGTCATACCCCGAGATACCGCAGGCGCAACAACAGGTGTTGGGGTAGACTCTGGCGCAACAACCGGAGCGGCAGTAGGAGCGGACCCAGGAGCGACAACCGGCCTATCGGCAATGGGAGCGAGATGAGCCGTGCGTGCAAGCAGGGTTTGCAACGCCTGAGCGAACTGACCCAGCAGGCGATCCTGCTGATCCAGTCTGGCAACCAGCATGGGTAGCGAAGGTGGCCCTGTACCGTCAGAATTCATGGCTTGGTCCTAATGTCACGGAAGCATGAATCAGACGTACAACAACAGATAAATGAAATAGGAAGGCTTTATTAAAAACCAAACAGCAAGGTTAAAGTCCAAACGGATGAACAAACAGTGAGCAGAGTCTTCCACCGGAGCCAGGGATCAGGAGCCAGAAGGATAGTCCGAACGAAGCCAGGGATCAGGAGCCAGAAGGGTAGTCCGAACGAAGCCAGGGATCGGGAGCCAGAAGGATAGTCCGTGGAAGCTGGGTCGGTAACCAAAAGCAGCAGCACAATCTCAGGAGCATGTGTATACAAGAGGACCAAGCAGGGAAATGAAGCAACAGACCTCATATATATATATATATGCAAGGCATCCAGCTCCTCCCAGTGGGAAGGAGGAGCCGCAGGGTGTGGTAAGTTATAAGAAGCCCAGGAACCAATATGGCCGCCAGCACATGTCAGATGAAAGAAGCCTGCAGAGAGGTAAGACCATGACAGGGGTGCCATTGGCTACCCCCACCTTCCGGCCCTGACCTATGCTGAGCGAGTGTATGGTGACTTTGGGGTCCGCAGGGGTTTTCAGTTATCGTCACTTTATTTAGTCAGCGTAGTTGTGCTTTACTACACTCGGCACGCTCGGTGTTTGGTGTCCACTAGGGACAAAATCCTGTCTGTGCATGAGGTGGTGGGCGATATCTTTCGGGAGTTGGTGAAGGTGCGGGATCTGGAAAGGAGCAGGGTCGGGCCTGAGAGGTGTGCCCATTTATGGAGGGGGTTCCTCTTCCAGCCCCCTTAGGCCACGGCTCTGCCCCTCTCCACGGGTAGGGACAGCTATCCTTTTTCACCCCCTTAGATTTTATTTATGGTATTTTTTTTTAAATAAGGCTACAGACATGTCTGATTATCATGTTCTCGCTCATACGTGGGTTGTAGGTATTTGTTGTTATGGTGGTGGGGTGTGTTGTGGGTTGGCGATGATCTGGACAGTAGTGGTTTCTATGGACTTTAATATTTCCCTACTGTACCAGTGAGCCGTTTTAAGTTGGTTTTGTTCTTTTTGTTGGCAATGATCTGGACAAGCGTTTTCTGGCGGACTATGAAGACTTTTTCTTGTACCAGTGAGCCTGTTGTAAATACCCGTTCTAATGTTGTGTTTTTTTTTTTTTGCAGTTATTTTCTTGGAGGGTGGAGGTCGGTGGTATGATGGTATTATGTTTGTTGTTTGTTTTATGTTACTTTGTTTATTTTGTCTATTGTTTAAATTTTTGGTCGAAGTTTTAATAAAAAATCTCCAGACCAAACCGGTTCCAACTCCTCCTACTTTGTTCATTTCACTTCCTGCTGGAGCAGTGAGAAGACCTGTTTCCTGAGATCCTGTGTTCCAGAGATCCAGCCACCAGGACCAGCCTCCAGCCCCAGCCCCTGGAAGAGGGGAGGGATGGCCTCCCTCAGCCCAGGAGAGGGACCTGCCTCCGGCCTTTGGAAGAACCAGCAGCACCTGCCCTCCAGCCAGAGCACCACCACCATCAGCAGGGAGGACTGTCTCGTCCTGATTGGACCGCTCCCCAACCAGGTGAGACGGAGGCTAAAGCTAGGAAGAGGCGGGATAAGATCAAATCCCTGCTGGTGAGGATATCCCAGGCCTGCGTGGAAAAAATGACAACTCTCGCAGGCCTGAGGAGCAAGAGGGACAGGTGCTCCAGTAGCAAGAGGTCGGAGTCCATCAACACCCTGAGGCTAGAGGTGAAGGAGATATGGGGGTATTTGGAAGGTTTTTTTGAACGTGGGGCTGGAGAGGTGAAATTCCTAGAGGAGCTCGGGAAGACCCTCCAGCAGGCAAGCAAGGAAGGAAGCCAGGCGGTGAAGAGGAGTGGGCGGTCAGGGTCCCAACCCTCCCAGAAGCTGGGGAAGCCAGAGGAGCCTGGGACTAGTGTGGAGGGGGGTGTAAGCTCCGGTGGTGTTGGGGCCCAGTAAGACCATAAAACCTGGGGAGGACCCCCGGGAGTCGGGCTCCCAGTCCATGGAAGGGACTGGGGGTGTGGCTAACCTCGAGGGGCCCAATGATCCAGGAGGTCGCCGGGCCGAAGCACCACTGGGGGGAACCCCCCGGCATTTGCAGGTCATCGTGCCCAGGCTCCCAGGTGACCATGCTGCGGTAGCCCCCCGCCATGTAGAGACCCCCATGACCCACCAACAAGCAGTCGAGCTCGCTCTTGCTACTATTAAACAACAAGGAGAGGGGTTGAAGCATGGTGGGAGTGTGCAAGTAAGACCAAAATCAGGGAAGACCATAAAATGCAGCATGGTCAAGATGGCGCCAGCTGAGGGAGGGAGAGTGGCTGAGGCCACATTCCCAAGTAGGGACCAGCCCCTTTTCAGGGAAGGGGGATGTGGCCAGCCTCCATCCAGCACTCTGGGACCGGAAGTGGCCGTCTGAGAACCGGAAGTGCTCCTCCCCCCAGGTCTCTATGGACACCAGCCCTGAAGGGCTTCCTGTGGCACAGGCAGGGTGGGGGGATTGTCAGGTGGGGCCCCTCCCGGAGGACAGTGCTGCATATGATTTTATCCGTCAGCTGGAGGGGTCCCAGGGGGGCATCCCCCCAGAGACAAGTGTGCGGGTTGAGTCCCAAGGGGCTGGTGAGGTCGCAGAGGGGTCTGGGTGGGGAAGGTACCCCCCTCTGCTGTGGCCCCAGGGGGGGAGGGGCCTGTAGTCAGGCCAAGGGTGGTGGGTCAGGGTGGTCAGGGTAGTTCAGCGGGGGTGGGTGCAACACCACCGGCAGTGATGGGGGCCCCCCGTCCCCCCCACTTCTGGGGGTGCTGAGGGGGGTGCCCCGCTTCCAGAGAACATCTTTCGGGGGTCTCCGGAGGCCAACTTATTGTCTGCCCTGAAGGGGGGTCGCTCTTTCGCCCAGGTGGCGGGCTCTCGTGCCCCTCTGGACCACCTGTACAGCCGGTTTGGCGCCCAGAATTTCCGCGCCCCCCCTGCTGACCAGGAGAGGACGCAGGGGTCGGCGTGGACGAGGGGTACAGGTGGTCCAGAGAGGAGGCGTAGGAATGTTATCCAGCTTCGGTATGAGGGTCCGGACCCTTGCCCCGTCCGAGGTGAGGTGGTGGACCTGGTGCTCTCCTTGGGTTTTGGGGTGGGTGACCTTTTTGCTGTTATCCATCCCACCAACACACGGGAGTTTGATATAAGTTTTGTCACTCCCGTGTGTATGGAACGCTTCATCACCAGCTTTGGGTTGGTGAGGGGCGTTGACCCTTGGAAGAGGTACAGGCTCATTCCCATCTCCAGGCAGGAGGAGGTAAAGAACATCACCATCCTGGTGAGGAATCAGTCGCTCCCTCCGGAGGACATTGCCACCTGGCTTGGGAGGTACGGGCAGTTGCAGACCCCCCTGAGGAAGAACCTTGATGAGCGCGGGGTCTGGACCGGGCTTGGTTGACCAGGATCCGGCTCAAGAGGGAGGGCAACAGTGTTGCCCACCTCCCTGGCAGCGCCTTCCTAGGCAGAGACCGGATCCTGGCCTTCTACCCGGGACAGCCCCGTCGTTGCTTCAAGTGTGGCAGCCCGACCCACATGAGCTCGGACTGCACGGTGGTCAGATGTGGCCGGTGCCACGAGTTTGGCCACCTGTCCGAGTCATGTGGGAAGATATGCTGCAACTTATGTGGTGAGATGGGGCACCCGTTTAGCAGGTGCCCCAAAGCATATCGGGGTTCTTCCTCAGGGGGGGGGCCTCCTGGGCCGGGAGCGGCCGAAGCCCCTCCGGCGAGTGATGGCCGGGGGGGTGGGGATCCTGGAGCCCCTAATGCCCCTTCGGAGGGACCAACAGGCCCGCAGCCTCAAAGAAGGCGGAGCAGGCATGGGCGAGGGGCTCCCCCCCAGGAGACACGGGCTCAGTTGGCCAGGAGGCTCCCGATCCTCCGGAAGGCAGAGCCGGTGGGGAGGAGTCGGGAGGGCCTGGAGGTCCTGGGTCTGAGGATCCGGGGCCCTGGCCTTTCCCTAATTTTCTTGCAGGGCCAATCCCCATCCCCCTTCCCCCCCACCTACTTGCCCCCTCCCATCACCTGGCCCTAAAAAAAATCCCCTCCTCGTCCCCCCCTCCAAAGTCCCGCCCCCCCCTTCCCCTTCTTCCTCCCATGCAGTAAGATCTGGTTCCCCCCTGTCCCCTCCCCTGTCTCTGGCCCCCCTCCTGCCTCTCCTATCCCCCCCCTTCTGGACCCAGGGCTATGGCCATGGAGACGGATGCTGCTCTGGCCTCGCATAAGAGGGCTAAGGAGGTCTCGAGCAGCGGGTCTGAGGAGGGGGGTGGTGTTGTCACCTCGGAGAAATGGCAGGAGTGGGAGCAAGTCAGACATAGGAGGAGGAAGGGGCAGGCTAATAAATCTGGGGGCGGGAAGCTCCTTGCGAAGGGTGGGGTTCCCCCAGGGGCACGAAGTGGGGTGTCCCTGGGGAACCCGTTCAGTGTCCTCTCCTTCTCGGATTCCGAGAGGGAGGAGGAAGTGTAAATATGTGTATAGGTTTATGTTTTATGTAGTATGAAGGAGAACGTGACCCTTTCAATAATTTTGATGGCGGTACCTTCTCCAATACGGCTTGCGACCATTAATGTCGCAAGTATTCGTTCTGCAGGAGCTCGTTTTATGGCCTTTGATTTTCTCAGCCGTGTTGAAGCTGACATTTTGTTTTTGCAGGAGACCTGGCTGGCATCTGTGGCAGAGATGCATCTAGCAAAGAGGGAGTGGAGATGTGGGCCCTCCCTCTGGTCTCTTGCGGCCGAGCCCTGCAGTGATGTTGCGGTCCTTTTTAAGACTGGTTCGGTGGCTTGCCGGCGAGTGATTGAAGTGGAGATTGGTAGATGTCTGGTGGTGGATGCTGTCGTGAGGGGGCAATTCCTCCGGCTCATTAATTTTTATGGGCCTCAAACTAAGAGGGAGAGGAAGAGCCTCCTTACGGCGGTTAAGCCTTATCTTTTTACATCCCAGCAGGTGATCTTTGGTGGTGACTTCAATATGATCACTAGGCCCAAAGACCGGGCAGGTGCCGCCAACCCTCTGGGATATGATTGTACTTTTTTGAATAGCGTAGTGAGGGAGGCCAGGTTGGTGGATGTGCACGTTCGTCACCTCCCCAACCTCACTGGTTTCACATTTTCCCGAGGTAGTTCTAAGAGTAGATTAGATAGTTTTTTTTTAAAGGGGGACTCTGCTTGCTCGGCTCCAGAGCTGCAGTCGGTGGAGTTCTCCGATCACTGTATGGTATCTGTGGCCCTGAATGTCGCCGACACTACTCAGAAAGGGAGGGGTTTGTGGCGCCTGAATGGGTCGCTACTGGAGGATCCTGAGGTTAGGGAAGCCTATGAGGTTTTCTTCCTGGACCAGACCTCGCTCCTTGAGGGCAACTGCTCCCGCCTTGAGTGGTGGGAAGTAGTTAAAAAGAGGTCTGGTGACTTTTTCCGGGAAATCTCTGGGTACAGGGCAGCTTCCAAGTACCAGGCCTACCAGAGACTACGCAGGCAGCTTGACCGCCTGGTGTCCTCTGGGGGCTCTCGGGAACAGATATCCGGTCTGAAGGCGCAGATGAAGGAGTGTCAGTACGACCGTCTCGCCTCCCTGGTTTTTGAGAGGGATTATGGGAAATGTATCTCTCCTGATCCCTACAAGAGCTGTGGTGAGGCGGCGAGTTCGAAGGTCATACACGGCCTGAAGGATGCCTCGGGATCTCTGGTCCGGTCCAGATCGGGGATCCTGGGTGTCATCAGAGACCACTTTTCGGACCTCCTGAAGAAGCGGCCTCTAGACATGGAAAAAGTCAGGGTATTCCTTGATGAGACCCCGCTGGAAGTGGGGTCTGACCTCCCTGACTCTCTGACAGAAGAGATCTTGGTAGCTGAAGTTGAGCAGGCTATCGGCTCTCTAGCTTCTAAAAAGTCGCCTGGGCCCGATGGGCTCACGGCCGAATTCTACAAAACCTTTAAGAGCCTCTTGACTTCTCATCTGAGGGATGTGTTTAGTGAATGTTTGGCCTATGGCCTGCTGCCTCCCTCAATGAGAAGGTCAGCTCTGATCCTTCTGTCAAAGGGGAAAGATCCGTCTGTGGTGGAGAATTGGCGTCCGATCGCCCTTCTTACCACAGATAGGAAGATACTGGCAAAGATCTTGTTTACACGTCTGTCTGCTTTGGCGGGCAGGATGCTGTCTCCCTCTCAGCACTGCACAATTCCTGGCCGGGGCACTTTTGGTGCCATCCTGAACGTCCGGGAGGCTGTGGAAAGGTGCAGGGCTGATGGCAGCGAGCGGTATCTGCTTGCACTGGATCAGGCTAAGGCGTTTGATCGGGTGAACCATGAGTACCTTTGGCTGCTTCTGAGGAGATACGGTCTGCCTGATCAATTTGTTGATTGGCTATAGGTATTGTATAGGGGAGCTGAGAGCTTCCCTCTTGTCAACGGTTGGGTGGGTCGGGCCTTTGCTGTAGACTCTGGCGTCCGGCAGGGCTGCCCGTTGAGCCCCCTCCTGTATGTCTTTGCGGTTGACCCCTTCGTAAGGAGGCTCTGGGGGGGGGGGGTTCCGGTGGGACCTGTCGGGGGTCCGGTTTCGGCAGTGAGGGTCGTGGCCTACGTGGATGACATCTCGGTGGTGGTATCTGGTCGTGAGGAGGCCCATTATGTGGAATCCCAGATTGGGTGCTACTCTGAGGCGTCAGGTTCGCTGGTCAATTGGGACAAGAGTGAAGTATTCTGGATGGGGAAGGAGGGGGAGCAGTTCCCCCTTCCGGACGTGTTCCCCACGCCCGTACCAGAGATTCGAGTACTTGCCATTCATTTCGGCCCGGGTGATTATCCCAAGCTAAATTGGGAGCGCAGGCTGGTGAGTGCCACCCGGAAGGTGAAGGCCTGGAGAGGTTGGAAACTTTCCCTGAGGGAAAGGGTATGCTTGGTCAAGACGTACTTATTGCCTGAGTTTCTCTTTGTGAGCTACGTGTGTCTTTTGCCAGCATCTCTCTATGCTCGGGTCTATGGTCTGTTCTTCCTGCTGTTGTGGGGAAACAGACTGAACCTGATCAAGAGGGAGGTCACATACCGCCAGCGAAGGCAAGGAGGGTTGGACATGGTCAACCCGGTGGTATTCTTCATCATCATTTTTGTAAAGTACAACTTGCAGTCCATCTTTGTGGACGCGCCTTCCTGGTGGGAATGTTCAAGCAAGGACTGGCTCTTGCTGTTCTTGAGGGAGTGGGGGAGGCCCGGCGATCTGAGGAGATCGCACGGGTATCTCCCGTCTTACGTCCCCCCTGGCATTGAAGGTACTGAGGAAGTGGCGGATAAATGCCCTTGAGGTGGGCTCTCTGGGTCCGCGTGATTTTGGGATCTTGCATGGAGGTCGTTCCATGGACGACTGTACGTCCGTGCAAATCTCAAGTATCTGAACCTAGGGGACAGGGGCTGTCCCCGACGGGAATGTGGAGGGACATTGGAGACCATGGACCATTTTCTGGTCCAATGTCCCTTCAACATGGAGGTTCTTACGGGGGTAGGGGGTGCCATTGGCTACCCCCGCCTTCCGGCCCTGATCTATGCTGAGCGAGTGTATGGTGACTTCGGGGTCCGCAGGGGTTTTGAGTTATCGTCACTTTATTTAGTCAGCGTAGTTGTGCTTTACTACACTTGGCACGCTCGGTGTTTGGTGTCCACTAGGGACAAAATCCTGTCTGTGCATGTGGTGGGCGATATCTTTTTCGGGAGTTGGTGAAGGTGCGGGACCTGGAAAGGAGCAGGGTCGGGCCTCAGAGGTGTGCCCATTCATGGAGGGGATTCCTCTTCCAGCCCCCTTAGGCCACGGCTCTGCCCCTCTCCACGGGTAGGGACAGCTATCCTTTTTCACCCCCTTAGATTTTGTTTATGGTATTTTTTTGAAATAAGGCTACAGACATGTCTGACTATCATGTTCTCGCTCATACGTGGGTTGTAGGTATTTGTTGTTATGGTGGTGGGGTGTGTTGTGGGTTGGCGGTGATCTGGACAGTAGTGGTTTTTATGGACTTTAATATTTCCCTACTGTACCAGTGAGCCGTTTTAAGTTGGTTTTGTTCTTTTTGTTGGCAATGATCTGGACAAGCTTTTCTGATGGACTATAAAGACTTTTTCTTGTACCAGTGAGCCTGTTGTAAATACCCGTTCTAATGTTATTTTTCTTTCTTTGCAGTTATTTTCTTGGAGGGTGGAGGTCGGTGGTAATAGTTTGTGGTGGTATTGTGATTGTTGTTTGTTTTATGCTATTTTGTTTATATGTTAAATTTTGTCGTAGTTTTAAAATAAAAATCTCCAGACCAAGCCGGTTCCAGCTCCTCCCACTTTGAGATCATTCTGCTTCCTGCTGGAGCAGTGAGAAGACCTGTCTTCCAGAGCTCCTGAGTTCCAGAGGATCCAGCCACCCAAGACCAGCCTCCAAGCCCCAGCCCCTGGCCCCCGGAAGAGGGGAGGGATGGCCTCCCTCAGCCCAGGAGAAGGACCAGCATCCGGCCTCCAGAGGATCCAGCAGCACCTGCCCTCCTCCAGCCAGACAATGATCAGAAGGGATAACCGCCTATTCCTGGGCACCCAGGAGGGTCTCTTAGACTGGACCACCACACTACCAGGTGAGACTGAGGCCAAAGCCAGGAAAAGGTGTGATAAGATCAAGTCCCTGCTGGTTAGGATAGCCCAGGCCTGCGTGGAAAAAAATGACAGCTCTCGCAGGCCTGAGGGACAAGAGGGACAGGTGCTCCAGCAGTAAGAGGTCGGAGTATAGGGGGGCCATCAATACCCTCAGGCTTGAGGTTAATGAAATTTGGGGTTACCTGGGGGGCTTTTTCGAAGGTGGGGCTGGAGAGGTGAGCTTTCTTGAGGAGCTCCGGGAAGACCCTCCAGCAGGCCAACCAGGAAGGAAGTCAGTCCGTGAAAAAAGGGGCTGGGGGGTTGGCTATGACAGGGGAGCCCAGTGATCCAGGAGGTACCCCCCCCGGTGTCTTCGGGTCAGCATGCCCAGGCTCTCACAGGGAGGCCACGCTGCCACAGCTGAGGCCCACCATGTGCCAGCCCCCATGACCCCTCAGCTTGCAGAGGAGCAGGAGGATCTGGCTGTGAAAGCGCCAGGGACTGCTCTTGCGGCTGTTATGTCACCGGGAGAGGGGCAGGTGCATGTGTGTAGTGTGGCCAAGATGGCGCCTGCTGTTGGGGGAGGAGCAGCTGAGTCCACATTCCCCAGTAGGAACCAACCCCTTTTCAGGGAAGGGGGATGTGGCCAGCTCCCATCCACTTTTCGGACCTCCTGAAGAAGCGGCCTCTAGACATGGAGAAAGTCAGGGTATTCCTTGATGAGACCCTGCTGGAAGTGGGGTCTGACCTTTCTGACACTCTGACAGAAGAGATGTCGGTAGCTGAAGTCGAGCAGGCTATCAGCTCTTTAGCTTCTAAAAAGTCGCCTGGGCCCAATGGGCTCACGGCCGAGTTCTACAAAACCTTTAAGAGCCTCTTGGCTCCTCATCTGAGGGACGTGTTTAGTGAATGTTTGGTCTATGGCCTGCTGCCTCCCTCAATGATAAAGTCAGCTCTGATCCTTCTGTCAAAGGGGAAAGATCCGTCTGTGGTGGAGAATTGGCGTCCGATCGCCCTTCTTACCACAGATAGGAAGATCCTGGCAAAGATCTTGTTTACACGTCTGTCTGCTTTGGCGGGCAGGATGCTGTCTCCCTCTCAGCACTGCACAATTCCTGGCCGGGGCACTTTTAGTGCCGTCCTGAACGTCCGGGAGGCTGTGGAAAGGTGCAGGGCTGATGGCAGCGAGCGGTATCTGCTTGCACTGGATCAGGCTAAGGCGCTTGATCGGGTGAACCATGAGTACCTTTGGCTGCTTCTGAGGAGATACGGTCTGCCTGATCAATTCATTGATTGGCTACAGGTATTGTATAGGGGTGCTGAGAGCTTCCCTCTTGTCAACGGTTGGGTGGGTCGGGCCTTTGCTGTGGACTCTGGCGTCCGGCAGGGATGCTCGTTGAGCCCCCTCCTGTACATCTTTGCGGTTGACCCCTTCGTAAGGAGGCTAGACTGCGGGCGTCTGGGGGGGTTCCGGTGGGACCTGTCGGGGGTCCGGTTTCGGCAGTGAGGGTCGTGGCCTACGCGGATGACGTCTCGGTGGTGGTATCTGGTCGTGTGGAGGCCCATTATGTGGAATCCCAGATCGGGTGCTACTCTGAGGCGTCAGGTTCGCTGGTCAATTGGGACAAGACTGAAGTTTTCTGGATGGGGAAGGAGGGGGAGCAGTTCCCCCTTCCGGACGTGTTCCCCACGCCCGTACCAGAGATTCGAGTCCTTGGCATTAATTTCGGCTCGGGTGATTATCCCAAGCTAAATTGGGAGCGCAGGCTGGTGAGCGCCACTCGGAAGGTGAAGGCCTGGAGAGGTTGGAAACTTTCCCTGAGGGAAAGGGTATGCTTGGTCAAGACGTACTTATTGCCTGAGTTTCTCTTTGTAAGCTACGTGTGTCTTTTGACAGCATCTCTCTATGCTCGGGTCTATGGTCTGTTCTTCCTGCTGTTGTGGGGAAACCGACTGAACCTGATCAAGAGGGAGGTCACATACCGCCAGCGAAGGCAAGGAGGGTTGGACATGGTCAACCCGGTGGTGTTGTTCATCATCATTTTTGTAAAGTACAACTTGCAGTCCATCTTTGTGGACGCGCCTTCCTGGTGGGAATTTTCATGCAAGGACTGGCTCTTGCTGTTCTTGAAGGAGGGGGGGAGGCCCGGCGATCTGAGGAGATCGCATGGGTATCTCCCATCCTACGTCCCCCTGGCATTGAAGGTACTGAGGCAGTGGCGGATAACTGCCCTTGAGGTGGGCTCTCTGGGTCGGCGTGAGCTGTACCTGAGGGTCATGGCCTCGGACATTTTGAAGCCCCTGTCTTTAAGGGACTGTCCTGAGAGGGTCCTCACGGGGGGTTATCCCTCTTGAATTCTTCCAGAATTCCAAACAAGTTTTGGGATCTTGCATGGAGGTCGTTCCATGGATGGCTGTTTGTCCGTGCAAATCTCAAGTACCGGAACCTAAGGGACATGGACTGTCCCCGACGGGAATGTGGAGGGACATTGGAGACCATGGACCATTTTCTGGTCCAATGTCCCTTCAACATGTTCTTACGGGGTAGGGGGTGCCATCGGTTACCCCCGCTTTCCGGCTTTGACCTATGCTGAGCGAGTGTACGGTGACTTCAGGGTCCACAGGGGTTTTGAGTTATCATCACTTTATTTAGTCAGCATAGTTGTGCTTTATTACACTTGGCACGCTCTGTGTTTGGTGTCCACTAGGGACAAAATCCTGTCTGTGCATGAGGTGGTGGGTGACATCTTTCGGGAATTGGTGAAGGTACGGGATCTGGAGAGGGGTAAGGTCGGGCCTGAGAGGAGCGCCCATTTATGGAGGGGGTTCCTCTTCCAGCCCCCTTAGGCCATGACCCTGCCCCTCTCCATGGGTAGGGGTAACTTTCCTTTCTCACCCCCCTTAGATTTTGTTTATAGCTTATTTTTTAAATAAAGGCTCATACACACGGTCAGACATCCAACAAAATTTCCCTTGGATTTTTGTCCTAATTGATTTGTCCGGTCACACCCATAGCATACACACAGTCAGACTTTTCTGCAAACTTTTCTAAAACTTTCATAACATCGCGTGTTTTTTTTTGCTCTTTTCTGCTCTTTACCGCCACCCTTTGGTTAACTTCTGCTATTGTTTGTTGCTTTTAACATTGGTTCTGAGCATGCGTATTTGCACTTTGTCCAAAATTTGGTTGGCTTGCTGTACACACGGTCAGACAAGGCACCATCGGACTTTTGTTGCCGAAAAGTTGGTCCGTTTGCAGACCCAACTTTTTGTCGGATGAAATCCGAAAAAGTTGGTCCGATGGAGCGTACACACGGTCAGACAAATTAGAAAAGTTGCAGATTTTGAAGTTGCTTGGCCAAAAGTCCGACCGTGTGTATGGGGCTTAAGGCTACAGACATGTCTGATTATCATGTTCTCGCTCATACGTGGGTTGTAGGTATTTGTTGTTATGGTGGTGGGGTGTGTTGTGGGTTTGCGATGATCTGGACAGTAGTGGTTTCTATGGACTTTAATATTTCCCTACTGTACCAGTGAGCCGTTTTAAGTTGGTTTTGTTCTTTTTGTTGGCAATGCGATCTGGACAAGCTTTTTTTTTTTTATGGACTATAAAGACTTTTTCTTGTACCAGTGAGCCTGTTGTAAATACCCGTTCTGATGTTATTTTTCTTACTTTTTTCAGTTATTGGAGGGTGGAGGTCGGTGGTGTGATGGTATTATGTTTGTTGTTTGTTTTATGTTACTTTGTTTATTTTGTCTATTGTTTACATTTTTGGTCGAAGCTTAAATAAAAACATTTCCAGGCCAAAAAAAAAAAAAAAACCGTGGGTTCCCCTCCAGGCGCATACCAGGCTCTTAGGCTTTATCTGGAACGTAAGGGGTTAAACCCGCGCCAAAAACCAGCGTGGGGTTCCCCCCAGATCCAGACCAAGCCCTTATCCCAAGCACGCAGTCTGGCCAGACAGCAATGGGGGTGGGGACGAGCGAGCGCCCCCCCTCCTGAACTGTACCAGACCGCATGCCCTCAACATGGGGGAGTGTGTGCTTTGGGGGAGGGGGGGCACTGCCCCTCCACCCCAAAGCACTCTTGTCCCCATGTCGATAGGGACAAGAGCCTCTTCCCGACAACCCTAGCCGTTGGTTGTCGGGGTATGCGGGCGGGGGGCTTATCGGAATCTGGGAGCCCCCTTTAATAAGGGGGCCCCCAGATTCTTGCCCCCCCTATGTGAATGAGTATGGGGTACATCGTACCCCTACCCATTCACCTGGGGGAAAAATGTAAAGTAAAAAAAACACCACACAGATTTTTAAAATCATTTATTAGTCAGCTCCGGGGCCCCCCCTTTCTTCTTTAAGCTCTTTCACAAGGGGGGTGTCTTCTCTCTTCCGCCGGGGCCCTGACCTTCGCCGATTTCTGCCGGGGGGAGGGCCCCCCAACCCCTTTAAGCTCTTTTACATTAGGGGGGCATCAGGGCTTCGCCGATTTCTGCCGTGGGAGGGCGCATTCCCCCGGTCTTTCCGGTGTCTTCCGCCAGGGCCCCGGTCTTCTTCCTCATTTTCTGCCAGGGGTGCGCCAACCCCCCGGTCTTTTCTCTGCTGTCTTGTCGTTCCCTCTTCTGCCTGTCTCCTCCGCGGAGCCCAGGGCTTTCTTTCCGCTTTCTTCTCTGTTCCCTCTTCTGCCTGTCTCCCCCGGGGGGGCAGGGCTTTCTTCTCTGTTCCCTCTTCTGCCTGTCTCCTCCAGGGGGACAGGGCTTCTCTCGGTGCCTTCTTCCTTCTTCTCTTCCAGCGATGTTGACACGACGAGCCCCGGGAATGTGATGTCACAAGGGTTGAGGTCGCAGGGTGGCATCACCCGGTGACCACGCACTATGCCTATATAAGTCGATGCGCACCACTCAGACGGCATTACAGTGGCATAGCTCGTCGTGTCAACATCGCTGGAAGAGAGAGAAGCCCTGTCCCCCGGAGGAGACAGGCAGAAGAGGGAACAGAGAAGAAAGCCCTGTCCCCCGGAGGAGACAGGCAGAAGAGGGAACAGAGAAGAAAGCGGAAAGAAAGCCCTGGGCTCCGCGGAGGAGACAGGCAGAAGAGGGAACGACAAGACAGCAGAGAAAAGACCGGGGGGTTGGCGCACCCCCGGCAGAAAACGAGAAAGAAGACCAGGGCCCCGGCGGAAGGCACCAGAAAGACCGGGGGAAGGCACCCTCCCCCGGCAGAAATCGGCGAAGCCCGGATGCCCCCCCCGTAATGTAAAAGAGCTTAAAGGGGTTGGGGGGGCACCGGCGGAAGGCACCGGATAAGACCGAGGGATGGCGCCCTCCCTTGGTAGAGAACGGCAAAGGCCAGGGCCCCGGCGGAAAAGAGAAGTTTGGGAGAGAAGACACCCCCTTGTGAAAGAGCTTAAAGAAGAAAGGGGGGGCCCCGTAGCTGACTAATAAATTATTTTAAAAATCTGTGTGGTGTGTTTTTTACTTTACATTTTCTTTATCGTACATCACGGGACACAGAGCAGCATAGCCATTACATATGGGTTATATAGTGTACCTTCAGGTGATGGACACTGGCACTCTCCGACAGGAAGTTCCCTCCCTATATAACCCCCACCCATAGTGGGAGTACCTCAGTTTTTTCGCCAGTGTCTTAGAAACTAGTTAAGATGTCCTGATACGACCCTTTACCCACTATGCTTCTCCCCCTCCTGGGGACTACTGTACTGGCGTGTTGTTGGTCGTATATTGTGTATTTTAAATATGTATTCCCTGTTTTTTGTCGTTATCGACATTTTCCCTAATAAAATTGTTCTTATTATTTATCTGTTCTTGTTGTATACTATTTACATATATTATTAGTACTGGGATAGTCCAACAATGGCCCAAAAAAAACCCTTTTGGCTCCTTGGTTTGGGGACCTTGGAACCAAACCCCTTTATATCTATATCATGGATGATGGTACGCCCCCCTACAAGTATCAATTTTTCATATCCTCAGAGGTTATACTTTAATTTGACATTAGGTGGATAACACACCTGGGCCCATGGGTGGTCTGCGGTTGGTGACGTGGGGACTGGTTACCTTACCACTCCCTTTGTCCCCCGCATCCCACCCCACTACTCCCCAGTATAATTACTGGGGAGTACCCTCTGATCTTATTTTACTTTACTGTAAACCTTATCTTGTTTATCTCACTCTGGGTATGACTTTAGCACTAGCCCCTGTCACTCGCCATGCTTCATCTTGACATTAGTAATCAGGAGAGGGCTGGCAGCCTTAGGCCGGGGGGGCAAGTCCAGTCAAGTGGCCCATAGAGCGTGGAAAAGTGATGGATCGAGGCCCCCCTTACATCAGAGTCCTCGTGACTGTGCAGAGAGAGAAGGGGATGTCAGTGCTGGGGTGCGCTGAGGCTGAGCTATGTGCGAGACGAGACATAGCTCAGCTCTGCAGCCATCTACCTCGGAGCTGACACAGGCACGGCTGCACAGTGGGAGGTGAGCAGCGGCCGTGACCTGTGTCAACAGAGCTCCAGCAGGCATATTCCTGCTCTGCAAAAACAGCATTTGGTAGTGGCGGCCGGTGACTGTGCATAGTGTCACCAGCCCGGGGGGAGATTTCCACCCTGCCCCCCCTGCCAGCCCTCCCCTGTTAGTAGTGGTCTTGGCCCCCGATTCCTAGCCTGAATTACCCTCAGGCAGGATCGGATAATTTCTATTTGTTTAGACCCCATACTTAGCCTGTCCTATGCGGTTATCATTGCTGGGACTGCCTGAGTAGTATTCATCTCCCTGAGTGTATGGTATTTTTTCTCCTCTGGTCTTATGACCTCTCGACCCACTGCTTTTGCAGTGGGATCGATGACTTTACCATCCCAGGTTAATACCTTTATGTTTACACATGCCTCTAGCGTCTCTCAGTCTGTGCTGCAAAGTCTACCCTGATGTCCATTATCCATAGGACATCTTATTACACCTCCAATATATTGTACTGTTTCTATTTATATTTATGCCAGTCTTATGTACATATTTCGTTTTACATGGATTGTTTTACACTGCATACCCGATTTTTTGCAGACTCGCCTGCTCACCACTCCCACTCCATGCGGGTTGCCTCTGCGAGCCCTGGGCGCTCCCCTGTGATGACCCATCTGTCATCGTCATGGGGTTTTAGCTCCGCCTCCCCAGGCGGAGCTTTCCATGGAGCTGTTCTCCCTGGACGTCCGCCCTTACATCGCGTGACACCCTGCATCACGTGCGTGTCATGGTCTTACCTCTCTCCTGTCTCCTTCGTTTGACATGTGCTGGCGGCCATCTTGGTTTCTGGGTCTCTTGTAGCCTCCCACCCTGCGGCTCCTCCTTCCCACTGGGAGGAGCTGGATGCCTGGCTCATATATATAGGAGGTCTGTGGCTTCAGTTCCTTGCTTGGTCCTCCTGTGTTCACATGCTTCTAAGACTGCTGCTGCTTCTGGTTCCGATCCTGGCTTCGTCTGACTTCCCTGCTGGTTCCTGATCTTGGCTTCGTCTGACTTCCCTGCTGGTGTCTGATCCTGGCTTCGTCTGACTTCCCTGCTGGTTCCTGATCCTGGCTTCGTCTGACTACCCTTCTGGTTCCTGACCTCTGGCTTCGCAATACTCTGCTTCGGTTTCACCATCCGTTTGGACTTTTGCTTTACAGCTTGATTTTCAATAAAGCCTTCTTATTTTCACTTATCTCTTGTTGTACGTCTGGTTCATGGTTCCGTAACATTAGGACCAAGCCATGAATTTTGACGGTACAGGGCCATCCTCGCTACCCACGCTGGTTGCCAGACTTGATCAGCAGGATTACCTGTTGGGTCAGTTCGCCGTGGCATTGCAAACCCTGCTTGAACGCACGGCTCATTTCGCTCCCGTTGCCGATGGGTCGGTTGTCGCTCCTGGGCCCGCTCCTACTGCCGCTCCGGTTGTTGCGCCAGAGTCTACCCCGACACCTGTTGTTGCGCCTGCGGTGTTTCGGGGTATGACCGGTTCTGCCCCCCTTCCACAGCGATTTGGGGGAGAGCCAACTCAGTGCCGAGGTTTCCTTAACCAAGTGGGCATTTATTTCGAGTTGCTGCCACATGCCTTTCCCACTGAGAGATCAAAGGTGGGCTTCTTGATCTCGCTGCTCTCGGACAAGGCCTTGGCCTGGGCCAGCCCTTTATGGGAGAACAACAATCCGGTGGTTGCCGGATTTTCCGGTTTTGTTGCTTCTCTTCGGAAGGTATTCGATGTGCCGGCTCGCGCCGCCTCTGCTGCGAAGCTCCTTATGTCCGTCAGACAGGGTTCACGATCCGTAGCCGAATACGCCATTGAGTTTCGTACCCTGGCAGCAGAGGTGGGCTGGAATAATGAGGCTCTGGTCGCTGCTTTCTCTCATGGTCTCTCGGATGCCTTGAAGGATGAGGTTGCAGCTAAGGACCTACCAGTGGAGCTCGAGGCTCTTATTTCTTTCCTGATTTTGATTGACACCAGACTCAGGGAGAGACCTTCCTTTAAGGAGAGCCTGCGGAGGCCTCCTAACAGTTTGGCGCCTACGCTTGCTGTCCCACCCGTGCCTCCCTCTCCTCCCACGCCTCCTGGGGTTGACTTGTCTGGGGGTGAACCCATGCAGCTGGGGTTTGCTCGCCTGTCTGAGGGGGAGAGGGTACTCCGGAGACGCGAGGGCCGATGCATGTACTGTGGTCTCGGTGGGCATTTTCGGTTGGCATGTCCGAACCGTCCGGGAAACGCTCGCACCTGAGATCCTGTCGGGGGCAGATCCTGGGTGGAGTCTCCTCGTCCCCGGTTTCCCGTGTTGATAAACCACTGATCACTGTTGTCCTCTCCTGGGTCGGGGGCTCGGTGACGACCCAGGCGTTGGTGGACTCTGGTGCTGGTGGTTTTTTCATTGATAGTGAGTTCGCTGCCGCCAATTCCATTCCTCTGCAGGCTCGAGGTTCCCCGCTGGCTCTAGAGGCGATAGACGGCAGACCCCTCCAGCCGTCACACGTGACTCATGAGACCCTTCCAGTGGGGATAGCCATTGGTGCCGTTCACAGAGAGTCGGTCTGCCTCCAGGTTATTTAGTCTCCACACTACTCGGTGGTCTTGGGGTACCCCTGGCTCCAGAAGCATAATCCGACTTTCGACTGGAGATCGGCCGAGATCCTCTCATGGTCACCACAGTGTGGGGCTAGTTGCATCCATGGGCCTGTCAAGTTGCTGTGTACTTCCTCGGACTCTCTGTTGCCTCCTGAATACGAGGAGTACCGGGATGTATTCGATAAGGTGCGCGCAGTTGCCCTACCTCCGCACCGCCCATACGATTGTGCCATAGAGTTACAACCTGGTGCCGTTCCTCCTCGCGGCAGGGTCTATCCACTGTCAGTTGCGGAGAATGAGGCCATGGAGGAGTATGTGATGGAGGCGCTGTCCCGTGGTCACATTCGCAAATCCTCGTCCCCGGCAGGGGCTGGATTTTTCTTTGTGAAAAAGAAGGGCGGTGAGTTGAGGCCTTGCATCGATTACAGGGGCCTTAATCGCATCACGATCAAGAACGCTTACCCGATACCCTTGATTTCCAAGCTGTTCGATCGCCTTAAGGGGGCCACGGTCTTTACCAAACTCGACCTGAGGGCGGCATATAACCTGGTAAGGATCAAGGCGGGCGATGAGTGGAAGACCGCGTTTAACACCAGGACCGGTCATTATGAATCCTTGGTTATGCCCTTTGGGTTGTGCAATGCGCCCGCAGTCTTTCAGGAATTCATCAACGATGTTTTCCGTGACCTGTTGCAGCAGTGTGTGGTGGTCTATTTGGATGACATCTTGGTATACTCTGAATCCATGGAGGCCCACATTCTGGATGTCAAGCGAGTGTTGCAACGGTTACGAGAGAACAAGCTGTTCGGTAAGCTTGAGAAATGCGAATTTCACCGATCCCAGGTAACCTTCTTAGGTTACATCATTTCCGCTGAGGGGTTCTCCATGGACCCTGAGAAGGTTTCGGCTGTCTTACAGTGGCCTCAGCCCAGTGGTCTTCGTTCCTTGCAGCGCTTTTTGGGCTTCGCCAATTATTATCGGAAGTTCATCAGGGACTTCTCCATGCTGGCCAAGCCTCTCACGGATCTGACCAGGAAGGGCAGTAATTCCCAGGTCTGGCCGCTCGAGGCCATCCGGGCTTTTGAGGCCCTAAAATCCGCCTTTGTGTCGGCTCCGATTCTGTCTCATCCCAACCCTGGGTTGCCCTTTGTCCTCGAGGTGGACGCGTCTGAGACGGGAGTAGGCACCCTTCTGTCTCAGCGTAGAACACCAGAGGGTCCGCTGCTTCCTTGTGGGTTTTACTCCCGGAAACTGTCACCCGCGGAGTGCAACTATCAGATTGGTGACAGGGAGTTATTGGCCATAGTGCAGGCTCTCAAAGAGTGGAGGCACTTGCTCGAGGGCTCGGTGGTTCCGGTTCTCATCCTGACGGACCACAAGAATCTGACCAAACCTTTCTGAGGCCAAGAGATTGACACCACGTCAGGCCAGATGGGCTCTGTTCTTGTCACGTTTTAATTACGTGGTCTCCTACCTACCCGGTTCCAAGAACATCAGGGCGGATGCCTTATCACGGCAGTACTCCGAGCTGTCCAGGGAGGAATCTATACCGACTTCGGTCATACCTCCGAATCAGATCCTGGCCGCCATTCGCACCAGCCTGACCTCTCCCCTTGGTGAGCAGATTTTGGCGGCTCAATCTGGTGCTCCCTCTGGGAGACCCAACGGCAGATGTTTTGTGCCTGAGGAGTTGCGCACTCGGTTGTTGCAAACCTACCATAACTCCAAGACCGCTGGGCATCCTGGTAAGAATCAGCTGTCCTGGGCTGTTTCACATCTGTTCTGGTGGCCTTCCCTACGTTCTGACATCGCCGCATATGTAGCGGCATGCTCCGTTTGTGCCCAAAGTAAGTCCCCTCGGCACCTTCCGTTGGGCCTGCTGCAACCCATAGCCACCGGGGAGCGCCCATGGTCACACCTGGGGATGGATTTCATTGTGGAACTCCCTGCATCCCGAGGCCATACGGTCATTCTCATGATTGTGGATCGGTTTTCCAAAATGTGCCACTGTGTTCCTCTCAAGAAGTTACCCTCTGCACAAGAGTTGGCCACGATTTTTGCCTGGGAGGTCTTCCGGTTGCACGGTTTGCCCAAGGAGATAGTGTCGGATCGGGGGAGTCAGTTTGTGTCCAGGTTCTGGCGCGCCTTTTGCTCCCAGTTGGGGATTCATCTCTCCTTCTCCTCGGCCTACCACCCTCAGTCCAATGGGGCCGCAGAACGATCCAATCAGGCCTTGGAGCAATTCCTTCGTTGCTATGTCTCCGATCACCAGGACAATTGGGTTGACCTCCTGCCTTGGGCTGAGTTTGCCAGGAACACAGCGGTGAACTCTTCCTCTGGGACGTCTCCCTTCAAGGCCAATTATGGGTTCCAACCTGCCGTGTTACCGGAGGCATTCTCTCCCCAGGATATTCCGGCTGTGGAGGATCACCTTTCCGTCCTACGCGCCTCTTGGGTACAGATCCAGAAGTCCCTTGAGGTCTCTGCGCAGCGCCAGAAACTCCAGGCTGATCGCAGACGAGCGCCTGCTCCTTCCTACCAGGTCGGAGACCGTGTATGGTTGTCCACTCGCAACCTCAACCTTCGAGTGCCCACTCCCAAGCTGGCTCCTCGCTTTGTTGGTCCCTTCCGAGTGCTTCACAGGGTAAACCCGGTAGCCTATGCCCTTGCGCTTCCTCCTGGCATGCGGATCTCCAACGTGTTTCATGTCTCCCTGTTGAAGCCACTGGTGTGCAATCGCTTCACTTCCTCGGTTCCTCGGCCTCGTCCGGTCCAAGTGGGCAATCATGAGGAGTATGAGGTGAGCAATATCCTGGACTCATGCCTGGTCCGCGGTTGGGTGCAGTTTTTGGTCCACTGGCGTGGTTATGGTCCAGAGGAGCGTTCCTGGGTTCCCTCCGCAGATGTCCATGCTCCTGCCTTGCTCCGAGCCTTCCACGCACGCTTCCCTCAGAAACCGTTTTTTGCACCGCGGAGGAGGGGCCCTTGAGGGGGAGGTACTGTCATGGTCTTACCTCTCTCCTGTCTCCTTCGTTTGACATGTGCTGGCGGCCATCTTGGTTTCTGGGTCTCTTGTAGCCTCCCACCCTGCGGCTCCTTCTTCCCACTGGGAGGAGCTGGATGCCTGGCTCATATATATAGGAGGTCTGTGGCTTCAGTTCCTTGCTTGGTCCTCCTGTGTTCACATGCTTCTAAGACTGCTGCTGCTTCTGGTTTCCGATCCTGGCTTCGTCTGACTTCCCTGCTGGTTCCTGATCTTGGCTTCGTCTGACTTCCCTGCTGGTGTCTGATCCTGGCTTCGTCTGACTTCCCTGCTGGTTCCTGATCCTGGCTTCGTCTGACTACCCTTCTGGTTCCTGACCTCTGGCTTCGCAAGACTCTGCTTCGGTTTCACCATCCGTTTGGACTTTTGCTTTACAGCTTGATTTTCAATAAAGCCTTCTTATTTTCACTTATCTCTTGTTGTACGTCTGGTTCATGGTTCCGTAACAGTGCGCGCGCATTGCCGCGCGCTTACGTAATGCACGCGCCCCGACCCCTCAGACGCCTTCCATCTGCATCAGCTGATGTCCCGTCCCTGTCCGGCCCAGGGGTTTAAAAGCGGGTTTTCACCTGCTTGCTGTGCAATGGCACATGGACCCCGGGATTACTGTGACCTCACCGGGCTCACAGTGAGTCACTCAACTCTGTACCTTTAGTTCCTTGTCTGCGCTCAACCATCCCACCCATTACCCTACTTTGTCCTCTTCCTCTCCTACGTGTCCCCTCCTTCCCCCCTTCCCTCTCCCCCCCCTTCCCCTTCTTCCCCCCCCCCCAATTTTCCCTCCCCCCTCTTCCCTCTCCCTCTCCCTTCATCCTCCCGTCCCCTCCTCCTCCCTCCTACACCCTTATCAGTTTGTTTATTCACTTATTTGTTTTACCCAGGTATCACTGGTAGGCGTCAGTATCCTGACGCCACCATGGGACCTCTTTTGGTCCCCCTCCCTCTGGGGTCCAGCACCATGGACTCTCTCGTACGGAGGTCACAAGTGGCCCGAGGTACCCCTAACTGGGCTCCCGTTCCCGGGGCCCCCTACTTGAACCACACTTCCCTGTATTCAAGGTACCCCTTTTATCCTTTTTCCTCTTTTTCTTCCCTTCCTGCCCCCGTCAGCTCTGCTTCACCCCCTCCTCACTCTCCCCTCCTTTCTCCCCCCCTTTCCCTTTCCCCCTCCCCTTTTGCTATTCCCCCTTCCCTCTCTCTCCCTCCACCCCTTCCCCCATCACCACACCACCTCACCACCCCCATCTCCACACCACCGTTTACTTCCAAATTGCACTATGGGTTTTTAGCACGCGTGTCAGCACTCCCCTTTCTTATTTCCCATATGGGCTCCTCATACTAATTATACTTTCCATTCTCCATACCTGAGAAGTAGATCCATTCGCCCACACACGCACCCCATGGCCGTCACACGGGACCCTCTGAGGTGGTGCTTGCCTCCCTGCTGGCCCCATACATGTTGGGGGGGGATTTGAGGTGAGCAGCCGAGTCTCCTTCTTCCCCTATATATATATATTTTTTGAACCTGTTGCTGTTTGTTTTCATTGTCTGACTTATGTTATTTTTAATTTTAGACTCTTCTGATGAAGTGGCATTTAGCCACGAAACTAGTTAAGATGTCCTGATACGACCCTTTACCCACTATGCTTCTCCCCCTCCTGGGGACTACTGTACTGGCGTGTTGTTGGTCGTATATTGTGTATTTTAAATATGTATTTCCTGTTTTTTGTCGTTATTGAAATTTTCCCTAATAAAATTGTTCTTATTATTTATCTGTTCTTGTTGTATACTATTTACATATATTATTAGTACCGGGATAGTCCAACAATGGCCCAAAAAAAAAACTTTTGGCTCCTTGGTTTGGGGACCTTGGAACCAAACCCCTTTATATCTATATCATGGATGATGGTACGCCCCCCTACAAGTATCAATTTTTCATATCCTCAGAGGTTATACTTTAATTTGACATTAGGTGGATAACACACCTGGGCCCATGGGTGGTCTGCGGTTGGTGACGTGGGGACTGGTTACCTTACCACTCCCTTTGTCCCCCGCATCCCACCCCACTACTCCCCAGTATAATTACTGGGGAGTACCCTCTGATCTTATTTTACTTTACTGTAAACCTTATCTTGTTTATTTCACTCTGGGTATGACTTTAGCACTAGCCCCTGTCACTCGCCATGCTTCATCTTGACATTAGTAGTGGTCTTGGCCCCCGATTCCTAGCCTGAATTACCCTCAGGCAGGATCGGATAATTTCTATTTGTTTAGACCCCATACTTAGCCTGTCCTATGCGGTTATCATTGCTGGGACTGCCTGAGTAGTATTCATCTCCCTTAGTGTATGGTATTTTTTCTCCTCTGGTCTTATGACCTCTCGACAGTGGCGGAATTATCGTAGTCGCAGCAGTCGCATGTGCGACTGAGCCCTGTAGTTCCACCAATTCAGGGGGGACCGCCACCCGCGTGAGGGGCCCACCTAACTGTCCTGTCACTGTGTGTGTTGTCGTCGGTTCGTTCCGACGTGGGGAGGGGGGCTTTCGTCAGCTGAGGGGAGAGAGAAGGCAGCGCTGAGACTATGGACCGCCCCGCCCCCGCCCCTGCCTATCCAGAGACAGAGAATGTAGGGAGGCGGGGCGGACACTGCTGACACCAATTGAAAGAAGGTGGGGGAGGAGCTGCAGGAGGTCGTGGCCAGTGTGTAAAGAACACGGAGCAATGCAGGGGAAAACCAAGTGGAAACTGCCAGCAAGTAAGTCTCTGATCCTGGCACCCAGCGCTGGCAATGTACCCAGTCAGTGACAGTCCCCACCACCACTGCTGATTCTATCCCACCCCACTACTGCCACTCATCCCTCCCACCCAGCACTGATACTCATCCCTACCTCCCCCCACCACTGACACTTATTCCATTCCCCCAAGCAATCACACTCATCCCCCCCACCCACCACTGCCACTCCCCCCCCCCAGCACTGACACTCATTCCTCCCTCCCTCCACCACTGTCACTCATCCCATCACCCCCAGCAATCTCACTCATCCCCCCCCCCCCAGCACTGACACTCATTCCTCCCTCCCTCCACCACTGTCACTCATCCCATCACCCCCAGCAATCTCACTCATCCCCCCCCCCCCAGCACTGACACTCATTCCTCCCTCCACCACTGTCACTCATCCCATCACCCCCAGCACTAACACTCATTCCTCCCTCCCTCCACCACTGTCACTCATCCCATCACCCCCAGCAATCTCACTCATCCCCCCCCCAGCACTGACACTCATTCCTCCCTCCACCACTGTCATTCATCCCATCACCCCCAGCAATCTCACTCATCCCCCCCCCAGCACTGACACTCATTCCTCCCTCCCTCCACCACTGTCACTCATCCCATCACCCCCAGCAATCTCACTCACCCCCCCAGCACTGACACTCATTCCTCCCTCCCTCCACCACTGTCACTCATCCCATCACCCCCAGCAATCTCACTCATCCCCCCCCCCAGCACTGACACTCATTCCTCTCTCCCTCCACCACTGTCACTCATCCCATCACCCCCAGCAATCTCACTCATCCCCCCCCAGCACTGACACTCATTCCTCCCTCCCTCCACCACTGTCACTCATCCCATCACCCCCAGCAATCTCACTCATCCCCCCCCCCCAGCACTGACACTCATTCCTCCCTCCCTCCACCACTGTCACTCATCCCATCACCCCCAGCAATCTCACTCACCCCCCCCAGCACTGACACTCATTCCTCCCTCCCTCCACCACTGTCACTCATCCCATCACCCCCAGCAATCTCACTCATCCCCCCCAGCACTGACACTCATTCCTCCCTCCCTCCACCACTGTCACTCATCCCATCACCCCCAGCAATCTCACTCATCCCCCCCCCCAGCACTGACACTCATTCCTCCCTTCACCACTGTCACTCATCCCATCACCCCCAGCAATCTCACTCATCCCCCCCCAGCACTGACACTCATTCCTCCCTCCCTCCCTCCACCACTGTCACTCATCCCATCACCCCCAGCAATCTCACTCATCCCCCCCCAGCACTGACACTCATTCCTCCCTCCACCACTGTCACTCATCCCATCACCCCCAGCAATCTCACTCATCCCCCCCCCCCAGCACTGACACTCATTCCTCCCTCCACCACTGTCACTCATCCCATCACCCACAGCAATCTCACTCATCCCCCCCCCAGCACTGACAGTCACTCATTCCTCCCTCCACCACTGTCACTCATCCCATCACCCCCAGCAACCTCACTCATCCCCCCCAGCACTGACACTCATTCCTCCCTTCCTCCACCACTGTCACTCATCCCATCACCCCCAGCAATCTCACTCATCCCCCCCCCCAGAACTGACACTCATTCCTCCCTCCACCACTGTCACTCATCCCATCACCCCCAGCAATCTCACTCATCCCCCCCCCAGCACTGACACTCATTCCTCCCTCCCTCCACCACTGTCACTCATCCCATCACCCCCAGCAATCTCACTCACCCCCCCAGCACTGACACTCATTCCTCCCTCCCTCCACCACTGTCACTCATCCCATCACCCCCAGCAATCTCACTCATCCCCCCCCAGCACTGACACTCATTCCTCTCTCCCTCCACCACTGTCACTCATCCCATCACCCCCAGCAATCTCACTCACCCCCCCCCCCAGCACTGACACTCATTCCTCCCTCCCTCCACCACTGTCACTCATCCCATCACCCCCAGCAATCTCACTCATCCCCCCCCCCAGCACTGACACTCATTCCTCCCTCCCTCCACCACTGTCACTCATCCCATCACCCCCAGCAATCTCACTCACCCCCCCCCAGCACTGACACTCATTCCTCCCTCCCTCCACCACTGTCACTCATCCCATCACCCCCAGCAATCTCACTCATCCCCCCCAGCACTGACACTCATTCCTCCCTCCCTCCACCACTGTCACTCATCCCATCACCCCCAGCAATCTCACTCATCCCCCCCCAGCACTGACACTCATTCCTCCCTCCACCACTGTCACTCATCCCATCACCCCCAGCAATCTCACTCATCCCCCCCCCAGCACTGACACTCATTCCTCCCTCCCTCCCTCCACCACTGTCACTCATCCCATCACCCCCAGCAATCTCACTCATCCCCCCCCAGCACTGACACTCATTCCTCCCTCCACCACTGTCACTCATCCCATCACCCCCAGCAATCTCACTCATCCCCCCCCCCAGCACTGACACTCATTCCTCCCTCCACCACTGTCACTCATCCCATCACCCACAGTAATCTCACTCATCCCCCCCAGCACTGACACTCACTCATTCCTCCCTCCACCACTGTCACTCATCCCATCACCCCCAGCAATCTCACTCATCCCCCCCCAGCACTGACACTCATTCCTCCCTTCCTCCACCACTGTCACTCATCCCATCACCCCCAGCAATCTCACTCACCCCCCCCCCCAGCACTGACACTCATTCCTCCCTCCCTCCACCACTGTCACTCATCCCATCACCCCCAGCAATCTCACTCATCCCCCCCAGCACTGACACTCATTCCTCCCTCCCTCCACCACTGTCACTCATCCCATCACCCCCAGCAATCTCAATCATCCCCCCCCAGCACTGACACTCATTCCTCCCTCCACCACTGTCACTCATCCCATCACCCCCAGCAATCTCACTCATCCCCCCCCCCCCCAGCACTGACACTCATTCCTCCCTCCCTCCCTCCACCACTGTCACTCATCCCATCACCCCCAGCAATCTCACTCATCCCCCCCAGCACTGACACTCATTCCTCCCTCCACCACTGTCACTCATCCCATCACCCCCAGCAATCTCACTCATCCCCCCCCCAGCACTGACACTCATTCCTCCCTCCACCACTGTCACTCATCCCATCACCCCCAGCAATCTCACTCATCCCCCCCCCCCAGCACTGACACTCATTCCTCCCTCCACCACTGTCACTCATCCCATCACCCCCAGCAATCTCACTCATCCCCCCCCAGCACTGACACTCATTCCTCCCTTCCTCCACCACTGTCACTCATCCCATCACCCCCAGCAATCTCACTCACCCCCCCCCCCCAGCACCGACACTCATTCCTCCCTCCCTCCACCACTGTCACTCATCCCATCACCCCCAGCAATCTCACTCACCCCCCCCAGCACTGACACTCATTCCTCCCTCCCTCCACCACTGTCACTCATCCCATCACCCCCAGCAATCTCACTCACCCCCCCCCCCCCCAGCACTGACACTCATTCCTCCCTCCACCACTGTCACTCATCCCATCACCCCCAGCAATCTCACTCATCCCCCCCCCCCCAGCACTGACACTCATTCCTCCCTCCCTCCACCACTGTCACTCATCCCATCACCCCCAGCAATCTCACTCACCCCCCCCCCCCCAGCTCTGACACTCATTCCTCCCTCCCTCCACCACTGACACTCATCTCATTCTCCCTAGCGCTGCCACTCATCCCATTCCCCCCAGCAATCCCACCCACCACTCATTCATCCCCCCACCACTGTCACATATTTCTCCCTATCTCCACCACTGACACTCATTCCTCCTCCCCCCCAGCACTGCCACTCATCCCATTCCCCCCAGCACTGCCACTCATCCCATTCCCCCCAGAACTGCCACTCATCCCATTCCCCCCAGCACTGCCACTCATCCCATTCCCCCCAGCACTGCCACTCATCCCATTCCCCCCAGCACTGCCACTCATCCCATTCCCCCCAGCACTTCCACTCATCCCATTCCCCCCAGCACTGCCACTCATCCCATTCCCCCCCAGCACTGCCACTCATCCCATTCCCCCCAGCACTGCCACTCATCCCATCCCACCAGCAGGGGCGTATGTACAAGAGTTGCCAGGGTCACAATTGCATGCTCCAGGGTTTCAATGCGGCCCCCTGTACACCTGGATAGGAGGGGCTGCATATAGAGAAACCTATCCCTAAATTTTCCTTCTGCAGCAGCTGAAAGGCTGCAGAAGGAAAATGAAGGGGAATGTTTCCTCTATATGCAGCCCCTCCCCCGTGCTATCCACCACCTGCTGCCCCAATCTCCTATGTACTCTTTGGCCCCCCCTCCCCCACAGTGCTGCCGGGTTCCCCCCTCTCCTTTCCTTCCTGGCTGCTGCGGGGGGATGTTTTCTGCACGGAGCGTGGGGCAGGGACCAGTAAATGTGTAATTTACCGGCTCCTCCCTTGCCTTAATGAATAGGGATCACTGACCCAGTTCATTTATAACTGAGACATGGTAAACTATGTTTACTATGCTTCAGTTTGTGAATGAACAGGAAGCTCTGTATGGAGCTATTTCTGTCCATTCATTCTGTGCAGCTGTGGCTGCAGAAATGGAGATTGTGGGCTGTGTCCTCGATCTAATTTCTCTGTTTCAAAGATGAAACATCAGAGGTCTGTTTAGACCCCTGATATCACACCCACAGTCCAAATTTCCCATTGCGCACACTCCTGGAATGCACGCTTAAGGTACTGGATGCTGTAGCGACTGCTAGCTGGATACTGGAACCTGTAGATATTGGCCAGCACACCAAGGATCATCAATTTCATCCAAACATTTTTTTATTCAAGAAAGCTCACATCACAAAACAATGTAGTACAACGTTTCGGAGCCATGTAGGACCCCTTTGTCAGGGGTCCTGCGTGGCTCTGAAAAGTTTTACTACATTGTTTAGTGAGGCACGGAGCCAACTGCAAGTCAGCGTAGGGCCGGCATGACAGGGTTAACAGAACCCTGGTAGCTGGGGGGGAGGAGGAGCAGGAGCGGTGGGAGGGGAGATTATATATATCTCCCACCATCCAGTTTCCCGGGCAGACAGGCGTGGGGGAGCAAAGTTGCACGGTCTGTACAGCCTGCAACAGTTTATTTTCTGCCAGCGATCGTTGGGACACAGGTAGGGGCGGTGAGATGGCAGGGATTGAGGCCCTGTTTACACAGCTCCGAGCGGAGGCGGCGGTGCGGGGGGAGGAATGGCTGCAGCGTCAGCTGGGGGCACTTCTCCCTCAGAGCGGGGCGGCTAATGGCGCGGCGGCGTCGGGGCCTAACCACACGGGCCAGGACACTATTCAAAGCGGTGGAGAAGCAGCGCTATCAGGGCCTAGTCACACGGGCCGGGGGACCGCGCGGTCACGCTCGTCGCGCCCCCCCCGCAGGTATTCACCCAGCACATCCCCTTGCCAGCAACGGTCGGAAGGCGGCAGGAACAGGGCCCCATCGGGCCCCCCCGCAAAACGTGCGGCGGCGGCTACAGGGGTCATTGAGGGCCCGGCAGGGGGGACCAGAAGCACCCTAGGACAGAGGGGGGGACGGCCGGGGGCTCAGGTGCGGCGGCCGTGCCCGCCCGACGTGTGGAGCAAGTGGAGACGGGCCCGGTCAGCAGGCCTCGGCGAGAGGGAGCTCAGAGTACGGTGGCTAGCCCCTCAGCTGCTACGGCTAGCCACTTGCAGGAGGCCCAGGCGGCGAGGGGGAGAAGTCAGGAGGAAGACCGCAGCAGCAGAGTTACGCCTGGCAGGAAAGCGCCGGCAAAATCCGTTCACGGGTCCAGGGCCCGCAGGGAGAGCGAATCCGGCCCTGGGCCTTCGGCCGCTGGGACCGAGCTGCCCGGGGGGTCATCATTGGGGGAAGAGGGGCTGTGCGAGGACCAGTCGGAAGGGGAGCTGTCCGGTTCGGAGGAGGAGGTCGTGCCCAGGACGGTGCCTACAGCGAGGGATTCCAGGCGATCGGCTGATGGGATTGCTTCCACGCAGCCCGGTAAGTCCTTTTCCACATTTGTTTCAAATTCACGGTGTGATGATGTGATTGTTGGGGGCCGGGTGGGGGGGGCCCGGGATAGGTTGGTGGTGCCTGCGGTGGCTGGGGGCAGTGCGATATCTTCCCAGGTTACGGAAGCACAGGTGGGGAATCCTGGGGTGGATGCGGGGTTGCAGAGATTTTTGTCGGGGCTAGAGGCGTTGGTTAGCCAGCTAAAAGGGGGGGACAGACCCCCCGCGGGCCCGACAGCGGCTTGGGGGCCGGGAGGGGGGGCTGCGGCGGCTGCGGCAGCTGCCCCAACGGCGGTAGTGGTGACTGAGAAGGAGGCGAACGGGGGTGGCTTGGGGTCAGGACCGGCGGCACAGCCGGCAGGGACTGCCGAGCCGGCAGGGGCCACGGGTAAGAAGCGGGATTTGGTGCGGTTAGCGGATGAAGCAAAGGGGCAAGTGTACACTTGTTACGATGCGCCGCTGGGGGCACATTTGAAACAAGAGGTCCGGGAAAAAATCTGGAAGAGCGAATATGTGGAGATATTCGCTTTGTTACCGTTGGAGAAATTCAATCTGGACAGGGTGAAGCCAGAGGACTCCAAAAAGGAGGACGAGGAAAAGCGGAGGTATCGGCTCATACCTCGTACGTTTGCGAATTGGTCGCAGGCTTATTCTATTTTGGCCAGCGTGATTGGCGAGAAGAACCCCGAACACTGTTCGGCGCTCTTCAGCTACCAGGAGGCGATTAGCGAGGCTTATCGGTGTTATGGGGGCACGGGTTGGCTTCGTTATGACGAGCAATTTAGGCAACGCCGGGGCGATTAGGCCGGACATTCGGTGGGACGCGAAGGACATTAGCCTTTGGATGCGGCTTATGACGGCGCCGAGGACGTCGGCTCCGTTTTTTCAGGGGGGGGCCGGCGGGGCCTCTTCCCTGGGACAATCGGCCGGAAAGAAAAAGGGGGTTTGTTGGCAGTTTAACGAAGGAAACTGCAAATTCGGAGGGTCGTGCCGGTACAAGCATGAGTGCTCCGGGTGTGGGGGTAATCACCCCTCTTCCCGCTGCTTCAAGCAGGGCAAGGGCCGTTCCGGAGATCCTTCAGGCAAGAGGGAGCACACCGGTGATGGTGAAAAGGATGCTGCCGTTTCTCGGTAGGTATCCGGACAGGGCGGCTGCCCAGCTCTTGGAGGAGGGTTTTACAGTTGGTTTTCGTATCCCTGCTAATTTGACCGTGATTCCGCCAATGTCCGAAAATTTACGTTCAGCTAGGCAACACTCGGAAGTGGTTTCCGAGAAGCTCCGTAAGGAGGTCGGGCTGGGCCGAATGGGTGGCCCGTTTGAGTCCCCCCCGTTAACAGGCCTGGTGGTTTCCCCGTTGGGGGTGGTACCGAAGAAGGAACCGAACAAGTTTAGGCTCATACACCACCTCTCCTTCCCAAAAGGGGGGTCGGTGAACGATGCGATTAATGCGGAGGATTGTTCAGTGTGCTACACTTCGTTTGACGCGGCGGTGAGTTGGGTTAGGCGGTACGGCCGGGGGGCGTTGATGGCCAAATCGGACATCGAGGCGGCTTTCCGGCTGTTGCCGGTGCACCCGGACAGCTTCCGGTTGTTGGGGTGTCACTGGGAGGGCGAATTCTATGTGGACAAGTGCCTGCCCATGGGTTGTTCGGTGTCCTGCGCATTATTCGAACAGTTCAGTTCTTTCTTGGAGTGGGTGGTACGAGACGTGGCGGGGGTGGATTCGGTTATCCATTATCTGGATGACTTTCTCTGCATTGGACCGGCGGGGTCAAAGGTTTGCGCGGTTTTGTTATCCACGCTGGAGCACATAGCGGAGCGTTTTGGGGTGCCATTGGCGCCCGACAAAACGGAGGGGCCTAGGTCGGTCATTCAGTTCTTGGGCATAGTCATCGATTCCGAGGCTATGGAATGCAGGCTGCCGGCGGACAAGTTGGAGGGCCTCAAGGCGGAGGTCAGGGGGATGATTGGCATGCGCAAGGTACAACTGCGAGCGCTGCAGTCGCTCTTGGGGAAGCTCAACTTTGCCTGCAGGATCCTCCCGATGGGGAGAATTTTTTGTCGGCGTCTGTCGGCCAGCACGGCGGGGGTTAGGTTGCCCAACCACTATGTAAGGCTGGTGAAGGAGCACAGGGAGGACCTGCGGGTATGGCACTCTTTTCTAGAGGCCTTTAACGGAAGGGCCTTGTGGATGTCCGGCCCGGTCAGCAATTTTGACCTAGAGCTGTATACAGACGCGGCCGGGGGATCAGGCTTTGGGACCTTTTTTCAAGGACAGTGGAGTGCTGGCCCCTGGCCTCAGTCCTGGCTGGCTGCGGGTTTTACAAAAAATCTGGTCCTGCTGGAGCTGTTTCCAGTGGTGCTGGCGGTTGAGTTGTGGGGCACGTCTTTCCGGGATCGGAAGGTGCGCTTCCATGGGGATAACCTGGGGGTCGTGCAGGTGATAAATCGCGTGACCGCGTCTTCTCCCCCAGTGATTCGGCTCCTGAGACACTTGGTACTTCGGTGTCTGCAGCTGAATGTGTTTGTTTATGCGGTGCATTTACCGGGGGTTGAAAATGTCGTGGCTGATGCTTTGTCTCGGTTCCAGTGGGACAGGTTCCGGGAGTTGGTGCCGGAAGCAGAAGAGCGAGGGGTCCCCTGTCCGGAGTGGCTGTGGCAGATTCCATTGGAATCATATCCACCTGGATTAAAAAATCGGTGAGTGCGGGTACTTGGGCGGCCTATGAAAAAGTATGGTTAGAATGGAGTAGCTTGGTGATGGAATCGGAGGTGCACCTTTCGGGACCGGAGGTGAGGACATTGGTGTGGTACTTTTTGTCCAGAAATATCGAGGCAGGAGTGTCTCAGTCGGTATTGGATAAGAAGTTGGCCGGTTTGGCGTTTTTATTCAAGTGGCAGGGGTTGCCAGATTTTACAAAGGATTTCTGGGTGCGCCAGGCTCTGAAAGGGTACAGGAAGCAAGGGCGGCAGCCGGACACGCGCCGCCCGGTGTCTTTCGACATTTTAAAAGGGCTGATAGATATGATGGGTACAGTGGGTTCGTCCGGTTTTGAAGTTACATTGTTTCGCGCGGCATTCGCGCTGGCATTTTTTGGGGCTTTTAGGATAGGGGAGCTGGTGAGCCCGTCGAAAATGGTCCAAGGGGGCATGGGGGCATCGGACGTTAGTTGGGCCCCGGAGGGGGTCACGTTGTGGCTCAGAAGGTCCAAAACGGACCAGAGTGGCAAGGGCAGAGCGGTCCAGGTGTTCCCGATCGAAGGATCGGAACTTTGCCCAGTGGGGCTGGTCCGGAAATATCTGGACATCCGCCCGGCGGTTGGGGGCACTTTTTTGGTACACGAAAATGGGGCCCCGCTGTCGAGATATCAGTTTGTGGCGGTGTTTAGGAAGTGTCTGGGGGAATTGGGCCTGGTTGCAAGGGAGTTCTCGGCTCATTCATTTAGGATTGGGGCTGCTACGGAGGCGGCAAGGAATGGACTGGGGGAGGACGCAATAAAGAGGATAGGACGGTGGGAATCGAGGAGGTTTCGTTCATATGTTAGGCCGCAGCTGGTGGCAAATTTGTGTTGAGGGCTTGGGAGATGATGTTGGGATATAGGGAAATGAGTTAGATGACTGTTTTGAAACGTGGGGATGTGTTAGTTATTTGTTGTTGCTTACTGTCTTTCAGGTACTGGACCCTTGTTGGTCTGGATATTGGGCCACTCTTACGTGGTTCGGGGGGAAAAACGGGCGGAGGCGCGCCCGACCGGTCGGCAACTGGGGATTTTGAGACAGGAGGCGAGGGTACGGTGGTTGGGGGTCCCAGGGATGCTATGGAGCAGAGTTGTGCCGGAGGTACACAAATGGGCACGTTTGGACAGACCTCCGGATGTGCTAGTGATTCATGCCGGGGGCAATGATCTTGGGGTGAGATCTATGCTGGAGATAGCGCGGGATATTAAATTCGATTTTCAGCGGCTCCGGTTGTCTTTCCCGGAGACGGTAGTGGTGTGGTCGGACATGGTGGCTAGGACATCGTGGAGGATGGCGAGGTCGGTGGACGCGGTGAATCGTGCGCGCAGGAAGCTCAACAGGAATGTGGGGCGTTTTGTGCTAAGGAACGGGGGGCTGGTGGTTCGGCACCCGGAATTGGAGGTTGACCCTTGGCGTTACCTCAGGAGTGATGGTGTTCACCTCACGGACGTGGGGATTGACATGTGGGCGTTGCGCCTAGAGGAGGGGGTACAACAAGCAATGAGGGTGTGGAGGTGCGCCCGAAGGTAAGGTGTTACCTTCGGGTGCTGGTGGCGTGTGTTTTTCGGACTTTGCAGGAGAAGATATTACCTCAAAGATGGACACCAGTACCCAGTGGTGGATGGTTTCTGAAGGGGTTTCTAGTTCCCAGTCTACTAATGTAGCTGGAAGGTTGGTGAATTGGGGGCACTGCGGTCAACGGTCGTCTTTGAGCCAGTTTCGGCTTGAGGCCTATGACCAGAGGTTAGGACACCGCAGTGCCAAATAAAGAGTTACAAGGTTACAAAGTTAAAGTGTGAACAAGTTTAGTGGTTACTGGGTCCTGCAAAGTCCAACACCATTTAGGAGAGGTATTATCTCAGGAATTTTACGTGTTTGTTGTTATGTTATTGGTTATTTATTATTTAAAGAGTATTTAAAATAAAGGAGGCTGCTACGGCCAGTTTTTACTCCAACATTAAGTGGTGGTCTCATTATTTATTAAGGGGTAGTGTGGGGGTATTAACTGGAAAGGGGTCTTAGCGGTCAGGGGATATTCTGGTATACCATAGTCATGTGATATGAGCTTTCTTGAATAAAAAAACGTTTGGACGAAATTGATGATCCTTGGTGTACTGGGGAATATCCACATATGATATCTCACCCAAGCGCCCCCCCCCCCCCCCCCAACGGGCTCCTTAAAAAAAAATTGAAAAATAAATAAAGTGGTGACAAATAAAATAAAAAAAATACTGACACCAGTGTCGGTGTTACTAGGGTCCCAAAAGTCGCACTTGCGACCAAGCTCTGGCATTCTGCCACCATGGGTGTGCCCCGACTCGTGGTCAGGGGGGGCCCTTTATGGTTTCTTGCACCCGGGCCCTGAAGGTTCTAGTTACGCCTCTGCCTCTCGACCCACTGCTTTTGCAGTGGGATCGATGACTTTACCATCCCAGGTTAATACCTTTATGTTTACACATGCCTCTAGCGTCTCTCAGTCTGTGCTGCAAAGTCTACCCTGATGTCCATTATCCATAGGACATCTTATTACACCTCCAATATATTGTACTGTTTCTATTTATATTTATGCCAGTCTTATGTACATATTTCGTTTTACATGAATTGTTTTACACTGCATACCCGATTTTTTGCAGACTCGCCTGCTCACCACTCCCACTCCCTGCGGGTTGGCTCGGCGAGCCCTGGGCGCTCCCCTGTGATGACCCATCTGTCATCGTCATGGGGTTTTAGCTCCGCCTCCCCAGGTGGAGCTTTCCGTGGAGCTGTTCTCCCTGGACGTCCGCCCTTACATCGCGTGACACCCTGCATCACGTGCACGCGCATTGCCGCGCTTACGTAATGCACGCGCCCCGACCCCTCAGACGCCTTCCATCTGCGTCAGCTGATGTCCCGTCCCTGTCCGGCCCAGGGGTTTAAAAGCAGGTTTTCACCTGCTTGCTGTGCAATGGCACATGGACCCCGGGATTACTGTGACCTCACCGGGCTCACAGTAAGTCACTCAACTCTGTACCTTTAGTTCCTTGTCTGCGCTCAACCATCCCACCCATTACCCTACTTTGTCCTCTTCCTCTCCTACGTGTCCCCTCCTTCCCCCCTTCCCTCTCCCCCCCTTCCCCTTCTCCCCCCCCCCCCCCCCCCAATTTTCCCTCCCCCTCTTCCCTCTCCCTCTCCCTTCATCCTCCCGTCCCCTCCTCCTCCCTCCTACACCCTTATCAGTTTGTTTATTCACTTATTTGTTTTACCCAGGTATCACTGGTAGGCGTCAGTATCCTGACGCCACCATGGGACCTCTTTTGGTCCCCCTCCCTCTGGGGTCCAGCACCATGGACTCTCTCGTACGGAGGTCACAAGTGGCCCGAGATACCCCTAACTGGGCTCCCGTTCCCGGGGCCCCCTACTTGAACCACACTTCCCTGTATTCAAGGTACCCCTTTTATCCTTTTTCCTCTTTTTCTTCCCTTCCTGCCCCCGTCAGCTCTGCTTCACCCCCCTCCTCACTCTCCCCTCCTTTCTCCCCCCCTTTCCCTTTCCCCCTCCCCTTTTGCTATTCCCCCTTCCCTCTCTCTCCCTCCACCCCTTCCCCCATCACCACACCACTTCACCACCACCGTTTACTTCCAAATTGCACTATGGGTTTTTAGCACGCGTGTCAGCACTCCCCTTTCTTATTTCCCATATGGGCTCCTCATACTAATTATACTTTCCATTCTCCATACCTGAGAAGTAGGTCCATTCGCCCACACACGCACCCCATGGCCGTCACACGGGACCCTCTGAGGTGGTGCTCGCCTCCCTGCTGGCCCCATACATGTTGGGGGGGGATTTTAGGTGAGCAGCCGAGTCTCCTTCTTCCCCTATATATATATATTTTTTGAACCTGTTGCTGTTTGTTTTCATTGTCTGACTTATGTTATTTTTAATTTTAGACTCTTCTGATGAAGATTTTTGGCTCCTTGGTTTGGGGACCTTGGAACCAAACCCCTTTATATCTATATCATGGATGATGGATGATGGTACGCCCCCCTACAAGTATCAATTTTTCATATCCTCAGAGGTTATACTTTAATGTATCACATGGCTGTTGGGTGCTGACTTTGTTCATTTCTAGCTGTATTGTGTGTTACAGATTGTACCCCACATTACATCCACAGCAAAGTCAGCACCAGCCATGTGACACACTGTGACAAAGCCGCAGAGCACACGCTGTCCTGTGTGGATGAATATCCTAGAACTATAATGCCCCGTACACACCATCACTTTATGTGATGAAAAAAAACGACATTTTCTGTGAAGTAAAAAATGACGTTTTTGAAACTTCAATTTTCAAAGACGAAGTTGCCTACACACCATCGTTTTTCTCACAATGTTCTAGCAAAGCGAGGTTACGTTCTCACCACTTTTTCCATTGAAGCTCGCTTCTGGGCATGCGCGGGTGTAAAAACGTCTTTTCAAACAACGTTTTTTGCTACACACGGTCAATTTCTGTGAAGTAAAAAACAAAGTTTTGAAAAACGACACATAAAATTGACGCATGATTCAATTTTTTTGGGTCGTTTTTTACAAGACATAAAACGACGTTTTCCCCCACACACGGTCAATTAAAGTGACGTTTTTAAAAACGTCGGTTTTTTTCATCACATAAAGTGATGGTGTGTACGGGGCATAAGATGTTAGAAGGCACTGTGAGGACTTTGGATGATTATTTTAGGATATCACAACGGGTGTGACACTGTGTGCTGCTCAGTGTCTGCTGCGCTACCCGCCGCCACCGCCGCTCCACTCGTATTCGTTTTACTGCTCCCTCTCTGTCAGCTCTCTCACTTCAGTCCCACCACCAGAAAGAGCAGAGCAGCCGCAGCACTTTACAGATCACTCTGCCAAACACTGACATCAGGAAAGAAAGACAGCAGTCGGTAGGGTCGGATTAAGAGCATTATGGGCCTGGTGCTGAGGATTTTGGTGGGCCTTTTTATGAAAATAAATAAAATGAAAACACAATTATTATTTTTTTGTTAAAAAAATTAAATGAGAGAGAGAGAGAGAGAGAGAGAGGCTAAAAGAGAGGGAGTGAGAAAAAGGGGAATAGAGAGAGGGTGAAAGAGAGAGGGGAGAGAGGGAGACTGTGGGGGGGGGGGGGGGGGCACAGCATAGTATGTTACATGGGAGGGGTAATAGCAAAGCACAGTACATGGTGGGCAAAGCACATCACATTACAAGGTGGGCACAACACATTCAGCGGTGAGCACGGAACAGCACGGTGCATGGTTGGCATTGCACAATACAGCACATTACGTGGTGGGCACAGCACATGACATGGTTGGTACGGCACAACACAGCACATTACATGGTGGGCACACAGCACATGCACACAGTGAGCACAGCACATTACCTGGTGGGCACTGCACATGACATGGTGGGCACTGCATGACAGCACATTACATGGTGGGCACGACACAGCACATTACATGGTAGGCACTGCATGGCGCAGCACATGACATGGTGGGCGCAACACAGCAAATTACATGGTGGGCATTGCACAGCAATTTACATGGTGGGCACTGCACGACATGGTGGCTACTGCATGGCATAGCACATTACATGGTGGGCAAAGCACATGGCATTGTGGGCAATGCACATTACATGGTAGGAACTGCACAATAGTGGGCACAGCACATAAAATCACATTAATGGTGGGCACGACACAGTACATGGTGGGCACTGCATGGCACATGACATGGTGTGTACAACACATTACATGGTAGACACTGAATGGTGCAGCACATGACATGGTGGGAGCAACACAGCAAATTACATGGTGGGTAGGGATGAGCCGAACATACCCGGGTTCGGTTCGCACCAGAACGGTCGAACAGACTGCGGTTTCGAACGAACATTTAGAACCCCATTGAAGTCTATGGGACTCGAACGTTCGAATTCAAAAACGCTCATTTTAAAGACCAATATGCAAGTTATTGATGGAAAACGTCTTTGAGAACCCGGGTCTTGTCCCAGGGAACATGTATCAATGGAAAAAAAAGTTTTAAAAACTGTAGTTTTTTCTTGAGCAGCGATTTTAATGATGCTTAAAGTGAAAAAAAAAATCCTTTTAAATATGGTACCTGCTGGGTGTCTATAGTAGTGGCACGTGTTTAGAAATGTCCCTGCACAACATGAGATTACTCTCAGAAAAAAGTAATACTGCTTGCGGCTGTAATGTAATGGTTGTTCCCTGCAATATGGATAAAAATCATTGAAAAAAATAGCATGAGTTTCCCCGCCACCACTCCCCCCAGGTCATTACAAGACCCAGTGCCGATCCTGACCTCCCTGGGGCCTAAGCAAAATGACATGGCACATTAAAAATGAGAAGCGGGGGGGGGGGTGGGCGCTGACGACAGTGACATGTCACATTAAAGAAAGTTGAGAAGCGGGGGGAGGGGCTGTTCTGCTGTCGGAAATGACTCAGCCAGCGAGATTAGGGTGAGGGGGCAAAAATGACTTCTCACCAGGCGGTGCCTCTAGTAATTTGGGGGGCCCTTTGCAGCTTTGCGGGACCCTAAGCGGCTTGCATAGTGAGCCTATAGCGAGGATCGGCCCTGACAAGACCGTCTGGCACTATATACTTTGAACAGCAGTATACAGGCATTGCAAACAAGATAAGGACTGTAGGTTTCTTAAGTAGAATCAGAACCATGTCATACTTTGCTCCTGCATATTGCACAATTTCCTAAAGAGACCCTCAACAAACTACATGACACTTGTGCCTGATGAGGCCACTTAGGGCCGTCTTAATACCATCATGGGCCCCTGGGCAAAGTAATGCTCTGGGGCCCCTACAATGGAGACAGTGCATGTAAACAGAAATCAAGTAGGTAGAAGGTAGGGGATATCTAGGGTGTAGAGGGGTCAGAGTGCTGGGGGATAACTGGGATGTAGAGGGGCAGCCTGGGCTGCCCCAATTTCGGGGCAGCCCGGGCTCAAGGACCAGCTGCTTTGGGGAAAGGGCAGAGGCCCCCCCATGCAGCTGGGGCCCTCGGGCAGTGCCCAGGTGTGCCCTCTCATTAAGACAGCCCTGATTAGGACTGGTTAATGAATGCATTAATATCCCACTCTACATTCATACCCTGAGGAGAGTGGGATTGCAATTCATATATCCAGTAGGTTTCGAGTCTGGATACTCCTCTGGTTTTGGCTCCTCCTCGCCAAGGTTGGATATACCTGTCTAGGATCCCGACTGTGACAAGATCTATAATGTCTTGGTACAGTGTGCCTCGTGTCACCCCCTATGATCTTGGTTATATGTTCACCTACCCACATACTGCTTCCCGCATGGGCAGGTGATCAGGTAGACAACGTGTGTCGTAGCGCACGTACAAAAATGTTTGATCGGATAACTCTGATTTGTCACTCTGGATTGAAATTCCAGAGTTTTACGTCTTCCACTGAGATTGTACTGGCAGACCATACACTTTTTACATGGGAAGTATCCCTCCATGTTCTGAAAGAAGGTTGAGCGTACCGGAGGATCTACAATATTTGGAGCGATACTGTTCCTCAAGGAAGGTGCGCCTTTAAAAACGAGGCGAGGAGGAGCCAAAACCAGAGGAGTATCCAGACTCGAAACCTACTGGATATATGAATTGCAATCCCACTCTCCTCAGGGTATGAATGTAGAGTGGGATATTAATGCATTCATTAACCCCTTCCCGACTGCCGCATGTACATTTACATTGGCAGAATGGCACGTACAGGCACATTGGCGTACCTGTACGCCCCTGCCTTTCTGCGGGTCGGGGGTCCGATCGGGACCCCCCCGCGACATGCGGCGGTTGGGTTCCCGCGGGGAGCGATCCGGGACGACGGCGCGGCTATTAGTTTATAGCCGCTCCGTCGCGATCGCTTCCCGGAGCTGAAGAACGGGGAGAGCCGTGTGTAAACACGGCTTCCCCGTGCTTCACTGTGGCGGCGTATCGATCGAGTGATCCCTTATATAAGGGAGACTCGATCAATGATGTCAGTCCTACAGCCACACCCCCCTACAGTTGTAAACACACACTAGGTGAACATAAAATCCTACAGCGCCCCCTGTGGTTAACTCCCAAACTGCAACTGTCATTTTCACAATAAACAATGCAATTTAAATGCATTTTTTGCTGTGAAAATGACAATGGTCCCAAAAATGTGTCAAAATTGTCCGAAGTGTCCGCCATAATGTCGCAGTCACGAGAAAAATCGCTGATCGCCGCCATTAGTAGTAAAAAAAATAAAAAAATAAAAATGCAATAAAACTATCCCCTATTTTGTAAACGCTATAAATTTTGCGCAAACAAACCGATAAACGATTATTGCGATTTTTTTTACCAAAAATAGGTAGAAGAATACGTATCGGCCTAAACTGAGGGAAAAAAAATGTTATATATGTTTTTGGGGGATATTTATTATAGCAAAAAGTAAAAAATATTGCATTTTTTTCAAAATTGTCGCTCTATTTTTGTTTATAGCGCAAAAAATAAAAACCGCGGAGGTGATCAAATACCACCAAAAGAAAGCTCTATTTGTGGGGAAAAAAGGACGCCAATTTTGTTTGGGAGCCACGTCGCACGACCGCGCAATTGTCTGTTAAAGCGACGCAGTGCCGAATTGTAAAAACACCTTGGGTCTTTAGGCAGCATATTGGTCCGGTCCTTAAGTGGTTAACCAGTCCTAATAGTTGGTTGATTCCACCTATCTCCCAATATCCTATTAGTGGGTAAAAGTTAATTTTCTAATTTTTTCTTTTTCTGTTTTCTTTTGTCTGACGATTTTATGATATACATTAATTTCTGATGATAGGTTTGTGTTCTTGTAAACCCGTGTTCAATCATGGCTCTATCAGGAATATACGTCCCTTTAAATTTTTCGGATGCCTGTTCTAGCAATTAGAACCCATTATATGGGGTTTATCTAGATATTTTAGCCATTGATTTAATTTTTCCCTTTCAATGGCAAATTTTATTGTGTTTTTAAATTTTAAATAGGTTTTATGGTAATTCGTTTTTATGTCACATTTATTATTCATGATAAGATATGCCAATATATGTCTTTTGAGACTGGACAGGCACATCTTTCCCATTTTTTAAAGCTTCCTTAATCTTTGGATATCTTCATTGAGATGTAGGTGCCTATATGCCCAACTAATCCTTTTTCTTTATGTCTCCCCATTGTATATTAGTGTTTATACCGTCGCATGGGGTTAATGTTTTCTAGATCCCTTTGGAAGAGCACTGATATGCCTCATATTTAGGCTTGGTGGTGCGATCATGTGACCGCAATCCACCAATGAGGACCTGGAGCGCTCAGCTGTTCCCCTGATATGAGAATGAGGCTTGGTTTCTAGACCATGTGTTTGGTGGTGCGATCATGTGACCGCAATCCACCAATGAGGATTTTGGAACTTCTAGCTGTTTCCCTGATATGGGAATGAGGCTTGGTTTCTGGATCTTGTGAAGTGTTGTGATGCGTGTCAGCAGCGCAGAACACAGGGGACTTTATCATGATAGCTTAATATAATGGCATATTGTTTTTTACTGGCTGAAGCCAGCAGTGACTTAAGCCCTATTGATTTACTGCTATAGCTTTTGGCAAATCTGATTAATTTTTTGGTTTGTTTATTATTTATTTATTTTTCCCTCACTGACACACTTCCGGTATTGAAAGTGAGGCTTGACCCACGCTGTGGGGCCCGGTGAGGAGACACTACACCGCCTAGGGAGCCCGGCCGCACTGTCCTCCACGGAGCTTGCACTATCCACCAGGCAGCCGCCCTGACATGTCAAGCAGCAGCGCCGACACCGCCCCCCCCCCCCCTGGCTTGAGCTCTTCGCTCTGACACTGTGACAGAGAGCAGAGGGGGGGGGGCTGCCTTGTTCTGAATCTGAGCGGAGAGTGTAGAGGGGGATTGCTGGACACATGTGAGTCACATGTGTCCAGCAATCCCCCTCTACACTCTCCGTTCAGAACAAGGCAGCCCCCCCCCCCCTCTGCTCTCTGTGTCCACAGGCCTCTCTCACTTCTCTCTACAGTGTCCAGCAGCACAGCGCCCCCCCCCTCCCCCCTCATGCTCCCCCTCATGCTCTCCTGTCTGGAGCAGACATGGATGGTGCATCATGGGATATAGCATGGCACTGGCACCTGGCAGCGGCTCCCGGGCTTGGGGTCAGGTGGAGCCTGGAAGAGGCACGAACACAGCAAACAGCAGGTACACAGTACTATATTGTCAGAAGTTTGCTGAGCCCAAGACCGTCACCTGGTGACACTGGTGTGGTGAATAAAAACTGTTGTATATTGTATATATGTGATGACAACTTCTTGTGTAACTTCATTTATGAGGATTTAGGTTGAAGATTGTCCTCCTGTTAATCACTAGTGTCATTTTGGAGTATCCTGATCCCTGAACCCTTCTCATGATCATTGACATAACATTTTTAAATGTGTTTGTGTATTAAAATATCCCCCACCCCACATTGCATTGATTGGCACTGGTGACGCTGTATTTGATGGTCACTGGTCAGGGCCAGATTAAGAACATCATGGGCCTGGTGCTGAGGATTTTGGTGGGGCCTTTTAGGCTGCATTCACACCTCCGCGACAAGTAACGCCGCGTACGCGGCGTATTTTGCCGCGAATAGTGTAACTTTTTTTTTTCAAATCCTTCCTATTGCTTTGTATGGCCGAATGCCAATGCCGCCTGAAAAAAAGGGTCCGGGACTTTTTTTCATGCCGCAGGTGTACGGCGTTTATGAGATGTGAACCATCTCATAGACAGCAATGGGAATTCTCCCCTCCAGCGGCACGAGCGGCCGGCGTCGGGCGTTTTGTCGCGGAGGTGTGAATGGGGTGTAATAAATAATAAATAAATGCGTGGAAATGACATGAACGCAGCCCAGCCAAGGCAAGTGACCAAAGGCACAGAACCCAGAAGGAAGACCGGGTGAAGATGGAAGTGCCCGGGCCCCGCCTGATTCATCGCAGCACTGGAGGGCTCAGTCTGAAAATTGAAGTGTACACTAATGTGCTAATATGCTGTGCATACTTGTACGTTGTGGCATAACCTACCCCAGGGCCTCTAAAAAGTAGTAATGTCAGGAAAGTTTACTACCGCTTTATTATCCCAGGATCCCAGGAGCCTCTCATGGGGCCCCCTACTGACCCGGTGGACGGTGGCCCTTGGGCAGTGCCTAAGTGCACAGTTGCCAACATTTAAAAAATATTTTCAGGGCCACTTTTTTATATAAGTGCTATATTTAGAGTACCTGAGATCCCCGATGTTCCTCTATACATCATAGTAGTAATCACAAAATTAAATACTAATAATGGGGCAGAACAAATATGAGAACTGATATTTCCTTTAGTTGAACTAACAAAAGTGTGTCCATTCTAGAGCTGGTAACATTGAGGATATTCAGTATAATTTTAAAGAACTGTTTTTGTGGGTAAGCGACATAGGGGAGGAGTATGGACGGTATATAAGTGGGAAGTATGTGCAGGTGAGGGAGAGGAATGTGGAGGGTCTAACAGTGGGCACTATGTAGAGGAGAGGAGGGCAGTATGTACAGGAAGAGTGAGGGGGTATGACAGAGGGTAGTACGTACCAGAGAGAAGTGTGGAGAGTATTATGGGGCAGTATGTACAGGAGAGGAGTGTGGAGGGTATGACAGTGGGCAGTATGTACAGGAGAGGAATGTAGACGGTATGATAGTGGGCTCTATGTATAGGAGAGGAGTGTGGAGGGTATGACAGTGAACACTATGTATAGGAGAGGAGTGTGGAGGGTATGACAGTGAGCAGTATGTACAGGAGAGGAGTGTGGAGGGTGCGACAGTGGGCACTAAGTACAGGAGAGAAGTGTATGACAGCAGGCACTATGTACAGGAGAGGAGTGTGAAGGGTATGACAGTGGGCGCTATGTATAGGAGAGGAGTGTGGAGGGTATGACAGTGGGCACTATGTACAGGAGAGGAGTGTGTAGGGTATGACAGTGGGTACTATGTATAGGAGAGAAGTGTGGAGAGTATGACAGTGGGCACTATGTACAGGAGAGGAGTGTGGAGAGTATGACAGTGAGCACTATGTACAGGAGTGGAAGAATGTTTAGGGACTGAGTAGTGGTTAAGCGGGTCATACATGGATTGAAATTACGCCAATTATTCAGAGACCAGCCATAGTCAATCTATGTATGGGCTAGCTGGTTTTACACAAGTCAATCTATTAATCAACTTGAGTACAACCAGCCTGTTTTTTTTTTCTTAAAACAATCAGTGCTGCCAGCTAAAGTTAGCAACACTGATCATTGTACGCACTGGCAGAACACAATAACACTGCAGGAGTGATTCCCCCATCCACAGGTCAGCAGGTGAGAGGGTGTGTGGGGGGACAGGCTGGGGAGAGATACTAGTCAGTGGCTGGGTAGGCACTGGTAGTATCAGAGCCAGATACACACAGGTTACATACACCACGATCGTTAGAGCGAGAACAATGGGCCAAATTCTCAAAAAAGCTGCGTAACTTAACTTTCAGCAGTTAAGTTACACTGACTTAAAATCTCTACCTAAGTGCCCGATCGTCAAAGCACTTACCTAGAAATTTCAGGCCGTGTAACTTAAGTGCCGCCGTCGCAAGGCGGTCCTCCTCTCCTGGGGGCGTTTAAAATTTAAATGAGGCGCGCTCCCGCGCCGGCCGTACTGCGCATGCGTGTGACGTAATTTTCCCGACGTGCAGCGCGCAAACGTAATTAACGCCGGGCGGCTTTGAGAATTTCGACGGGACACTAAAGTTGCGACGGGTGAAAAAAAAAAGACGCGCCGGGAAAACAAATAATTATAAAAAAAAAATGACAGCGTCGCTCAGCATGCATTCCTGAGAGGGAGAACTCCATGCCAATTTTCAAAGAAAAAACCGGCATGGGTTCCCCCCCCCCAGGAGCATACCAGGCCCTTAGGTCTGGTATGGGTTGTAAGGAGACCCCCCCATGCCGAAAAATCGACGTAGGGGGTCCCCCTACAATCCATACCAGACCCGTATCCAAAGCACGCTACCCGGCCGGTCAGGAAGGGAGTGGGGACGAGCGAGCGCCCCCCCCCCCTCCTGAGCCGTGCCAGGCCGCATGCCCTCAACATGGGGGGGTTAGGTGCTCTGGGGCAGGGGGGCGCACTGCGGGCCCCCCCACCCCAGAGCACCCTGTTACCATGTTGATAAGGACAGGACCTCTTCCCGACAACCCTTGCCGTTGGTTGTCGGGGTCTGCGGGCGGGGGCTTATCGGAATCTGGGAGTCCCCTCAAATAAGGGGGCCCCCAGATACCGGCCCCCCACCCTAAGTGAATGGATATGGGGTACATCGTACCCCTACCCATTCACCTGGAGGCAAAAAGTAAAAGTTAGTAAACACACAACACAAGGGTTTTTAAAATAATTTATTATTCTGCTCCGGATGCCCCCCCTGTCTTCTTTATTAGCTCTATTACCAGGGGGGGCTTCTTCTTCCACTCTCGGGGGTCTTCTCCGCTCTCCGGGGGGGCTTCTTCTTCCGCTCTCCGGGGGGGGGCTTCTCCGCTCTCCGGGGGTCTTCATCTCTCTTCGCCGCTCACCGCTGTTGACTCGGTGAACCCCGGTTCTTCTGCAGATGTCCGGTGCCTTCTTCTTCAGCGCTGGCTGCCTGCTATCTTTGTGTGTTAGCTCAATTTCTAACAGGCAGCCAGCGCGGTCTTCTGTGACGTCATCTTCTTCTCTTCCCTTCTTCCGATGTTGCCTCGTCGCTCTTGTCACTGTAATGATGGAAGCGCGCCTTGCATCCCATTTATATAGGCATCACCGTCCCATCATGCTTCGGTAGGTACCCACGTGGTGGGTGCACGTGGGTAGGCACCCACCACGTGGGTACCTGCCGGAGCATGATGGGACGGTGATGCCTATATAAATGGGATGCAAGGCGCGCTTCCATCATTACAGCAACAAGAGGCGACGAGGCAACATCGGAAGAGGGGAGAAGAAGAACCTGACGTCACAGAAGACCGCGCTGGCTGCCTGTTAGAAATTGAGCTAACACACAAAGATAGCAGGCAGCCAGCGCTGAAGAGGAAGGCACCGGACATCTGCAGAAGAACCGGGGTTCGCCGAGTCAACAGCGGTGAGCGGCGAAGAGAGATGAAGACCCCCGGAGAGCGGAGAAGCCCCCCCCTCGGAGAGCGGAAGAAGAAGCCCCCCCCGGAGAGCGGAGAAGACCCCCGGAGAGTGGAAGAAGACCCCCGGAGAGTGGAAGAAGAAGCCCCCCCTGGTAATAGAGCTAATAAAGAAGACAGGGGGGGCCTCCGGAGCAGAATAATAAATTATTTTAAAAACCCTTGTGTTGTGTGTTTACTAACTTTTACTTTTTGCCTCCAGGTGAATGGATAGGGGTACGATGTACCCCATATCCATTCACTTAGGGTGGGGGGCCGGTATCTGGGGGCCCCCTTATTTGAGGGGACTCCCAGATTCCGATAAGCCCCCGCCCGCAGACCCCGACAACCAAGGGCAAGGGTTGTCGGAAAGAGGTCCTGTCCTCATCAACATGGGGACAGGGTGCTCTGGGGTGGGGGGGCCCGCAGTGCGCCCCCCTGCCCCAGAGCACCCAACCCCCCCATGTTGAGGGCATACGGCCTGGCACGGCTCAGGAGGGGGGGGGGGGCACTCGCTCGTCCCCACTCCCTTCCTGACCGGCCGGGTAGCGTGCTTTGGATACGGGTCTGGTATGGATTGTAGGGGGACCCCCTACGTTGATTTTTCGGCGTAGGGGGGGTCTCCTTACAACCCATACCAGACCTAAGGGCCTGGTATGCTCCTGGGGGGGGAAACCCATGCCGGTTTTGAATTTAAAAATTCCCGTGGAGTTCTCCCTCAGGAATGCATACCAAATGCCGTCGCTTGAATGGGCTTTTACAAGGTGTGACTAACTTTCCACATTGTAAAACCAGCCCTAGTTTTGCGCAGGCAAATTCGGAACTTACGCAGAAATCACAATGATGAAATGCTTTGAAAATCTGCTTAAGTCCTCATTTGCATATGCAAAGCTGCATTTCAATGAGAAATGCCCCCAGTGGCGGATGCGGTACTGCATCCTAAGATCTGACCGTGTAAGTGTCTTACACATGTCAGATTTTCTGCCTAACTTTGGAAAAAGCCTTTTGAGAATCGTTTCCAAAGTTAGGCACAGACTGAACAGCAGTTAAGTCTGCGTATCTCTTTTGGGAATCAGGCCCAATAATTCTAGTACTAGACCTCCTCTGTAATTCTAAACATGTAACCTAAAAAAATGTAAAGCATCGCTTAGGATACCAAAAAAAATTGTGCTAACTTAACTGACTAACTGTTTTTTTAATGAATGAAACATTTTTTTCCAAAAAAAATTGCTGCGCAAATACCGTGCTAGAGCTGCACAATTAATCGTTAAAAAAATCGTGATCTCGATTCAACCCCCCTGACGATCTTCAATGCAGAGTTTGCTGATTCTTTCATATAACAAGTGGAGAGACTTTCAGCTGTCAAAAGAAAATATCTGGGCAGTCTGCCAAGTTTTTAACAGGAAACATTGTAACTGACACTTCCTTCTTTGATCAAAGGGATACACTTCTGTGTGTAAAGAACAAATCTGAGCAGTCTGCGAAGTTTGTAAACAAAATGAAACATTGCAACTAACTAACATTGTAACTGAATTTAACCACTTAAAGTCCAACACTTGTTTCTTAAGTTAGAAAGCAATATTATTTGCTAGAAAATTACTTGGAACTGCCAAACATTATATATATTTTAGCAGAGACTCTAGGGAATACAATGGCTATTGCTGCAATATTTTATGTCACACTGCATTTTCCCACTTCAATGAATAATAAAAACCATAAAAACAAAACAGTGAAGTTAGCCCATTTTTTTTTTGTTTGTTTTAATGTGAAAGATGATGTTACGCCGCAACAATTGTGAGAGAATTGTGATCTATCTTCTAAGCAAAACAATTGCAATTCTCATTTTAGCCAGAATCGTGCAGCTCTGTAGCCTGCAACATAAAAAGTGCAAAGACCACCATAGAGTAATTTTCTAGCAAAAAACAAATGATGATTTTTACATGTAGTAGAGAAGTGTCAGAATTGGCCTGGGTGGCAAGGGGTTAATTACCATGAGTAATATACAAATAATTATTATAAGCCCTGTGATCCTATCAGTCTGCTGTAGTGTGTCAGCTTGTATTTATATTGGCCGCTCTGAATGTAGCTTCTGACAGGCTGTGCAAGCAGGCCCGTATCTCCGGAACCATAAATGATAGCCGTCCCATATTTTAACCAGTTGTGGGGTAGCTCTTCCCATGCCTACCCCCAAATGTGGGGTTTCTGTGACCTCTGGTCATCGAGCTACAACCCCCCAAATTCAATCTTAAAAAAAAAAAAAATTTTTTTTTTTTTTTTTTTTTTTTGGGCAAATGGGCCTATCTTGAGAAAGGGGCCTGGAGCTGCAGCTCCATCAGCCCCATTGTTAATCCGGCCCTGTCACTGGTGACATTGTATTTAATGGGTGCTGGTGAGGCTGCATTTGATGGGCGCTGGTGACGCTGCATTTGATGGGCATTGGTGACGCTGTATTTGATGGGCACTGGTGACACTGTATTTGATGGGCGCTGGTGAGGCTGTATTTGATGGGCGGTGGTGACACTGTATTTGATGGGCGCTGGTGAGGCTGCATTTGATGGGCGGTGGTGACACTGCATTTGATGGGCGCTGGTGACGCTGCATTTGATGGGCGCTGGTGACGCTGTATTTGATGGGCACTGGTGACACTGTATTTGATGGGCGCTGGTGACGCTGTATTTGATGGGCGGTGGTGACACTGCATTTGATGGGCGCTGGTGACGCTGCATTTGATGGGCGCTGGTGACGCTGTATTTGATGGGCACTGGTGACGCTGTATTTGATGGGCACTGGTGACGCTGTATTTGATGGGCGCTGGTGACGCTGTATTTGATGGGCGGTGGTGACACTGTATTTGATGGGCGGTGGTGAGGCTGCATTTGATGGGCGCTGGTGACACTGTATTTGATGGGCGCTGGTGACGCTGTATTTGATGGGCGGTGGTGACACTGCATTTGATGGGCGCTGGTGACGCTGCATTTGATGGGCGCTGGTGACGCTGTATTTGATGGGCACTGGTGACGCTGTATTTGATGGGCGCTGGTGACGCTGTATTTGATGGGCGGTGGTGACACTGTATTTGATGGGCGGTGGTGAGGCTGCATTTGATGGGCGCTGGTGACACTGTATTTGATGGGCGCTGGTGACGCTGTATTTGGGCGCTGGTGACACTGTATTTGATGGGCGCTGGTGAGGCTGCATTTGATGGGCGCTGGTGAGGCTGCATTTGATGGGCGCTGGTGACGTTGCATTTGATGGGCGCTGGAGAGGCTGTGTTTGATGGGCCCTGGCGACACTGTATTTGATGGGCGCTGGTGACGCTGCATTTGATGGGCGCTGGTGACGCTGCATTTGATGGGCGCTGGTGACACTGCATTTGATGGGCGCTGGTGAGGCTGTATTTGATGGGCGCTGGTGAGGCTGTATTTGATGGGCCCTGGCGACACTATTTGATGGGCGCTAGTGAGGCTGTATTTGATGGGCGCTGGTGACGGGCGCTGGTGAGGCTGCATTTGATGGGCGGTGGTGACACTGCATTTGATGGGCGCTGGTGAGGCTGTATTTGATGGGCGCTAGTGAGGCTGTGTTTGATGGGCCCTGGCGACACTGTATTTGATGGGCGCTGGTGAGGCTGCATTTGATGGGCGCTGGTGACACTGTATTTGGGCGCTGGTGACACTGTATTTGGGCGCTGGTGACACTGTATTTGATGGGCCCTGGTGACGCTGCATTTGATGGGCGCTGGTGAAACTGTATTTGGGCGCTGGTGACACTGTATTTGGGCGCTGGTGACACTGTATTTGATGGGCCCTGGTGACGCTGCATTTGATGGGCGCTGGTGAGGCTGTGTTTGATGGGCCCTGGCGACACTGTATTTGGGCGCTGGTGACACTGCATTTGATTGGCGCTGGTGAGGCTGTATTTGATGGGCGCTGGTAAGGCTGCATTTGATGGGTGCTTCGTTATAAAGGTGGGGTATACATGGGCAGGGCAAAGGGGGTGGGGTCAGGGGTGGAGCGGCAAAATTAGGTTTCGCCTAGGGTGTCAAAAATCCTTGCATCAGCCCTGTATGCAGCCCTCTTTTATATGTCATGCTATGCTGGGGCACTAGTGATTCATCTTGCCCCACCATCACCCCTTCCATCCACCCAGCTGTTGGTTTTCTGCTTGCTGTGGTTCTGCGCTGTGCGTGCGGTGGGGGGGCCTCCATGTCCATTTTGCTTGGGGCCCCCTAATTCCTTCAAACGCCCCTGCCCACACGCCACAGTCTCCATTGTTTCACTAACCAGGAAGTGGTGTGTAATTACTACCAGCTTCCTATTGGAGCCATGATGTGAACATGAGGGTCTTCTGATGTATTTAAGGGTAAGTGTAGCAAGATGACAGCACCCCAGATGAAGTTCTTATTGTAACGAAACATGTCGGGATGGACTGCTGTTGTTCCTGCTACCCTAATTTTATGAGCTCGGTTTATCATTGCAAAATGTGAGTTTCTCTCTTTTTAAAATAAATATTGATTTTTACGGAATTATGCTATGTGCGCCCCACTTTTTCTTTTACATACTCATCGGTTGAATAATCGATATGCCCTCCTTGTGATCTGTTGAATATCGCTGCTTGCTGGGAACCATTCCTGAATTGTCTGCCTGAGGTCTCTCTTTCAATAATACCGAATCGCAAGACGTGTATGGTGTACCCTCTTCAGTGTATCATATTTAACAAAGCTTGATTGGCCTAGTAGGTATATGCCTTTCTGGGTCCAATCCATCCGGTAAGCCCCTTGTCATAAGTGGTGGTGGACTTCTCACTTCTCACAGTTGGATTTTGTTTATTTATCCAGGTATTGAATGTCTTTCAACATAGTTGGATTCAATTCATTTATCCAGTCAAGGATTTATGGACTTTAATTATCACCAATACCATTAGTTCACATGTGGTGTTGCACGATACAATTTAGATTGTTTTATCACAATTGATTCACTGTTAGCGCTACACTTTTTCCACATATGTTTTACTAGCAATTCTTTTTTTTGTTTACAAACGATTTTATTGTAGAAAAAGTCAAGGTACAAATAAAATAACAATGATGGTACAGGAATGTATACAGGTATCATTGATAATTAACATTGTATAGGGAGAAAGGGTCATGGTTAGTAATGTTTAAACTTGAGCTAGAAGCGTGGCGTCCCAGAGAGACCATTTTTTTTATGCTGGGGCATAGAATCATATAGCGTATGGTGAATTCTCTCTGAGAGTTTGATGTTTGTCATACGGCTGAGAATCTGTGGCCAGGGTACTAAGGTGGAGCGCCAATTAAAGGCTATGGCCCAATGAATGGAGGTGAGAAATGTGTGAATAAGTCTTGTGCTTGATATTGGAATATCCTGAATAGGGCAGAATAAGAGGCAGATTAGGGGTGTAAGAGGGATACGACGGCCGGCTATTTTGTCAATTGCAATACTGGCCTTGTGCCAAGTGTCCTTTAAATGAGGACAGTCCCAAAATATGTGCAATAGCGTACCATGGGTGGGGCATCCCCTGAAGCAGAGTGGAGACTGTGAAGAGTAAAATGAATTAAGTTTTGCTGGTGTAAGATACCATCTGTAGAGCAATTTAATAGCTGATTCTCTGATAGATGTAGTTTTGGTACATCTATGGAGGTTAGTGAAAATAGTATCCCATTGCTCCAAAGTAAATGAAGTGTTTAAATCCGACTCCCATTGTAACATGGGATGTGACTTCTCAGGCATGTTCGTTTCATTCAAGCTTCTATATATTCTGGAGATCAAGCCCCTATCACGAGGGGAGGAGATACAGATTTGTTCAAATTGAGTATAAGGGGGATGAAGTGTAAGTGAGTAGTATATCTGATAGAACTCTCTAATTTTGGTGTAATTATCAAATTCCCCAAGAGACAGGTCATATTTTGTTTGTAGGTTGGAGAAAGTGGGAAATGAGTTAAGGTGAGAGAGCGATTTTAAGTGTGTTAGGTTATGCGACTTCCAAACCGTTAGTAAGTTTAGACTTTGAGTACTATCTAGGGGGGAAAAACGCGGGTCACCTAGGAATGATGCCAGGGGGGGAGTGTCAGAAGATAGCTTAAACTTTGGGACCTGTCTGATCCATAGTTGGAGAGAGTGGGCGACAATACTGTTTAATGTTCTTATTTTTTGTGGTGGGACGTTTTTGGACCAGAGGAGTCCTTGTCGGCTGTACGGTAGGATAGACTCCTCCTCGAACAGGAGCCAAGGAATTTGGAGTGAAGGGGCATACCATTGGGCTAGTTGAGTAAATGTGGCAGATAAATAATAAAGCCACAGGTTTGGGATGCCAAGGCCACCCTTCAAGTGAGGTCTAAACATAAGAGAGTAACTAAATCTGGGTTTCCTGTTCTGCCATATAAATCTGTTAGTCTCTATTTGAAGTGAATCTAGTGTTTTTTTAGGCAAAATAAGAGGGAGGGCTCTAAAAAAGAACAAAAGTTTGGGTAAAATCATCATCTTTACAGCGACTATTCTGCCCGAGAATGAAATCTGGTATGATGACCAAAGTTTCAGTAAATTTTTAATATTGTTAAATAAGGGGGGATAGTTTGCTTGGTATAAGGAGTTATACAGGGGTGTAATCTGGATGCCCAAGTATCTAAACGAATCAACATGCCAATTAAATGGGAATTTATCTTTAAGTGAGGCTATTAAGGTTGTAGGGATATTAATCGGTAAAGCTGAGCACTTCGATAGATTTACGCCTAGACCTGTCAGGTCATGGAAGATGTCTAGCGTTTTAGTCAGATTAGGTAGGGAGATAAGAGGGTTAGTAATGAACAGGAGAACATCATCCGCATAAAGACTTAGTTTATATTCCTTGAGACCTTTAGAATATCCTTTGATGTCAACATTGTTTCTGATAGCACAGGCGAGGGGCTCAATTGCAAGGGCAAAGAGTAGGGGGGAGAGTGGACAACCTTGTCTAGTGCCTTTCGTCAGGGGGAAAAAGTCAGAGTTGTTGCCTGGGAGTTTGATGCGAGTTTGGGGGTTATGATAGAGGGCCTTAAATCCATGAAGGAATTCATTCATGATGCCATATTTGGGGAGTAAGGTGTCAAGATATGACCAGCTTACACTGTCAAATGCTTTATGTATATCCAGACTGAGTAAAAGCGTGGATTTGGAGTGTAAGTTGGAGTCCTGAATGATATTAGCGGTCAGTCGTATGTTGTTTGTTATTTGTCTGTTGGGGATGAAGCCCGTTTGGTCAGGGTCTACTAATGGGGAGATCACCGTAAAAAGCGTGGATTTGGAGTGTAAGTTGGAGTCCTGAATGATATTAGCGGTCAGTCGTATGTTGTTTGTTATTTGTCTGTTGGGGATGAAGCCCGTTTGGTCAGGGTCTACTAATGGGGAGATCACCGCAGATAGTCTGTCTGCTAAGATACGGCCAAATAATTTTAAGTCATTGACGATAACCGATATTGGGCGGTAATTGTGGGGGGTGGAGTGATCTTTATTTGGTTTGGGAAGCAAGGACATGTTAGCTAAAAGCATCTCGGGAGGGAACTGGCCACCCTGTAAAATATTATTAAATAATTTAGTAAGGTGTGGGGCAATGGTAGAGGCAAATTTTTTATAAGAAGAAGAGGAAAAGCCGTCAGGGCCTGGGGCTGTGGATGTCTTTAACGTACTAATGATTCTGTTAACCTCCATATCTGTACATGGGGCATTAAGGGAGTCCATTTGATCTCTAGTAAGAGTGGGTAATGAAATGTCATTAAGCCAGTCTAGGGAGGATTGTATGGGAGGTGATTGGGGCGATGAGAGAAGATTTTTATAGAAATCTGTGAACAGTTTCATGACCTCTTTGGGATGGGACACCACGTTACCAGCTGAGTTCCTTAGTTTGTATGTGTGTGTGGGTTTCATAGATTGATTTAATTTTCTGGCAAACATGGTGGAATAAGAATTGCTGTTGAGGAGGAATCTAGCTTTTGAGAGCTTTTTCAGTGTCATTTGTTAATAAAGTGTCTAAGGAAGTGCGTTTCTCTTGGATCTGTTTAAGGAGATCATTAGAAGGATTTTGGTTGTGTCTGTGATATAAGTGGTCTAATTCTTTCGTGAGGGATCTAATATCTGCAAGCTTGGCCTTATTTTTGATGGAGGCAATGTTTATCAAATGACCTCTCATTACCGCTTTATGTGCCATCCATATAGTTGCAGGGGACAAGTCGGGTGTTACATTGTGCGTAAAGTATTGCTCAAGGTGAGATAGAATTTGTTGTTTGCTAGATGGGTCTGTGAGTAGGGAATCATTCATTCTCCAAGAGTGTGTTGTGTTGGCTAGACCTATGTGGGAAGTATTAAAGGAGACTATATTATGATCAGACCACGGACATGTATGGATATCTGCATTGGAAGAGTTGGCCAGCAGGATTGGGCTGCAAAAGATGTAGTCAAGACGGGCGAAGCTATTATGGGGATGAGAGTAGAATGTGTAAGACTTTATGCCAATGTTGTGGGCTCTCCAGGTGTCTACTAATTGGTGGTTATAGAGTGTTCTGTTCAAAGATTTAGGGAAAGCCTTAGAGGATGGGACAACTCTGCTCCTGTCTAGAGCTGAGTGAGCCGCTAAGTTGAAATCACCCCCTACTATAAGATGAGTGGAGTGATAATTGTCTAATGTGTTGAAAAATGTATTGAAAAAGCTAGACTGGGCATCATTGGGAGCGTATACAGAGGCAATAGTAATGGGACGTCCCTTAATTGAGCCTTTCAGAATCAGATAACGGCTGTCTGGGTCTTTAAAGACATTTTGAACATCAAAAACTACAGAATTCCTAACATATATAGCAACACCTCTAGATTTAGAGTTGTAAGTGGTGCAATAAAATTGATTGTAACATTTGTCAAAAAATTTAGGGTGATTATCTGATGCAAAGTGAGTTTCCTGCATCAAAATTATATCTGCGCCCAGCCTTTTGTAGTGGCGAAAGGCCTTCTTTCTCTTTTGGGGTGAGTTAAAGCCTTGGACATTGTGGGAGATCACTCTGAGACCCATTGTATTTGTAATAAAGAACGATGGTAGTTATGACATAGTGGCGTATGGGCGCGAAGACCAAGGTCTAGCATATAGTGAAATAGAAGTGGCAGTAATGTTACGATAAACAACATTGACACTATAAGTGAAAGAATACCTGTGTTGGGAAGTGATCTAGTGACGACCGTGTCATTCTTTGAATATCCACGTTTACAGTACAACAATACATACATCAATATATAATCCAGAAGATTTCCTGTAGCCCTTTCAATAATGGGTATTATGTTGAACTCATACAAGTGAATCATGGAGGATGGGGTACCTGAACTATAGAATCAAAGCGATGATGAACTACTAAAAAATAACCAATAAGTGTAGAACCACATCGTTCCGACTTGATACACTGGGTATACTAGAAACATTTTGTTTGACCTTTTCAAAATTTTATAAAAATAGAATATTTCACTGAAAATATGAAAAATATTGTAAAAAACAACATGGGGGTCAGGGTGAGGGGCACTACCTGACCAAAAAAAATATAGAAATGGACAATGGCGTCCATTACTCACAAGTGGAAGCTCCACTGTTATGACCATGTAAAGCAGGATCAGTAGCAGAGAAGATTCCGCTAGATGAATCATGCTTTAGGAGTCCTTTGTGAGTGGGGGAACAAACAAGCAGAGGCGGAGCAGAACAGCCTCAGCGAGGATTCTATAAACAAAAATATAAGTGCATGCCGTAACATATCAGACATATTATTAAGGTATAGCTCAATCGGTAAATTTTCATGCAGTCAATCTAGCCAAACAGTTTTCCGTAACTGTAATTACTTTTCCCTGAAACGTGTGAGAGGCAAAAAAAAAAAAAAAAGAGGGGGGGGGGGGTTCTTTGCATCTGTGTGTTAAGGCATACAGCGACTTGTTGAACCAGTTTTTACTAGCAATTCTTGATCTCTTTTGCTGTGTTAACAGCTTTATTATTAACCTCTATGAGATAGCGCAGTATTTTTTCTTTTGGTTTATTTGTGCCTTGTGGGATCTTTTTTACTGCAGAAATCTTTTTTCACCTTCCATCATGGATGTCTTTGAATATAGGGCCAAACGGACTGTTAATACTGAGGGGGTATTTACTGTCATGAGTAATGATACTGAAATTGGTGGAATGTTCATGCGACTTAAGAACATAATGGTTTCAGAATTGCACCTACAGTGGGACATCGTTTTCCTACAACAGTATATAACAGAGGGTATGGTCCCCAGGAGCCTTAGATGGGATGTCCAGCCCCAACAAGGTGACCCCGATCTGGACTCCTGGTACCGGCATTTTAACGAAACCGGTACCAATTTCTTAGGTTTTTTGATTTCAAGGAAACAAAATAGACTTCAACTTCTAGATAGAGAAATAAAGGAGTTAAGTGAAAAACTCTACAGAGTACAATTCTCTTGCTTCCAATCTCCAATCACATCTTGAAAAAGAAGATGGAGAACAGAGAAACAAAAAGCATAAGAAATATTCACGTGATGTTGGGGATTATAAATCAGGAACTGTTTTCAAGTGGCAAAAATCCTCAGCAGCACCGGTTGGCGTAGATTCTACTATGGAAACTGGAGCTGCGGGGACACATTCCAATAACAGTCAGCATATGGCCCATCAATCTGCTCCTGTATATCCTAAATCTGTTTATACTGCTAGGGAGCAAACAGTGAGAGGAAGCTCTCCTGGGTATTATGCATCACCTCGTTCACCTAGGAGGACTAACAATAATTCTAACAAAAGAGGGGGACGTGGTAGGTCTAAGGGTAACCAACGAGACTCTAGGAACCTTTATCATCAAGATCAAAGTTATTATGGCCCTAGAGGTTCACCCAGGAGATCTGATGAGTATGAGGCTCCTTATGAGCCCAATGTCCATTATTATAGCCATCCCCCTGTATATACACATAACAGATTTCTTCCCCTTCGTGATGTTCGTGGCGAAGGTGGACCTGATTCTAATCGAGTACACTATAACCATGATTCATATGGTCCAGGATCTTATGAAAATAAGGATTTTCATCGGGACGGCCCAGGGCACCAAAGGCCTTCGGATCCAAAAGAGGGACCAGAGGGGGTAGAAGGGCGCAGAGGAAAAAGAAGAAGGGTCTAATTGGCCAAGGAGTGTTCAACCTGAGTTCCAAGGAACTAACCTCTAATGAGCTGCTGGTCTTAGACAAAGGTTTGAAATTCGCTCCCCCTAGTAAATTCAACAAATTTAACACGTTTATAGACGTGCAAAAGTTTGTGCGTACAATCAACATCCAAAGATACTTTTTGACTAATACCTCACTCCCTGCAGAGAGGGCAGCTACATTAGGAACAGTTCATACTAGATTGTCCAATCCATTGTTGTTTAATCCATCTGTTGCAGTATAGCCCCTGCAGTAAGCATTTTTAAGTGATAAAAAGTGATCAGCGCTACAGTATATGCAAAAAACACAATTCACGGTTTTTGTGCACCTCAAGATATAGCAGCTTCAGTTACTTTTACCCTTTTTTCACGTATTATACGTTCCATTACTCGCAGTAGCGCAATAGATCTTTCCCTCAATAAGCATTTTTAAGGATCTGGTCCTCCAAGACCTGGCATCTTTACCTATCAAAAAACACTATCATAATCCCCTACCCAAAGAAGGCTTTCAATCCCTTTGTGATCAGAAAGACCTTGTTGTCCGTCCAGCGGACAATGGTGGTGGAATTGTGGTCATGGACAAATCTAAATATGTCGCTGAAATGTCGAGAATCTTGTCAGATCATGATACTTATCAGGAATTACAGAACAATCCCACTAATAGGTTTAAAAAAGAACTTGTTGGCCTAGTAACGAAAGGGTTTCAGTCTCGTATTCTGAATAAGAAAGAACGAGCCTATTTGATACCAACTGCCCCCAGAATCCCGACGATCTATCATTTACCCAAGATCCTATACACCCTCCCGGAAGGCCCATCGTGAGCGGCATTGATTCTATTACCTCTCGCATTGGCCGCTATATTGACTTTTTTCTACAACCATTAGTCAAAACAACCCCGTCCTACCTGAAGGACACCACCTCTACTATTAAATTATTAGAGAGTACAGAAATACGATTTGGGAATAGAAGCAGTCACTCTATTTTTGGATCGGGACCATTCCTTAGTCAATGAACAACGTAGTTTTATCATTGAACTACTAAAATTCGCCACTACCCACAATTACTTCTGGTTCGACCAGAAGTTCTTTTTACAAAAACGTGGAGTGGCGATGGGCGCCAAGTTTGCCCCGAGCTTGGCCAATTTATTCATAGCCAAGTGGGAGGAGGATGTCGTCTATTCGGAGCGGAATCCTTCCCTGATCCTTTGGGCCAGGTATATAGACGACATTCTCCTCCTATGGGACGGGTCTCCCGAATCACTTAAGGATTTATTTTCCATATTGAATGAGAATAATCGAGGTATCTCTTTCATTTGAATGTAGTACCACTAAGATTAACTTTCTCGATCTCGAGATTGGGTTGGAATCCAGGCAATTTAAGTTTCAAACCCATTTTAAAGCCACGGACCGTAACAGCTTTATCCCTATGGATAGCTGCCATCATAAGTCATGGCTTAAATCAGTGCCCCGGAGTCAGTTCTTACGCTTACGGAGGAATTGTAGCGATACTGACACATATCTGTCTCAGGCCTCTCTGCTTAAACAGAGATTTCTTGATAAAGGATATGATGAATCCTCTGTGAACTTAGAGATGTTAAATGTAGAGCAGATTGATCGAGGATGCCTCTTGGCTGATAGACCTCCACGAGATAGCGATAACTCTTTTCGAAATTCTATGCTCACATCTTACTCCAACCAACATAGAGATCTGAAAACTATCTTCAATCGCCATTGGAACGTGCTTAGAAAGGATAAAATACTCGGACAAGTTTTGCCTGAACAGGCTAGGATCGTTTTTAAAGGCGCACCTTCCTTGAGGAACAGTATCGCTCCAAATATTGTAGATCCTCCGGTACGCTCAACCTTCTTCCAGAACATGGAGGGATACTTCCCATGTAAAACGTGTACGGTCTGCCAGTACAATCTAAGTGGAAGACGTAAAACTCTGGAATTTCAATCCAGAGTGACAAATCAGAGTTATCCGATCCAACATTTTTGTACGTGCGCTACGACACACGTTGTCTACCTGATCACCTGCCCATGCGGGAAGCAGTATGTGGGTCGCACGATGCATGCGTTTTCCGTGCGGGTAGGTGAACATATAACCAAGATCATAGGGGGTGACACGAAGCACACTGTACCAAGACATTATAGATCATGACACAGTCGGGATCCTAGGGGGTCACATTTCCTGATCATTGACAGGTATATCCCACCTTGGCGAGGAGGAGCCAAAACCAGAGGAGTATCCAGACTCGAAACCTACTGGATATATGAATTGCAATCCCACTCTCCTCAGGGTATGAATGTAGAGTGGGATATTAATGCATTCATTAACCAGTCCTAATAGTTGGTTGATTCCACCTATCTCCCAATATCCTATTAGTGGGTAAAAGTAAATTTTTTTCTTTTTTCTTTTTCTGTTTTCTTTTGTCTGACGATTTTATGATATACATTCATTTCTGATGATAGGTTTGTGTTCTTGTAAACCCGTGTTCAATCATGGCTCTATCAGGAATATACGTCCCCTACCCCTTTACATTTTTCGGATGCCTGTTCTAGCAATTAGTCATTGATTTAATTTTTCCCTTTCAATGGCAAATTTTATTGTGTTTTAAATAGGTTTTATGGTAATTCGTTTTCATGTCACATTTATTATTCATATGATATGCCAATATATGTCTTTTGAGACTGGACAGGCACATCTTTCCCGTTTTTAAAGCTCCCTAACCTGCCTGGCGGTATTCCCGAGTGTGACTCGGGGTGAGATTTTCTAGCTGCGATCGGTAACCCCGAGTCACACTCGGGCTTGCCTCGCTGGATGCAGAAAGAAGGTTTCTTACCTTTTCTCCGCGATCCAGCGTTGAATCCTCGCAGTGTACGGATGTCCGCCCGATGCTGTGTGTTCCCCTGATTCCCTTCCCTGCGAGCGTCGCGACGCAGGGGGGCGGAAGGAGGGGGGGCGGCGCGAAATTCAAATCCTATAAGTAGAAACAATGTACAGTAGGTGTTTGTGATATTGTGCTTTTAGCACGACAGCGTCGCGCTGATACTCGGCGACATGGTGCCGAGATCTCGCACTCACTGGAATAGTGACAGCACATCCCAGCAAGCGCGTCATAGAAGCGACGGGAGATCCGACTTGGATTCCCGCCAATTCTACACGTGTGCGGCGTTTGTTATGAATCCTGAAGGGGAAGTCCCCGCCGGATTTTAAATAAAAATCCGGCATGGGTCCCCCCTCAGGAGCATACCGGGCCCTTAGGTCTGTTATGGGTTGTAAGGAGAGCCCCCCTACGCCGAAAAAAACGGCGTAGGGGGTCCCCCTACAATCCATACCAGACCCGTATCCAAAGCACGCTACCCGGCCAGCCAGGAAGGGAGTGGGGACGAGCGAGCGCCCCCCCCCCCTCCTGAGCCGTACCAGGCTGCATGCCCTCAACATGGGGGGGTTGGGTGCTCTGGGGCAGGGGGGCGCACTGCGGCCCCCCCACCTCAGAGCACCCTGTCCCCATGTTGATGAGGACAGGGCCCCTTCCCGACAACCCTGGCCGTTGGTTGTCGGGGTATGCGGGCGGGAGGCTTATCGGAATCTGGGAGCCCCCTTTAATAAGGGGGCCCCCAGATACCGGCCCCCCACCCTAAGTGAATGAGTATGGGGTACATCGTACCCCTACCCATTCACCTGCAAGAAAAGTGGTAAAAACACAAATAAACCACACAGTGTATTAAAATATTTTATTTTTCTGCTCCGGTGGCCCCCCTGTCTTCTTAATTAGCTCTTTTACCAGGGGGAGCTTCTTCTTTGACGTCTTCGGGTGGGTGGGGGCCGCCGTCTGGTTCTCTTCCACCGCCGGGGGGGTGGCTTTTAAAAAAGCCCCCACCCCCCCGGCGGGTTTCCTCCGGCGTCTTCGGCGGGGCTCTTCTTCTTCCGCTATCCCGACGGGTCTTCTCCGCTATCCGGGGGGTCTCGCCGCTCTCCGCTGTTGACTCGTCGCACCCCGGTTCTTCGTCTCGCAGTCCGGTCCCTTCTTCCGTGCTGTGAGTTCTTCTTCCGCGCTGTGACGTCATGTTCTTCACTTCTCTTCTTCTCCCGATGTTGACTCGCCGGTCCTCCTCACTGAAATGACGGATGCGCGCCTTGCATCGGACCTATATAGGCCTCACAGTCCCATCATGCTCTGTACCTACCCATGTGATACCTACCACGTGGGTAGGTATCACATGGGTAGGTACAGAGCATGATGGGACTGTGAGGCCTATATAGGTCCGATGCAAGGCGCGCATCCGTCATTTCAGTGAGGAGGACCGGCGAGTCAACATCGGGAGAAGAAGAGAAGTGAAGAACATGACGTCACAGCGCGGAAGAAGAACTCACAGCACGGAAGAAGACGTACAGCACGGAAGAAGGGACCGGACTGCGAGACGAAGAACCGGGGTGCGACGAGTCAACAGCGGAGAGCGGCGAGACCCCCCGGATAGCGGAGAAGACCCGTCGGGATAGCGGAAGAAGAAGAGCCCCGCCGAAGACGCCGGAGGAAACCCGCCGGGGGGGTGGGGGCTTTTTTAAAAGCCACCCCCCCCCGGCGGTGGAAGAGAACCAGACGGCGGCCCCCACCCACCCAAAGACGTCAAAGAAGAAGCTCTCCCTGGTAAAAGAGCTAATAAAGAAGACAGGGGGGGCCACCGGAGCAGAAAAATAAAATATTTTAATACACTGTGTGGTTTATTTGTGTTTTTACCACTTTTCTTGCAGGTGAATGGGTAGGGGTACGATGTACCCCATACTCATTCACTTAGGGTGGGGGGCCGGTATCTGGGGGCCCCCTTATTAAAGGGGGCTCCCAGATTCCGATAAGCCTCCCGCCCGCATACCCCGACAACCAACGGCCAGGGTTGTCGGGAAGGGGCCCTGTCCTCATCAACATGGGGACAGGGTGCTCTGAGGTGGGGGGGCCGCAGTGCGCCCCCCTGCCCCAGAGCACCCAACCCCCCCATGTTGAGGGCATGCAGCCTGGTACGGCTCAGGAGGGGGGGGGGGCGCTCGCTCGTTCCCACTCCCTTCCTGGCTGGCCGGGTAGCGTGCTTTGGATACGGGTCTGGTATGGATTGTAGGGGGACCCCCTACGCCGTTTTTTTCGGCGTAGGGGGGCTCTCCTTACAACCCATAACAGACCTAAGGGCCCGGTATGCTCCTGAGGGGGGACCCATGCCGGATTTTTATTTAAAATCCGGCGGGGACTTCCCCTTCAGGATTCATAACAAACGCCGCACACGTGTAGAATTGGCGGGAATCCAAGTCGGATCTCCCGTCGCTTCTATGACGGCTCTGTCTCCATCGCGGCAAGCCAGCTCGGCGCTGGCTCCCGCGATGGGGCTCGTAGGTGCTCAATCTCGCCGAGAAAGAGAGCGAGATTGACACAAAATCGGGTTCACCTACTGTAATACACAGTAAAACACACTGATATTATTGGATAAAATTTTTAAAAAAATACAGTGACCTTTGATTGCCCCCCCCCAGTGCTTTCCAGTGCCCTGTCTGCAGAATTACTGTACCATTACTGTACCAGTGTCTGTATACTGCACAGCAATAATGGCAAAGCGCGCCTCGACATCAAAATCATTATGCGACCTGCTGCCAAACAGCGACAGCGATGCCGAATCCATTGCGGAGGAGCTGAGCGACAGCGACGTGTGGGAAAGTTCGTCGTCGGATGCAGAAAGCGATGTGATTGACGATCCTGCACCTGTGCCCAGCGATGTGCAGACCTGGTGTGCAATTGATTGCGCTACGGAGCACGTAGCGCCCCCAAGGTTTCCGTTCACAGGATCACCTGGGATAAAAGTGGACATAGAGGATGACAATCCCTTAGAATACCTCCGACTTTTTTTGACGGATGAGGTGATCGACAAAATCGTTTTGGAGACAAATCGGTATCAAGAACAGCAATCTGCTACCCACCAGCTATTTTCAAGGCGCAGAAAATGGGAGCCTGTGACCAGCGAGGATATATGGAAATTCCTTGGCCTCCTAATTTTACAGGGAGTGGTGGGGAAACCACTCCAAAAGTGGTACTGGATCACAAATAAATTATTGGCCACACCTTTTTTTGGAACTATAATGTCCGAATATCGGTTTTCATTGATAATGAAATATTTGCACTTTGCAAATAACGAGGAATTCGATGAACGTTCTCATCCAGCTCCAAAGCTTAAAAAAAATTGGGATATTTACCAAATGATTCTGCAGAACTTCCAGCGGACCTATATACCTGAGAGGGACATTACAATTGACGAAAGTCTCATGGCCTACAAAGGTCGCCTAAGCTGGATTCAGTTCATTGCGTCTAAGCGCGCTCGCTTTGGGATAAAATCCTTTATGCTATGTGAGTCCAGCTCTGGCTATATCTGGAACTCAGTACTGTATACTGGCAAAGGGACCAAATTCTCCCCGAGATTCAGTGATTATGGAATGGCAACCGCTTCAGTCCTTTCATTGATAGAGCCCTTGCTCAACCAGGGCTACTGTATCACTATGGACAATTTCTATACGTCCCCAGAACTATACGAGTTCCTTCTTCTGAATAGGACGGACGCTTATGGGACTGTGAGGCCTAACCGGCGTGACATGCCGTCAGCATTTCCAAATAAAAAACTCGGGAAAGGAGAAGTGGCTGCATGGCAAAAGGGGAAAATGTTGGCTCTGAAGTGGCGGGACAAAAAGGACGTTTCCCTTTTGAGCACGGTCCATAACACCTCGACCGCCATGGTCCATACCAAAGGTGGAAAAGATGTTCGAAAGCCACAGGTGGTGTTGGACTACAACCACACGATGGGAGGTGTGTACAGGGCTGATCAGGCCATGACTTTTTACCCTGCAATGAGAAAGCAGCAGAAAAAATATTATAAAAAGATTTTCCGACATCTTTTGGAGCAATGTCTTTGGAACTCTTTCATCCTGCTGAAAAAAAAAATGTCAGGTCTATGGTCCATGCAGACTTTATGTGGAAGGTGGCTGAACAAATTTTCCTCAAACACCAAACGCCAACGGCGGTAAACCGTTCTGGACGACGGGCTTCTGGGGTTGTAAATCCTGAGCGACTGGCTGGTCGTCATTTTTTGGACCACGTACCACCCACTCCAAAAAAAACAGCACCCACACGGATGTGTGTGGTTTGCTGCTCCAAGCGCGACGCCAGCGGAAGGAAAATACGCAAAGAAACGCGCTACTGTTGTCTCGACTGCGATGTTGGACTTTGCGTCATACCGTGCTTTAAAGATTTTCACACCCGAGACATTTACTGAATTATGATTTTGCACCCCTGTTTGACCCCCCAAAAAATCAGAGTATCTGAATATATTATTTGTTAAAATTTATTGAATAAAAAGTATTGTTATTATTAAATGTATTATTTGTTATTATTTATTATATTATAATTTATGATTTTGTGTTTCAAACTTTGTCATAGTCTATTAGAGACTCTGGTTTTGGACAGATTTAGGTGAGTTATTCCTAAGAATTGCAGGCCTGCAATCTAAAACGCCAAATTTCCATGCAAAATAATGGTACCGCTTTCAGCACCTTTTTTCTGAAAGAATAATACCACCAGGGAGGTTAATCTTTGGACATCTTCATTGAGATGTAGGTGCCTATATGCCCAACTAATCCTTTTTCTTTATGTCTCCCCATTGTATATTAGTGTTTATACCGTCGCACAGGGTTAATGTTTTCTAGATCCCTTTGGAAGAGCACTGATATGCCTCATATTGAGGCTTGGTGGTGCGATCATGTGACCGCAATCCACCAATGAGGACCTGGAGCGCTCAGCTGTTCCCCTGATATGAGAATGAGGCTTGGTTTCTAGACCATGTGTTTGGTGGTGCGATCATGTGACCGCAATCCACCAATGAGGATTTTGGAACTCCTAGCTTTTTCCCTGATATGGGAATGAGGCTTGGTTTCTGGATCTTGTGAAGTGTTGTGATGCGTGTCAGCAGCGCAGAACACAGGGGACTTTATCATGATAGCTTAATATAATGGCATATTGTTTTTTACTGGCTGAAGCCAGAAGTGACTTAAGCCCTATTGATTTACTGCTCTAGCTTTTGGCAAATCTGATTCATTTTTTGGTTTGTTTATTATTTATTTATTTTTCCCTCACTGACACACTTCCGGTATTGAAAGCGAGGCTTGACCCACACGCCACAGTCTCCATTTTTTCACTAATCAGGAAGTGGTGTGTAATTACTGCCAGCTTCCTATTGGAGCCATGATGTGAACATGAGGGTCTTCTGATGTATTTAAGGGTAAGTGTAGCAAGATGACAGCACCCCAGATGAAGTTCTTATTGTAACGAAACATGTCGGGATGGACTGCTGTTGTTCCTGCTACCCTAATTTTATGAGCTCGGTTTATCATTGCAAAATGTGAGTTACTCTCTTTTTAAAATAAATATTGATTTTTACGGAATTATGCTATGTGCGCCCCACTTTTTCTTTTACATACTCATCGGTTGAATAATCGATATGCCCTCCTTGTGATCTGTTGAATATTGCTGCTTGCTGGGAACCATTCCTGAATTGTCTGCCTGAGGTCTCTCTTTCAATAATACCGAATCGCAAGACGTGTATGGTGTACCCTCTTCAGTGTATCATCTTTAACAAAGCTTGATTGGCCTAGTAGGTATATGCCTTTCTGGGTCCAATCCATCCGGTAAGCCCCTTGTCATAAGTGGTGGTGGACTTCTCACCGTTGGATTTTGTTTATTTATCCAGTTATTGAACGTCTTTCAACATAGTTGGATTCAATTCATTTATCCAGTCAAGGATTTATGGACTTTAATTATCACCGATACCATTAGTTCACATGTGGTGTTGCACGATACAATTTAGATTGTTTTATCACAATTGATTCACTGTTAGCGCTACACTTTTTCCACACTTTTTCCCCGCAGGGCACTCTTTGGTGCGTACGTTTGTGCAGGGGGTCCGACATGTGGCCCCTCCTGTGCACCCTCCACTGCCCCCCATGGGACTTGAATTTAGTCCTCTCGGTGCTTCAAGAAGCTCCCTTTGAGGACATTCGAAAGATCCCTTTGTTGACACCCAGAAGGTGGTTTTTCTGGTGGCAATTACATCGATCAGACGGGTGTCTGAACTGGCGGCCTTGTCCTGCAAGGCTCCTTACTTGGTCATCCATGAGGATAAGGTGGTGCTGCGGCCACAGCCGTCTTTTCTTCCAAAGGTAGTTTCGGCTTTTCACATTAATGACGACATTGTATGACCATTCTTATGTCCTCGGCTGAAGAATCCTAAGGAGGCCACTTTACATTCCCTGGATGTGGTTCGGGCCATACGTGTGCACTTATCTGCTACGCCTCTGTTTCGGAAGTCGGACTCACTGTTCGTGTCGGTGAACGGTCCTAAAAAAGGTCTGGCGGTCTCGTCGGCCACCATTTCTAGGTGGATCAGACAGGTTGTGCTTCAGGCCTATGCCTCCCTTTCAGGTTACGGCGCATTCGACCGGTGCCTCTTGGGCTTTCCGTCATCAATCCTCTGTGTTACAGGTGTGTAAGGCAGCGACCTGGTCGTCAATCCACACCTTCTCAAAATTTTACAAGGTGGATGTGAGTGCATCTTCGGATGCCTCCTTCGGCCGCAAGGTGTTACAGGCGGCAGTTTAAGGTTGAGTAACTCCGGTTTTGTTTGGGGTGAAGCTTGGTTTGCTGTGTTGTTTTCCCACCCCTCGAATTTTTTGACACTGCTTGGGGACGTCCCTAAGGTCAAAGGCTGCTGTGTCCGTCCATGAACGGGAGAGAAAATGGGATTTTTGTACTCACCGTAAAATCCATTTCTCTGAGTTCATGGACGGACACAGCACCCACCCCTCCTTTGTTTGTACTGCTTGTTACGAACTGGAGCTGCTGAGGCAGAGTGTGGGTTATACCCGGGGGACCACGCCCCCTGGGAGGAGCTGTAATGAGGAAAGTGTTGTTAACACTTAAAGTGCTTTTTTTCTGCCTAACTCTCCTGGAAGGAAGTGGATATAACCCTAAGGTCAAAGGCTGCTGTGTCCATCCATGAACTCAGAGAAATGGATTTTATGGTGAGTACAAAAATCCTATTTTTCTTTTCTTATGCCGCGTACACACGATAATTTTTCGGCATGAAATAAAAACAACGTTTTTCGGCATGTAGAAAAACTATGAGCTAGATTCAGGTAGGACTTACGCCGTCGTATCTGGAAATACGCCGCGTAAGTCAAAATGTGCGCCGTCGTATGTGTGCGCCGTGCCCACAGAACTAGTTACGCCTGAAACTAGGCTTCTTCGGACCGACGTAAGTTTTATACGCCGGCGTATGGTAGGCGCATAATTACGCTGGACGCATCTGGCGCTCCCATTTTATTTCCTATTTAAATATGCAAATGAGGGAAATACGGCGATTCACGAACGTACATGCGCCTGACGCAGGCTACGTGTGGTGCACGCAAGTTGTACGCCCGGTGCAAAGTTATTCCTCATAAAGCAGGGGTAACTTAGCAACAGACGTGCACAGGTCAGCTGGAGAGCAGCTACAGCAGCACCTTTACGAACGAGCTGAGCAACCCCACTTGCAGGACAACACATCTGTATGCCAACATGCCAGGGGGCAGCCATGGTCATAGCAATACTACTGTGTCAACCGGCACGTAGGAGGGCACAGGAGAGGATATACCGTACGCGCCTGAACGTCTTTGGCATGGGTGATTCGGAGGTGTTTCCATCCTGGAATTAGCCACAACCCTGCATGATGACATTACCAGCAAGACACAACGCACACATGCAGTGAAACCCCTGGTCAAGGTACTGGCAACACTACATTTCCTTGCCAGTGGATCGTTTCAGCGTACAAGTGGAGTAGTGGCTGGGATTTCATAATCCAGCATGAGCAGATGTGTGCACCAGGTTGTCCCCGCAATCCTCAGACGCATGTCCCACCACATCATCAAACCCACCCATGAGCATCTGCGGCAGAAGGCAATGCAGGATTTCTACCAAATTGCAGGATTCCCACGCACTGTGGGGGCCATTGATTGCACACATGTGGCACTACGGCCCCCCCCATGCCACAGAGCACGTATACCGCAATCGGAAGCAGTGGCATTCCATCAACGTACAGGCAATAGCCGATGCCCAATGCCTCATATGGCACGTCCGTGCCAAACACCCAGGGGCCAGCCACGGCAGCTACATATACCGTCAATGCAACATCTCCACACAATTTGAACAGAACGTGTACAGGGACAGCTGGCTGGTTGGTGAGTGACATGGGAGTCAGGCATGACTGTCCGACCCCATGATGCAGACATCACGAGGCGCACATGCACGACTAACATCCTCCTGTCTTTTCCCTTCCAGGTGACTCAACATATGCACTTGGGCCCCATCTCATAACTCCATACCGGAATCCCCAAACCAGAGGAGAGAGAAACTACAATGCTGCACACATACGTTCCCGTGCAGTGGTGGAACGCATATTTGCCCCCCTGAAGTCCCGTTTCCGATGCCTGGATACGTCTGGGGGGGCCCTGTTGTATTCCCCCCAACTTTGTGTGCCAGATCATCGGTGCATGTTGCGTGCTGCACAACTACGCCATGAGAAAGGGCCTGGAGATTGACATACGTGATGACCTGACCCCCCAACCACCCAGTCCCCCCCCCTAACATGGCACAAGGAGAATGCACGCATGCACACCACTGTGGTCCCTAGCTCACACACACCACATCCACCTCACATTGGTTTAGCCCAAGTCCACCATGCATACTACATTCACACGGTCGTGGGGATAACTTCTCCCCAACGACCCAGGGTGACACACCTTACTGGCAGGTATGTCACCCTCACATTCACACACCAATCACACTGTAGCCTACACTCCTCACCATGTGCAGTAACTACAAAAAAAAATAAAAGGGCTCATGCCATTGGCAGCCATGGCATGCCCTTATCTGAGGACGGCACATCCTTCTGTGCACGTCACAAACAAAACAAAAAAGCTCATATTCTGAGCAAATAAAAGAAAAAGCTCATACAGTAGGTGCACGCGATATTGTGTCAATCTCGCTCCCTTTCTCGGCGAGATTGAGCACCTACGAGCCCCATCGCGGGAGCCAGCGCCGAGCTGGCTTGCCGCGATAGAGACAAAGCCATCATAGAAGCGACGGGAGATCCGACTTGGATTCCCGCCAATTCTACACGTGTGCGGCGTTTGTTATGAATCCTGAGGGGGAAGTCCCCGCCGGATTTTAAATAAAAATCCGGCATGGGTTCCCCCCTCAGGAGCATACCGGGCCCTTAGGTCTGTTATGGGTTGTAAGGAGAGCCCCCCTACGCTGAAAAAACGGCGTAGGGGGTCCCCCTACAATCCATACCAGACCCGTGTCCAAAGCACGCTACCCGGCCGGCCAGGAAAGGAGTGGGGACGAGCGAGCGCCCCCCCCCCTCCTGAGCCGTACCAGGCTGCATGCCCTCAACATGGGGGGGTTGGGTGCTCTGGGGCAGGGGGGCGCACTGCGGCCCCCCCACCTCAGAGCACCCTGTCCCCATGTTGATGAGGACAGGGCCCCTTCCTGACAACCCTGGCCGTTGGTTGTCGGGGTATGCGGGCGGGAGGCTTATCGGAATCTGGGAGCCCCCTTTAATAAGTGGGCCCCCAGATACCGGCCCCCCACCCTAAGTGAATGGATATGGGGTACATCGTACCCCTACCTATTCACCTGGAGGAAAAATGTTAAAGTCAATAAACACAACACAAGAGTTTTTAAAATAATTTATTAGTCTGCTCCGGAGGCCGCCCCCTGTCTTCTTTAGCTCTGTTTACCAGGGGGGGCTTCTTCTTTGACGTCTTCGGGTGGGGGGCCGCTCTTCGCCGCCGTCCGGTTCTCTTCCACCGCCGGGGGGGTCGCTTTTATAAAAGCGCCCACTCCTCGGCGGCTTTCCTCCGACGTCTTCGGCGGGGGGTGGTGTGCTTCTTCTTCCGCTATCCGGGGGGGTCTTCTTCGGCTATCCGGGGGGTCTTCTTCACTCTCCGGGGGTCTTCTGCTATGTTCGCCGCTCTCCGCTGTTGACTCGGCGCACCCCGGTTCTTCATCCAGCTGTCCAGTGCCTTCTCCTTCAGCGCTGAACGTCTATCTTCTTCTTCCGTGCTGTGACGTATTCTTCTTCTTCCGGGCTGTGACGTCATCTTCTTCTCTTCTCCAGATGTTGACACGCCGGCTCTTCTCGCTGAAATGACTTGTGCGCGGCTTGCATCGGACCTATATAGGCCTCACAGTCCCATCATGCTCTGTACCTACCCATGTGATACCTACCCACGTGGGTAGGTATCACATGGGTAGGTACCAGAGCATGATGGGAATGTGAGGTCTATAGAAATCCGATGCAAGCCGCGCACCCGTCATTGCCGGAGGAAACCCGCCGGGGGGTGGGGGCTTTTTTAAAAGCGACCCCCCCCGGCGGTGGAAGAGAACCAGACAGCGGCCCCCACCCACCCGAAGACGTCAAAGAAGAAGCTCCCCCTGGTAAAAGAGCTAATAAAGAAGACAGGGGGAGCCTCCGGAGCAGAAAAATAAATTATTTTAAAAACCCTTGTGTGGTGTGTTTATTAACTTTGACATTTTTCCTACAGGTGAATGGTTAGGGGTACGATGTACCCCATATCCATTCACTTAGGGTGGGGGGGCCGGTATCTGGGGGCCCCCTTATTAAAGGGGGCCCCCAGATTCCGATAAGCCTCCCGCCCGCATACCCCGACAACCAACGGCCAGGGTTGTCGGGAAGGGGCCCTGTCCTCATCAACATGGGGACAGGGTGCTCTGAGGTGGGGGGGCCGCAGTGCGCCCCCCTGCCCCAGAGCACCCAACCCCCCCATGTTGAGGGCATGCAGCCTGGTACGGCTCAGGAAGGGGGGCGCTCGCTCGTCCCCACTCCTTTCCTGGCCGGCTGGGTAGCGTGCTTTGGATACGGGTCTGGTATGGATTGTAGGGGGACCCCCTACGCCGTTTTTTCGGCGTAGGGGGGCTCTCCTTACAACCCATAACAGACCTAAGGGCCCGGTATGCTCCTGAGGGGGGAACCCATGCCGGATTTAAAATCCGGCGGGGACTTCCCCCTCAGGATTCATAACAAACGCCGCACACGTGTAGAATTGGCGGGAATCCAAGTCGGATCTCCCGTCGCTTCTATGACGCGATTGCTGGGATGTGCTGTCACTATTCCAGTGAGTGCGAGATGTCGGCGAGATCTCGGCACCATGTCGCCGAGAATCAGCGCGATGCTGTCGTGCTAAAAACACAATATCACAAACACCTACTGTACTCTGAGCATAATCAACAAAAAAAGAGCACTCATCTGCTCTGTCGTGGGCCAAGCCTGGTGCCACGGCTCTGGCTCCTCAGTTGTCTGGAGGGAGCCTGGGGTGGGGGGGGAGGAGCATCATCCCCTGCTCTGTCACTCCTGGCAGGTGGTGGCTGCCTGCCCTCCATTGCAACGGCGAGATGGGTGAGCACCGTGTTTGTTAGAGCAAGCATCCTCAGCTGGCGGGTGGTGTTGTGGTGCTGGTGCCGCCGGGTCTGCCTCCCCTCCGCCTCCACAGCAGCAGTGTTGGCCTCTACAGCCACTGCCAACCTCCTCACCTCCTCCGTGAGGACTGCTGTTGCGGCCTGATGCTCCCCCATGCAGGTCACCATCGCAATGCAGTTTCCGCTCAGATGTTGCTGCTCTGATCAGCCTGCTGGGTGAGGGACTGCTGCAAAGTCGCTGTGCATGCAGCCTGGGACTGGGCCGAGGAGGCCAGGCTATCTGCTACACGGCGCAGGTCACCCACTATAACACCGATATGGCGGGTCTGCCGGACCTGCTCCCTGTGCAGCCCTTCTTGGAGGGCTCCGGGTACACCCCTGGTCTTCCTTAGAGCCTTCCTGGGGGAAGGAGAGGCTTGGGCCCGTCCAGACAGGGTAGACCTGGAGGGGGAAGACCGGGATGGGGTTCCCCTGGATGGGGTAGACCGGAAGGGGGTAGACCTGATGGGCGGGAAGGTGGCTGAGGGTCCAGGAATGGTGGAAGTGTCCTCATAATATACACAGTCGTCCTGGTGGAGATCCACTGACTCCTCAACAACAACCTCTAGTGGAGAGGTATGGGCACTCCCCTCCACCAACATGACTGGGCTTCCCAGGGGGTCAGACTGAGCCGCAGGATGTTCCGGGGATGGCATGGGTCGAACACCGGCCGATGACGGTCCAGCTCCCTCCAGCACATCTGAGGATGAAATAAAACAATCACATGTTGGTGGACCCACACACTTGTCACATGTTCCCTTCCACCCCCTCACATGCTACACACCGAATGGAGGTTAAAACACGCTTACCTGTCCTCAAGTCCAGATCAGTGGAGTCATAGCCCTCAACGCCCTCCACCTGCTCCTGCGAAAGACACCTGGCAACAATCTCCTCCTCAGGTGTCAAACGCATAGTTGAGGCTAGTCCTCCTCCCGTGCCCTTGGCATGCTTCTTCATGAGGGCCAACTTGTCCCGGACCCGACGTCTCATGTCATTTAGCTTCTTCTGTATGTCATCAGACGTCCGGGTCTCATTGCCAATGACATTCACATCGAGGGCGATCTTCGCCAGAATTTTGATTAAATCCCCAACAGTGTCACCAGAAAAGCACCCCCACACCATCACACCTCCTCCTCCATGCTTCACGGTGGGAACCAGGCATGTAGAGTCCATCCGTACAAAGACACGGGGGTTGGAACCAAAGATCTCAAGTTTGGACTCATCAGACCAAAGCACAGATTTCCACTGGTCTAATGTCCATTCCTTGTGTTCTTTAGCCCAAACAAGTCTCTTCTGCTTGTTGCCTTTCTTTAGCAGTGGTTTCCTAGCAGATATTCTACCATCAAGGCCTGATTCACACAGTCTCCTCTTAACAGTTCTAGAGATGTGTCTGCTGCAAAAGGTGGCTACTTTGAAGAACCTAGAATCTGAAATATATTTTCAGTTATTTCACACGTTTTTGTTATGTATAATTCCATATGTTTTAATTCATAGTTTTGATGCCTTCAGTGTGAATCTACAATTTTCATAGTCATGAAAATAAAGAACTCTTTGAATAAGAAGGTGTGTCCAAACTTTTGGTCTGTACTGTATGTGAATCTAGCTTCCATGTTTTTCCAACTTCATCATTAAAACGACGTTGCCCACACACCATCGTTTTTTAAAAATGCTCTAGCAAAGCGCGGTGACGTACAACACGTACGACGGCACTATAAAGGGTGCGGATGACGCCACCCTTGGGGCTGCTTTAGCTGATTCCGTGTTAGTAAAAGACGATTTGCGCTTTTCTGTCTGTTACAGCGTGATGAATGTGCTTACTCCATTATGAACGGTAGTTTTACCAGAACGGGCGCTCCCGTCTCATAACTTGCTTCTGAGCATGCGCGGGTTTTTTAACGTAGTTTTAGCCCACACACGATAATTTTTTACAACCCGAAAAACAACATTGTTTAAAACGTCATTAAAAAATGCAGCATGGGTTCACATTTCTGATTGGATAATTAAATCATTCTCTTCAGAGTCCATGCACGATGGCGCGCTCGTGCACGTGCACGTGAGGAGGCGCGCACGCAAGTGGGGGGTGTGAGGAGCTGAGAACCAGCTGGAGATGAGGCGACCGGCTCTCGTGGAGGAGAAGGAAAGCCAGCAGATTACGCATGCATGCAGCGCAGTACACGCCGGCTAGGGGAAGTGAAGGGACGGCTCTTCGCTCGGTTCACGCTTCCATTTCCCGCTCCGTGCCGGGTCGTGTGAACACGCAGACCACAGCAGTGAGTAAGAACGGCAGATGAGGGGAAGATGAGAGGAGCATACTGCTGAAGAAGTAAGCACGCGGTAACACGAGAGAGGAGGGTGGAAACTTCTACCCGTCCCATCACCATCGCCACCGGAGATAAGGTTGTTTTTGTTTTTATTAATTAATCACCATATTATTATCAGTTGATCATACAGTCTGTGTCACCTCCATGCCCCCAGAGGAACTGGAGAGCGAGGGGGAGGTAAGAAAGGAGACCCCCCAGGGGGGAGAGGATTGAGCATTTGCAAAAGACAATGTTAAAGCATGTAAAGCATTTTTAAAGGGTAGGAAAAAGGAAGAAAAAGAAAAAAGAGACCTTCTCCCCTAGAATTTTGCTTGGAAAAGCTGCGGCAGACACTGCAAATCCTGCTGCTGCAAATCCAAGGTGTATTTTATTCCTAAGATAAGAGCTAAACAGACAATCTGTTAACTGGTAAACTGGACTGTATTACTCTAGGAGCCCTGGGCACTGTAATAGTGGGACCTAGGGAGTATATGAACGGGAGGAGTGATATCTACCTATAACATAAAAAAAAAAAAAAAAAATATCAGCCGTTCGGTAGAAACAAGCTAATAGATCAACGCAGGCAATGTGGTAGATACTCCTCTGTGCTATCGTGTTATTGGACACTTACGCCTTGATAGAAAGAGAGTAGTTGCGTGAGCTTTGGAGGAATTTCTGGAGGGACTTGAAGCCTCTTTTGTTCCAACACATGAAAAGTCGTAAAAACATTTCAAACGCAGGTGGAAATCCAGCGTACACGAGACCTCGACGGCCTGTCCAGTTCACTCCTACCTTCCCAGCCGACTGAGCCTTGGACATATTTAAAGATACACTAAAGATTTATATATCTATGTGTATACGTATGCGTATGTCACACATTGTTATAACTTTGAGCATACAAGGCATCAATCCAGCAGTATACCACGCAACCTCTTAAAATCAAAGCAAATTGCAAACATATGTGTCCATTTTTTTCATTTCTCCCCAATACCAGACCTGGTTCTAAGTACTGTTGGTATTGTTTATTATCCTTCGAAGTATTTATTGGCCTGGGTAGAGGCCGGTCTTAGTGCTAGTGTATTACCCGGGGCTGACTGTGTATGCCTCTCCGAGAAGTCGACAGAGACAGAAAGGCGAAAAATAAACACATAAAGCAAAAGTCACAGTGGGGAATACCCCCATATTATAAACATAAAGGACCTATCCTGTTAAAACTCAGCGGCCAGCATCGATAAAAAGGGAAAATCAACTAAGAGCCCCTCGGAGGTACCGGTCTCCATAATAAAAAGGAAAATATATAATAATAATACTCGGGACTTTATATACTATCCTATACCTTTGCTGTATACTACTATATAAACAGAAAGGGGGAGAAATTCAATCCCACTGAGATTGCTCAAGAAGAGGAGAGATAGCTGGGACGAGAGCAGAAAGGGGACCGTTGTATATGAAGAGGAGGTAGGAGGAAGTCAAGCTGGGGAAGAGAATAAGGAGAAGAGAAAATAACAGTATGAACAGGATGGCAAGTAGTTCTACGAAGGGGGGGACCCCCGAAAACCCCAAGTAACACAAATACAACAAGCTCTATCAGACCATTTATGACTAAAGGGGATAGCCCCAAAATTCAAAGTACACAGGGCACAATGAAACCACCTCAACAAGTAAACAAAGATAAAAAGCTGGAAAATAAGAAACCCCAGCGAAATATCTCTGGAGATTAGTGAGGAAGGCATTACAGAACACAGTCCTGAAAGCAGTAGGACAGAGGAACAATGCACAGACTCGCAATCTCCATCAAAAGGAGAAATGGCAGAGATGTTGTCAAGACTGGAAACAGCGATCAAGAGCGAAATAAAGGAGGAAATACAGAATTTGTGGACAGATCTGGGTCATCTATTCTCTAGAATTGAAACAATGGAAGAGCGAACAGAGAAGCAGGAACAAGAAGTAAAAATATTAAAGGATCAATTAGATCAGACCCAATTGCAACAGAGACTGATCCTATATAAATTAGAAGATCAGGAAAATAGAAGTCGTAGACAAAATTTGAGGATAAGATCAATACCAGAGGAGAGGGGAGAAGATCTTAGGAAAATAATGCAGAAGATATTCAACCCCCTGATGGAAAGACCTGTAGAAGATCAAATAAGGATTGAAAGAGTTCACAGAATTGGGAACCCGCAAAGAGGGAGCTCGGAGCGAATAAGAGACGTCATAATCAGGTTCCGACTATATGAGGACAAGGAAATAGTCTGGAAGAAATTAAGGGGACGGCCCCCGATAGTCCTGGAAGGGACAGAGATCCAGATATTTACAGACCTATCACCAGAGACCCTGGCAAGAAGACGAGCGTTAAAACCACTACTAAAACAGATGATAGAATTGAATATCAAATACAACTGGGGGTTTCCGGCCTGCTAAATTGGGACCAAAGACGGGAGATCTGCAACATTGAGATTCCCGGAAGATTTGGAAGAGTTTTGTAAAAAATTAGATATGCAGATACCGGACTTGCCAGGATGGAGATAGAGTAGGGGAAATTCTGGAAGGAAGGGAGGTTGGGGCCTATCTCACCAAAATAATCAGAAAAAAGAAAAAGGGAAAAATCAAAGATGCCACAAATTAAATGTATATCTTATAACGTGAAAGGTCTCAATAGCCCAACCAAGAGACACAAGGTGCTTAAGGAGCTGAAAGGGTATAGAGCAGACATTTCCTTCCTACAAGAAACCCATATTACTCTAGGATCGAATGTCAGACTATATGCCCCAGACTTTCCCATTTGGTACTATGGAGACACTATCTCCAAAAGAGCCAGAGGGATAGCAATTGGAATTTCAAAAAGGGTACGGTTTGAATTAACTGATAGACTGACAGACCCAGAGGGGAGATTCCTCTTCTTAAATGGAAAACTGGAAGGATTGGAGTGCACCCTAGTAAACGTTTACACCCCAAACATTTCACCGATAAAATTCCTTTTGGGAATACTAGGGAAATTAACAGACTTCAGGAGAGGAAGAATAATTATGGGAGGAGACTTGAACTTGAGCCTAAACCCAAAAATAGACAAGACGTCCCAGACACCGGATGCCCGGAACGTACAGTTAAAAAAACTGAGGGACACTTTACACAGGAATCAATTGATAGATGCCTGGAGAGTCTTCAACCCAGACCAACGTGACTATACATTCTATTCCCCGGTTCATGGGACCTATTCAAGGATAGACCACATACTAGTAGACCATAGGACCTTAGAAATTGTGGTTGAGACAAAAATAGAAACCATGACGATCTCTGATCATGCCCCGATCAGCATTACAATAGACATCCTAGGAAACCAGAGGCCAGATCGTAATTGGAGACTAGACGAACACTTATTAATAGATGAGACTAGTCTAATAAGGATAAAAAAGGAGCTGGAAGAGTATTTCAGGTTGAACGAGTCGGATGAAGTCTCGGCTGCAACACTATGGGACGCACATAAGGCAGTGATAAGAGGGACCCTGATCTCGGAGGGTCTTCCTGCTAGAACAAGAACATAAAAAGGTAGGGAAACAACGGGATCTTTACGTGAATTTGGTCAATAAACGAAACGAACTAAAAGAACTGTTGGACCAAGAAGGAAATTTAACTCTGTAGCTAAGGAAAGATATATGTGGGGGAATAAAACAAATAAACATCTAGCAAGAATGGTGCAAAAAAAGAAATCCAAAAATGATATAGATAAAATCAAAAATGAAAAAGGACAGATGATGCACACAACAAAAGATATCGCGGAAACCTTCAGGGTATACTACGAGAAACTTTACTCGGTGGAACAAAAGAACGGGCAGGAGGGGGAAAAATAAATAAAATCGCAAATTTCCTGCAGGAAGCAGGGCTGCCAAAAATAAGCAGAAGCGAAACATTAGTGATGGATAGACCAATATCGGAAAAAGAGATTAACTTAGCTCTAGCTGGCACGGCCTTAGGTAAAAGCCCAGGCCCTGACGGGTTTACCATATTATATTACAAGAAATGCAGAGAAATCCTTCTACCAAAATTATGCAAATATTTTAATGGATTGGGCAAAGATTTTGGTTTAAGCAGAGAGGCCTCTGAGGCCATTATAACGGTCATTCACAAGGAGGGTAAGGATAGGGGAGACTGCTCAGGATATCGACCAATATCTCTGCTAAATACAGACATAAAACTGTTTGCAAAGGTTTTGGCCGAGAGAGTGAAACAAGAAATGACTAGGATGGTACATCCAGACCAGACAGGGTTTATCCAGGGAAGGGAGGGGAGGGACAATGGAGTGAGAGCTCTATTGATAATTCAAAAAATGAAAGTGACGGGGTCCCCGAGTCTACTCCTGTCGATAGACGCAGAAAAGGCGTTCGACAGGGTAGACTGGGGACTCATGTTACGCACCCTGGAGAAAATGGGGTTTGGACAAAGGATGATGGAATGGATAGCGACCCTCTATCAGGAGCCTAGTGCAAAAATAAAAATAAATGGGAGTCTATCCCAAGCACTGACAATGAAAAATGGAACAAGGCAGGGGTGCCCCCTGTCCCCACTCCTGTGTTTGCTCTCTTTGGAGCCACTCCTGGCCAGGATACGCAAGTGCCCGACATAAGAGGAGTCAAAATAGGGGAGGACGAACACAAACTCTCTGCGTTTGCGGATGATGTCCTCTTCTACTTGACAAATCCTAAGGCCTCAATCCCAAAGTTATTAGATATATGCACGCTATATGGGGAAATATCAAATTTTAAAATCAATGTCGCTAAAACCGAGATCCTGAATATCAACGTCAACCGAAGCGAAGAAAGGGACCTAAAAATGGAATACCGCTTTTCTTGGGTAAAAGAACTTAAGTATCTCGGTATTCTCCTAGCAAAATCAATTAAAAAAATGTATGCGATAAATTTTATCTCCTTGCTAAATGAAATAAGGAAAGAAATTGGGAGGATAAAAGATAGACCAATATCTTGGGTAGGACGAATAAACTTTTGTAAAATGGTAATTTTACCAAAAATTACCTAATAAGTTTCAGATGATACCGATAAGTTTGCCTGGAATACTCTTCTGAGCTCTCAAAAAACAGATCATGGACTTTATCTGGAGAAATAAGAAACATAGAATATCTTTCCAGATTCTTAGACAATCTAAAAATAAGGGGGGACTAGCAGTACCGGATATCAAAACTCTCATACCGGGATGTGTGAACAATGGAGCAGGAAAAACGCCGGGTCATCTGGTATCTGGAACTCCGTGAACTTTTGAGAAATTCTCTGAACTTCCAGCCAATATTTTCTTACTTTCACGCAAGACCAAAATATATGCAGCAGTGTTCCCTGCTCCAGTCCACATCTCCAACAATACTCCGAGTTTTCTGTAGAAAATTTGTGCAACTTTACAGGTGTATAATACCATTGGGACAATAGTTTGTAATTGGATTCCTGTATTTGCGTAGATACTGAGGAGTTTAATGCTAAATAAATTATATGTTTACGCTGAATCGGTGAAAAATTCCTCCCCAGGTCTCTTTCCCATTTACCAATACCTGGTAACACAAAATCCTCCTGTGGGGCATTCAACAATCTATACATCTTAGAGCTCACTCGTTGTGTTGGTTCCTCCTCGTCACAGTAACTCTCAAATTTTGTTAACTGTCGCCGGAAACTGGATGGGTGTCCCAAAGATCTTAAAAAGTGGTTTACTTGTAATGCTTGCCAAAAACTTAACTCATAGTTCCCCCCTACCTTCGTCATTTCCTCCATAGAAGGCCACCCTTCTGTTTGCAGGAAATGTGATACCTGCACCCTGCCCTTTTCTTTTAATTTGTTAAATACTGCTCCTTCTATTCCTGGTATGAAACCTGGATTCCCTAATATAGGGAACAGGGGGGAGTGGCTCGTTGAAAATTTTGGATTTCTGCAGATTTTAGCTACAGTTAGCAACGTTGGGCCAATTATAGGGTGTTTCTTCACCCTGCTTGGTAATATGTTGTAGCACCAAGGAGCCCTACGTAATGCTATTGAGCAAATCTGTTGTTCTATCTCAACCCAACGTTTATAGTCTCTATGCCTACACCAATCTATTAATCTTGTCAAGTGGGCCGCTTGATAATATTTGGCAATATCCGGCACTGCCATTCCCCCAAAACACTTGGGTAACCTCATCACCTCCTTTTTTATCCTTGGTCGTTTCCCTGCCCAAATAAATTTCATCAGAAGGGAGCTCATTTGCCGTAGAAAGGCTGAGGGTATTGTAATCGGCAGGGTCTGAAACAAATACATTATTTTTGGCAGAATACTCATCTTAACTATGTTGTTTCTGCCGAACCATGAATGTAATCCATGTTGCCATTTCTCAAGCAGCAATCTTACTGAATTGAAAAGTGGTGGAAAGTTTATTTTGAAGACTTCCTTGATATTTGCTGGAATCAGGGTACCCAAGTATTTTAACGCAGTCTTCCACTTAAATCCAAAATGTTGTTGTATAATCTTATGCTTCTGAGGTGGCATTGCCACACTCATTGCTTCCGATTTAGCCTGATTTATTTTTAGGTTAGAAAGCTCCCCGTATTTTACAATTTCATTAACCAGATTGGGGAGAGAGACATGTGGGTTTGATATAGAGAATAACAGGTCATCCGCAAAGGCTGTCACTTTATACCTTCCCTCCCCTATCTGTAAACCCTGTATATCCGGATTTAGGCGTACTTTGGTTAATAATGGCTCCAAGGATAGTACAAATAGTAAGGGTGACAGGGGACATCCCTGCCGTGTACCGTTTGTGATTTGAAAACACTTGGAGAATATCCCATTAACTCTTACTGCGGCACGTGGGGATAGATAAAGAATTTAACTCACCACTACTAGCATTAAAAAATAATGATTACTTCGCCCCGGGCAAAACACAGATTGGAGGAAATTGGATAAAGAAGGACACGATGCAATTAAAAGATGTAATCAAAAACGGGCACATAGTAACACTACAAGAATTAAAGGGAAAAAAAAATTATATTGAAATTAACGAATGGAGATATGGCCAGCTAGCCCACTTTATTCAAAAATTGCCGCACCCATTGAGGTCAGGGGAGCAGTTATCTGAACTGGAGAAATTATGCATATCTGAGAAGGTCAAGGGAACTATCTCAAAACTATACAGGATTTTGCTAAAAGTGGATGAGCAGACTGTCCCTCCATTCGTTAAAAAATGGGAGAGGGAACTTGGGTCAAAACGGGATAGGGCCACAATAGAGAAAATGCTGACACTGGTCCACTCCTCGGCGGTAGACAGCCGCACGGCTGAGATGAGCTATAAATGTATGACTGGGTGGTACATGACCCCGGACAAATTATCCAAATTTAAAGACGGACAAACGGGAGACTGTTGGAGGGGATGTGGGCTCCCGGGAACCATGGCCCACCTGTGGTGGAGGTGCCCCAAAGTTGAGGAATTTTGGAAAAAAATCCTGGGATGTATTGAAGAGATCACAAAAGGGAAAGTCAAGCTGGACCCATGGGTGGTACTGTTTCATGGCGGAGAGGAAGGAATCAAAAAATATCGGAAAACCCTAGTTCCACACTTACTAAATGCAGCCAAAAGGATAATACCGAGAAAATGGCAGGAGACAGAATGCCCTTCAATCTGGGAATGGATAGACTCAGTGGAAGAAACCTACAAAATGGAAGAATTGAGAGAAGGAGTGGAGGTCAAAAAAATAAAAATACAGTTCAGGAAAAAATGCAGCATGCTCGGAAAAAAAAAAATTTGTCGTTTTTCAGAAGCCGAAAAAATTATGTGAAGCCCACACACGATCATTTTAAATTACATTTTTTTTAAAACAATGGGGTAGATTCAGGTACGACTTGCGCCGACGCATTTTCGATATGCGCCGCGTAAGTACGGATTTGCGCCCACGCAACGATGCGGATGTCCCAGAAAAAGAGCTACGCCTGAAATGAGGCTTCTTCCTACGGACGTAGTTTCTCTCCGCCGGCGCATTTAATGTGCATTTTTACGCTGGGTGCATCTTGCGCTCTCATTGTTTTCCCTCAGCTAATGAGGAACAAACGCTGATTCACAAACCTGCGCGTGTCAGCCACAGTTTGCGCACAAAGCGCGCAAGCTGTACGGCCAGGGCAAACTTGCTCCTCATAAAAGCAGGGGCAACTTAGCAACAGACGTCCACAGGTCAGCTGGAGAGCAACTACAGCAGCACCAATACGGACGAGCTGAGCAAGCAGAGCACCCACACTTGCAGGACCTCACATCTGTGTGCCAACATGCCAGGGGCAGCTATGGTTCTAGCAATACTACTGAGTGAACCAACTCGTAGGAGGGCACGGGAGAGGATATACCAAGTGCGCAGGAACGTCTTTGGCATGGGGGATTCGGAGGTGTTTCGCATGTTTAGATTCAGCCCTGAAGTCATCCTGGAATTAGCCACAATCCTGCAGGATGACATCACCAGCAAGACACATCGTGGACATGCAGTGGAGCCACTGGTCAAGGTAGTGGCAACACTGCATTTCCTGGCAAGTGGATCTTTTCAACGCACAAGTGGAATTGTAGCTGGGATGTCACAATCTTCCATGAGCAGATGTGTGCACCAGGTTGTCCCCGCAATCCTCAGACGCATGTCCCACCACTTCAAACCCACCCAGAAGGCAGTGACAGATTTCTATCAAATTGCCAGATTCCCACGCACCGTGGGGGCCATTGATTGCACCCATGTGGCACTACGGCCCCCCCGTGACATAGAGCACATATACTGCAATCGGAAGCATTGGCATTCAATCAATGTACAGGTGATAGTCGATGCCCAAGGCCTCATATGGCATGTCCGTGCCAAACACCCAGGGTCCTGCCATGACAGCTTCATATACCGTCAGAGCCCCATCCCAACAGAATTTGAACAGAATGTGTATGGGGACAACTGGCTGGTTGGTGAGTGACATGGGTGTCAGGCATGACTGTCCCCCCCCCCCCTCGCAGACATCACGAGGGGCACATGCATGACTAACAGCCTCCTGTCTTTTCCCTTCCAGGTGACTCTGCATATGCACTGGGACCCCATCTCATGACTCCATTCCAGAACCCCCAAACCCCAGGAGAGGAAAGATACAATGAAGCACACGCACGTACCCGTGCAGTGGTGGAACGCACCTTTGGCCTCCTGAAGTCCCGTTTCCGATGCCTGGATAAGTCTGGGGGGACCCTGTTGTATTCCCCAAACTTTGTGTGCCAGATCATCGGTGCATGTTGCATTCTGCACAACTTCGCTGTGAGAAAGGGCCTGCAGATTGACATACGTGATGACCTGACCCCCCAACCACACAATCCCCCCCTAAGCAACTCTACCCGTCTGCTGAGGGAAGAGCAGTCAGGAGTTGTCTCGTGGAACGTCTCTTTGCACGTTAAACACACACATTAATCATGTCACAAGTAGAATGCACGCGTGCACACCACTGTGGTCCCTACTCCCTAGCACACACACCCCACATCCACCAAAAATTGGATTAGACCCAAGGATACAGCATGGTACTAGGGAGCAGCAACGCCGCGCCAAGGCTCCAATTATGTTGCTGTACATTCACACGGCAGAGGGTGACACCCCTTTGCCAGCAGGAGTGACACCCCCCCCCCATTCACACACCAGTCACACTGTAGTATACACTCCTCACCGTGTGTAGGGACCACAAAATAAACAAGAAAACTCAAACTTTGAGCATAAAAATGAAACAAAAAAGCTCATAATCGGAGCATATTAAAAATAAAATAAACAAGCTCATAATCTGAGCAGAAATCTAGATTCCAAAAAAAATTATGAGCCGCAGGAAAATCCTCATCTTTTCCTTTTGGACATCCTGGTGCCAAGGGTGCCCCGGCTCTGGCTCCTCAGTTGGCGTGGTGGAGCCTGGGCTGAGGATGGAGCCTGGGGTGGGGATGGTGCATGGGGTGGGGATGGAGGGGGGGAGGAGCATCATCCCCTACTTGCTCACTCCTGGCAGGTGGTGCCTGCCTGCCCTCCATGGCGTTGGCCAGACGGGTGAGGACAGAGTTAGTCTGTGCCAGCATCCGAAGCTGCCGGGTGGTATTATGCTGCTGGTGCCGCCGGGTTAGTCTCCCCTCCTCCCACACAGCGGCAGTGTTGGCCTCTACCGCCCCTGCCAACCTGCTCACCTCCGCTGTGAGCAATGCTGTGGCGGCCTGCTGCTCCACCATGCAGGTGACCATCGCCACACTGTTTGAGCTCACTTCCTGCAAGCTCTCTGTATCTTTTTTGCCCAGATCCGCATGCAGGGTGAGGGCCTGCTGTACTGAGGAGGAGGAGGAGGCAAGGCTGTCCGCCACCCGCCTCAAGTCTCCCACCATGGCCCCTATATGGCGTGTCTGCCGGCCCTGTTCCTCCTGCAGCCCTTCTTGTAGGCCTGAGGGTACACCCCTCGTTTTATATAGAGCCTTCCTGGGAGGAGAGGCTGGGGCCCATACTGAGGAAGAAGACGGGGAGGGGGCTGCCCTGGTGGGAGGGACACTGGAGGGGGATGACGTGATTGTCGGGGAGGTGGTGGGGAGGTCAGGGATGGTGGGATTCTCCTCGAGGTAGATGGAGTCCTCCTGGTGGAGGTCAATAGACTCCTCCACCACTACCTCCTCCATTGATGGCCTATGGACGCTCTCCTTCTCCACCAACATGCCCAGTATTTGCATGGGGGCTGACTGGACCCCATGATGATGTGGGGATGGCGTGGGTCGCCCTGCAGCCGACGATGGCCCAGCTTCATCCTCAACATCTGTGGATGACAAAAAAAAACATGTTGGTGGACCCACACACTTGTCACGTGTTCCCTTCTACCCCCTCCCATGATACACACCAAATAGGAGATAAAACACACTTACCTGTCCCCAAGTCCCCAACAGTGGAGTCATATCCTGGGACTCCCTCCACCTGCTCCTTCGCCAAACATTGCGCTATAACCTCCTCCTCCGCAGTTAAACGCAATGGGCAGGCTGGTCCTCCTCCCGTGCCCCTGGCATGTTTGCGGATTAGGACAAGTTTGTCATGGACCCGACGCCGCATGTCATTCAGTTTCTTCTGAATCTCCTCCCATGTCCTCTCCTCATTCCCAATGGCATTTATGTCCAGGGTGATGGATACATATATTGCCCTCCTTTGGGCTGTGCTTGTATTTTTACGCTGGGCACCATACAGGGCAGCATCATACTTGGTCAGTGCCGCCAGCATGACCTCCATCTCCGTGGAATTAAAATTATTCTTCCTCTTTTTTACCCTCTGAGGAGGTGCCATAGCAAATTTGGGGCAAAATTACCTTGCTCAGGGGGGGGGGTGAAAAAAGCAGGATGTAATTTTGCGCAGGACGTGCGCATGTCTGCCCCTATTTATTTGCTCAGCGTAAGCAGGTGGGCCGGCGTAGTCCAGGAAGTAGGACAGGCGTAGTTGCACGAATGCGCACATGGAAGCGTTCGATCTGCGCATGCTCCGTCGAGGATACGCCGGGCGTAAGCCACTGCTGAACGGTCAGCCCAACATTTGCATAGGGGCACACCCACTTTCACTTGCGCCGGCTTGCGCCCTCAAATTTACCTTACGCCGGCGCAAAGTAACGCGAAAAGGCATCCTGAATCAGGTGGAAACCTCACACGATTGCGCCAGCATAGCGCAATTGAGATGCGCTGCGCATGCATAAGAATGCGCAAATCTACCTGAATCTACCCCAATGTTTTTTCTCTTCCGTTCATGGACGTACACAGCAGCATTGACCTTGTAGTTATATATCCTTCCTTTCAGGAGAGACTTAGGCAGAAAAAACAGCACTTCAAGTTTTAAAACACTTCTCTCAGTAGAGCACCTCCCAGGGGGAGGGTCCCCCGGGTACATCCCACTCTCTGCATCATGCAGCCCCAGTTTTTTTCTGCCTAACGTTAGGAGAAGACATGGCTCCTCTGGGCCCATGTGCTCTGGAGGTTTTTAGGCGATTTTATTTTGCTTCTATTTTATTTTTTCCTGCAATTTTGGATCCTGGGATCTACAATCAGCTGCCGACTGGGTGACAGGCTGGATCTGCGATCCTTGTAGTCCCCCCATGTTCGGCCATCAAGCGTGTGCTGGCCTTTAGCTACGCGCTGGGTCGTCCACAACATGCCCCATTGCTCCAGGGGTGGCCAGTGAGATATATGCTACAGGGCACACATATGACCCGTCTCTATGGCTGAGTCACAGTGTTCTGGGCCGACAGCCATGCCGTTAGCGGACGTTGGTTCTGTCTGGAATGCCTCCAGCTGGTGGTCGCAGGACGGGTAAGTAGTATCCCCTTGCCTTGGAACGGTGGTTCGGCTGGTGCATTCCTGGGGAGGTCAATCGAGGGTCCGCCATGCTTTCCTCTCTCCCTTCCTCTCCCTCCTTCCCCGCTTTCTTGGTGGCAGCCGTGAGGTGGGGGGGTCCCTGGGGGGCTCCGTTACTACCGGGGGGCTGCGCTGCTGCAGGGTGCTGTTTTTTTCCTGTCCTTTATGATGCCGTGTGTGCTGGAGGGGGGCCTGCATTGCCTGGTGCTTTACTGTGTTCTGCTGTGTTTGTCACTGTGTTTTTAAAACACGTGTATGGCCGCCATTTTGCCGGTGACGCGCCTCTATTGACTCGGCGGACATTTTCTTGTAGCCCGCATGCTGTTTTTTCTGCATGTCGACGGCCATCTTGGAAAAGTTTTTGCCTCTAGTGACCAGAATAAGGGCGCCAAACGCCCTCAGCACACTTCCTGAGGGACGGCACAACACGGACAGCGTTCTCAGCTTCTCAGCAGCACTACAGCCTGGTCGGGTGGTGAGTCCTCTGGGGGGGTCCCCTGCTCTCTGTTGCAGCTAGGAGGGTGGCCTGTGGGTCCTGCCTTGCAGTACAAGGGCGGCATATACAGTGGGTCAGCATGGCATTGAAAACCGGAGGCTTCTACCCCAAGCATGCCAGAGTTAACCCTTAGTGCCCCTGTTCCTGCGGCCTCGGTGGATGCTATAACGGCAGTCCTTGAGGCGTTTGTTGGCAGGATTAAGGCGGCGAGTGACCAGAAGGGGGGTAAAAAGCGCCCCCTCCCTACGCCTTCTTCTGGGGATGTCTCTGACACGGAATTAGGCCCCGTTTATGCGTCTGGCCCTGGTTCCGTCATGTCAGATGATGTAGGCTTAGGATGACTCTGCTTCAGGGTCAGCGCATGATAAGAAATTTGTTGGAGCTCTTATCACTACGGTGCGGGATACACAAAAACTTGAGGATTTGGCGGAGGCATCAGACATGCTGGTCCCTTTTGGGTTCCGCAAGCCACCCCGCACCGCGAAAGTGTTTCCTTGTGTTCCATATCTGGACAAACTGTTGTACAAGAAATGGGATTGGCCGCAGAAAGTTTTTGCTGTTCCAAAATAATTTGCGGTCTGTTATCCTTTTGAGGAGGACTTTTTTTAAAAGTGGATCTCCCATCCGTCAGTGGACCCCCCTGTGTCCAGACTGAACAAGGCTACCACGTTACCTGTGGAAGGGGCTCCCACTTTTAAGGACCCCGCAGATAGGAGAACCGAGGCTGTGGCCCGCTCCATGTTCACAGTGGTGGGGTCAGCGGTGAGACCGGTTTTGGCCGGGGCTCTGGTGTCGCAGACACTTAACGAATGGGCAAAGTCTTTGCTGCAGGAGCTGGAGGCGCAGAATGCTTCTGAGACCTGTGTGGACCTGGCCGACCAGTTGGTGCAGGGCCTAAAGTTTGTCTGTGAGTCGGCCCTGGGTACGCTTCCCTTGCTCTCCAGGGCCTCCGTCTACGTGGTGGTGTTACGCCGCCTTGTATGGCTGAAGTGTTGGTCTGCGGACCAATCTTCTAAAAAGGCCTTGGTGGACTTACCCTTTAAGGGTGAGCGGCTTTTTGGGGCGTCCCTGGATGACATCATAAAGGATGCCACAGGCGGTAAGAGCACTCTGCTCCCGCAATCTGGAAAGGGTAAGGAGCCTCAAGGGCCCTCCTTTACTACCCCCAAGCGTTTTTTCACCCGCCAAGTGCGGCATGAAAACGTTTTGCCCACCAAACAGATTTTTTCCCTCCAACCTCCGGCTTCCTCCGGATCGCCGGAAGGATCTGTCAGGGGCTGTCCAGGATCTGCTGGTCAGGGGAGTGGTTGTACCGGTTCCCTCAGCGGAACGGTTTCAGGGGTTTTACTCCAATCTGTTTGTAGTCCCCAAGAAGAAAGGGGTCCATCCAATCCTGGACCTCAAGGCCCTCAATTGTTTTGTCAAAGTGCAAAAGTTCAGGATGGAATCGATAAGCTCAGTAGTAGCAGCACTCCATCAGGGGGATTTCCGAGCATCCTTGGATATCAAGGACATGTACCTACATATGCGCAAAACACCAGAGATTTCTGCGTTTTGCGGTCGGAGAGGACCATTTTCAATTTGTGGCCCTTCCGTTCGGCCTGGCCTCGGCACCAAGGGTTTTCACTTTTCACCAAGGTGCTCGCTCCGATTCTGGCCCTGCTGAGGCAGCGCGGGATCGCTATCATAGGATACCTGGACGACCTTCTTCTGAGAGCTTCTTCAAGCTCAGAATTAGAAGAAGACGTGTCTATCACCTGTCAGGCTCTCCGAGAATTCGGTTGGCTATTGAATACCCAGAAGTCAGTACTGGTACCGTTTCAGCGACTGGAATACCTGGGGTTAGTCCTGGACTCCTCAGAGGCAAGAGTTTTTTCCTTCCAACCGAAAAACTACAGACACTGTAGTCTGCGGTGCAGCGGTTGACAACCCAGAAATGGGCGTCGCTTCGCTTTTGCATGAGAGTGCTGGGTCTGATGGTGGCCAAGACGAAGGAAGCTTGTCCCAACGTGACAGAATCTCTTTTTGCAACACTCGAGTGTGAAATTGGGCATACGGCACTGCCTCGAAAGATCAAGGCAGTGCCGTATGCCCAATTTCACACTCGAGTGTTGCAAAAAGAGATTCTGTCACGTTGGGACAAGCTTTCTTCGTCTCTGGATTACCAGATTCAGGTGAGTCGACTGGTCAAGTGTGGTGTGGTGGCTGACATCTCCGGTACTTCCGGCCGGAAAGTCGTTTCTGCCGTGCCATTGGACAGTGGTCATGACGGATGCCAGCCTCTACGGCTGGGTGGATGTCTGGGGTGTCCAGTCAGCCCAGGGGCGCTGGACTCAGGAGGAGTCCCGCCTACCAATCAATGTACTGGAGCTTCGAGCGATCAAGTTGTGTCTCTCCAAGTGGTCTTTGGGTCTACAGGACCGACCAGTCAGGATCCAGTCCAACAACGCCACGGCCGTGGCGTATGCCAATCATCAGGGGGGCACACGGAGCTTGGCTGCAGCGACGGAAGTCGCGCACATCCTCCGGTGGGCCGAAAGGTACGTTCCGGCTCTGTCGGCCGTGTACATTCTGGGGGTGCTGAACTGGCAAGCCGACTACCTAAGTCGCCAAACGCTAGACCAAGGAGAATGGTCGCTACACCCGGAGGTGTTTCAGAGTCTGTGCCAAAGATGGGGCACTCCAGAAGTGGACTGTGATAGATTGTAATAATGCCTATTTTTGAGTTAAGCTAATTTTTTATTAGAACCACTAATAAGGTTTAGTATTTGTTATATATTAATATTGTTTCTATATTGTTGTTTTTATATTGTTTTATTGTATATACGCATGTGTGAAATATATGTATCACAACAAAGGTTTATTTTCCTTAAAGAGTTTATATCAGGAATGATATATAATGATATATAATGATTTAAAGTTATGAATCCAGCATTATACAAAGACTTTTTATCAAGAACAGATGTGCTCAGCCTTCCCATTCCCCTTCTACACACTTTGAGGCTTGTGAGGACATTCAAGAGGAAGTTCTCCCATCCCCCCCCCTTGTATTTCCTGCCTCGATTCAAGAGGAAACTGACTTTGGGCCCCTCATGTTTCCCCCCCCCCTTAAAGGAATTTATGTCTCAAGACTGTTTGTACCTTATATGGCAAACCCCTTGCATCTTGCCTTACTGGATGACTAAAAGAAATTCTAAATTGTGTAATCATCTGATTGGACTGGGCAGCATGCCCAAACATGGACTTCCATTTCTTACCCATGTGTATGGACATTGAATAACATATGACACAGACGTCACAGGGTGAATGGGTGGTACTGAGTAATCAGTGGGTGTTTCTGTTTAACCACTTAAGCCCCGGACCTTTAGGCAGCTAAATGCCCAGGCCAGGTTTTGCGATTCGGCACTGCGTCGCTTTAACAGACAATTGCGCGGTCGTGCGACGTGGCTCCCAAACAAAATTGGCGTCCTTTTTTCCCCACAAATAGAGCTTTCTTTTGGTGGTATTTGATCACCTCTGCGGTTTTTATTTTTTGCGCTATAAACAAAAATAAAGCGACAATTTTGAAAAAAATGCAATATTTTTTACTTTTTGTTATAATAAATATCCCCCAAAAACATATATAAACTTTTTTTTTCCCTCAGTTTAGGTCGATACGTATTCTTCGACCTATTTTTAGTAAAAAAAATCGCAATAAGCGTTTATCGATTGGATTGCGCAAAAGTTATAGCGTTTACAAAATAGGGGATAGTTTTATTGCATTTTTATTAATTATTTTTTTTTTACTACTAATGGCGGCGATTAGTGATTTTTTTTCGTGACTGCGACATTATGGCGGACACTTCGGACAATTTTGACACATTTTTGGGACCATTGTCATTTTCACAGCAAAAAATGCATTTAAATTGCATTGTTTATTGTGAAAATTACAGTTGCAGGGGGCGCTGTAGGAGTTGGGGTTCATCTAGTGTGTGTTTACAACTGTAGGGGGGTGTGGCTGTAGGACTGACGTCATCGATCGAGTCTCCCTTATATAAGGGATCACTCGATCGATACGCCGCCACAGTGAAGCACGGGGAAGCCGTGTTTACACACGGCTTTCCCCGTTCTTCAGCTCCGGGGAGCGATCGTGACGGAGCGGCTATAAACAAATAGCCGCGCCATCGTCAAGGATCGCTCCCCGAGGGAACCCGACCGCCGCATGTAGCGGGGGGGGGGGGGGTCCCGATCGGACCCCCCACTCGCTAGAAGGCAAGGACGTACATGTACGCCCATTTGCCTGTAGACGTACATATACATGCGGCCCTTTCTACATTCTAACGCAAGAAGAGCTGTGTCTGTGTGTGTGTGTTTGTCCCTCTTCTTATTTCAACAGATTGGGCCAGCAGAACATTGCAAGCTTCTCCTGTTTTTAAGGGAAATTTAACCTTGACAGTTGGCGCTCAACATGCTTATTTTGGACTTGAGGCAGGACTGCGCTGACCTGCAAGAAGCTGGCTGAGAATTGAGGGACCGTCTAACATTGAATGGGGCGTCATGAACCCCTAAAAACATGGTAAGTGCGAGTTTTTGACTCCCTGCTTTGTGTTGATTCGATTTAGACACCCTCTGTTTCCATACAGCTACGTCTGCAAATTCCGAGCCTTTGCAAAGACGGTATTTATTCTTGTCCAAAACTTTTTTAACCTCCTGAGACCCGTGCTATAGCCGAATCACGGCTACAGCGCGGATCTAAAAATCCAACTAGACGTCAATTGACGTCCGCCCCTTTGGCCATGACTAAGCACTAGTTTAGAGTGCGAAACACGTCGGCTGTCCTGTCTTGTGGTTGCGGTGACTGTACATGTTCAGTTGAAAATAAAGACAACTTTCTTTTAAGTTATTCCGGAGTGCGGCTGTCCATCTTCTTTCTCCTATTTCTATTGCTACGTGCATCGCCAGCACCTTGGTAATCCAACCGTCCTTGATTGTCTACAGGACTCACCTGGAGCGGTGGAAATCTCTTTCCGCCCCTTTGGGCGTTCCCCGCAAGCGCTCCAGAGCGCGCAGCGGGGAAACTCTGTGTTGGCCGTGTCCCTTGGACACAGTCAATTACAGATCGCCGCGAACGGCCAATCAGAGTGGCCGTTTGCCATGCGATCTGTGTGGCCAATGAGAGATGATCTCATATGTAAACATATGAGATCATCTCTCATTGCCGGCTCACACAGAGACAGCGTCCTGTCTCTGGAGAGGAGACCGATCTGTGTCCCTTGTACATAGGGACACAGATCAGTCACCCCCCCCCCAGTCACCCCCCTTCCCCCACAGTTAGAACACTATGCAGGGAATACATTTAACCCCTTCCTCACCCCCTAGTGTTAACCCCTTCAATGCCAGTCACATTTATACAGTAATTAGTGCATATCTATAGCACTGATCGCAGTATAAATGTGAATGGCGCCAAAAATGTGTCAAAAGTGTCCAATGCGTCAGTCCCAATAAAAATCGCAGATCGCCGCCATTTCTAGTAAAAAAAATAATAATTCTGCCCCCTATTTTGTAGGCGCTATAACTTTTGCGCTTCTTGCGATTTTTTTTTTTTTTAATCAAAAAAATGTAGAAGAATACGTATCGGCCTAAACTGAGAAAAAAAAATGTGTTGTTTTTTTTTTAATTGGCATATTTATTATAGCAACAAGTAAAAAATATTGTATTTTTTTTCAAAATTGTCGCTCTTTTTTGTTTATAGCGCAAAAAATAAAAACCGCACAGGCGATCAAATACCACCAAAAAAGGACGTCAATTTTGTTTGGGAGCCACGTCGCACGACCGCGCAATTGTCAGTTAAAGCGATGCAGTGCCGGAAGCTGAAATTTCACCTGGGCAGGAGGGGGGTATATGTGCCCAGTAAGCAAGTGGTTAAAGAAAAAAAGTGAACCCGTAGGCTTGCATTGCTTTGCTGTGATGTTAAATATATGTTCTGTTGTGTCCTATGTTCTATGTTACCTTGAATGTGGTGATTGTCTGTATGAGGGGGGCCTGGCACAGTTTCCTTATCTGGGAACAGTGTGGTAAGCGAGGGTGAAGAGTCAGAACGATTTAAAGAGGGCGGACCGAGAGATTCGCAGTAGCCTTGTCGTATTTCACAGGTGCCCTGCCACGCTGCATGTGTATTTCAAATTCCCCCAGTACAGATGGTGCGCAATCTATTATACATACAAATGTGTGCTGTGGAGGTCAAATTCTCCTTGCACACAACGATTTAGAGAGGGCGAAAGAGTCGCAGCTGCCTTGTCGTTTTGTGTGAACAAGGAGAAGGTTTTTTTTGAGGCCCGGACAAATTTGTGTAGATAATATTTATCCCTTAATGCAGACATTGTCACTGATATTTTAACTGTCTGGTGCTTAAAGCGGGAGTTCACCCATTTATTAAATTTTTTTTTTCTCCCCTTAGATTCCTGCTCGTTCGGTCTAGGGGAATCGGCTATTTGTATTAAAATATGAGCAGTACTTACCCGTTTTCGAGATGCATCTTCTTCCGTCGCTTCCGGGTATGGGTCTTCGGGAGCGGGCGTTCCTTCTTGATTGACAGTCTTCCGAGAGGCTTCCGACGGTCGCATCCATCGTGTCACTCGTAGCCGAAAGAAGCCGAACGTCGGTGCGGCTCTATACTGCGCCTGCGCACCGACGTTCGGCTTCTTTCGGAAAATCGTGACGCGATGGATGCGACCGTCGGAAGCCTCTCGGAAGACTGTCAATCAAGAAGGAACGCCCATTCCCGCAGCCCATACCCGGAAGCGACGGAGAGGATGCATCTCCTAAACGGGTAAGTACTGCACATATTTTAAAACAAATAGCCGATTCCCCTAGAGAAAACGAGCAGGAATCTAAGGGGAAAAAGTGCCCTCTAAGGGTGAACCCCCGCTTTAAAGTTATACTAATTGTGCGTCTGTGTCTATTGTTAATTGTATGTTATATTCTAACTTGTGCCTAAACTGCTTTCATCTCCCTTTTGAATAGACCTTTCTTGTCAGCACTTTCAAACACCCCATTCTCCCCCCCCCTCTCTCTTCTTCTGTAGCCTGCCTTAATAACCGTTTCCTTGCTGGCTGCTGCAAAACTCCCTCTTCTCTTCACCCTCTTTCTCAGCAGCTCCGAATCACCCCCCTTCCCCTTCCTTAGTTAACTCTTTCTGAGCTGGACAGTAATTAATCCTAGCTTACTCTACTCTTTTTCTGAGCTGGACAGTAATTAATTCCCTCTCTTTCTATCTAGCATACTTAACCCTTTGTTTGACTGGAAAGGAATTTTCTCTCATCCTTTCTCCCCTTGTTCCCGCCTGTTTCTATTCACCCCCCCCCCCTCTTTCCTTAGTTAACTCTTTCTATGCTGGGAAAGTAATTAATTCTCTGTCTTTCTCTGTAAGCATATTTAATGTTTCTCTCTTTTTATGCTGGAAAGCAATGTGTTTGACTGAATAGAAATCTATCAAACTTCCGTCCTCTTTCTTTTTTTCCCTACCGGCTTCTAACTAATCTGCTGTCTCGCAACCCCATCGCTTTTTTCTTCATATTAATCCTCTCCTTGCCAGTCTGGAGGGAACACGTGGTTAATCAATTACTTTTTTTTTGAGAAACAAGCGCTGGTTGCCCTTTATTTCTGTATATCTATATATGTACATGTATCTGGCTTTTCTTGTTGTATATATCAACTGCTGTTGTTTTTTTTTTTTTGATTTACAGAAGTTTGAAGGTTTTTTTCTTTCTTTTTTTTTTACTTTTTACTTAACCCCTCTCACCCCCCTCCCCCTCTCCTCTCCTCCATTTATTTTTTTCCCGCCCCTTCTTCTTCATCCTCCATCTTGCTTTTTTCTTTAATTGCCCCTCCCCTTCTTCTTCCTTATCCTCCATCTTGCTTTTTATTGCCCCTCCCCTTCTTCTTCATCCTCCATCTTGCTTTTTCTCCAACTTGCTTTTTTCTTTAATTGCCCCTCCCTTTTCTTCACCTCCATCTTGTCAATCCCTTCCCTGCTGAAACACCCCTCTCACCCCCCCCTCTCCTCTCCTCCATTTCCTTTTTTCCCTGCCTTTTTTTGTTCACCTCCATCTTGTCAATCCCTTCCCTGCTGAAACACCCCTCTCACCCCCCCTCTTCTCTCCTCCATTTCCTTTTTTTTCCCGCCTTTTTTTGTTCACCTCCATTTTGTGTTTTTTTTTTATTATTGTCAACCCCTTCACTGCTGAAACACCCCTCTCACAATCCCCCCTCCTCTTCTTTACCTTAGTTACCTACCTCTCTTTCTTTTTGACATTCTCTCCTGTTCTGCATAATTAATATTTATGTTGGGGAGCTGGATTTTGGCCCGTTACTAGTGCATTTACTGGGAAAGGGTTGAGAATGGGTCCCCGGCTCACTAGGCCAGCTGAGGGTACACTAGCCTATGACCTTGTGCTTCAGCGGGAGGGACAGCAGGGCGTGAAAGGCTGGAGAAAGTTAATGAAGCTTGCCAATTTTTCTGGTAGTGGTGGCAGTCTTCAACCAGAACAATGGAGAATCTTGTTAATTGAAAAGAAGGGCTTGTTGGCTAATAGTAATTTGTTTTCAGCAGCGGAAGCTTGACTTCGTGTTGCACGAGGTCTGATGGATGAGGGGTGGGTGGAACAGGAAATGCAGAATAAGGAGGGGCTGATGTATGTATACCACAAAGGTAAAATCCTGCCCCCTCCCTATGAGGGTGGCCCCAACTGGGTGTGTAAGGAATGTGGGAGAAACATTTTAATAATGCCCGGTTAGCAAGCAAGGTCTCATATAACTCAGGGGTTGTGTTTTGTGAACAGCTACAGGACTGGGATAGGGGTAAATTAGCAGATCAGGCCACTAGCATTCAGGATGTGACACAAGACCCGACGGAATCAGTGGAAAAGTTTTACATGAGACTCACTAGGATTTTCTATACATACCAAAGCTCATTATCAGATGCTGTCAAGTGCTTTTGTCGCAGGTTTGAAAGAACCGATACGGAAGGGACTGATAGTGGCCCATCCAGAGTATAGGAAATTATCCTTAGACGCCTTATTGCCTGTTGCAAGAGGTCTGGAAGTACAACAACCACTCCCAGAGGTGACACCCCTAATGACTAACTCCCGCCTAACCGCTGGCTGTAGCTCCCGCCCAACCACTACCTGTGTCTCCCGACCCCCCACTGGCTGTGGCTCCCAGCCAGCCCCGGAAAGCCCATATTATTTGCTTTAATTGCGGGATTCAGGGTCACTTCAGGAGGGATTGTAGGGCCCCCCAACAGCCTAGAAGATGCCCCCCCAGTATGACCGTGGGTATGATTGGAACCAGGACTCCAGGTATGATTGGAACCAGGACTCCAGGTATGGTCAGTACCCGGACTCCAGGTATGATCAGTACCCTGACTACAGGTATGACCAGCGCCCAAATGCCAGGGCTTTTCCTCCTCCTCCTCCTCCTCCCCGAGGGGAGCGCCCTCAACCCATCGAATAGGAAAACGGCAACCCTGTGTCTTCTGCCTCCTTCCCTTCCGATAATGGCCATCACAACCCGGTCAGGGGCAGGTCCTCTAGCAAATATTTTGATTCCTATAGAGGGCCGCCCCACCAAATTTATTGTGGACACAGGGGCTTGTCGTAGTGTCATTCAGGAGGCAGAAATCCCTGACCCATCCTACTTATCCTCTATAGATGTGTCCTGTGTGGGTGTGGACGGTCAGTCTCGGTCCAGCCCCCTCACGAGACCTCTACAGGTGGGTACTACCCCCGCATTGTTGGCAAGATTTGTGGTTTCGAACACCTGTCCCCTCAATCTTTTGGGGGCGGATGTTCTTTCCAGGCTTCAGGCCTCCATTTTGTATAATGCTGATGGGTCCATCTCCGTGTCCACTGCCCTGAGTGAGGGTGACACGTCAGCATTATGTTCCCTCCCCATCCTGATGTCCCTGCAGGTTACGCCAGAAGCTATCCCTGACCATTTCCTTGATCAAATACCTTCCTGCCTCTGGTCCACTGGCCCGGAGGATGTAGGTAGGTTGTCAGTTCCCCCGGTGGTAGTCCTTCTCAAACCAGGAACTGTTCTTCCCAGAAGGGCACAATACCCCCTCAAACCTGTCCAGACTCAGGCGATTACTGAGCAAATTGAAGTTTTGTTGGGGAATGGTGCCCTGATACCCTGTAATTTCCCTTGCAATACCCCTTTGTTTCCTATTAAAAAGAAGACCCCCAAGGGTCACCCGGATAAGTTTCGGTTGGTACAGGATCTTAGAGCAGTGAACGAGGCCACCGTTTTGGAGACGCCACTTGTCCCCAATCCGCACACTCTTCTGTCAGGGGTTCCCCCATCTGCAAAGATTTTCACTGTCATCGATTTGGCAAATGCCTACTTTAGTGTCCCATTGGACCCCTCCTGCCAGTACTTGTTTGCCTTCACTCATGCCTCTAAACAGTATACCTGGGGTGTTCTACCTCAAGGCGCACAGAACTCGCCCAACCAGTTTACCAAGGCCATGTCCCTCATCCTCTCCAACTGGCCTAACCCCCACCCGGAACTGGTTGTGGTCCTCCAATATGTGGATGACTTGCTCGTCTGTGCCCCCTCTCAGGAAACAGCGGAACAATCTTCTGTGAGCCTTCTGGTGTACCTAGCTCAACAAGGATGCAATGCCTCAAAAGAGAAATTACAGTGGTGCGAAGAGCACCACTGTAATTTCTCTTTTGAGGCCTTGTCTTCCTGGGACATTGCATATCTCATGGCGCGAAGCACATTACGCAACAACGCGTTGAAGCCATCCAAGCCATTTCGCCCCCCAGTAGCGCCAAGGCCCTACATGCTTTTTTGGGACTGATCTCTTATTGCAGAGCCTGGATACCTGTGGCTTCCCTTCTCATGCAGCCACTATATGACAACCTGCCATGTGTCCCCTTTGCACTGTCTGAAGAAGCACTTACTAACTTTTACCTTTTGAAAAAGGCGATCAGCTCTGCTCCTGCACTCGGTCTCCCTGACTATGAAAAGCCCTTTTGCTTGTTTATTTCTGAGACCCAGGGCCACGCTTCAGTGGTGCTGACACAAAGTTATGGACTCCATAACCGCCCCATTGGTTACTATTCTGCCCGCCTGGACTCAGTTGCTAGAGGAGGCCCATCCTGTCTCCGAGCTGTTTTTGCTGCCCAGGCCCTGTTGGACAAAACTTCTGATATTGTTCTGGGTTATCCCCTACAACTGCTTGCCCCTCACGATATCTCTGCCATCTTGAATCAAGTGCAGCCCAAGCATATTTCCTCTGCCTGTCACCTCCGGTTGCAATGCTCTCTACTCCTGCCTGACAATGTCACACTGCTTCGATGCCAGCAGCTGAACCCTGCTACCCTTCTTCCTCTTGTCCAAGGGGGGAATCGTGATATGTCTCTAGACGAACAGGAAGAAGAGAACACAGACTTACCTGCTCCTACCTTGGATGAATATGAACATGATTGCTTTGAACTCATGAAGGCGGAAACCACCCATCTACCCTCTGTCCTGGATTCACCGATCCCAGATCCTCAACTCACCTTGTATGTTGATGGCTCCAGATTTGCAGATTAATTTGGCAATTACCATACAGGTTATGCGGTTACCACAGAGACTACAGTTATGAAAGCCGCCTCGCTCCCAGCATCCATGTCTGCTCAAGAGTCTGAGCTCTATGCCCTTACAGTAGCCTGCCAGATTGCATAAGGACGAACAGCAAACATCTATACTGATTCGCGGTACGCACTGGGCATCGCCCAAGACTTTGGGGTGATATGGAAGACTCGAGGCTTCTTGACGACAGCTGGTACCCCAGTGAAGCATGGCAAAGCAATGGATGCGCTCCTGACAGCACTCCAACTCCCTGAACAAGTAGCAATACTCAAGATTAAAGCCCATGGAAAGAGAACCACACCAGAAGCCAGAGGAAACTACCTTGCCGATGAAACAGCAAAACAAGCAGCCATGACCCCTTTAGAGGCTCAAGCCACAGACTTCGTGGGGATATACCATCCACAGCCAGAAGCGGTGCATAAAGACCTACTCAAAAAGACTCAAACAGACGCTGCAGACCAGCCTAGCATGCAATCTCGGAAGGCTGGAGAAAACCCCCCAGAAACATTCAGCCAGACCACTCTACCCCTTCCAGAGGATACAGATCGACCACATACAAATGCCAAAGAGTGGTAGATTTGAGTATGCCCTGGTGGTAGTAGACATGTTCTCAGGATGGCCCGAGGCTTATCCAGTTGCAAATCAGACAGCGAAAACCACAGCTAAAAAGTTACTTTTGGAGGTGGTTTGTAGATATGGGGTACCCGAGGTGATAGAAAGTGATCAAGGTCCTGCATTCACTGCTACAGTTACAAAAGAAAAATGGAAGGCCCTAGGTACCACATGAACGTTTCACACACCTTATCATCCTCAGAGTAGTGGGAAGGTGGAAAGAATGAACCAGACACTTAAAACCGGAATGTTGAAAATGGCCAAAGACACAGGTCTGTCCTGGCCTGAAAGTTTGCCAATAGCCTTGTTCAGTGTACGGTACTCCCCGAGAGGGAAGCATTTTTTGTCCCCTTTTGAAATCTTGTTTGGTACAGCTCCTAGGTTAGGTTGTTATTACCCACAACAGTTGCAATTACAGTCTGATACTTTGGTAGATTATGTGACGGCTCTTGCCAAAGAATTAACTAATATCCATGCACAAGTATTTTCTTCCATTCCAGACCCTGATTTAGATACCGGTACTCACAGTATACTTCCTGGTGATTGGGTGATGGTTAAGAAGTTCCTTCGAAAACATTCTCTAGAGCCAAGATATGATGGTCCATTCCAAGTGTTGCTGACAACAGCTACTTCAGTAAAGTTGGCCGGAAAGAACACTTGGATACACGCATCCCATTGCAAAAAGGTTTCAGTTCCTGAGGACTGTGCACCACCCGCATCAGAATGAAGTTATATATCCTTCTTTTCACAGTGACAATTGTGTACACACAGGAGGTGGCTATTAGAAAAACAGAACAAATGATGCAATTTTGGTATAATTCATCAAACACACATGTGGCTACCTTTGTATTTGATTACTGTGATTTATATCTTCCTGGTCCTCCAGATATGGTGAAGGGGTGTAAGGCGTACCGACAGCTGTTAATCGCCCGTGGAGACATATATCTATGTGATGTAACTGAGGATTGTGACAATTGGGAATCTATAGGTTGGAATACTGGTGATGACTGGGGAAATAGACCACAGAGTGCCCTGAATAAAAAAGACAAATATGGGGAACCATTTCTTGATAGACTGACGTTGAAAAAAACGGGAATATGGTCAGGTAGTGAGGTGGAACATGGCACCAAACTTATCCTAACCATAAGGAATCCCAGTCCTGCGGATGCAGGCACATATGTTATAGGGCCACGATATAAGAAAGGGGAGATACTACTAGGTATAGGGGAGAGGGGACCACCCAAACAGTTCCAAATCAAAGTGTAGTGGGGCTAAACCCCATTTGGGAACAGTACCATTAAACATACCTCCTACTCAAGAGGAGTGTTTTTTGAGCCTGTTTACCAATACTACTACTGATCACTCCCAGTGTGAAACATGGAAAAAGGAATACCCAATAATAACGAAGACAGCAAGGCCCGGGGAGGGTATCACTATATATCCCGGTAATTACACATGTTATGGGAAATACCAGGGAGAAGAGAGGTTCTTGGGTAACTTCTCTGAGGCATACTGTGCTTCATACAGTAGTGTATCCGCAGTTTAAGTTCAAAATCAAATACAATCCTTGGGAGATGTGTATTGGATCTGTGGGGACATGAAGATTAGGACTAAATTAGCTGACAGATGGACAGGGGAATGTGCACTTGATAAAGTCATAATTCCCCTGCACATCTTTTCTGTAGAGGACCTATTAACACAAGGGGAGCACTCCAATAGAGAGCGTAGAAGTGCCCCAGCTGGTAGTTTTGACCCTCAAGTATATATAGATGCCATAGGGGTTCCAAGGGGGGTCCCGGATGAGTTTAAAGCTAGAGATCAAGTAGCTGCAGGTTTTGAGTCCCTGATTCCCATTATCACCATAATGTAGATTGGAATAATTATATTTATGGTCGTTACCCTCTGAGAGAGAGATGTGGATCACATAAACACGCGACAAGACTTACAACATAAATAGACCTGAAGTGTGCCTTGGTGGTCTGGTCAGTATGCCAAGAAAAGGGGGCATACCCAAGGTAAGTAATGGGTAGTTAATTGAAGAAGGATATGCTGAGAAGTGCCCTGAAAAAGGGAAGGGCGGGAGGGTGTCGAATGCGATTGAATGCGCAGACTCACGGACATGAGGTGAGCTGGGAAGAGTCGGCCCAGTGACGTGTAGTACCGCACACTGAACCGACAAAGAGCATGTGTGAGTGGGCTGCTTAAATACCCTCCGGGCTCCTCCCATAAACTCAGGCCACCATACTGGCCTTCTTATTTATGGTCGTTACCCTCAGAGAGAGATGTGGATCACATAAACACGCGACAAGACTTACAACATAAATAGACCTGAAGTGTGCCTTGGTGGTCTGGTCAGTATGCCAAGAAAAGGGGGCAAAAGACTCAGATATGGAAATAGTTTATATTGATTTCTTGTATTTATTGAGCCAGCTTGGTAAAGGCTTGTGCCATTCCTTCATAAGGATTTGGGATGTATGTGGCAAAACAAGGAGACTTCCATCAGCCTGGTATCTTGATTACGTAGTCTGGTACTCCCTGTTGGGAGGCAACTGAGGCTGCTCCAATTCGGAAAGAATGTCCAGAGAATTGACTGGGGTTTGAAGCCCAAGGTACTTAGTAGGATTCTGACATGCTTGACACACTGGCTGACATGCAGGGAGCTGGTTTAGAAAGGGTAGCAATGAGCTACCATCAGATTGGCTGGGTAGATGGAGCAGTAGTGGGTTGAGCACCGTCACTGGGCGTCAGGCATTGTCAGTCTGAAACAGGTTGATGTCAACCCCAGGGGCTGGTTTGTTGCGTTTGCAGACTGTGAGAGTGTAGTGGTTCGAAAGCGAGTCGGGTGGCGTCGGAGCAGTGTGTGACTGCCGGAGCCGCTGACTAAATTCACTAGGTTGTAGGGAACCGTAGAAGGCCTGGTAGATGGCTGTTTGGGTGACTAGTCTGGGCAAAGCCCTAAACAGGGAACGAGTAAGGATTTTAGACATGTCCCTAAAGAGGGGACTCTTGAAAGGTAGGCGCTTGCCACTGACTACAGGTTGGTGCTTCTGTATGCCCTGTAGGAGGGACTTGACTGCATGGGCTCGAGAATACTGACAGTTTACTGGGGTCCTGCAGGGACAGGAAATGCTGGATGCCATCTAAATATGGCGTGATAGTATTGAGAAATGGTCAGCTGCATGTGGCAATACGATATGAAGGCTAGGATGTGTCCAACGTTGCCTATTGCTGCTCCGGGGCAAGGGGCCAAAAATTTGCGATTAGTGTTCCAAGCAGTGCGATAGGCCTTCAGTGTGTTGCGTGCCAAGGAGTGGTTAATAAGTTGGATTGCGTTGGTGAGATGTGACTTCAGTCCATCGTCAGCAATGTCCATGGTGGGACAGGGATAGTTGTTGGGTCGGCTCCAGGCTCTTGCTGGAAAAAACATCCATTCCAAGGTTGGAATAGGAAAGCGCATCAGCTGCTTTTTGCATTTGCCTGGAAAAGGTCTACATAAGATATTAACTGGTGACGGAGTGACAGCTGCGCGAGCCTGCACAGGAAGTGATGGGGAGTGACTTCGATCTACCTTAATTGATGATGTCGGCTGTGGCCTGATTGTCTGTGGTGAAGAACAGTGTCTGTCCTGTTCAAGTGTGGTCCCAGACCTGGGCAGCTGCCACGATGGGGTGCAGCACGAGGTGTGATGAAGACTAGGTGAAGCAAAAATTTAAGAGAATTTCTGGGGGCCAAGTTTTGGAGAACCAGTGGCGGCCTAAAAATGGCTGCAAAAGCCTTTGGTGGCTCGGCTGACACTGCCGGGATGAAGATTGAAATGCTGTTCTATCAGGTGGGGAAGTTGTCCCACATAGCTAAGTCTGCTTCTGATGCTTGGTCTAGTTTGAGAACTTGGACTGGATCTTGCATTGGTGTGAGAAAATCAAGACAATACACAGGTGCTCAACAAGACGATATACATGCACTCGCAGGCCAACGTGCACTCGCACGCCAACGTGCACTCGCAGGCCAACGTGCACTCGCAGGCCAACGTGCACTCGCTGGTGCTGGATGAAAACCTGAACTAACCGCAGGGAAAAAACAGAGAAAAGATGAGTGGCCCGCGTGCCACTGAAGATGAATGGCCAACTGGGTGCCACTGTGTGTTTGTGTGGCTGATTGTTTGTCACTGAGGTGTGTTTGCAAGTTTAGTTTGTATTCGAGTTTGCACGTAGGTGCCTGCCGCAAAGTGTTTTATACTACTGCAGACAATATTGTGCGGTTGCAAGGGTGTCAGTGAGTGTCAGGTTGCTGGGACGATATTGTGTGGTTGCAGGGGCCTTGAGTATGAAGGTTTGTTTTGAGACGGCATTGCGTGTTTGCAAGGGTCTCAGTCTGGTTTGCTGAGACGATATTGCGTGGTTGCAAAGGTCTCGATGATTATGAGGTTTGTTTTGAGATGGCGTTGTGTGGTTGCCACGACTTTGTATGGCTGCAAAGGTCTGAACGGGTGTCAGGTTGCTGAGATGAGATTGTGTGGTTGCAAAGATGATATTACATTTAGCAAGGGTCTCAAATGAGTGTCAAGTTGCTGAGACAATATTCCCCTTTATTTTTATTTTTATTTTTATTATGAAAACGACTGTGAATGAAACGCTGGTAAACATGAGTTACCGCATCTGGCAGTGTTTACAAGCTGTTACAGGCATTGGCGTTTCGAATGCGTTTCGAATGCCTCTGAACATCCGTCTGAACCCAAAGATGATTTGTCTGGCTGCAAGGGTCTCAATGAATGCCAGGTTGCTGGGGCGAGACTGCATGGTCACAAAGGTCTTTGACGAGTGGGAGGTTGCTCAAGACAGTATTGCGTGGTTGCAAGGGTTTCGATGAGTGTGGCGCTGCTGAGACGGTATTGTGTTTGCAAGGGACTGAACAATGGTGTGAGGCTGCTGAGACGGTATTGCGTGGTTGCAAGAGTCTTGATGAGTGTGGGGCTGCCGAGACGGTATTGCGTTTGCAAGGGTCTGAACTATGGTGTGAGGCTGCTGAGACGGTATTCCGTGGTTGCAAGGGCCTTGATGAGTGTAGGGCTGCTGAGACGGTATTGTGTTTGCAAGGGTCTCAACAATGGTGTGAGGCTGCTGAGACGGTATTGTGGTCTTGATGAGTGTAGGGCTGCTGAGACGGTATTGCGTTTGCAAGGGTCTCAACAATGGTGTGAGGTTGCTGAGACGATTTTGCATGGTTGCAATGGTCTCAACAGGTGTCAGGTTGCTAGGCCGAGATTGTGTGGTGACAATTTTTTTTGCACTTTTTAGATTTTTTTTTTTTTTTTTTTTTTTTGCGTTTTGTAAGGGTCATGTGTTGCAAGGGTCTTAACAAGGGTGTCAGGCTGCAGAGACAAATTTTGCGTGCTTTCCAAGAGTCTCCATGAGTGTGGGGCTGCTGAGACGGTATTGCGTTTGCAAGGGTCTTAACAAGGGTGTCAGGCTGCTGAGACAATTGTGTGCTTGCAAGAGTCGCCATGAGTGTGGGGCTGCTGAGACGGTATTGCGTTTGCAAGGGTCTTAACAAGGGTGTCAGGCTGCTGAGACAATTTTGTGTGCTTGCAAGAGTCTCCATGAGTGTGGGGCTGCTAAAACGATATTGCGTTTGCAAGGGTCTCAACAAGGGTGTCAGGCTGCGGAGACGAACTTTGCGTCGTTGCAACGGTCTCAACAGGTGTCAGGTTGTGGGGCTGAGATTGTGTGCTGGCAATTTTTTATTTTTTTCTGCACTTATATTTCTTTTTGCTTTTTTTTTTTGCATTTTTTTGCGTTTTATTTTTATTTTATTTTTTTGTAAGGGTCATGTGTTGCAAGGGTCTTAACAAGGGTGTCAGGCTGCTGAGACGATTTTGTGTGGTTGCAAGAGTCTCGATGAGTGTGGGGCTGCTGAGACGGTATTGCGTTTGCAAGGGTCTTAACAAGGGTGTCAGGCTGCTGAGACAATTGTGTGCTTGCAAGAGTCGCCATGAGTGTGGGGCTGCTGAGACGGTATTGCGTTTGCAAGGGTCTTAACAAGGGTGACAGGCTGCTGAGACGATTTTGTGTGGTTGCAAGAGTCTCGATGAGTGTGGGGCTGCTGAGACGGTATTGCGTTTGCAAGGGTCTCAACAAGGGTGTCAGGCTGCAGAGACGAATTTTGCGTCGTTGCAACGGTCTCAACAGGTGTCAGGTTGCTGGGCTGAGATTACGTGGCGGCAATTGTTTTTTTTGTTTTTTTTGCGTTTTATATATTTTTTTCCTTTTTGCGTTTATTTTTTTATTTTTTTATTTTTTTGCATTTTGTAAGGGTCATGTGTTTGAAAGGGTCTCAGCAAGGGTATCAGACTGCTGAGATTATTTGCATGGTTGCAAGGTCTCAATCAATAAGAATTGGGTTACTGAGAAAGGATAGAAACACCTGGTTTGTTTGTATCTTAAGCAAGCAGTATAAGGTAGAAGGACAACGCCTGTTTGAATCGTAGGTTCCGCAGGGGCCACTAATGAATGATATGGGAGACAACGAATGGTAGCAAATTGATAAGACATAAAGAATGTAATTACAAATCTTACTTGCGACAGTGGGCCATGCGAGTGAGTTTGCGGCGGACTGTGGCTGGAGTGAAACATGTCGGGAACGTGTAGCGTGATGCCGTGCATGGGGCAAAACAACGAGGTTTGGTGTAGAAAATAGAACACAAGAAGTGCGTATCAATGCTTTGTAAGCTCCACTGCGGGAACCAAACATATGGTACAGTTACACCACGAGTGGCCACGAATTAGACATGACAAATAAGCTAACGAATCCTACCTGGGACAGTGAACGTGCGACTGGGTTTGCTTTGGACTGGAGTGGATGTGCAACACATCCCAAGAGTGTGGTGTGGCGCCATGCATGACACACAGGCAATAACTTTGGTAAATAAATGAGCGAGAAGAGCCGTGTACAAGCAATTAGTAAGTTCCGCTGCGGGAACTAAAACACACGACATGGGGGAAACAATGAATGACAACGGTAGAAAGTATGCAATGTATCTGATACAAAATGGTTGTAAAATGCATGAAATGAATCCGATACGAATTGATAGTAAGGAGTATTGAACGAATCTGATACGAATTGGTTGTAGAGTGTATGCTACCCCTTGCTCTGAAACCGAACACCTACCAACCACCCATCCCCCCAGGCTAATCAAGTGCAGACAAGGCACCATGTGAGTCCAATTACCACCTCAATCTGCCAAAGAACCCATACAAACACATGCTAATCTCCACATGGATTTACAAATGAATCGTATGTTTGGCAGAAGGAAGTTACAAATGTACTACGCCTGAGCCAAATGATGTTGAAACATGAGCAACAGTAACAGAGGCAGATTTTTTCCCAAAAGGGATGCAGGATAGGAAGCATAACGAATTGCAAGATTGCACAAGATAAGAAAAGGTTTGAATCCTACCTGCGAAGTAAGCGGGAACCGCCGGCGAAGACCATGAAGGGAGAAGCCGCAAAGCGCTTGCGATGTCGAATGCGCAGACTCACGGACATGAGGTGAGCTCGGAAGAGTCGGCCCAGTGACGTGTAGTACCGCACACTGAACCGACAAAGAGCATGTGTGAGTGGGCTGCTTAAATACCCTCCGGGCTCCTCCCATAAACTCAGGCCACCATACTGGCCTTCTTATTTACTATAATCAACAGAGGTTTGTTAACTATACCAGGGATGCACTCCAGGGAATAGCTGAACAACTAGAGGCCACTTCACAGATGACTTTCCAAAATCGCATGGCCCTAGACATCTAATAAGCTAATAAGCTGAAAAGGGGGGTGTATGGAAAATATTACCTGGAACAAGTACATGTTGTACGTACATTCCGGACAATACAGGTCCGAATGGCAAGGTAACATTGGCCATATAGAAATTAGAGGAACTCTCCAAAGAGTTAAAAAGAAATTCAGGCCTGACAAATCCCTGGGACCAGTATTTTGGGTGGATGAAAGGGTGGCAACGCATTTGTACTCAAATAGGTATAGCAATTTTGTTTTTGGTTATATTGGTTGTGGTGATGTTTTATTGTATTCTGCCCTGTATAAAGAAGCTGTTAGGGAAAGCAGCTGAAGAGGTGGCTCCTACTTTTTTAAATTTGGGTGAAATAGGAGATTCAATGAAGGAAGTAGAAGAGGGACCATATCCTCTGTTACAGTCCTTACCTGTTAAGACCACTTACAACATTCTCAAGTAAGAGAAAGGGCAAAGAGAATGTAGGAACGGTACAGATAAAATAGTCATTTTAAGGGGGGGTTGTGATAGATAGATGTAATAATGCCTATTTTTGAGTTAAGCTAATTTTTTATTAGAACCACTAATAATGTTTAATATTTTTTATATATTCATATTGTTTCTATATTGTTGTTTTTATATTGTTTTTTTATATATACGCATTTGTGAAATATATGTATCACAACAAAGGTTTATTTTCCTTAAAGAGTTTATATCAGGAATGATATATAATGATTTTTAAAGTTATGAATCCAGCATTATACAAAGACTTTTTATCAAGAACAGATGTGCTCAGCCTTCCCATTCCCCTTCTACACACTTTGAGGCTTGTGAGGACATTCAAGAGGAAGTTCTCCCACCCCCCCCCCTTGTATTTCCTGCCTCGATTCAAGAGGAAACGGACTTTGGGCCCCTCATGTTTCCCCCCCCTTAAAGGAATTAATGTTTTAAGACTGTTTGTACCTTATATGGCAAACCCCTTGCATCTTGCCTTACTGGATGACTAAAAGAAATTCTAAATTGTGTAATCATCTGATTGGACTGGGCAGCATGCCCAAACATGGACTTCCATTTCTTACCCCTGTGTATGGACATTGAATAACATATGACACAGACGTCACAGGGTGAATGGGTGGTACTGAGTAATCAGTGGGTGTTTCTGTTTAATGTGAACCAATCAAATGTATGTATTTGTGATGTCATGAGGACTATTAAAGCTGATGCAGGGCTGGAGCTCGGCCCTTTCTACATTCTAACGCAAGAAGATCTGTGTCTGTGTGTGTGTTTGTCCCTCTTCTTATTTCAACAAATCTGTCCAATCGGGCCAGTAGAACATTGCAAGCTTCTCCTGTTTTTAAGGGAAATTGATCCTTGACAGGACCTTCTGGCGTCCCGTCTCAATCGGAAGGTGTCACGGTTCGTGGCCAGGTCAAGGGATCCGTCAGCGGACGTGTCAGACGCGTTGGTAGCACCATGGGGTCACTATCGTCTAATCTACGCCTTCCCTCCTCTGAAGCTTCTTCCTCCCCTGCTGCGCAGAGTGGAAGCCGAGGGGATACCAACAATCCTGAACACTCCGGATTGGCCGCGCCGTCCCTGGTACGCGGACCTGGTGCGTCTGGTGGCAGACGTCCCTTGGCGTCTACCCCTGAGAGAAGATCTTCTGTCGCAGGGTCCGTCTGCTTTACAGTCGCTGGCTTTAACGGCGTGGCTGTTGAAAGCCAGGTGCTGAAGGATCGAGGCCTGTCGGGCTCGGTGGTCTCTACCATGCTACGAACACGGAAGTCTACTTCACAAAAGATTTACCATCGTACGTGGAAGGCCTACATCTCTATGTGTGAAGAGATGTTCCGGATTCTGCTGTTCTTACAGTGGATCAGGCTTACAGTGGATCAGATTCTCACCTTAACTACGGTTAAGAGTCCGATTTCGGCTCTAGCTGTCTACTTTCAGCGACCCTTGACGGCGCACTCCTTGGTGCGTACTTTTGTGCAGGGGGTTCAGCATGTGGCCCCTCCTGTGCGCCCTCCACTGCCTCCATGGGACTTGAATTTAGTCCTTTCGGTGCTTCAATAGGCCCCGTTTGAGGACATTCGGAAGATTCCTTTGTTGTCTCTGTCCCAGAAGGTGTTTTTTCTGGTCGGTCAGACGGGTATCTGAACTGGCGGCCTTATCTTGCAAGGCTCCTTACTTGGTCATCCATAAGGATAAGGTGGTGCTGCGGCCGCAGCCGTCATTCCTTCCTAAGGTGGTTTCGGCTTTTCACATTAATGAGGACATTGTTTTACCATCCTTATGTCCTCGGCCGAAAAACCCAAAGGAGGCCACTTTGCATTCTTTGGACGTGGTTCGGGCCCTCTCGGTGTACTTGTCTGCTACGGCTCAGTTTCGGAAGTCGGACTCACTGTTTGTGTCGGTGACTGGTCCTAAGAAAGGTCTGACGGTCTCGTCGGACACCATTTCTAGGTGGATCAGACAAGTCGTGCTCCAGGCCTATGCCCTAAAGGGGCGGGGCGCCTCCCTTCCAGGTTACGGCGCATTCAACCAGGGCGATCGGTGCCTCTTGGGCTTTCCGTCATCAAGCCTCTGTGTTACAGGTGTGTAAGGCAGCAACCTGGTCGTCAATCCACACCTTTTCAAAATTTTCAAAAGGTGGATGTGAGTGCATCTTCGGATGCCTGCTTTGGCCGCAAGGTGGTTACAGGCGACAGTTTAAGGCTGGAGTTCCTCCGTTGAGTAACTCTGGTTTTGTTTGGGATGAAGCTTGGTTTGCTGTGTTTTTTCCCACCCCTCGAAATTTTTTGACACTGCTTGGGGACGTCCCTAAGGTCAATGCTGCTGTGTCCGTCCATGAACGGAAGAGAAAATAGGATTTTTGTACTCACCGTAAAATCCATTTCTCTGAGTTTATGGACGGACACAGCACCCACCCCTCCTTTGTTTGTACCGCTTGTTCAAGAATTGGGGCTGCATGATGCAGAGAGTGGGACCCACCCCCTGGGAGGTGCTGTACTGAGAGAAGTGTTTTAACACTTGAAGTGCTGTTTTTTCTGCCTAAGTCTCTCCTGAAAGGAAGGATATATAACCCTAAGGTCAATGCTGCTGTGTCCGTCCATGAACTCAGAGAAATGGATTTTACGGTGAGTACAAATATCCTATTTTTTATGCCGCGGCATTAAAGTTGCATATAGCTTTAGTCAGCATTAGTGGTTGGAAAGGCGGATACACTATCTCACGAAATTGAGTACACCTCCCCAGGGTTGGACTGACAACTCATGGGGCCCCCGGGCAATAGAAGATCATGGGGCCCCCTGTGTCCCCACCCAAACGCAAGCCACACCTACACAAATCATGAGGCACACAGCAGGGCACAGGCACATCACAGGGCATGGGGCGCACAGCAGGGCACATCAAGGGGTACACAGTAGGGAACAACACAGGGCATGGGGCACAGTAGGGCGCATCACAGGGAACACAGGAAGGCACATCACGGGGCAAAGGGAATATCAGGGGGTACACAGCAGGGCAATGAACATCACAGGACAAGGGGCACTTCACAGGACATACAGTAGGGCACATCAGGTGGTACACAGCAGGGCATGGGAAACATCACAGGGCATGTGGCACATAGTAGGGCACACAGCAGAGTACAGGGCACACAGTAAGGCACATCATTGGAAACAAGGTACATTTGGCGGTACACGGCAGGACACATCACAGGGCATGGGGCACACAGTAGGGTACATCAGGGGGTACACAGCATGGCACAGAGCACATCACAGGGCATGGGACACACAGTAGAGCACATCACAGGGCACACATTAAGTCACATTAGGTGGTACACAGCAGGGCATGGGGCACATAGAACGGAAAAATACATATTACAGGGCATTGGGGAACACAGTAGGGTACACAGCAAATCACAGGGCACATCAGGGAGTACACAGCAGGGCACAGAGCACATCACATGGCATGGGGCACACAGGTCACATCACAGGGCACACAGTAGGGAACATCATGGGTCACAGGGCACATTAGGCGGTACACAGCAGGGCACATCACAGGGCATGGGGCACACAGTAGGGCACATCAGGGAGTGCACATCACAGGGCACACAGTAGGGCACGGAGTGCAAGGAGTACACAGCACATCACAGGGCATGGGGCACACAGTAGAGCACATAGTAAATCACATCAGGCAGTACACAGCAGGGCATGGGGCACATAGCAGGGCAAAGGACACATCACAGGGCATGTAGTACACAGCACATCACAGGGCATGGGGCACACAGTAGAGCACATGACAGGGCACACAGTAGGTCACATCAGACGGTACACAGCAGGGCATTGTCGTGGAAGAATTCCCTCTGCTTTGTACGCAAATCCACACCGCGCCAAAATGTGCACTTCCAGCGTCTCAATGCACACAAAGCACCAAACAATTCTTTCGTGCTTAAAAGCACGTTTGTATCAAGCTCTTTGTACAAGGAATGTGAAGTCACTTCATGGCACCAGGAATAGTCGGAAAACAATGCTGCTTCTAGCTGGAATCTCAAGCTTCTGGGCCGAGCACAGGAAACTAAAGTTCTTTTATTTATTGGAAACAAAAGAATAACAAAGCAGGAAGTGATGGCCCCAACAGCCAATCACTTCCCTTAATACAAAATCACATGACAGGAAATGATAAACAGAAAAGGGGAGGGCACTCAAAGAAAGGCAGGGGGAGGAAGTGCACACACCCCATCTTAGTCAGCATGGATCCCATTCAGACATTGTTCAAAGTAAAACAATTAGGTGGATTCAGAAACAGTTAGGCCGGCCTATCTACAGATACACTTACGCCGCGTAAGTATGCGCCGGCGCATTTTTGTTCCGTACCCACAGAACAAGATACGCCTGAAAATAGGCTTCCTCCGACCGACGCAACTTTTCTACGCCGGCCTAACTCGGGCGCATATTTAGGCGCGACGCATCTTGCGCTCACATTGATTTCCTATTTAAATATGCAAATGAGGGAGATACGCCGATTCACGCATGTAAGTGCGCCCGACGCAGGCTAAGCCCAGTGCGCGCAAGTCGTACGTCAGGCCTAAAGTTATTCCATCAAAAAGGTGGAATAACTTTGCACCAGACGGGCACAGGTCAGCTGGAGAGCAGCTACAGCAGCAGCGTTACGGACGAGCTGAGCAAGCTGAGCACCCACACTTGCAGGACAACACGTCTGTGTGCCAACATGCCAGGGGCAGGCGTGCTCCTAGCACTACTAATGGGTCCAGCGACTCGTAGGAGGGCACAGGAGAGGATATACCGCACGCGCATGAACATCTTTGGCATGGGGGAATCGGAGGTGTATCGCATCTTCAGATTCAGCCCTGATGCCATCCAGGAATTAGCCAGAACCCTGCATGATGACATCACCAGCAAGACACGCCGTGCACATGCAGTGGAGCCACTGGTCAAGGTACTGGCAACACTGCATTTTCTTGCAAGTGGATCTTTTCAGCGTACAAGTGGAGTCGTGTCTGGGACGTCACAATCCACCATGAGCAGATGTGTGCACCAGGTTGTCCCTGCAATCCTCAGACGCATGTCCCACCACTTCATCAGACCCACCCAGGAGCATCTGCGGCAGAAGGCAATGGAGGATTTATACAGAATTGCAGGATTCCCACGCACCGTGGGGGCCATTGATTGCACACATGTGGCACTACAGCCCCCCGTGACACAGAGCACATATACCGCAATCGGAAGCAGTGGCATTCCATCAACGTACAGGTGATAGCCGATGCCCAATGCCTCATATGGCACGTCCGTGCCAAATACCCAGGGTCCAGCCACGACAGCTACATATACTGTCAAAGCACCATCCCAACAGATTTTGAACAGAACGTGTATGGGGACAGCTGGCTGGTTGGTGAGTGACATGGGAGTCAGACATGACTGTCCGCCCCCATGATGCACACATCACGAGGGGCAAATGCACAACTAACATCCTCCTGTCTTTTCCCTTCCAGGTGACTCTGCATATGCACTTGGACCCCATCTCTTGACTCCATACCGGACTCCCCAAACCACAGGAAAGCAAAACTACAATGCTGCACACATACATACCCGTGCAGTGGTGGAACGCACGTTTCCGATGCCTGGATAAGTCTGGGGGTACCCTGTTGTATTCCCCAAACTTTGTGTGCCAGATCATCGGGGCATGTTGCATTCTACACAACTACGCCATAAAAAAGGGCCTGGAGATTGACCTACGTGATGACCTGACCCCCGAACCACACAATCCCCCCCTAACCGAGGGTAACCCGTCTGTTGAGGGAGCAGCAGTCAGAAGACGCTTCACAGAAGACATGTTTGCACGTTAAACACACACATTCATCATGGCACAAGGAGAATGCGCGCATGCACACCACTGTGGTCCCTAGCCCACACACCCCACATTCTCATCAAATTGGATTAGCCCAAGTCTACCATTCAGGACTTGGGAGCAGCAACGCCGCACCAAGGCCCCAATTATGTTGCTGTACATTCACACGGGTTGTGGGGATAACTTCTCCCCAACGACTGAGGGTGACAAACCTTACTGGCAGGAGTATCACCCCCCCCCACATTCACACACCAGTCACACTGTAGCAGCACTCCTCACCGTGTGCTTTCCAAAATAAAATAACTCGTCACCTGAGCATTTAAAAATAAAATAACTCATCACCTGAGCATTTAAAAATAAAATAACTCATCACCTGAGCATATAACTAAAAGTCTGTAAAAAAAAGCAGTTATTTTGCCTAACGGCGGCTGCGCCTGCTGGCACCTCTCTGGCTCCTCAGCTGCCTGGGGTGGGGGGGTGGGAGATCTGGAGGTGGCTCATCCCCGGATGGGCCACTCCTGGCAGGTGATGGCTGCCTGCCCTCCAAGGCCACGGCAATCCGGCTGAGGAACAGGTTGGTTTGGGCCTGCATCCTCAGCTGGCGGGTGAGGTTAGACCGCTGATTTTGTTGCCTCCGTCTCCCCTCCTCCTGTATGGCAGCCATGTTGGCGTTTACGGCCTCAATAAGGCTATCTACCTTGTCCACCAGGTTGACAGTGGTGGCCTGCAGGTCAACCACACAGGTGGCCACTGCAGAGCTGTTACAACTGACATCCAGCACTGCCTCACGGATTTGGACAGCATTATGAGCCATCTGCTGCAGGTGCCCGGCTATCTCCCCCATATGCTGGGTCTGCTGGCTCTGGTCCAGGGCTATTTGGTCCTGGACATTAATGGGTACACCCCTTGTCTTCCGCGTCGCCTTTCTTGGGGCAGAAGACTCAAGGGAGCGGGTGTATGGGGAGCACTCATGGGTGTGGAGGTGTGAGAGGGCCCAGCCATAAAACTGGACTCCTCTATAATGAGCCCAATCTGCCCAAGGTCCACTGACTCCCCCACCACCTCCTCGAGAGGAGAAGTGTGGACACTCCCCTCCACCACAGCATCTTGGGGGTCTTCCTGAGGCTGCTCCGGGGAAGATGTGGTGGGACGGCCACCGCCACCAGATGGGCCGCTCCCTCCTGCACATCTGTGGATGACACAAAGCAGTCACATGTTGGGGGACCCACACACTTGTCACATGTTCCCTTCCACCCCCTCACATGCTACACACCAAATAGGGGACATAAAACACTTACCTGTCCTTGAGGCATCATCCCGGGAATCAAACCCCTCAACTGCCTCCAAATGCTCCCTCTGCATGCACTGGGCGACCTTCTCCTCATCCCGAGTCAGTGCAATGTTGCAGGGTGGTCCACCCCCCAAACCACTCTGGTGCTTACGAATAGTCGCAAGCTTCTCCCACACACGGAGCCACAGGTCATTAATTGTTTTGTTAATGTCCTTGCTGCTGCGGGTGGCATTGCCAAGGGCATTAACTTGAGTGGCTATTGTGTCCATGATCTCTTGCTTCCTGGCACGGGTGGTATCCCTACTCTCCATACTGCTCCATACCAGCAATAACTATTGCCCTCTCCTGTGGAGAAAAGTTCCTCTTCCTTTTGCTGACGGGAGAAGCCATAGTACAGCAAAATAAGCAATACCAAACGAACAGCAAAATTACCTTGCTCAGGGGAGGAAAAGCAGGATGTAATTTTGCGTCGGACAGACGCATGTCTGGGCGTATTTATGCGCTCGGCGCAAGCCGGTAGGCCGGCGTACAATGGGAAGTTCGGCCGGCCTAGTTGTGAGCATGCGCACAAGGAAGCGATCATACTTAGACATCACTGCGCATGCTCCGTTGAAGATAGGCCGGGCGTAATCCACTGCACCACGCTCAGACAATCATTTGCATAAGTTCACACCCACTTACACTTACACCGGCTTACGCCTTCAAATTTAGGTTCGGCCGGTGCAAATTGGAGAGCAAGTGCTTTGTGAATCATCTATTTTGCTCTCCGACTTATGCCGGCGTAGCGCATATACGTTGCGTTACGCCGGCACAAATATGCGCCCATCTACCTGAATCTAGATAAATATCTGAATTAAGATCATTCTACTTGTTCTTACAGGCTTGAGACAATCTGCAGGGACATTGCTACTGCTGTTGTCAATATACGGTACAAGTACACCCACAAGGCAGATATCAGTGTCCTCTGAAACAGATATGTATCCATAATGAATAACGAAGTCTGCAAGAGGGATATAATAGGTTTCTCTTGTTATGCGGACTTCACTTCTCTTATGTGTATAGTCATTGGAAAGCAAGCAGTCCAGCGCATTGTGCTTGATATCTACAAACCAATAAATGCCCACACACACAGAGAACACGTTTCAATCCTATAAGAAGGTTTTCATACTGACCGTTTTTACTGCTGGTCTTTATTCAACCCAAGTGCGCTCTTCTAGAGCGCTCCTCGATTAAACATCAGACACAGGGAGACAGATGACAATCTATAAAATCACACATCCTAGAATAAAATGTCCACATATATAAAATTTTCCACAACAGTCCTTCCTTTTTGTCATATGCTCCCAGTTGTCCCTCGATGAAACTTTATCTCTTTATTACACCTGGAAAACTAATCAGTCCTTACAGTCCATACAAGTCCATAAAAAGAAAAAAACACGGCTTGACATGTAGACTCTGTTCTTCAGGAGGGATGACTTATAAGGCGGACACGACATGGTGAGCTGTAGTAATCGCAGATCGGTCTGTGTCTTGTACATGGGTCCGGCTTCGGGGCGTCTCATCAAGGAAGATGTGGTCATCTGCTCCGGCTCTGGTCACGTGTCAAATCAGGCAACAGGAGTCCTCATCACGACATAGAAAGAATAGAAATAAAAACGACATGAGTATATATATTCCCATTTCCATCAACCACGATCCGCTGTAAAACAAAAATTAAATCCCCAAAGATTCCCAGACCCTTCAAAGGACTCCCAACCTTCACTTAGCTATAGCTCTGGCTTTGCCTTGCAGGGATCCAAACCTTATCCATATGGGCCTGAACTCCAATTCCCAGTATCCCCGATCCAGGTATAACAGTCTTTACTTGTAAATTCCCAGAAACCGCCCTTGGACCGTGAGAAGTGTAACGGAACTATGTATTCTGCCTTGACATCCATAATCATCATGCAGTGAGGCATACAATGGGTTAATTGTAGAGTGACTCTTTCACTCCTAAATTCTAACGTCCCCCTTCTTCAGCTAATTGACTCTCTTTTGTGTATTGTACTACAAGTTAGCAGTCTCCTGTCAGGTGTATGCTGATGGGATGATCTGTGAGTGTGTATTGTTCTAAAGGTTAATTGAATTCTATTGATAAAGGAATGTGTCTGATCAGGTCATGTTAAATGGGGCTCGGGGCCGAAACGTCTAGATACTGATTAAGTGATTAACTCAAGGAGATGTCACTATTTTAAAGTATCTGTATTGAAGCCCCCCCCCCACTGTGTGAGGAGGGGGGGGCGGAGAGTTTCATTGTTCCTGTAACAGCTTGTAACCAGATATAAACTAGGTGAATGTACCATTAAAAATCAGTCTACTTGACCCTTCAAAACGTAGCCCCGTCTCGTTCTTGAAAGGGCATTCTATTGGATTATTATTCTGCTCATTTTACATCTCTCTCTCTCTCTCTCTCTCTCTCTCTCCTTGCATACAGCAACTTGCCAGGGAAAAGGACGTCTCCAACGGCTGATACCCTCTCACTACTTGGGTAGCCGTTACATTGGTGGCAGCAGTGGGATAATTCAATCGCTTAAAGGACGGCTACAAGGGCACAGGACAATGGAGACGCTGTATGAACGGCTGAAGCTCTCTTCCCTCAAGGACTTACTGGAGAGCCGGGGCAGATCGGCCAGCAACCGTAAGAGAAGGGACATTATTGCAGAGCTTGTCCAAATGGATAGAGCTGAAAGGCCCAGCATAACAGACCGGACACCCGATAAAGAGTTTTTTGACCGGGCTGTTAGACGTGGACTCAGGGCCGGTGCAAGGATTTCTGCCTACACAAGCGAAGCTCCATTTTGGCGCCCCCCCCCCCCCCAACGGCCACCCACCTCCCTTGCAAAAATATTTCTTTCAATAATTACCCCCCTTCACATATCCCCCCACACAGTAATGCCCCCCCCTTCACATATCCCCCCACACAGTAATGCCCCCCCTTCACATATCCCCCCACACAGTAATGCCCCCCCTTCACATATCCCCCCCACACAGTATTACCCCCCTTCACATATCCCCCCACACAGTAATGCCCCCCCCTTCACACATCCCCCCACACAGTAATGCCCCCCTTCACATATCCCCCCACACAGTAATGCAGCCCCCTTCACATATCCCCCCACACATTATTGCCCCCCATCACATACCCCCCCCACACAGTATTTCCCCATCACACATCCCCCCCCACACACACACAGCACTACCCCCCCCCACACACACACACACACACACAGCACTGCCCCCCACACACAGCACTGTCCCCCCCACAGCGCTACCCCCCCCCCACACACAGCACTGCCCTCCACACACACACAGCACTACCCCCCACACACACACACAGCACTGCCCCCCACACACACAGCACTGTCCCCCCACAGCGCTACCCCCCCCCCCCCCCACAGCGCTGCCCCCCCACACACAGCACTGTCCCCCACACACACACAGCACTGTCCCCCCCACACACACACAGCACTGTCCCCCACACACACAGCACTGTCCCCCACAGCGCTACCCCCCCCCCCCCACACACACACACACACACACACACAGCACTACCCCCCCACACACACACACAGCACTGCCCCCCCCCACAGCGCTAACCCCCCACCCCCCACACACAGCACTGCCCCCCACACACACAGCACTGTCCCCCCACAGCACTGCCCCCCCCACACAGCACTGCCCTCACACACACAGCACTGTCCCCCCACAGCACTGCCCCCCACACACAGCACTGCCCCCCACACACAGCACTGCCCCCCCCCACACACAGCACAGCCCCCCCCCCCACACACAGCACAGCACTGTCCCCCGACACACACAGCACTGCCCCCCCACACACAGCACTGCCCCCCCCACACACAGCACAGCACTGCCCCCCCACACACAGCACTGCCCCCCCCACACACAGCACAGCCCCCCCACACACACAGCACTGCCCCCCCCCCACACACACAGCACTGCCCCCCACACCCCATCCATCACATTTCCATATATTTTCCTCCCTTCCCTCTCCACTCCTACCTTTCACAGAGCGGAGAGCAGGAGGCGGGACAATCGTGAACCGAGAGAAGCAACATGTGACGTTCTCCCTCTCTCTGAGTGCCCTGCAGTGCAATCTGGGAGTTGTAGTCACTGCAGAGCACAGGCACCAGAGGGCCAAGTGAAGTCTGTGTGCCTGTGCTCTGTTGGAGAACTACAACTCCCGCCATGCTCTGGGGCTGCCGTCGCCTTCTTTAGGGGAAAGGCTAGGAGGACGGCGCCGCAGCGGTGGAGCCTGCTATTGGACGCAGGCAGCCTGAGCCGTGCCTACCACCACTATAGATCGCCGCCGCCGCGGACCGGACTCTGCGGCTGTGTGCAGCGCGCCCGCCGCTTGCGAGTCTGCGGGAGTCCGGACAATAAAAAAAAAAATCATCTTTCCGCCCCATCCCAGGCTGCGGACCTGCCCGCCCCAAGCGGCCGCTTGGTCCGCCTGGTGGTTGCACCGGCCCTGCGTGGACTGGCACAGTATGGACCTAATCCTCCACCAGAGATCATAGCCACTTGGCTACAGCAAAGAGGTGCTGCAGCAGCAGAAGTCACAGCAGCACCAACTGAAGAGAGGGGAAAGGTACAGATGCCAGTCACCATGAAAGTGGAGTTCCAGGGAGCCGGGGCAATTGGCCCCTCTCCCCAGCAACAAGCTGTGGTGGTAAAGCGTTTACTCCCAGCTGAATCGCTGGCGGCAGGGCAGGATACTACTGGCTGCTGCACACAACTGCAGCTCGAGCTGACATCGGGGGATGGGACTGTGGTCTCCCCTCAAAGCGACCCAGCAGAAGGGCTGGCAACGGAGCAGAGTGCCACAAGCCTCTGCTCTCAACTAGCAGGACAGGGAGTTCCTGTGGGAGTGGATGGGACTGTGGTCTCCACTCAAAGCGACCCAGCAGAAGAGCTGGCAACAGAGCAGAGTGCCACAAGCCTCTGCTCTCACCTAGCAGGAGAGGGAGTTCCTGGGGCATTGGATGGGACTGTGGTCTCCACTGACACAACCCCAGAAAATGGTGCGTCACAGAGACAGGAGGATGTCGGCTTGGCTTTGCAAGCATCGGGGGATTTTTACCTACCAGTGGATGGGACTTCAGTCTCCACTGGTATACCGCAGGGATGGGGGCCAGTTGGCCCAGATCCCCAACAACATGATGGACACTAACCCCGACCTTGGGACTGTGTTCACTGCACAATCTGTGCATGGCTCACCATCGCCTGTAATCGCTTACCATCGCCTGTAATCGCTTATCTCCTGTAATACCTAGAGCCATTGAGAGGTTGTTAGCATCTAAGATGGGAACCTACTTCACCAGACTGCTGCTTGCCGATTCAAATTCCATCAAAGAAAGACTGTCTTGGCACAAACTTGATTAGAATTAGAAAGATTAGTGTTATTAGTTCGAAAAACTGTCGCTTTCACATTTATTTATCCCCCCCCCCTTTCTTCCTCATAACAGACTGGAGGAATAAATGCGTGGTGCAGGAAAAAAAAATAATGAAGTAGCCTATGATACTTTCCCCTTCTTAGACTCGTATTTATCCATGTGTACAGCTGTCTACATACACCTGCTCTCTATGTACAAACACTTCCAGAAACTCCTTGGACCTGAAAAATACTTATAAGCTGAAATCATTACTCCACCCTTCATATTTATCCTGCAGAGAATGGCAAACAAAAATGATATTCCTGTAAATTTTCAATGACATTCTTTCAAAACCGATTCAAACAAAACTCTCTGTAACCCTTACTTTTCCTGTTCCTACAGCCGTGGTAAATTCGAACATATTCACGTTACTACATATAAACATTCAGATACAAATGTGGAGGAGATATTCATAGTTTTCAAAACAAAAAATGAAAAAAAGCAAAAACCAGCCGGAATTCTGCCTTCACTTTCAGCAATAGAATAAAATACAATGGGGAAAATATGAGAACAAATCGAGAGCCTTGCATAGACCAGCTATACCAAGTTCTCCTCTGAGGGTCACCAAAGCATGTACCACACGTCCATCCACACTCATCATTACAGATTTCTGAAGCCGCAGCGAAACCACATCCACTCCAGAGGGATACCCAAATATCTTTTAAAGGGGTCTAAAGGCCTTCGCCCCCAAAACTAGGCTTCGTTCACTGTGTGACAGGAAGTCAGGTAAATCTGTGGGTGTTGTCACTGATAGGACATACATTTCTGCCTTGTTTAGATGATACACAGATTGTTATCGGGTGTCGGCTACAAACGTAGCCAGAGAAAGGCTAAAGGCCGTTGAAAAACTTCAGCTGTTCAGAATGAGGCAATTAAGGCCTCTATAAATAGCCCAGAGGATTACCACTTTGTTGATGGATCATTCCTGGGGCTTTGTGAGTAAGGAGAGCAGCATTAAAAATCTTCTGAGGAGGTGAGGAGAAGAAGGATTTTTCTGTGTGATAAAAATCAAAAGACTATTGTTTTCTGCTATATGTCCAGCACTGTCTGGCTGGCACTAGGCTGAGCCAGACTCCTTAGAAAGGTTCCTGTGTGGAAGGTAGACGCCCACGGTGGCCAGAGTTTATTTTATGTTTTGATTTTGTTTATGCTGTTTGAAAGCTTGCAATTGTCTTCCAGCAAGTTGAAAGAATAAACCAAAAAGGGTCTAAAGGCCTTTTGCCCCCAAAACTAGGCTTTGTGCACTGTGTAACCGTCTGACTGTGGGAAGCCTCCATTCCTTCCCATGCGATTCAAATTGGCTTATCGTCTTACCTCCCGCGTCCAGGAGAAACCGTTGCACCCATTTCGGGGAGCACCGCCCGGTGCCTTCTTCTAGGGTGGATTGACGGACTACAACCACTATCTGGTCCAGTCCCTCAACTAGAAAACCCTAACCGAGGCATCATATCTATGGCTTGTTGTCCCAACACTCTTGGCACAGAACTACAGAGTAACTATGCCAAATGATTCGTCAACAACCACAGATCAACCCCCAAGTTAGGCCTCTACCCCTCACAGTGTATGCATTCCATACACTGCATCGCCAGACTAAACTACACAGAACACTTACGCCCAGTTACCACCTGCAGAATAATGTGGCTTCTCTCTGCATCTAGATGTTACAACAAAAATGGTGATGCCCTCCCGTTTGCTCTCACATACCCAAAACTGTATTTACAGTATAAAACTTCACAAAAACCTTTAAAACACCAAAATATTTTCCCTTCAGGACACAAATCTTATTGCTCATCTTTCAGAAGACTCAAACTCCTCCCACCAACTTCCTGTTGTATGCTCAGCTCTCAAACCCGAAAAACTGGTTTATTTACATAATGACAGGAAGAGGGAGGGGAGGGGGAAGCCTAGATTTATTGCCTTGTCTCAACACATCAAAAAAATCCATGGACTACATATATATCCCCTGGAAGTATTATACAGTAGTAAACAAAGCCAAAACTGAATCTCCTGCGCCTTTTTCTTTTTAAAACAAAATACCTTTGGTTCAGGAAAGGGAAAAGGGTTGATCCCCCTGACCCTACGACCCTACAATCTTCAAAAACAATGAATTGCCCCCGGGGAAACTCCCAAACATTCAAACACAAAAACAACGCAGACCGCTCTGCACAAAAAACGCAGTCAAAGCCAGTCCCACAATAAATCAAAATTCAGTGCATGCAAAGGAGGGTCTTTTCACCCAAAAACGAAATTCTACACAAAAGTCTCCATTCTTACACTGCAAAGTCAGCCGGTAGGTTAGTCAGATCCTGATTATGCATTGGCTACCTAGCATGTGTCCGCAAGCGCTACTCAAAAGACAGTGCTTAAAGGGTCACTAAAGGAAAAAAAATTTTTAGCTGAAATGACTGTTTACAGGGCACAGAGACATAATAGTTAACTGATTCCTTTTAAAAATGATTAAAAATAGATAAAAAAAACAATCATATAATGTGCCTGCAGTGTAGTTTCGTTTTTGCTGTTGTTTGCTGGTTCTCTGATGTACAGAGAGCCACTAGAGGGCAGTCAGCCAATAGAGAGCAGTGATACTTTGTCTAAAACTCCTCAGCACCAATCCAGTTTCGTTTTACACACAGTAATCACACCTCCTTGATTAGTGACCACCGTGAGAAATCTCCCAGTACTGTGGTTATCAGGAAACAGGCAACCAGGAAGTGTCCAGAACAGAGAGGATTTACAGCAACATGAAAGCAAAAACGAACCATGAGGACATGAAACCAGGACTGCAGCAAGGTAAAGGAAGCTATTTAGCTAAAAAAAAAAATTCCTTTAGTGACCCTTTAAACTGCATCTCAAAATGGCCGACAACAAGCCAAGCAATGGCGCCATTTACACTTGCAAAAAACAATTTAACTGCGCCACCAAATCACGTTTTTTACCACAGGACAGACAGTAATACACACACACACACAAGGGAAAACAAAAACAGCATCATTCAGATACAAATGTGGAGGAGGTATTCATAGTTTTCAAAGCAAAAATGAAAAAAACAAAAACCAGCCGGAATTCTGTCTTCTGAAAGAGCAATAGAATAAAATACAATGGGGAAAATATGAGAACAGCTCGAGAGCCTTGCATAGACCAGCTATACAAAGTTCTCCTCTGAGGGTCACCAAAGCATGTATCACACCTCCATCCACACTCATCATTACAGATTTCTGAAGCCGCAGCGAAACCACATCCACTCCAGAGGGATTGTAAGAGAACTGTCACCTTTCGCCCTGGGCGCTCTCTGGTGCATGCGCGCGCACACGGGCGTCCTGGGATGCTTAGGCGCACCAATACGCATGCGCATGCACGCACAGGTGCGCCAATGCGCGCACGTGTGCGCGCCGGACGCAGTGCGCGCGCAGGTACACGCCCCTAGCCCAATTGGCGCCATACGGCCTATTTAAGGAAGCACTTGACCCCAGACCCTTGCTGACTGGTCTTCAGCTAGTACCCTGAAACTCTGAATCCTGCTATCTTCTTGTTGATCTTCTGTTGCTGAACCCGGCTGACCCTGACCCTGTTCCTGGACTCTCCTTGTATTCTGACTATCGGTTTATGATCCTGGCTACCCACCTGATGCTGCTCCTGCCTGGTGTTTTGGTACCTCGCTGTCCGCCTACCTGTTGACCCGGCTTCCTGTTGACCCGCATCTGGTTCCTGTGTTGCATCCTGGCAACCCCCAAGTGTCTGCGACTTTCCTGCTGCAAGCCTTCCAGAAACTGCATCTCATCTGATGTCCAGTATCTCTTCGGCTGTCGGACTCTTCACCTGCAGGCACTCGTGTTCCTCCTGACCCTTGGTGTCCTCTGTTTCATCTCCAGTGGTGCCAGGGCGGGAGATACAAGAGAGGCCGACCTTGTCATCTCAGTCTCCCATCAGGTACGTGACAGGGATACCCAAATAGTATCCTTGGCAATCTTTTAAAGGGGTCTAAAGGCCTTTGCCCCCAAAACTAGGCTTCGTGCACTGTGTAACCGTCTGACTGTGGGAAGCCTCCATTCCTTCCCATGCGATTTAAATCGGCTTATCGTCTTACCTCCCGCGTCCAGGAGAAACCGCTGCACCCATTTCGGGGAGCACCGCCCGGTGCCTTCTTCTACGGTGGACTAGAAAACCCTAACCGAGGCATCATCTCTATGACTTGTTGTCCCAACACTCTTGGCACAGAACTACAGAGTAACTATGCCAAATGATTCGTCAACAACCACAGATCAACCCCCAAATTAGGCCTCTACCCCTCACAGTGTATGCATTCCATACACTGCGTCGCCAGACTAAACTACACAGAACACTTACGCCCAGTTACCACCTGCAGAATAATGTGGCTTCTCTCTGCATCTAGATGTTACAACAAAAATGGTGATGCCCTCCCGTTTGCTCTCACATACCCAAAACTGTATTTACAGTATAAAACTTCACACAAACCTTTAAAACGCCAAAATATTTTCCATTGTCCCTTTAGGACACAAATCTCATTGCTCATCTTTCAGAAGACTCCAAAACTCCTCCCACCAACTTCCTGTTGTATGCTCAGCTCTCAAAGCCGAAAAACTGGTTTATTTACATAATGACAGAAAGAGGGAGGGGAGGGGGAAGCCTAGATTTATTGCCTTGTCTCAACACATCAAAAAAATCCATGGACTACATATAAATCCCCTGGAAGTATTATACAGTAGTAAACAAAGCCAAAACTGAATCTCCTGCGCCTTTTTAAAACAAAATACCTTTGGTTCAGGAAAGGCAAAAGGGTTGATCCCCCTGACCCTACGATCTTCATAAACAATGAATTGCCCCCGGGGGAAACTCCCAAACATTCAAACACAATAACAACGCAGACCGCTCTGCACAGAAAACGCAGTCAAAGCCAGTCCCACAATAAATCAAAATTCAGTACATGCAAAGCAGGGTCTTTTCACCCAAAAACGAAATTCTACACAAAAGTCTCCATTCTTACACTGCAAAGTCAGCCGGTAGGTTAGTCAGATCCTGATTATACATTGGCTACCTAGCATGTGTCCGCAAGCGCTACTCAAAAGACAGTGCTTAAACTGCATCTCAAAATGGCCGACAACAAGCCAAGCAACAATGGCGCCATTTACGCTTGCAAAAAACAATTTACTGCGCCACCAAATCACCTTTTTTACCACAGGACATACAGTACCCCCCCCCCCCCCCCCCCCCCACACACGGGAAAACAAAAATGGCATCCACCAGATTCCAACACAGAAAAGACCGCGCTACTCAATTTGCTCTAAACATCAATATCTGCCCCAAAGGCTGGGAAATTCCACTGCACAGTCACCTGGTATCAAACCCCAAAAGAAAGGTGGCTGCACCTTCTCCTATAGGATGACCCACAGACCAAACAAATTGTTCCCGCCAAAATAACCGCCGACGACCATGGCAGCAAACAAGATGGCCGCCAGATGCAGTTTTCAAAAACTTGCCTAGAATCTTTCTCCACAAAGACAAACCTGGGACATCAAAATTAACATTTAAAAACATTTTTAAAAACAATCTTCACACACTTAAGGCTACTTCAACTCAGACCTTTTGGCCAACTTAAACAGCACAAAAAAATGTTAGTTACATGAAACACAACATAGCACACTATTAGAAACAACACTCTTCTCAAAATTCATATACTCTGAATTAGTCACCACACACACAGTAACACAATGTAACACAATGTTGCTTATATGCGTTCTTAGAACATCAGAGTTCCCTTCCCTCAGGGCGTCGCCCCTCCCCTATTCAAGCAAAACCAAAGCCTTTCTTTCCTACCAACAATGATGCAGCTACAGCGATAATACCCAAAACAATGGGGGAGGTGCATGAATTTCCCTCTGAGATACTCAAAGAAAATGCCCAAACAATTAAAAATGCAAATAAAATAAAAATAACACACCGTTAAGGGTACCAAAAACTCACAGTTAAAGTTAGTTTTACTATCTATTGAAATTCAGTGTAAAGTAGAAATTTCACTTTAAACCGATATTAAAAACAAAAACGCAATAGTTTTACTAAAAAGTATGCACAAATAACTAAACCTGAAGATTGGATTCATACAAAGAAAAAACAAAAATTATGCCTCAGGTAGCATGGCCGAACATACACAAAGGAACACAAGATGGAGTTTTCAAAACAAAATGGTGTCGCAGCATGGCCAAACACACACACAAAGGAACACAAGATGGAGTCTTCAAAACGAACAGTGAGAAAACCTATTTAGACTAGTAAATTTCAACACAATACGTTTTTTTCCTGTATAAGCGCTAACAAGACCAAACCGTGCCTCTTACAAACAAAAAAAAACACTGTTGTAACACAAAACAGACTGTGCTACTTAAAGCGGGGGTTCACCCTATCGACAGGAAAAAAAACATTTTTTTTTCTTTTACCTTTAAATCAGGCACTGTAGCGCGAGCTACAGTATGCCTGTCCCGAATTTTTTCCCCCCATACTCACCTTGTAGTCGTCCATCGAAGATACCGGGGAATGGGCGTGCCTCTGGAGACGGAGGATGATTGACGGCCGGCTCTGGCGCGTCACGCTTCTCCGGAAATAGCCGAAATAGGCTTGGTCTTCACGACGCGTGCGCATAGCCTGTGCGCACGCGCCGTGAAGAGCCGAGACCTACTCCGGCTGTCTTCGAGGAGAGTGACGTGCCAGGGCCGGCCGTCAATCATCCTCCCTCTCCATAGGCACGCCCATTCCCCGCGGGAGCCGAAATCTACGATGGACGACTACGAGGTGAGTACGGGGTTAAAAAAATCGGGACAGGCATACTGTAGCTCGCGCTACAATGCCTGTCTCGATGGTAACATCATGTGGGTCAGGGTGAACTACCGCTTTAACTCATACTAAAACGTTAGACAAACTATAATAGCTACACACTTTACAAAGTTATTTTACACGGTGACCAGCACTATGAAATAACTCAGCCACGCAATGTTATGTCATTCAATGTCTGCCGCACATTTAAAACATAAACTAGCACACTCCATGCATACCATCACGTTGTATTACAGAAAATGGTTTTACTTTTAACATAAACCCCATACAAAGACCCTCTAGGCTGTATTGACCAGGGGTCTACAGAGGACAGTAAAATAGACTTCTATCCCCAGTCAATACAACCATCCCTCCCAGTACATATATAAATCCCCGTCCTTGTACACAAAGAGTTAAAACGCAAACATTTGTTCTTTTGCTAAGCTTAGTTACCTGCAATCAGCGATCAAAGAGACTAGATGCCGGTTCTAGAAGAACAAAAATTTCAAAAACTGAAATGGAGTTTGTCTTACCAAACTTTGCCGGCTTTTTTCTGTCCCAGAACCTGGGGCCCAATCTCTCCTCACGGATCGCTGTGCTGGAACTAAGTTGGCTCCTACCTGGCTCGCCGAAATGTCGTGGAAGAATTCCCTCGGGCTTTGTACGCAAATCCACTCCGTGCCAAAATGTGCACTTCCAGCGTCTCAATGCACACAAAGCACCAAACAATTCCTTTGTGCTTAAAGCGGGAGTTCACCCATTTGTTAATTTTTTTTTTTCTCCCCTTAGCTTCCTGCTCGTTCGGTCTAGGGGAATCGGCTATTTGTATTAAAATATGAGCAGTACTTACCCGTTTTCGAGCTGCATCTTCTTCCGTCGCTTCCGGGTATGGGTCTTCGGGAGCGGGCGTTCCTTCTTGATTGACAGTCTTCCGAGAGGCTTCCGACGGTCGCATCCATCGCGTCACTCGTAGCCGAAAGAAGCCGAACGTCGGTGCGGCTCTATACTGCGCCTGCGCACCGACGTTCGGCTTCTTTCGGAAAATCGTGATGCGATGGATGTGACCGTCGGAAGCCTCTCGGAAGCCTGTCAATCAAGAAGGAACGCCCATTCCCGCAGCCCATACCCGGAAGCGACGGAGAGGATGCATCTCGTAAACGGGTAAGTACTGCACATATTTTAAAACAAATAGCCGATTCCCCTAGTAAAAACGAGCAGGAATCTAAGGGGGAAAAGTGCCCTCTAAGGGTGAACCCCCGCTTTAAAAGCACGTTTGTATCAAGCTCTTTGTACAAAGAATGCTTCTGGGCCGAGCACAGGAAACTCAAGTTCTTTTATTCATTGGAAACAAAAGAATAAAAAAGCAGGAAGTGATGGCCTCAACAGCATACAGTAATCCAGGTTTGAAAATGCCATTTCCTGTCTCTCCTCTTCTTGCTTTCCACCAGCATCTGAGCCGTTTTGCATGGTGGAAAGCAGAATGTGCTCACCCCCTCCCTATGACTACAGCCCTGCATGAATATGCTCTCTTATCCCTCACAGGCATGGAGGCTAAGCCTAATGGGAACTGTAGTTCCCATTAGGCCGTGATGTAGCAAGAATGAATGCGCACCGCAAACCAGGAAGTCAGTGAGAATAATGATTCAGGAGTGCTGGGGGTGAATAAAACAGCTCGATTTCAACAGGTATCAAACTAGTTATAGTGCAAAACATTACTTTGTACTTTATCAGCTACTGTCAGACTTTAATTTAAGAGGAAAATATTTTTGTCTTTACAACCCCTTTAATACAAAATCACATGACAGGAAATGACAAACAGAAAAGGGGAGGGCACTCAAAGAAAGGCAGGGGGAGGAAGTGCACACACCCCATCTTAGTCAGCATGGATCCCATTCAGACATTGTTCAAAGTAAAACAATATCTGAATTAAGATCATTCTACTTGTTCTTACAGGCTTGAGACAATCTGTGTGGACATTGTTACTGCTGTTGTCAATATATGGTACAAGGCAGATATCAATGTCCTCTCAAACAGATATGTATCCATAAGGGATAACGAAGTCTGCAAGAGGGATATAATAGGTTTCTCTCGTTATGCGGACTCCGCTTCTCTAATGTGTATAGTCATTGTAAAGCAAGCAGTCCAGCGCATTGCACTTGATATCTACAAACTAGGGCTGTGCAAATTAACTTTTTATTAATCGATTCATCTTTAATCTTTTTGATCGATTACAATTCTTTTGATTTGTACTCACCTCTCTGCCGGCTTCTGGGCCTTCAGGGAGTTCCGTCGGAGATCCAGTAACGTCACGGACACTGGCGGGGCTTGCCGTGTCCATCTGAAGGGCTCCTTTGCTGTGCCTTCATATCTGCATGCCAGCAGGACCTTACTATCTGCCACATGCAAGGGCTGTTACACTTCCCTCTATCACTTCCCTCTATCAACCTGGGATTCTACAGCCATCCACTGGGAGTTGTGATAGTTCCCTTCATGGAACATCTACATGCCGACGGACTGATGTTAACCTCTCCTCATCTGAATTCAGCAGTGGTATCGTTGTACACATTTTTATACCAGTATCATACTTAGCTACATGTTTTTATGACTGCTTTTGGTACCGTTTGGTATTACTTGCACCATTTTTACAGTTTATGTAGCTACATCGATTTTTATCTCCAGTGCAATATTTTTTTTGGTTACCTACTTGAAGACTATAAAAGTTTTAATGCTATTCCCATCGAGTGCTGCCTTTGTGTGTTTTTTGTATCCTGCTATTCATTTTTCCAGTTGTTGGTAGCTACACTGGGAATCAGCCTGCAAGGAGATCAGCTAAAAGTTGTTGGATCTGTATGTGCATTATAATTAATCGAAATTAGTCGATTAATCGATTAAAAAAACAAACAATTAATCGAACAGAAAAATTTTGATCAGTAACAGCCCTACTACAAACTAATAAATGCCCACACACACAGAGAACACATTTCAATCCCATAAGAAGGTTTTCATACTGACCGTTTTTACTGCTGGTCTTGATTCAACCCAAGTGTGCTCTGCTAGAGCGCTCCTCGATTGTCATCTGTCTCCCTGTGTCTGATGTTTAATCTATAAAACACACATCCTAGAATACAATTTTCCACAACAGCATAGGGCACATAGCAGGGCAAAGGACACATCACAGGGCATGTGGCACACAGTAGAAAGAAAGAAAGGGTTGGGACTTTAAATGAGATGCGTGTTGATGCAAACAGTGGCCCAGATTCAGGTAGATTTGCCCATTACTTACACCTGAGCCGCTCAGCTGAATTTCTCTGCGCTGGAGCAATTTTGCCAAATTGCCACCTGATTCAGGAATCGTTTGTTCATTTAATTTGCTCCTGTTTAAGGCAAAGCTGAGGGCGCAAGGCCGTGCAAGTCAAAGTGGGTGTGCCCCTATGTAAATGAGGAATTTTCGGCTCAGCAGAGGTTTGCTAGCATAATTTCAGGGCAAATCCTGCTCAGCTGCTTGCACTGAGCAAATAAATAGGAGCAGACTTGCGCAGGTTCTTTGCTGAATTTCATCCTGCTTTTTCCTACCCCCCCTGAGCAAGGAAATTCAGCCCTTTTGCAAGACATGGCACCTCCCAAAGGGACCAAAAAAAGGAAGGCCAACTTTGTGGCTGCAGAGATGGACATCCTGATTGCTGCACTCCAGCAGCATAAGGAAGTCCTATATGGTGCCCAGCGGTCAAACACCACCATTGCCCAAAGGAGGGCTATATATGAAGCCATTGCCCTGGACATCAATGCCCTGGGTAATGAAGTGCGTACCTGGGATGACATCCAGAAGAAATTAAATGATATGAGGCGCAGGGTCCGTGAAAAACTGGCTCTTATCAGGAAGCATACCGGTGGCACGGGAGGTGGTCCGCGATGTATGATCCGGCTCAATCAGGAGGAGCAGCTTATTGCACAAACGTTCGTGCAGGAGCAGGTGGAGGGACTTGAAGGGTACGACTCCACTGTTGGGAACTTGGGGACTGGTAAGTTATTTTTCTTTCATATCTGCTGTGCATCATGGGAGGGGGTACAAGTGAACATATTTGTGGGTAGAAGTGAAGATGTAAGTATTATTTTTCTTTCATATCTGCTGTGCATCATGGGAGGGGGTACAAGTGAACATATTTGTGGGTAGAAGTGAAGATGTAAGTATTATTTTTCTTTCATATCTGCTGTGCATCATGGGAGGGGGTACAAGTGAACATATTTGTGGGTAGAAGTGAAGATGTAAGTATTATTTTTCTTTCATATCTGCTGTGCATCATGGGAGGGGGTACAAGTGAACATATTTGTGGGTAGAAGTGAAGATGTAAGTATTATTTTTCTTTCATATCTGCTGTGCATCATGGGAGGGGGTACAAGTGAACATATGAGAAGTGTGTTGCACCAGCAAAATATGTCGTTTTGGTGTCATCCACAGGTGGTGATGAGGAAGAAGAAGCTGGGCCGTCTTCGGCTGCGGCTCGACCCAGCCCATCCAGACCAGAGCCAGGGGTCCAGTCAGGCCCCATGGACATTCTGGCTATGCTGGTCCAGGAGGAGATCATACCGGGGCCAAGTATGGAGGAGCAAGTGGTATTGGAGGAGGATTCCTTTTTCCTCATCCAGGAGGACTCTGGCTCCCTCCAGGAGGATACCACCATCCCTGTGCAACCCACCACCCCCCCGCCCAGCACGTCATCCCCCTCCAGGGCAAGCCCCTCCCTTGTGGACCCCTCCCCTTCTCCCTCTGTCCGTGGCCGAGCCTCTCCTCCCAGGAAGGCTCTGTCCAAAACGAGGCATATATCCTCCAGCCTCCGTGACGGTCTGCTGGAGGAGCAGGCCCTGCAGACCCGCCATATAGGGGCCATGGTGGGAGAGGTGCGTCGTCTGGCGGACAGCATGGCATCCACCTCCACCTCTATGCAGCATGCCCTCACCCTGCATGAGGACCGGGACAAACATGTGGCACAGAGCCTGGGGGAAATTAGTGGCAACTCTAAGGCCATAGTCACCTGCTTGGTGGCTCTGGAGAACACAACAGCTTTGTTAAGCAGGATGACAGCTGCGGTGGAGGCCAACACCGCTGCTGTGCAGGCCAACACCGCTGCAGTGCAGGAGGAGGCGAGAGTTACCCGCCGGCATCAGCGGGATACCACCACCCGCCAAATGCGGATGTTGGCCCAGACCAACACCATCCTTGCCCGCCTGGCCAACGCCATGGAGGGCATGCAGCCACCACCTGCAAGGAGTGTGGAAGTAGGGGTTGATGCTCCTCCTCCCCCCACCCCTCCATCCCCACCCCATGCCTCCTCCGCACCACGGAGATTGAGGAGCCAGAGCCGGGGCACCCTTGGCCCAAAGAAAAAAACAAAAAAATAATTTTATGTCTACATTTTTTTGCTCAACACAATATGATTTTTTTATTATTTTTCTATATGCTCAGGGTATGAGATTATTTTTTTTTTATATGCTCAGGATATGAGTTTCTATTTTTTTTATATGCTCAGGATATGAGTTTTTATATTTCTACACACGGTGAGGAGTGTATACTACAGTGTGACTGGTGTGTGAATGGGGGGGGGGTGGCACTCCTGCTGGAAAAGGGGTGTCACCCTCTGCCATGTGAAAGGTGTATGAATGGACAGCAACATAATTGGAGCCTTGACGCGGCGTTGCTGCTCCCTAATACCATGGGGTATTGTTGGGTCTAATCCAATTGGGGGTGCATGTGTCGGGTGTGTGCTAGGGACTACAGTGGTGTACATACATGCATTATACTTGTGACAAGATCAGGGTGTGTTTAATGTGCAAAGAGACGTTCCACAAGACCATTCCGGATTGCTCTTCCCTCAGAAGATCCAGTAGTGTTTCTTGGGGGGGGGGGTTGCGTGGTTCGGGGGTAAGGTCATTGCGTAGCTCAATGTGCATGCCCCTTCTTTGAGCTAAATTGTGGAGAATACTACATGCCCCTACGATTTGGCATACAAAGTTGGGTGAATACAATAGGGTCCCCCCTGATTTATCCAGACATCTGAATCGAGATTTAAGGATGCCAAATGTGCGCTCCACCACCGCACGGGTACGTGCATGGGCTTCGTTATATCTTTCCTCTCCTGGTGTTTGAGGGTTACGAAATGGGGTCATCATGTCATAGGCAGAGTCACCTGGAAGGGAAAAGACAGGAGGATGTTAGTCGTGCATGTGCCCCTTGTGATGTGTGCATCATGGGGGGGGGGCAGTCATACCTGACACCCATGTCACTCACCAATCAGCCAGCTGTCTCCATACATGTTCTGGTCAAACTCGGTTGGGATGGGGCTGTGTCGGTAAATAAAACTGTCATGGCTTGACCCTGGGTGTTTGCCACGGACATGCCATATGAGGCCATGTGCATCCACAATCATCTGCACATTTATCGAATGCCAATGTTTCCTGTTGCAGTAGATATGCTCGAGGAGCCGGGGGGGGGCGTAGTGCCACATGGGTACAATCTATTGCACCCACAGTGCGTGGAAATCTGGCTAATAAATAAAAATCACTGATTGCCTTCTGCCGCACGTCAGCCGTGGTTGGTTTGATAAATTGTGTGCCCATTCGTCTGAGTATTGCAGGGATCACTTGGTGCACACACCTGCTCATGCTGGATTGGGACATCCCCGCCACCACTCCACCTGTGCGCTGAAATGAGCCAGTTGCCAAAAAATGAAGGGTTGCCACTACCTTCACCAGTGGCTGCACTGCCTGTCCCCGATGGGTCGGGCTGCTGATGTCATCCTGCAGGATTGTTACCAACTCAAGGATGACTTCAGGGCTAAAGCGAAACATGCGATACACCTCAGTATCAGTCATCTGAAAAAGGTTGTAGCGCCCTCTGTAAATCCTCTCCCGTGCCCTCCTACGAGTCGGCTCAGTCAATAGAATATCAAGAACCATAGCTGCCCCTGGCATGTTGGTGCACAGATGTGAGGTCCCGAAAATGTGGGTGCTCTGCTTGTTCAGATCGTCTGTCTAGGTGCTGCTGAAGTTGCGCGCTCCTTCAGATGACATTTGGCCATCTTTTGCTAACTTGCCCCTGCTTTTAACAGGAGCAAGTTTGCCCAGGGAAAAAAGCTTGCACGCTTCCAGCGCAAGATGCGCATCACACGCGCATGTTTCTGAATCATCGGCAGTACCTAATTTGCATATTCGCTGAGGGAATTCCATGAAGGCGCAACTTACACCCCGCGCAAAATTGCGCGAAAATTGCGCAGGAACAGCTAGGCTGCGTGCGCGGGAAAATGGCCGCATTTCAGGCTTAACTGGTTTACAGAATCAGCCGCAAATTTGCATAGGAGCAAATCAGTACTTGCGCGGCGCAAATCACACTTGTTCCCGCGCAAGTGCTTCTTGAATCTGGGCCAGTATGTATAAGTAATTAAATAAAGTAGTATAGCGTAATAAACAGGCTCAAACTTACCAACCAAATTGCAAGCCGAATTCAACTGTCTAACTTGGTATGTTAAAAGCAGAGGATTGGTTGCACACATTTGCAAATATATGGATAAGCCACAGGCCGCTTACAAGGCTCTCTGCATTCCTGTGGTCCTAACTAAACTTTTCTAGTTTCCTCAGTAGAGGCATACAAGTGCTAATGAGTAGATGGAGAGCAGGTAACTAGGGGTGTGTGTCACCAGCCAGCCTCCATCTAAAATAAGTGTAGCAATAAAGAGCACTGGAAAAAACGCATAAGGGTAAATGTATAAGCATCAAAATCGCATCTCCATCCCTATTGATAAACATGGAACTGGGTTTGGGACTTTGAATGAGGCATGTGGATGACACCTGCCTCCATCCCTGAAAATTGAAAGAAAGAAAGGGTTGGCACACAGTATGGCACATCTGGGGGGTACACAGCAGGGCACATAACAGGCCATGGGGCACTCAGGGCAAATAGCAGGGCACAAACCAAAACACATGGAACACAGCAGGGCACTGGGGTCCTCCAGACACAACACAGTGTCTCTCAGGGCAGCCATGAGGGGGAAAAGGCACAGGGGGACACCGTGGGTGGGTGGAGGACACCGGGGGACATTGTGTGGGGGGTGGAAGGCACAGGGGGACACTGTGGGGAGGGTGGAGGACACTGGGGGACACCGTGGGGGGGTTGAGAACACAGGGGGACATGGTGGGTAGGTGGAGGACACAGTGGGGGGTTCTTACACAGGGGGACACAGTGGGTGTAGGAGGACACTGTGGGGGTGTAAGGCACAGGGGGACACCGTGGGTGGAGGACACAGGGAGAAACTGTGGGTGGAGGACACAGGGGGAACACTGTGGGGGGGAGTGTAAGGCACAGGGGGACACTGTGGGTGGAGGACACAGGGTGATACTGTGGGGGGTGTAAGGCACAGGAGGACACTGTGGGTGGAGGACACAGGGGGACACGTGGGGGGGGTGTAAGGCACAGGGGGACACGGTTGGTGGAGGAGGACACAGGGGGACACTGTGGGGGTGTAAGGCACAGGGGTACACTTTGCTACAATGTAAAGTAGTGAGTGTACAGCTTGTATAACGGTGTAAATATGCTGCCCTGTCAAAATACCTCAACACACAGCCATTAATGTCTAAACAAAGCAAAAGTGAGTACACCCCTAAGTGAAAATGTCCAAATTGGGCCCAACGTGTCAATATTTTGTGTGGCCACCATTATTTTCCAGCACTGACTTAACCTTCTTGGGGATGGATTTCAACAGAGCTTCACAGGTTGCCACTGGAGTCCTCTTCCACTCCTCTACGACGACATCACAGAGCTAAATATTGGTAAAAAGATGAGGGATGGACAGCCGCACTCCAAACCAAACAGGTTGTCTTTATTCAAATCAACAGCAAGAACACAGCAGATCACAGCAATAGGAACAGGAGAATACCAGATTTTTGAAACGACCCTACAATAGACCTACCTTGAGCGGTGATCTTCTCCGACATCACAGAGCTGGTGGATGTAAGGCCCCGTACACACGACCAAACATGTATGCTGAAACTGGTCCGCGGGCCAGTTTCAGCATACATGTTTGGTCGTGTGTAGGCGCGAGCGGGCCGAATTCCAGCAAACATTTGCCCGCCGGGCCTTTTCCCAGTGGGCAAATATTCCTGGACGTGTTTTAAAACCGTCCGCTGGAATCCTGCCCGCTCGGACATGTACGGTCGTCAGTACAGACCTACCGTACATGTCCAGGCGCCCGCCGTCCCTCGCATGCGTCGAATGACTTCGACGCATGCGTGGAAGCCTTTAAATGGCAGGCCCGCCCACGTCTCCGCGTCATCGCCGCGGCGACGACGCGGACACGCCCCGCGTAATGTTTACGCGCGGACTTCTGTACGATGGTGTGTACAACCATCGTACAGAAGCCTTCTGGCAGACATGTACGGTGAAAACGGTCCGACGGACCGCTTTCACCGTACATGTTTGTTCGTGAGTACCCGGCCTTAGAGACCTTGTGCTCCTCCACCTTCCAATTGAGGATGTCCCACAGATGCTCAATAGGGTTTAAGCCCAGGTTCACACTGGGTATGATTTGCTTCGATTTGAGATGCGATTTCACATGTGAAATCGCATCTCAAATCGGCGGCATTTGCCGGCAATTGTCGGCAATGACACCGTCCTAATCGGTGCGGCGCTGCACCAATTTCAAAAAGTAGTTCCTGTACTACTTTTTGCAATTTCGGGCCGCGATTTACATTGACATCTGTGCAGAAACCTGCATAGATGTCTCTTAAATCGCGGCCGAAATCGGGACTGCCAGCGGGAGTGAAATTGTGCGAGTTCAGCTGAACTCGCACGGCTTCACTCCCACAGCCCAGTGTGAACCAGGGCTCAATCTGGGGTGTTTGAGATCGTTTTCATGTTGGAATACTGCCCTGCGTCCCAGTCTCCGAAGGGAGGAGATCATGCTCTGCTTCAGTATGTCACAGTACATGTTGGCATTCATGGTTACCTGAATAAACTAGCTCCCCAGTGCCGGCAGCACTCAAGCAGCCCCAGACAATGACACTCCCACTACCATGCTTGACTGTAGGCAAGATGCACTTGTCTTTGTACTTCTCACCTTTTTACCATTACACACACTAGACACCATCTGAACCAAATACGTTTATATTGGTCTCATCACACCACAGAACATAAGTAAATAAATGATTAGCGCTAAAGTTCAAACATACATTTAAATAGTGCTGACACCGTGTGTCATACTGTTCATGCACACTAGCAAGCAGTATAATACAAACGTGAAAAATCAGATATATGTTGAAATAAATATAAGTGACATATAAACAATCCTGTAAAAAACAGTGACTGAAACCATGAATGTGGACTGATGCTGAAATACAACAACTCTATAATATAGTGCAAAAACGTGAACTGCTTTTGAAAACAGCTGTTCTATAATAAAGTGCAGTCCGTGATTTCTAGACCATAAATGTCCGTGATGGCAATGGTTCAATAGTGCAAAAAATTGAGTAAAGGTAATAAATTTGTTCCCATGAGAGGTTCTCGGCCCTCCTGATAGTCCAAATTTCAGATCCTCCCCTGGTTTAGTTGTATTATTGAACCATGTAGGTGCTCCTCCACCTGTCTCCCAAAACTCTCACCTCCCGGATGTTATAATTAGGCACATAAGTCAAGTGGTTATCTCCTCAGTTCTACGGAGTGTCCAGACGACTGATCCGCTGTACTGCACGATCTGGTGTTTTAAAGGTAGCTAGAATGGGGGAAGGGGGGCGGCGGGGGATCGCTCCAACCCAAGCCCAGCAAGAGGAGAAAAGGCCACAATAGTGTAGTATTCTCGGTAAAAAAGGGTTTATTGATAACAATAAAAAGTTGGACTCTTACACAAATAAAAAACAAAGTTAGCAGGGTATGTTTGCAGTGTATTCACACGGTCTTACTGTCACCTCCGCTGCTCCTGGTCCGTGCTGTCAGCCTCGATTTCCCTACGGCGTTACGTCACACTCCACATGACTTCTTCAGGGAAACCCAATTGGCTACTGAGGCATTGCATTTATAACGCTATAACTGGAAGTCTACAATCCGCCATTTTGTTGGCTATTGTAAACAGACCTATGGAAGTCGTCATCTTCCCAAAGGCATAAAGTTAATGCAGCGACTCTATTTTGTTGAAGTCCTGTCAGTTCATTATCGTGACTCGTTTCTTACGGTGAGGATTAATGGAACTGCATTTATAAACATCACCAGTGAACATCGTGAAAAGAGAGAGGGAGACCCCAATATTATTCCTAACGTTTGTCCCCATTCTCAGCACAGCAGTCTGACTGACTGTTAACGGACAGAAAAAACAGAGGAAAACATTTAAGGTTCTCTCTTCCTTTATACCCCATCTAGCATTCCGTGACTCGGACATGCAGAGTAACATTAAGAGCGGAATAATCAAATCCGTTTGTATTAAATAAAAATTATTCTAAATAAAATATTAAAATCATGAGATAAAAAATATTATTTAATAAAAAATTTATATATATTCATAGGTAGTATTTCTAACCCCTATCGATTTGTATACGTATATTGAGAGACCTCAAAAATCATATGGTCACTCAATATGGCCTAGACTGTATTGTGTGCTAAGTAACCGCATTATTAGACACCGTATACCAAGGAGCAGCGTAGGCCCAGTCAACATATGAGAATGTATCATGATATAGTTCTCTCAAATATATTAGCTCAATCATGTACAATTGAAATTAAAATGAAAATAAAAATTAAGATTGGGACAATATAAAAACAAGGATAAAAAGGCGGTTGAAGCACGCCTCTAATACTGTCTTATGGAGTCTATTCGAACATTATTATAATCAATCCCTATTGCAAATATTGATATAAAAAATTACTTAAGAAGCAGTTCAGGTCGAAATCCACGTTCAACCCTCCTGGTGTAAGTGTATTCAACTATATCATGATACATTGTCATATGTTGACTGGGCCTACTTAGGGGTGTACTCACTTTTGTTGGCAGCGGTTTAGACGTGGCTGTGTGTTGAGTTATTTTGAGGGGACAGCAAATTTACACTCTTATACAAGCTGTACACTCACTACTTTACATTGTAGATAAGTGTCATTTCTTCAGGGTTGTCACATGAAAAGATATAATAAAATATTTAAAAAAATTAGAGGAGTACACTCACTTTTGTGAGATACTGGAACTGATTTACTAAACGATTGCGCCTTGTTTCATGGCGCATTACAAAATGAATGCGCTGGCAATGCAGCGCTATTCTCTATTTACTATTATGCCGAATGCGCCCGGGAGGAGGCGCACCATGCGCCACTATGGACATCTACAAATGTAAATTAAAGCTGGAAGTGAGTTTATTATGGGGGTGATGTGGGATGATGTGGGGAAGTGTAGTGACAACTGTCCTGTTGTGGAAATTTGAAGATGTATTTAATATGTATTGTCATAATGGCACCCAGTCTTAGTACTTCCGCAACCCGCTCTACAGAGCTGACTGGGGCAGTCTGAGACTGGTTGAGATACACTTCCTGATTTGTAGAAGGGTGTTTGTGGAGTGGGGGTGTCGGCCGGTAAAAGGGCCCCTGTGTCATGCACAGATATTTGCCTGTGCGATGCATCCACTCTGCAGGCACACTATCGGTTTAGCGGATGTGTGCTTTTGTCGTCTCTGTGTCTGATCAACATAAATGTGGTGGCATGAGCATACAGCTGTTATATAGGCTCCCCTCATCAGGAACGGTGTTCATTGGTTATAGTATTATTACTGTATCGTATCGTGTTGTAATTGTATTGTATTGTGGTGTTGTTGTATTATATGTATCTAATTATCCCTGTTAGAAGGGTTATCATGTATTATCACATCCTGTGTTGTCAAATCCATATATGGGCATCTGCTGGGTGTGAGCTCACTTCCTATGGAGGAGGTCACATGTTGTGACATCACTTCCTGCAGGGTTTTTACAGTTTTTCTCATGACATTCTCAAAACAACATGGACATATCTCCAAACCACTTCGCAATTGTTCACAACTGAATTGCATTTCTCATTAATTTTATCAAATTTTATCAAATTGCAAATGTCTCAGTACATGTCTCACTGTCTCAGTACATCTTTCAAATGATTAAGTACAAGTAGCCTACATTTAGCACAATTTCCAATTGAATAGATCTTGTTGATCTAAACTGATTGTCATTTCTTCAGTCTTATGGTTGTTCTCTCCAAAACGTGTCAGCGTCATTTCATTGTTTAAGTCATCACATGCACAATAGTCTGTTCAATTGTCAAAATTATTTAGGAACATAATACCATGAATACCATATATGAATCTCTTGGAACATTTGATAAAATGATTACAGCAATTGACAGTCAGGTGCAACTAGAACTTGACTAACGAAGGAGGAGTTGGAGTTGGTCTCAGATGACCAATCAAACAGTGGCCCAGATTCAGGTACATTTGCGCTCTATTTGCGGAGGCGCAGGGCAACGATTTTGCCCTGCGCCCCCGCAAATATTTTGCGCTGCCCTCGATTCACGGAGCAGTAGCTCCGTAAATTGCGAGGGCGCGCCGGCAAAATTGCCCGGCGTAAGCGCGCGCAATGTAAATGATGCCGCCGGGGGCGGGAATCATTTAAATTAGGCGCGCTTCCGCGCCGAGTGTAGAGCGCATGCTCCGTCGGGAAACTTTCCCGACGTGCATTGCGGCAAATGACGTCGCAAGGACGTCATTTGCTTCAAAGTGAACGTGAATGGCGTCCAGCGCCATTCACGAATCACTTATGCAAACGACGTAGATTTCAAATTTCGCGACGCGGGAACGACGGGTATCCTTAGCATTGGCTGCGCCTGCTATTAGCAGGAGCAGCCTTACGCTAAGCACGCCGTACAGAAATGACGTAACTTGCGTACGCAGGGCCCGCGCAACAATTGTGAATCGGTGTTAGTATGCAATTTGCATACTATACGCTGATCACAATGGGAGTGCCCCCTAGCGGTCAACGCAAGAATGCAGCCTAAAATCAGCGTGGCATAAGAGCCTTATGCCACGCAGATTTTAGGCTGCAGTCGGCGTTACGATGTTCCTGAATCAGGAGCATTCGTAACGCCGGAGCAAGTAAGCAATTGCGCTGCGTAACCTATGGTTACACAGGCGCAATTGCTTCTTGAATCTGGGCCAGTATGTTAAGTTACTGTGCCTGACAGGTGCTGTCCATGACTGTGAATGCTGCCAAACATGTATATATGGAGCTTGACCATGCAGGACCAGTACAATTTCTGAACATGGAGTCACCTGGCCAAGTAAAGGAACAATGGCAACTGTCTGCTCGAGGAAGAAGAAGAGGAGGAGGAGTAAGGGTGCGTGGTGATGGAATAGGGGGAAGAGGCCGAGGAGCACAAAGACACCATGCTGTCCCTGATGAAATTCGGGCCACAATTATAGACCATGTCATCAGCCATGGCCTCACAATCAATGATGGAATTATATAATGTATAGGACAGGACACTGTGCATAGAGCAACAAATATGTTTATTCATTTACATATTCATTTAGTGTGTGTGTGTGTGTGTGATAGGCCTACAGTATCTTACCTCAGTGGGATGTTAAGTATGATACTAACAATGACAAGAAAAATATTGTAGATGTAGCGCCTGTGTACTTCCAAGTACCGGTGCTATTACTGTAAAAGTTAAGGGATAATCAGAGTGTAGTTGACTCTGATTCTGATTGCAATTTTACAAAGGATCTCTGTTTCAGCTGGGCTGTGCTGCGGGTCCATTCTGTGGTTGCTGGGGTGTCATACCACCCCAGGGCGACAGGTGGCGCAAGTGGAATCCAGGCTGGGGTGCCTCTTGCCAGCAGCCAATCGTGAGGGAGTTTCTCTCGCGGGGCATGCTGGGGGAGGGTACTTCTGGAGCAGACGCCATTGAGGCGGGGTTCTTTTCCTGAGGTGGCACCCACCTTTAGGGTGACCACACATCACGGCCCCCCGGCGAGATGGCCTACCAGGCCGGGGTGCGCGTGCCACGCGGTGTTCCTGGTTCCGGGGCCATGTTGGCCCGGAACATTTAAAACTGTGACTGGGTCCCCAATTCTGAGAAGATCCCAAGCAAGATAGCTGTTTGGTGGGGAGTCCGCCTGAGGAGAGCCAAGAGAGGCTGGCGATCCAACATGGCCTAGACAATCCATCGGGGATCAAGGTAACCGGACACTGAAAGGTTGGATGTCAGCAACCTGTCAGTCGGTAACCTGGTTGAAAATACTACCTGAAGGCGATTCTAACACAAATTATACCAAGGAGGATTGTCTCCATGATCTAAGTTCTAGGGAGGGTCTGTGGCAGAGATTTTTTCCCACAAAGTTTCCGAGTGATACTCTGGCTGCCAGGTCGGTGTGAGAGGCCTGTCCAGGTACACTATACCCACTCCGGCTGGAGTGGCGACGAAAGTAAAGTATCGTTGGAAGTAGGACTGTTTCCATATTGTTAAGCCTGAATCTGCTATTTCTTCTCATCCATCTTTGCTATCTACCTCAAGTTTTACTCTTTACCGTGTTTGGTAAAATAAAGCACAAAAAAAGACACCTGCCGTGTGGACATTCCATTTGCTAAGGCTCTCATCGTCTACCCTAGACAATCACAGAGGTAACACGCCATCCCAATCTATAACCAGCGGCTCCTTCGGGGGTGAGCGATACATAGAAAATAAACTATGGAATAGTTTATTTTCTACAATATTGATTAAACAGTTTACAGTAGTATTCTAGTATTCCAGTAAAAACTGCAGCTTAGTGTATGATGCAATTATCATTATAATCCCTATTTTGAACAATATAACATACAATACAGTAAGAAAAAGGGTCAAAGAGCTGCAATTACAGTAGTACCTCCCATGTAAATCTATGTAATACTTTGGGGTTTACTATAACATTTCAGTAAGTCTAGTTATTGATAATTTTTCCCATCCCCGTTCTGTCAAATACCCCCTGTAGCACCTCTGCATAGGGAACATGTACCCCAGGTTTGGAACCACTGGAATACTGGCCAGTAGTATATTGAACTTGTGTAGAACATAGAACATTCCTATGTAACTGTCTGTAACTGTAGTGTATGACTCTTCTGTATGACTGATTTGATGTTTTATTTTTTTACTCTATTGTAGAGAATAATGGCATTGGAAGGAAACGAGATCTCTCACATACCCGTGTATGTGGATGAGGCTGGCTTCAACCTTACCAAGGGCCAAAGACGTGGCCGCAATTTTATTGGCCACCGGGACACGGTGGATGTCCCAGGCCAGCGAGGGGGCAATATAACTATGTGTGCTGCCATTTCTGAGAATGGTGTGGCCACTCACATCCCCAGTCTTGGCCCATACAATACACAGAAGCTCCTCATCTTCTTGGACCGCCTTCATTTGGATTTGATCCCTGAAAATGAGAGAGGTCTCATAGGGCCTCACCTACCACAATATATAATTGTATGGGACAATATGAATTTTCACCATGGCCTGCTTATCAGGGCCTGGTTCACTGCTCAGCCAAGAATGTATATGGTGTTCCTACCACCTTACTCTCCTTTCCTCAATCCTATTGAGGAGTTTTTCTCCGCTTGGAGGTGGAGAGTGTATGAGCATCGGGCCCAAGATCAGAGGTCCCTGCTCCATGCAATGGACGCTGCCTGTGAGGATATTACCAGAGATCAGTGTAGGGGATGGTTGCGACATGCACACCGCTTCTTCCCTCGTTGCATCGCAAGGGAGAATATACACTGTGATGTTGACGAAAATCTGTGACCAGACAGACAGCACCATGTGGATGGGCAGGAGGGTGAGGACGGTGGACAGGAGAGGGAGGGTGAGGACAGTGGCCAGGAGAGGGAGGGTGAGGACAGCGACCAGTGAAGGGATGTTACAGTAGTTGTGAAAACTCCAGCTTTATTTACAGCATTGTAGGCTAAATGTAATTCTCCTTGTTTTTTGTTTGTGTATTTATATTTCCGTATATTATGCTGTATACATTTTCTTTTTACTCTGATGTATGGAAGGTACTTTGTGTGTGAATGATAATGGTTACAATACTGTAAAGTAAATTTTCCTTGGCAGCATGAGTGCAATGTGTGATGTCACACCTTGGAGGCGACGATTACCCTAAAATCTTTTCTTTTTTTTTCAGTTTTATACACAATTGTATTCAATTAGCTAGACCAAAACTGTACAGTAACCATTGTCAATGAAGGTCTGGGCTAAGACTGAAAGGTGGACATGAGGGATATTTCAATGGTCCTCTGCCATAGAGACAAAACATCTAAACATTTTGACTTGAGGTGCTTACACAATGCCAAAGTAATAAAGCATTTTGGGGGCACTGACTATTTGAATGAGGAAGAAATTTAGTTTTGACACATGAGTAAACTGTTTTGGGAAAGATATGAGCTTCTGAAGGTGAACCATGGTGTTGTGCCGAACCATCCAGGTTATTTTGACAAAAGTACCAAGAGAGCTGAGAATGTCTGGTCTGTTTCAAGAAATGAGCCAAAGCAATTGAGAAGAATCTTTGCCATTTTGGGGGCACTGACTCTTTATATGGGAAAGGAATATGGTTCTGAAGCATTAGTGAACAGTTTTGGGAGAGATATGAGCTTTTGCACGTGAGTTATAGTGTTGTGCTGAACTGTAAGACTGTTTTGCCAAATGATCTTAGAGTTTTGAGAATGTCATTTCTGTTTCAAGAAATGAGCCAAAACAATAGCGAAAAACTGTAATAAAACAGCCTGTGGCTGTGAGGGTGTCGGCAAGGGAGTCTGGTGAGGATGTCGAGATGAAAACAAGCATGGTGTGATGGTCTGTTACTGAATGAATGGCAGGGAATGCATGGTGAATGAACTTATTTAGTTTAAAGATGGCTTATTTCACTAAGACGAAATGTGTGCGATTAGCACAGGACAAAATGGCGGTGTGCTTTACATACAGCCAATTTTGCCACGACAGTCCGTGTAACATATACGGCCTGAATAGAAAGTGAAAGTGACTTTTGTATAAACCAGCCGCTGCGCCTGCAAGTACGTTTAAACCTGCGGGAGGTTTATTTGTGTACTGCGCATACGCGAGTGGCATTTTCTGCCATTCAGGTCTCTTTATTATGCCTCTTCACTACGCCGGCAAAATCTTGATAAATATCAAGTAGCGCAGCTGCATCTGCATTGGTTGAAGAGGTGTACCTGTAGACCTGGCTTTTTTTTTGTTATGCTGATCATTAAAGGGAAACTCCGCGACACATTTTAAATAAAAAAACGACATAGGTTGCCCATCAGGAGCATACCAGGCCCTTAGGTCTGGTATGGATTTTAAGGGGGGACACCTACGCTGAAAAAAATGGCGTGGGGGTTCCCCCAAAATCCATACCATAGGGTGGGTGCTTTGGGGCAGGGGGGCACTGCGCCGTTGGTTGTCGGGGTCTGTGGGAAGGGGGCTTATCGGAATCCGGGAGACCCCTTTAATAAGAGGGGGCCCCAATATACCGGCCCCCCACCCTATGTGAATGAGTATGGGGTACATCGTACCCCTACCCAGTAACCTGGGGGAAAAATGTTAATTAAAAAAAACACACTACACAGGTTTTTAAAGTAATTTATTAGTCAGCTCGGGGGGGTCTTCTTCCGACTTCTCCGCTCTTTCGGGGGGCGTTCTTCCGGGCCCCCCGCTTTCTTCTTTAAGCTCTTTTACAAGCGAAGGCCCCGGTCTTCTTTGCCATCTTCTTTGTTCTCTTCTGCCGGGGGGGGGGCGGTCTTCACCGCCGTCTTGTTCTGTTGTGCCGGGGCCCCCGCTTTCTTCTTTAAGCTCTTTTACAAGCGGGGCCCCGGTCTTCTGCTGGGAGGGCCCGGTCTTCACCGCCATCTTGTTCTGTTCTGCTGGGGCCCCCGCTTAATTCTTTAAGCTCTTTTACAAGCGGGGGTCCCGGTCTTCTTCGCTGTCTTCTCTGTTCTCTTCTGCCGGGGAGGGCGGTCTTCACCGCCACCTTGTTCTGTTCTGCCGGGGCCCCTGTTTTTTTTCTTTAAGCTCTTTTACTAGCGGGCCCCGGTAGATAAAGGGAGAGAGAGAGAGATATGGGCGAGAGAGAGCAAGAGAGCTAGAGAGATAGAGAGAGAAAGAAAGAGATTTAGAGAGAGAGAGCGAGAGATATAGAGAAAGTGAGAGAGAGATAAAGAGATAGAGAGAGATAGACAGAGAGAGCGCTCTAAGAGGGGGCGAGAGATAGAGAGAGAGGTAGAGAAATTGATAGAGAGAGAGAGATCGAGAGGGTGATAGAGAGCTAGAGAGAGAAATCGATAGAGATAGTGAGAGAGAGAGAGAGATAGACAGACAGAGTGCGCTAGAGAGAGCTGGAGCGATAGAGAGAAAGTGAGATAGATATATAAAGAGAGGTAGAGAGAGATATGGGCGAGAGAGAGAGAGATAGAGAGAGCAAGAAAGAGAGATAGAGAGAGAGATAGACAGACAGAGAGAGCGCTCTAGAAAAGGAGAGATAGATCGATATAGAGAGAGAAAGAGATAGAGAGACATATAGAGAGATAGATAGATAGAGACAAAGGGCCAGATTCAGAGAGCAGATACGACGGCGTATCTCCTGATATGCCGTCGTATCTGTTGTTCTATCTACGCGACTGATTCATAGAATCAATTACGCATAGATAGCCATAAGATCCGACAGGTGTAATTGTTTTACACTGTCGGATCTTAAGATGTAATACTGCGGGCGCCGCTGGGGGGAGTTTGCATCGTAAACCAGCATTGGGTATGCAAATTAGGAGTTACGGCGATCCACGACGGTTTTTCGCGTTCGCAACGTCACCGCTAGTCTAGTTTTCCGTCGCAAAGTTAGTCGTTTTTTTTTGGTGCCTTAACTTTACACAGCAATCGTATTGCTGTATAAAGTATGGCCGTCGTTCCCGCGTTGAAATTTAAAAAATACCGTCGTTTGCGTAAGCCGTCCGGGAATACGGAATTACGCTACGCGTGTCGCCGTTCGAAAAAATGACATCACTTCGCGCAAAGCACGGCGGGAGTTCGGAAACGGAGCATGCGCGGTAGGTCCGGCATGGGAGCGCGCCTAATTTAAATGGCACACGCCCATTTACATTGGCCCGCCTTGCGCCGGAGGCCGCCGGCGTAGGTTTTCATCGCAAGTGCTTGGTGAATCGGGCACTTGCGAAGAAAAATTGCGGCGGTGTAACGTATCTACGATACGTTACGCCGCCGTTCATCTACGTGAATCTGGCCCAGAGAGTAATAGTAATATATAGAGAAAGAAAGAGAGAGAAATAGTGAGAGAGAGAGAGAAATCGATAGAGATAGTTAGAGAGATAGATAGAGATAGAGAGAGATAGACAGAGAGAGTGCGCTAGAGAGAGAGAGATAAAGAGAGAGAGAGCGATACAGAGATAGTGAGATAGAGAGATAGATACATAGAGAGAGATATGGGCGAGAGGGAGCCAGAGAGATAAAGAGAGAGTAAGAAAGAGATTTTAGAGAGAGATAGAGAGAGATATAGAGAGAGAGATAAAGAGAGAGATAGAGATAGAGAAAGATAGAGAGAGAAATCGATAGAGATAGTGAGAGAGATAGAGATAGACAGAGAGAGTACGCTAGAGAGATAGAGATTAGAGTTGAGCGGACACCTGGATGTTCACGTTCGGACCCGAACCCGGACTTTGAAAAAAAAGTTTGGGTTCGGGACCGAACCCGACCCGAACCCAAACCCCATTAAAGTCAATGGGGACCCGGACTTTTGACTACAAAAATGTCTCTAAAAAACTAAGGGAAAGGGCTGGAGGGCTGCAAATGGCAGCAAAATGTCGGGAAGAGCATGGCAAGTACTCTGGAAATAAATGTGGATAGGGAAATAACTTAAATCAACATAAAAAAATAAAAAATAAAATCATTTTGACCTAGGAGGACGAGGTCCATACAGTTTTGTTCAAAATTATTCAACCCCCCAATGCTGTAAAGGGTTTTAGGGAATTTAGGGCCATATCCACAAAAGAGATACTCCGGCGTAAGCCGTCGTATCTCTGGTTCTAACTTTGGAACTGATCCTCAGAAGCAGTTTTCCTAAGTTAGGCAGAAGATCCGACATCTGTAAGGGACTTACACTGCCGGATCTTAGGATGCAGTACCGCATCCGCCACTGGGGGCATTTCGAGTCGAAATGCCTCTTCTAGTATGCAAATTAGCACTTAGGGCGATCCTCAAAGCTTTTGTGCCTAGTTTTTTCGCCGTAAGTGTTAGTTTGCCTGGTGTAAAACTAGGGCTGCTTTTACAAAGTGTAAAGTTAGTCACACCTTGTAAAGGCCCATTCAAGCGACGGCATTTGGTATGCATTCCCGAGGGAGAACTCCACGGCAATTTGTAAATTCCAAACCGGCATGGGTTCCCCCCCAGGAGCATACCAGGCCCTTAGGTCTGTTATGGGTTGTAAGGAGACCCCCCCTCCGCCGAAAAATCGACGTAGGGGTCCCCCTACAATCCATACCAGACCCGTATCCAAAGCACGCTACCCGGCCGGTCAGGAATGGGAGTGGGGACGAGCGAGCGTCCCCCCCTCCTGAGCCGAGCCAGGCCGCATGCCCTCAACATGGGGGGGTTGGGTGCTCTGGGGCAGGGGGGCGCACTGCGGGCCCCCCCACCCCAGAGCACCCTGTCCCCATGTTGATGAGGACAGGACCTCTTCCCGACAACCCTTGCCGTTGGTTGTCGGGGTATGCGGGCGGGGGCTTATCGGAATCTGGGAGTCCCCTTTAATAAGGGGGCCCCCAGATACCGGCCCCCCACCCTAAGTGAATGGATATGGGGTACATCGTACCCCTATCCATTCACCTGTAGGCAAAAAGTAAAAGTTAATAAACACACAACACAAGGGTTTTTAAAATAATTTATTATTCTGCTCCGGATGCCCCCCCTGTCTTCGTTATTAGCTCAATTACCAGGGGGGGCTTCTTCTTCCACTCTCCGGGGGTCTTCTCCGCTCTCCGGGGGGGGTTTCTTCTTCCGCTCTCCGGGGGGGGGGGGCTTCTTCCATCTTCTCCCCTCTTCCGCTGTTGACTCGGCGAACCCCGGTTCTTCTGCAGATGTCCGGTGCCTTCTTCTTCAGCGCTGGCTGCCTGCTATGTTTGTGTGTTAGCTCGATTTCAAACAGGCAGCCGGCGCGGTCTTCTGTGACGTCAGGTTCTTCTTCTCCCTTCTTCCGATGTTGACTCGTCGCCTGTTGTCACTGTAATGATGGAAGCGCGCCTTGCATCCCATTTATATAGGCATCACCGTCCCATCATGCTCCGGCAGGTACCCACGTGGTGGGTGCCTACCCACGTGCACCCACCACGTGGGTACCTACCGGAGCATGATGGGACGGTGATGCCTATATAAATGGGATGCAAGGCGCGCTTCCATCATTACAGTGACAACAGGCGACGAGTCAACATCGGAAGAAGGGAGAAGAAGAACCTGACGTCACAGAAGACCGCGCCGGCTGCCTGTTTGAAATCGAGCTAACACACAAACATAGCAGGCAGCCAGCGCTGAAGAAGAAGGCACCAGACATCTGCAGAAGAACCGGGGTTCGCCGAGTCAACAGCGGAAGAGGGGAGAAGATGGAAGAAGCCCCCCGGAGTCCGGAGAAGCCCCCCCCCCCAGAGAGCGGAAGAAGAAACCCCCACCGGAGAGCGGAGAAGACCCCCGGAGAGTGGAAGAAGAAGCCCCCCCTGGTAATTGAGCTAATAACGAAGACAGGGGGGGCATCCGGAGCAGAATAATAAATTATTTTAAAAACCCTTGTGTTGTGTGTTTATTAACTTTTACTTTTTGCCTACAGGTGAATGGATAGGGGTACGATGTACCCCATATCCATTCACTTAGGGTGGGGGGCCGGTATTTGGGGGCCCCCTTATTAAAGGGGACTCCCAGATTCCGATAAGCCCCCGCCCGCATACCCCGACAACCAACGGCAAGGGTTGTCGGGAAGAGGTCCTGTCCTCATCAACATGGGGACAGGGTGCTCTGGGGTGGGGGGGCCCGCAGTGCGCCCCCCTGCCCCAGAGCACCCAACCCCCCCATGTTGAGGGCATGCGGCCTGGCACGGCTCAGGAGGGGGGGGGCGCTCGCTCGTCCCCACTCCCATTCCTGACCGGCCGGGTAGCGTGCTTTGGATACGGGTCTGGTATGGATTGTAGGGGGACCCCCTACGTCGATTTTTCGGCGGAGGGGGGTCTCCTTACAACCCATAACAGACCTAAGGGCCTGGTATGTTCCTGGGGGGGGGGAACCCATGCCGGTTTTTTCGTTGAAAATTGGCATGGAGTTCTCCCTCTCAGGAATGCATGCTGAGGACGCTGTCATTTGTTTTTTAAATTATTTGTTTTCCCGGCGCGTCTTTTTTTCACCCGTCGCAACTTTAGTGTCCCGTCGCAATCCACAAAGCCGCCCGGCGTCAATTACGTTCGCGCGATGCACGTCGGGAAAATGACGTCACACGCATGCGCAGTACGGCCGGCGCGGGAGCGCGCCTCATTTAAATTGTAAACGCCCCCCGGAGAGGAGGAACGCCTTACGACGGCGGCACTTAACTTACACGTCTTGAAATTTTTACGTAAGTGCTTTGTGGATCAGGCACTTAGGTAAAAACTTTAAGTCAGTTTAACTTAACTGCTGAAAGTTAAGTTACGCCGCCTGGCTGAGGATTTGGCCCTTAGTGTACATTTGTAATTGTATTCAGAATGAAATCCTACAAGGACTTCTTAAAGAACCATATGCAACTAAAATGACATCAATTGGTTTTGTAATACAGTAGTAAATGTTTATTTTGTGAATTCTTCATTTACACAATTATTTAACCCCTTAAAGACTACCACTCTGAAGAACAGAGGTTCATTGAAGTGTTTTCAATCAGGTATTGAAAACAACTGTGGATGTCAGGGAGCAGCAATAAAGCCTAATAAGCACCAGGAAGACAAGAGAAGAGGTGATTACTCTTCATAGGAAGGGCAATGGCTATAAGAAGATTGCAAAGATGTTAAACATACCAAGAGACACCATAGGAAGCATCATTCGCAAATTCAAGGCAAAGGGCACTGTTGAAACGCTACCTGGTCGTGGCAGAAAGAAGATGCTGACTTCGACTGCTGTGCGCTACCTGAAGCGTAGAGTGGAGAAAACTCTGCTGTGACTGCTGAGGAACTGAGAAAAGATTTGTCAGATGTGGGTACTGAAGTTTCTGCTCAGACAATACGGCGCACACTGTGTAATGAAGGCCTCCATGCCAGAACTCCCAGGCGCACCCCCTTGCTGTCTCCAAAGAATAAGAAGAGTCGACTGCAGTATGCCAAAAGTCATGTGGACAAACCACACAAGTTTTGGGATTGTGTTCTGTGGACTGATAAAACAAAATTAGAACTGTTTGGGCCCATGGATCAACGCTATGTTTGGAGGAGGAAGAACAAGGCCTATGATGAAAAGAACACCTTGCTTACTGTGAAGCATGGCGGGGGGTCAATCGTGCTTTGGGGCTGTTTTGCTTCTGCAGGTACAGGGAAGCTTCAGCGTGTGCAAGGTACCATGAATTCTCTTCAGTACCAGGAGATATTGGATGACAATGTGATGCAGTCCGTCACAAACCTGAGGCTTGGGAGACGTTGGACATTTCAACAGGACAATGATCCCAAGCATACCTCCAAGTTCACTAGAGCATGGTTGCAGATTAAAGGCTGGAACATTTTGGAGTGGCCATCGCAGTCACCAGACTTAAATCTGATTGAGAACCTCTGGTGGTACTTAAAGAAAGCAGTTGCAGTGCGCAAGCCTAAGAATGTAACTGAAGGTGGAAGCGGAGGAGGTAGCCAACGCAGCAGGTTTTGGTTTTTAATTGATTTATTTTTTAAATTAGGGTAAACCCCAAAAGAGTGAGAAAGATCTAGGGTTGCTACCTCATCCCTTTAAACCTGAACACAGAGTAATTACACAGGTTCTGGGGCTAATTTAATGTCCATAAGGCACCAAGTGAGTTTAATTAGCAGCACCTTAATCAGCCAGAGAACCTGTGTAATTAATATGTTTTTGCTTTTAAAGGGATGAGATGGCAACCCTAGAAAGATCAGAAAAAAAACAATGGCTGGGTAAGGCCGTCCCGGTGTCTATTCTGCACAAGGTATGGACAAGTCCTCTGGGATCCATGCCTGGTTCATTTTAATGAACGTGAGCTTGTCCACATTGGCTCTGGACAGGCGGCTGCGCTTGTCTGTGATAACGCCCCCTGCCATGCTAAATACACGTTCAGACAATACACTGGCCGCAGGGCAGGCCAGCACCTCCAAGGCGTAAAGGGCAAGCTCAGGCCATGTGCCCAATTTGGAGACCCAGAAGTTTAAGGGGGCATAGCCGTCATTCAGTACGTGTAGGCGTGTGCACACATACTGCTCCACCATGTTGCTAAAATGCTGCCTCCTGCTAAAACGTTCCATATCAGCTGGTGGTGCTGTTTGTTGTGGCATGCTGACAAAGCTTTTCCATGCCTGGTTCATTTTAATGAACGTGAGCTTGTCCACATTGGCTCTGGACAGGCGGCTGCGCTTGTCTGTGATAATGCCCCCTGCCATGCTAAATACACGTTCAGACAATACACTGGCCGCAGGACAGGCCAGCACCTCCAAGGCGTAAAGGGCAAGCTCATGCCATGTGCCCAATTTGGAGACCCAGAAGTTTAAGGGGGCATAGCCGTCATTCAGTACGTGTAGGCGTGTGCACACATACTGCTCCACCATGTTGCTAAAATGTGCCCCCGCTGCCAGATGGGAATTGCACCAGCAGCGCGTATACCAGCGTGCGCTTGTACTCGCGCATCTTGCGTTAACGCTCCAGTGAGGGAATTAAGGACGGTACATTGTTCTTGTAATGGGGATCCAGCAGCGTGGTCACCCAGTTATCAGCACCTGTTATAATGTGCGAAACACGCCGGTCGTTGCGGAGACACTGCAGCATGTAATTGCTCATGTGTGCCAGGCTGCCCAGAGGCAACGAAAATCTGTCCTCTGTGGGAGGTGTATCATCTGTGTCCTCTGTATCCCCCCAGCCACGCACCAGTAATGGCCATGAGCTGGTCTGGATGCCATCCTGCTGTGAACATGGTTCCTCCTCCTCCTCCATGTCTTCCTCCTCCTCCTCCTCATCCTCCACCGCGTCATCCTCCAGAACTGTGCCCTTGCTGGACAATTGTGTACCTGGCCTTTGTTGGTGCACGAACCCACCCTCAGAGCCACTTGTGAATGACTGCCCTGAAAGCCTTGGAAATTATCCCGATTCCTCCTCCTCCTCCTGTGCCACATCCTCTTCCATCATCGCCCGTAGCGTTTTTTCAAGGAGGCATAGAACTGGGATAGTCACAATGATAGCGGCATCATCGGCACTGGCCATGTTGGTGGAGTACTCGAAACAGCGCAACAAGGCACACAGGTCTCGCATGGAGGCCCAGTTATTGGTGGTGAAGTGGTTCTGTTCCGCAGAGCGACTCACGCGTGCGTGCTGCAGCTGAAACTCCACTATCGCCTGCTGCTGCTTGCACAGTCTGGCCAGCATGTGCAAGGTGGAGTTCCACCTTGTGGGCAAATCACATATGAGGCGGTGAGCGGGAAGGCCGAAGTTACGCTGCAGCGCTGCCAAGCGAGCAGCAGCAGGGTGAGAACGCTAAGAAGTGCGCACAGACGGGCCGCACTTTCTGCAGTAGCTGTGGCATATCGGGGTAAGTTTTCAGGAAACTCTGCACCACCAAATTCAGCACATGCACCAGGCAAGGGATGTGCGTCAAACCGGCTAGGCCCAGAGCTGTTACGAGATTTCGCCATTATCGCACACCACCAGGCCCGGCTTGAGGCTCACTGACGCCAACCACTCATCGGTCTGTTGTTCCATGTCCCTCCACAACTCCTGCGCGGTGTGTGGTTTTTCCCCCAAGCAGGAACGTTTTAAAACTGCCTGCTGCCGTTTACCCATGGCTGTGCTGAAGTTGGTGGTGAATTTGTTACGCTGACTGGATGAGGAGGCGGTAGAGGATGAGGAAGCGGAGTAGGAGGAGTTAGGAACAGGAGGCAAACTGAAGCGCCCTGCAATCCTCGGTGGTGGAAGGACATGCGCCAAACTGCTTTCCGCCTCAGGCCCAGCCGCCACTGCATTTACCCAGTGCGCTGTTAGGGAGATATAACGTCCCTGACCGTGCTTACTGGTCCACGTATCCATAGTTAGGTGGACCTTGGCACAGATGGCGTTGCGCAGTGCACACCTGATTTTGTCACCCACTTGGTTGTGCAGGGAAGGGATGGCTCGCCTGGAAAAGTAGTGGCGGCTGGGCACGACGTGGGACAGCCAATGCCATCAGGCTTTTAAAACTCTGCGTCTCCACCAGACGGAATGACAGCATTTCAAAGGCCAGTAATTTCGAAATGCTGGCATTCAGGGCCAGGGATCGCGGGTGGGTAGGGGGGTACTTCCTCTACCGCCCCAGTGTTTAAGAGATAGAGAGCTGAATGCTTCCATGGGACATTGTGGAGATGTTTGGGGACCCAGGTGGTAGTGTTGCTTGCCGGTCCTCTAATTGAGGGGTGGCAGGTGGCACTGTCACTACAGAGGTGGATGAAGAGGCCGAGAGGCCCGAGACTGATGCAGAAGAGGAAGCAGGAGGAGCCAGAGACCTTTCTTGGTTTTTGAGGTGTCTACTTCACTGCAGCTCGTGCTTTGCACTTAGATGCCTGGTCATGCAGGTTGTGCTCAGGTTGAGAATGTTTATGCCTCGCTTCAGGCTCTGATTGCACAACGTGCAATCCACGCGTGTCTTGTCATCAGCACATTGTGTGAAGAACTGCCATGCTAAGGAACTCCTTGGACCTGGCTTTGGTGTGCTCGGTCCCTTGCTGCGTTGGGCAGTAGCAGGCGTATTGTCTAGGGGACGGACGCTCTACTTTGGCACCCTGTTCCCTCTTCTGCTGTGCTGGTGGCTCTGTGCGACCACCGCCTCTTCCTCCTAACTACATGAGTCAGCTGCATGAGGTTGATTCCATGTCGGGTCGAGGACCTCATTGCCCTCCACATCATCTTCCACCCAGTCTTCACCACTGCCCTCCTTGTCGGTCTGCACAATTGCAAAAGCACCAGCATTTGGCAACTGTGTTTCATCATCATCCAAGACGTGCTGTGATGGTCCCCCCATGTACTCATCTTGAAATAAAAGTGGTTGGGCATCGGTGCACTCAATTGCTTCCACTTCTGGGGCTGGGCTAGGTGGATGACCCTGGGAACACATGCTAACAGACTCATCAAAAAGAAGAAGAGACTGCTGCATGATTTGGGGCTCAGACTGCTTGGCTGATTTGCAAGGGGGTGAGGTGAAAGACTGATGGTGGACATCGGCTGCAGGCGCCAACTGTGAACTTTCAGCACAAGACTGGTTGGAAAACAATGTGAAGGAACTGGAGGCACTGTCAGCAACCCAATCTACTACCGCCTGTTCTGCTCCTGGCCTCAACATTCGTAGAGCTGGATTAGGCCCGACCAAATACCGCTGCAGGCTCTGTCGGCTACTCGCACCTGAGAAAGGTGTTTCACTTGTGCGTTTAGCTGGCACAGATCGACCACGTCCTCTCCCTGTAACAGGAGCTCCACCAGCAGCACCACGACCGCGGCCACGTCCCTTATTTGACGTTTTCCTCATATTTCTCAAAATATGGATCTTGCCCTAAATGGGTGTTTTTTAAATACAACAATAGTGTAATATGGTGAAATAGGCAGAGATTCACCTATATATTTCTCTACCTATAGCAAGAAGCAGGAACCTAGCCCTAAACAATGTACTGCACAGACAGTATATCACAGGGGACAGGTGGAGTTCTGGTGAAATAGGCAGAGATTCACCTATATATTTCTCTACCTATAGCAAGAAGCAGGAACCTAGCCCTAAACAATGTACTGCACAGACAGCATATCACAGGGGACAGGTAGAGTTCTGGTGAAATAGGCATTCACCTATATATTTCTCTACCTATAGCAAGAAGCAGTAACCTAGCCCTAAACAATGTACTGCACAGACAGTATATCACAGGGGACAGGTAGAGTTCTGGTGAAATAGGCATTCACCTATATATTTCTCTACCTATAGCAAGAAGCAGGAACCTAGCCCTAAACAATGTACTGCACAGACAGTATATCACAGGGGACATGTGGAGTGCTGGTGAAATAGGCAGAGATTCACCTATATATTTCTCTACCTATAGCAAGAAGCAGGAACCTAGCCCTAAACAATGTACTGCACAGACAGGGGACAGGTGGAGTGCTGGGGAAATAGGCAGAGATTCACCTATATATTTCTCTACCTATAGCAAGAAGCAGGGACCTAGCCCTAAACAATGTACTGCACAGACAGTATATCACAGGGGACAGGTGGAGTGCTGGTGAAATAGGCAGAGATTCACCTATATATTTCTCTACCTATAGCAAGAAGCAGGAACCTAGCCCTAAACAATGTACTGCACAGACAGTATATCACAGGGGACAGGTGGAGTGCTGGTGAAATATGCAGAGAGTCACCTATAGATTGCTGTCCATATAGCAAATAGCTGGAACCTCTCCCTCAACTATGTACTGGACACACACAGTATATCACAGGTGCACAGGTGGTGACAGGTGCAGTGCTGTTGAAATATACAGAGTCACCTATAGATTGCTGTCCCTATAGGAAATAGCTGGAACCTCTCCCTCAACTATGTACTGGACACACACAGTATATCACAGGTGCACAGGTGGTGGCAGGTGCAGTGCTGTTGAAATATACAGAGTGTGAGGGTCCCAGCTCTGCTGGCCTCTGTGCGGCGCACTTGCGCATTAGATCTGCGCTCCGGCGCATACCTGTGCACCTTAGGCGTGTGCGCGGTGCGGCGGCCCGGCGCGCGCACGGGCGCACACCTTTTCGGGACCAATCAGAGGCATGACCGCCCTATTTAAACCAACCCCTGTCTGTAGACAGGTTGCTGGTTTATCGTCAGCTTGTGTGTGTTCCTATTGCTGTTCCTCTGTGCCTTTGACCCGGAATTCCTCCCGACTCAGCTCTCTCCCGGAACTTGACCTTGGCTTGCTTCTGACTTCGCTGCTTTCTCCTGACCCCGACCTTTGGCCTGTGACCCGGATCTGCTGCTGTCTCCTGCCCCTGAACCTTGGCCTGTATCCCGGATTTGTCTCTGCCTGTTCCCTGAACTTGAACTGTACCCGCATTCCGGACCTGTCTCCATCTGTCTCGTGTTTCCGGCTGCCGTCCTGCAGGATCTGCCACTGCCTACTACAGCCACCATCAAGTTCTGCCATCCCGCTGGCACGGGTACCTCCTTGTGCTTCTGCCTCCTGTCTCAACTCCAGGGGGCGGGCGCGCTGGGTCGTAAAAGTGAGCCGCCCTCAGCATTTCGGTCTCGGTGAGTACTTGAGTCCTGATACAGAGAGTCACCTATAGATTGCTGTCCCTATAGGAAATAGCTGGAACCTCTCCCTCAACTATAAGATGCAGATGTCACAGAAATAAAGAGTGCTTGTTTAGATTTCTGAAGCAGGATACACCTCTCTGACACTGTCCCTCAATAAACAGCAGCCTATCCCTATAGCAAATAGCTGAACAAAATTCCTAAACTATATGATGCACATGTCACAGAAATAAAGAGTGCTTGTTTAGATTTCTGAAGCAGGATACACCTCTCTGACACTGTCCCTCAATAAACAGCAGCCTGTCCCTACCATAGCTGCAGCAGAGTGACGAGCCATAAACCATAAGATGATGCAGATCTCACAGAAATAAAGAGTGCTTGTGTAGATTTCTGAAGCAGGATACACCTCTCTGACACTGTCCCTCAACCAGCAGCAGCCTCTCCCTACACTAGCTAATGTAGAGTGACGACCTGTGCTGTGTGCCTCTATCTAATATAGAGGCTGGTCACATGCTGGGTCACATGCTGCACTGGCCAATCACAGCCATGCCATTAGTAGGCATGGCTGTGATGGCTTCCTAGTAACTCTAGTATAACAAATGGCGATTGGCTGCCGTGCAGCGCGCCATAAAATAGCCGAACTCCGAACCCAAACTTTTTCCAATTATTCGGGAGCAAAGAAAACCCAAAGTCCGTACCGAACCCGAACTTTACAGTTCGGGTTCGCTCAACCCTAATAGAGATAGATAGAGCGATACAGAGATAGAGAAATAGATATATAGAGAGAGATATGGGCGAGAGGGAGCTAGAGCGATAAAGAGATAGATATATATAGTGAGAGAGATATGGGCGAGAGAGAGCTAGAGAGATAGAGAGAGAGAATAAGAAAGAGATAGAGAGAGAGAGATAGACAGGAGAGGGGAGAGCAGCAGCAGCAGCAGCAGCAGCACTAAGAATGAGCTCCTGAAACTTCACCACTTTTTACCTTGTAATGGGCAAAATTGAAGGACAAAACCAGGAAAATTGAGACTACACACAAGAACGAAAATTGAGACTACACACAAGGACTCCTCAACGAAATGAGGAGAATAAAGACAAAAAATACAAAACAACAAGACCATCTAGCAGACAAGTATCCAGCATGAGAGAGCATCCAGGGCTGAAGGACTCAAGCAAACAGACACAGGGTAGGACAATCCTGCTATAACAGCAAACACAGAAACATATGGAAAATATAATTTACGCAAACTTCTACACTTGGAACAGCAGAAAGCATGTATCCCAAACACAGACCCCATTACAGCTAAAGCCAGCAGGGGGTCTGATGTCTTAGAGATTGTTTACTCAGAGGGAGAAAAAAAACAAACAAGCAAAGAAAGCCATGAAAAAATAACAACTTAAGCAAAATCCAGAGACTCTGGCCCAGATTCAGGTAGATTTGCCCATTAATTACACCTGTTCAGCTCAGCTGAATTGCTCTGCGCTGGGGCAATTTGGCAAGATTACCACCTGATTCAGGATGCCTTTTGTTTGGTAATTTGCTCCTGTGTAAGGCAAAATTGAGGGCGCAAGCCAGAGCAAGTGAAAGTGGGTGTGCCCCTATGCAAATGATGGTTTTCCGCTCAGCAGTGGCTTGTGCCCGGCGCACGCATGCACAGTTCGACCGCTCCCGTGTGCGCATGCGTGCAACTGCGCCTGTCCTACTTTCTGGGCAAATCCTGCCCACCTGCTTGCACTGAGCAAATAAATAGGGGCAGACCTGCGCAGGTCCTGTGCAAAATTACATCCTGCTTTTTCCACCCCCCCTGAGCAAGGTAATTTTTCCTTTTATTGGAGATGGCACCTCCTCAGAGGGGAAAAAAAGAGGAAAGCGAACTTTAACTCCGCTGAGATGGAGGTAATGCTGGCGGCACTCACTCGCCATACTACTGTGCTGTATGGTGCCCAGCGGAAGCACACCACCGTAGCCCAAAGGAGGGCTATCTATGATGCCATTTTTTTTTTAATCCACTTTTTATTTTTATTTTCTTATTTCATACATAGATATGTCTATTCGACATCCATTGCAATTCATTTAACATGTATTATTTATACAACATTTTTACTTTCCTATAATATTCCCATATACATCTCTTTATTTCTTATATCCCCCCCCTCCCCCCCTGCCCTCTACATTCTACATAGAAAATCTATCCAACAACAGTTTTGGTGGTGCGACACTCGTATCTTATACACTAGGATACTTCCTCCCAGTACCTATGGAGCTTTGGGCATCTCCAAATCAAATGTATAAAGTCCCCTTGTTGGACCCTGCACTTTGGGCACATAGGAGTATCCCTTCTTCCCCATCTATATAATTGAGGCGCAGTTCTGTAAGCCCTGTGTAGGATAAAGAGTTGCGACAGTTTATGTGACGCAGAAACGGACACCACCGGGACAGACTCAAGCGCCCTCTCCCACTGGCCTCCGTCTATCTCCCCAATATCTTCCACCCACCTCCCACGGCTTCCTAGGGAATCATGATTCTGAATTGTTGCTAACAGTTTCTCATATATTTTTCTTATGAGTCCTCTCCGAGCTTCTACTTGCAAAACCGCCGTCATCAAAGTCGACAGTGATGTTACCAGCAGCGATCGTATTTTATGTTGTTTCTGTAGGGCATGCCGGAGCTGAAGATACTGATAGAAGCCCCGAGGGGCTAATTGGTATTCCCTGCACAGCTGCTTGTAGGTTTTCAGCACTTCACCCTCATACAGCTGTGAAAAGAACAAGATTCCTCTTTTTTTCCCAAGAAGTGAAACCTGCTATATCCTGTAGCTCTTCATATCTCGGGTTGTTCCATATCGGAGTGACTGGTAGCACACCATCTGTCCCCAAAGTTTTCCGTAGCTCCCCCCATACCTTTCTGAGAAGGGTTCCTGTCGGTGCTGACTGTGGCATACTAGGCAAGCCCATCTCAAGATGAGAAGCTGCCTTTAATGAGGGAGCCGTGCCAGTCACTAAGTTTCTATTCGGATCCTCTCTTTCTTCCCGTCTCCATCCCGCCAGCTGTTGTATCTGAGAGGCCAAAAAATAAGTTTTAGCGTGAGGTACCGCCAATCCCCCCCTTTCCTTTCCATATTGCAAAGTAGTTAAACTAATTCTAGCTACCTTTTTCTTCCATATCAACTCCCGCATCTGGGTATCAATTCTTTCGAACCATTTGTTCGGTATCCACATCGGTGAGTTGTGGAAGATGTATAGGAGTTGTGGAGCCCATACCATTTTAATTAGGTTGGCTCTCCCTACCACTGATAGGGGGAGTTTGCACCAGCTGTTACTTTTCTCTCTTTGTTTTACCAGTAGTGGGCCCAGGTTCAACTGAAGATACTCAGACGTATCTGGAGAAACCACCGCACCCAAATAGCCGAAACTACTTGATATAGTAATCTGCTCTGCACCTACCGGTAACTGCTCCCCCACCGGATCTATAGGCATTAATATTGATTTGGACCAGTTTATACTAAACCCAGAAAAGCCTCCGAATTTTCCTATTATTCTCATTGCTGTTTGCAGCGATGCTGCCGTATCACCTAAATATACAAGTATATCGTCTGCATACAAGGAGATCTTTTCTTCCCTCTGGCCCCTACAGAACCCGACTACCTCCGATGTAGTTCTGATCCATATCGCCAAGGGCTCAACGGCCAAGGCAAACAGCAATGGGGATAACGGGCATCCCTGTCTGGTGCCTCTATGTAGCTCAAATGGAAGGGAGAGGTTATTGTTGACCCGGAGTCTAGCTCTTGGTTTAGAGTAAAGCACCTTTACCCATGTTATAAACCTATCTCCCAGTCCGAACCTAGTTAATATTTCCATGAGGTAGGGCCACTCTACACTATCAAATGCTTTAGTCGCATCCAGTGACAGAATAGCCCTACCCCCTGGATTATCCACAGGCACCTGCAGGTTCATATATAGTCTTCTTATATTATCGGCCGTTGAACGGTTAGGTATAAAGCCAGACTGATCTCGATGTACCAGCCTGTCTATAACCTTTGATAGTCTTTTGGCCAACATTTTTGCTAACAGCTTGACATCTGTATTTAGTAAAGAGATTGGACAATATGAATCTAGGGACAGCTTATCTTTACCTGATTTAGGAAGCAGTATTATTATAGCCTCCTGCATACTGTCAGGTAGGGTTCCTGTATCCACTGCTTCAGATAGTGCTTCCAGCAAGGGCTGCAATATAACCTCTCCGTATTGAGAGTATACCTCCGCTGGTAGCCCATCTTGACCTGGGGATTTATGTTGCGCAGCCCCTTCCAAAGCTTCCTTCAATTCTGCCATTGTAATAGGGAGATTTAGCATCTCCCTTTCCTCTTCAGTCAGTTGGGGGATGGGGCAGTCTTGGAGAAACGAGACCATCTCCAAGTCTGCAGTCTTAGTTCTCGAGGAATATAGCTCCCTGTAGAACTCATAGAAATCTTTTAGGATGTCAGGGCTACTAGTGTGCGTCTCCCCAGACTCCACCCTTATAGCCAAAATATTAGAGGAATCCCTCTGCTCCCTGGCTACCCGTCCCGTGTCCCGTATTTTCCCCTTCCTCAAAGTGGCTCTGTTGATGAAAATATCTCCTCTTCTCCGCTGCCGTCAACAGTACCGAGTTATACAAGGCTTGCGCCTCAACCCAGGACTCCTGATTACTCTGAGTGGGGTCTATTACCAGCGCTTGTTCTCTGGTTTTCATTTCATCCCAGACTTTATCCTCCCATTCCCTAGAACGGGCCTTAATACCCGATATTTCCCTAATTAGGCACCCCCTCAAAAATGCTTTTAATGTATCCCATACCACCCCTGCACTAGCTGTACCCCTATTAATTTGCCAATATTCTTGTAGCAGGCCTTCCGTCCCATCCGTAGATGGGAGTAAGGTAAGCCAAAATGGGTTCACTTTCCACAGTTCACTTTGCAATCGTCACATCCAGTCTAACCCAGAATGGAGAGTGATCCGACAATAATCTTGGCTCATAAGCCGAGTCCCTTACCCTTTGTATTAGAGCTTCATTTCCCAGGCCCATGTCTATTGGAGAGAGTCCGCCATGCGTGGCCGAGTGACACGAGTAACATCTCTCGTCACCATGTCTTTCTCTCCACACATCACGAAGTCCCAATTCTGAAAGCAATAAAGCATACGTAGTCTTGCCAACCATCTGTCCTGTCGCCTTCGGTGTCAGAGACATTCTATCTAATCCCCGATCCAATATGTTATTAAAATCCCCCAATGCCAGCACAGGAATCTCTGGATGTAAAGCCATAAATTGGGCCAGCTTTCTCAGGGGTACCACAGAGAACAGGGGGGGGGGGATATAGATTGCAGCAATGATACATATTAACTTGTTTAGTTTGCATAACAGGAAAACGTATCTGCCCTCTTCGTCTACCTGTTGTTGGATGCATTCGAACAGAACATTTGCAGACACCATTACACTAACCCCCCTAGAATGGGACGAATATGTGGAATGGTACTGTCTCGCATATTTACGTGAACTCAACATATGGATAGACTCAGGTCGCAGGTGCGTTTCCTGTAAGCATATTATCTGGGGCTGCAGCCTATCAAAGTATCTAAACATTGCATTCCTCTTATCTCTGTCCCCTAATCCCCTGATATTCCATGTCATGAGTAGTATTACTTTCTTTGTTGTCTTATTTATTGGGCTTTGTCATAACAGGTTATACTTAGACTTTCTAAAACAACATAGAAAACAACAAAGGAAAAGAAACTTACAAAATTTCCCTCTGCTATAATATTTAGTGATGTGCTCTTAGAGTGTAATAGCAATAAATCTAACTGTAGCCATATTTCTCTATTGATACACATGTATCGCCGCCTTTCTATTTGTGATTGTGTTTGTAGATTACTATTTACTTGTGATTTATCCTACCCCCCCTTCGAAAAAGATGTGGCCCCAAAAACTTCCTTGAACCATCCCTCCAAAAATGCTATTGCATTGGCTCCCCTCGCTCTGTTCAGGCATGCCTATACTAGGCATCCTGACGTTGTTTCTGCGATTTCTGTTTTCTAATTCGTCAATTCTTGCAGCATGTATATCCACCTTTCTTTTCATATCAATAATTATTTGTTTAAGGGGAGAAAGATCATCTTCGACTATACTAAGTCTCTCCTCCAAGACAGTCATTTTTTCCACAGTCTTACTCACCCTGTCCCCCATTGAGAGGAGCTCACCCTTGATGCCCTTGAGCTCTGCACCCAGACCAGTTATTGAGTCTCTACAAGCATGGATAGCATGCAACAGATCCCTCATCGTAGGCTCCTCCTCCCTTTCTGTGGGTGCTCCCTCCATGTTGGTCTGAACTGTCTTAACAGGGGGTAATACAGCAGTTACAGTATTGATCTTTCCACCCACTCCCCCTTTGGTACTCACAGTTTTTGTGTTGAGCTTCACCGCTGCAAATGGGCTGGCCAATACCTGGCCCCTGCCCTGGCTTTTCCGATCCACTGCCGATCCGGCTTGAGCTTGATGCTGGGGATGTGTTCCCTTTGCTGGCGATATGGAAATTCGAGCAAAGCGTTCCAGCTTTGCCGCCGCCACCACTGCTGCCTGGTTTTTCGCAGAACGGGTGTTCTTGATCCCCTCCTGGGGTAGTTGTAGTGCCTGAACCTTTGTAGAGTGAGTGCCTTGCGTTCCTTCTTGAGCTGAGCTGTATTGACTTGATTGTTCCTCTTCTCCACGCTTTTTGGACATATTAATGATCCAGCTTATACTTTAATGCCCCTGTAGTGTCCCCTCCAACTGCATACCAATACAGTTCAATACCAATATTATGTAAAAGGTAGCAGTCCTTTATATCTTACAGCAGACACCAACTCTTATCACTGTGTCGTTTTCTATTTGCTGGTAGGTAGGCAAGCGCAAACAAAAAAAAACAAAAAAAAAGGGGGCAAAAAATAAAAATAAATAAATAAATAAAAATAAAATTGGGAATAATAGAGCCTGTAGTTTGTTCGCCTACAATTATTAGAGGTGCATCACACAGCTATAGGTACAAAACGCCCCTGCTAGTCCATGGAATAAATATTGTCACATAAGGGTAAGTCAATCCAGGGCGGTTTTTAATCATGCAGGACTGAACCGCACTTGATCTACTGCCGGTCCTCTTGTTTAGATATACACTTTTAGGGACTCAGAGATGATTGATAGCTGCCAGTTATACAGGGTGCAAGCTGCAGTATTAATACAGAAAAGCCCGGAGCGACAAGAAACAAAGATAGCAGAGGGCTGCCATGACTGGGGTGAATCTGGGCAACTGGGGGTTAAGCTTATTGCAGGAGAACTCTCAAGGGAGTGGCTGCAGGTTTGGTGCAGTCTGGGGGGAGGAGTGGTATATATAGGGGCCTGGACCGGTGCCAAAACAGACACACGCAGGCAGAGTGCAGAGAGGGAGGCAGGATTTTACCACCCACCCTCCCTTGTTTTGTTGTATGTTGTGTGTGGTACGTTTGTTTTCTTTCTTTCAGGGATAAAAAGGAAGGGTTGTCACGACAGCGGAGGCGGTGTCCTTGGTCTTTGACGGTGACAGTGAACTGATGGAATGAAAATGGTTGGGGGGCTCATCGATGGGATGGCCCCCTATGGTGGTTATTGCAGTGGAATGGTGTCTGCTGCAATACGGTTACAGTATACTGCGGGTTAAAAGGGGTCTCAGAGCTGGGTCGGCTGGAGGCCTGGGTATGCTAAATTGGTACCGCAGTGTGGTGGTGAAAAAGGTTAATGGGGGTCACTGTCAAGGACCAAAATTGGGACTGGTTTAAATATTAAAAGTGTTTGGTAAAAGTGTTAATAGTTAAAGTTGGAATGGTTGGATATTCCTATCCTTAAAATTGTGGTTAAAGATTTATTTATTTATAAAATAAAAAATGGCTGTTGTGGCCAATTTTACGCCAACTCACTGTGTCGGTCTCATTACTGGGTGGTAATGGTATGGTAAAATGGGGGGGGATGGTAACAAGGGAATTATTTAAGGGAGGGAGGGGTTGTAGGAGAGAGTGGCACATGAAACTACACTAGTCATGGCTATTTTATCTCTAATGTATGTTGTACTGTCAGCTATTTAAATGACCAGTCTTTATACAGAAGACGGGACTCCATGCAATACACATTGGAGATCCAACCGTTTCCAGCTGTCTCTTTTGCAGGGAGTCTTGATACTGATACTGTATGCACTTCTCAGTCGGGGCTAAGAGACTGCAATAATACACAATGACCAGGGGTCGTGCTCTCACTTACTCACAAGATCTTGCGGGATTTCGGCAGCTCCGTGGTTACGGGTGCCTCCTGTCCCCCCTCAATCCTCCGTTCAGTGATGCCAGCTCCCGGCCCCCCTCCAGCTAAACGTAGGTAAACTGCTCTCCGAGTCTATAGCGTTTATAGCTCATGTGTGTTTCCAGGTTAGCCAGCCAGGACAGTCAATGGCCGCAGCAGCAGAACCTAGCAGCTAGCAGCTTAGTATAGAAAAGTACCACTGCACTCAGTACAGATAACGGCTGCCAAAAAAAAACAATTCGCATGTCAGTCCCAAACAGCACAGATAACAGGGAGATGGCAGGGAGTATATAGCTGCTTTATGCCACTTCCAGATATCTCATGAGGGTAAAAATCCAAACGGGAGTCCCAGTTTTAGTGCACTCTCCCGGCATGATTTTCAGCCAGGTAGGGGGGAGGTGGAACTCTCTCACTCACTCACTCCAGAGCTCTCCAGAGCCCTCGCTCCCTCCCGCATCCGGCCACCATCTATGATGCCATTACTTTGGACATAAATGCCCTGGGCAATGAGGAGAGGACCTGGGAGGATATACAAAAAAAGATGAATGATATGCGGCGTAGGGTTCGGGATAAGCTTGTGATTATCCGGAAGCATACCAGGGGCACGGGAGTAGGACCAGCCTGCTCAATCCGTTTAAATCCGGAGGAGGAGATCATATCTCAAAGTTTGTCGCTGGAGCAGGTGGAGGGAGTTCCAGGATACGACTCCACTGTTGGGGACTTGGGGACTGGTAAGTGTGTTTTATCTCATATTTGCTGTGTATCATGGGAGGGGGTAGAAGTGAACATATGAGGGGGTAGAAGGGAACATATGCCAAGTTTTATTTTTCTCATATTTGCTGTGTATCATGGGAGGGGGTATATGGGAACATATGAGGCGGTAGAAGGGAACATATGCCAAGTTTTTTGTATCTCATATTTGCTGTGTATCATGGGAGGAGGTAGAAGTGAACATATGAGGGGGTAGAAGGGAACATATGCCAAGTTTTATTTTTATCATATTTGCTGTGTATCATGGGAGGGGGTATATGGGAACATACGAGGGGGTAGAAGGGAACATATGCCAAGTTTTTTGTATCTCATATTTGCTGTGTATCATGGGAGGGGGTAGAAGGGAACATGTGAAAAGTGTGTGGCTCCAGCAACATGTTTTTTTTGTGTCATCCACAGATGTTGAGGATGAAGCTGGGCCGTCGTCGGCTGCAGGGCGACCCATGCCATCCCCACATCCTCAGGTGGTACAGTCAACCCCCCTGCAGACCCTGGGCATGTTGGTGGAGGAGGAGAGTAAACATAGGCCAACTATGGAGGAGGAAGTGGAGGAGGAGTCCATTATCCTCAACCTGGAGGATTCTGTCTTCCTCCAGGAGGATCCCACCATCCCTGACCTCCCCACCACCCCCTCTGACCATCACGTCATCCCCCTCCAGTGTCCCTCCCTCCAGTGTCCCTCTTTCCAGTGTCCCTCCCTCCAGTGTGGCCCCCTCCCCTTCTCCCTCAGGACGTGCCCCAGCCTCTCCTCCCAGGAAGGCTCTTTGCAAAGCGAGGGGTGTACCCTCCGTCCTCCGAGAAGGTCTGCAGGAGGAACAGGGCCGGCAGACCCGCCATCTAGGGGACATGGTGGGAGATTTGAGGCGGGTGGCGGACAGCCTGGCATCCTCCTCCTCCTCTGTGCAGCAGGCCCTCACCCTGCATGCTGACCTGGGGAAAAGGGACACAGAGAGCCTGGAGGAAGTCAGTGCGAACTGTGGAGCCATGGTCACCTGCATGGTTGAGCAGCAGGGCGCCACCGCTTTGCTCACAGCGGAGGTGAGCAGGTTGGCAGGTGCGGTGGAGGCCAACACTGCTGCTGTGCGGGAGGAGGGGAGACTTACCCGGCGGCACCAGAGGAACACTGCCACCCGGCAGCTGCGGATGTTGGCACAAACCAACAATGTGCTCACCCGCCTGGCCAACACCATGGAGGGCAGGCAGGCACCACCTGCCAGGAGTGAGGAAGTAGGGGATGCTGCTCCTCCCCTCCTCCACCCCCACCCCATGCTCCATCCCCACCCCATGCTCCATCCCCACCCCAGGCTCAACCACGCCGACTGAGGAGCCAGAGCCGGGGCACCCTTGGCATGAGGATGTCTAAAAAAAATATATATATATATTTTCCTGTCCCTTTTTTTTTTTTTTATATATCCCTTGGTGCTCAGATAAGGAGCTTTTTCTATTTACTTTGATTATGCTCATAATTTTGGGATTTTTTGATAATTTTTTTTTGCTCAGGTTATGAGCTTTTAGATTTTTCTTTAATGCTCAGATTATGAGCTTTTATATTTTTGGTTTATGCTCAAAGTTTGAGGTTTTTTTTTGTAGTCCCTACACACGGTGAGGAGTGTATACTACAGTGTGACTGGTGTGTGAATGGGGGGGGGGGTGTCACTCCTGCTGGAAAAGGAGTGTCACCCTCTGCCATGTGAAAGGTGTATGAATGGACAGCAACATAATTGGAGCCTTGACGCGGCGTTGCTGCTCCCTAATACCATGGGGTATCCTTGGGTCTAATCCAATTTTGGGTGCATGTGGGGTGTGTGTGCTAGGGACCACAGTGGTGTGCATGCATGCATTCTACTTGTGACATGATTATTGTGTGTGTTTAACGTGAAAAGAGACGTTCCACGAGACCACTTCTGATTGCTCTTCCCTCAGTAGACCCGGTAGAGTTTCTTGGGGGGGGGATTGTTGGGTTCAGGGGTCAGGTCATCACGTATGTCAATCTGCAGGCCCCTTCTCTCGGCAAAGTTGTGCAGAATACAACATGCCCCGATGATCTTGCATACAAAGTTTGGGGAATACAACAGGGTCCCCCCGGATTTATCCAGGCATCTGAAACGGGACTTCAGGATGCCAAATGTGCGCTCCACCACTGCACGGGTACGTGCGTGTGTCTCATTATATCTTTCCTCTCCTGGGGTTTGTGGGTTCCGGAATGGGGTCATCATATGGGGTCCCAGTGCATATGCCGCGTCACCTGGAAGGGAAGAGACAGGAGGATGTTAGTCATGCATGTGCCCCTCGTGATGTCATACCTGACACCCATGTCACTCACCAATCAGCCAGCTGTCCCCATACATGTTCTGTTCAAATTCGGTGGGGATGGGGCTCTGACGGTAGATGAAGCTGTCATGACAGGACCCGGGGTGTTTGGCACGGACATGCCATATGAGGCCATGGGCATCCACTATGACCTGGACATTGATGGAATGCCAGTGCTTCCTATTACAGTATATATGCTCTAGGTCACGGGGGGGGGGGGGGGCCATAGTGCCACATGGGTACAATCAATGGCCCCCACGGTGCGTGGGAATCTGGCAATTTGATAGAAATCTGTGATTGCCTTCTGCCGCTGGACCTCCTGGGTGGGTTTGATGAACTGGTGGGACATGCGTCTGAGGATTGCAGGGGTAACCTGGTGCACACACCTGCTCATGGAGGATTGGGACATCCCAGCCACAATTCCACCTGTGCGCTGAAATGATCCACTTGCCAGGAAATGCAGGGTTGCCACTACCTTGACCAGTGGCTGCACTGCATGTCCACGATGTGTCTGGCTGGTGATGTCATCATGCAGGATTGTGGCTAATTCCAGGATGACTTCAGGGCTGAATCTAAACATGCGATACACCTCCAAATCACTCATGTCAAAGATGTTCCTGCGCACTCGGTATATCCTCTCCCGTGCCCTCCTACGAGTCGGTTCACTCAGTAGTATTGCTAGAACCATAGCTGCCCCTGGCATGTTGGCACACAGATGTGAGGTCCGTATTGGTGCTGCTGTAGTTGCTCTCCAGCTGACCTGTGGCCATCTGTTGCTAACTTGCCCCTGCTTTTATAATGTGCAAGTTTGCCCGGGCCGAACAGCTTGCATGCTTGTTGTGCAAACTGCGCCTCACACGCGCAGATTTTTGAATCAGCGTTAGTTCCTCATTTGCATATTTGCTGAGGGAAAATAATGAGAGCGCAAGTTGCACCCTGCGCAAAAATGCCCATTAATTGCGCCGGGGCAGATAAACTGCATCCTTTGAAAAATGCCTAATTTTAGGCTTAGCTTGTTTTCTGGGTCATCCGCAAATTTGCCTGGGCGCAAATCCGTACTTGCGCGGCGCATATTGCGATTGCGCCCGCGCAAGTCGTACCTGAATCCGGGCCTCTGTTTGCTGACGTCTCCAATACTGAAAATGACAGAAAGAAAACTGATCTGTTATTCCATACTGAGAATACTGAAGCCTGGCATACAGCTTTCTGTAAATATTACAAGAATATTACAAAGGAATGTATCTTCATGGGCAGACAGATCAAGGTCAGGGATGAGGAAGACAGTTGTGTTGTACTTACCCTTAACATATATCACAATGGCACCATCATGGCACAAGGCATTGAGGAACAACTAGGAGTATGAGCCGGCCATTGGTCAGACGCGCAAGGCCTCGCTATCGAGACTGACAGATGCAGAGAGGTCTCTCAGAGAGGCAGAGGCCGCTTATTCTGCGACCCCCTCTCCTGAGACACACGTCGCTTGGAAGCATGGGGCCAGGGAACTGGACCTGGTGCTTTTGGAGCGTACTCAGAAGAAGCTGCTGTATCAGAATCAGCGGATCTTTGAGTTTGGGGATAAAAACAGTCGCCTCCTGGCGTATCTCTCCAGACCGGACTACCAGCCTTGTAGTATTCCTAGGATTAAGGATTCCGGGGGAATTGTAGTAGAACAGAATAAGGAGATCATGGAGGCCTTTGTCACATTTTATTCTTCCCTTTATGCTACTAGAGCACATTACACAATTGTGGAATTGGATGACTATCTTTCTGAAATCTCACTGCCTAGGCTTCAGGCCCAACAGGCGACACTTCTTGACGCTCCTCTGACGGCTGAGGAAATTGGGGAGGCTATCCAATCCTTTGCCAGAAACAAAACACTAGGATTGGATGGTTTCCCCATCGAGTGGTATATGCAGGCAGGGTGTATGATTTTGCTATCAGGACAGGGCAGCTGCCGCCTTCTATGTCAGAGGCACTGATTGTCCTCATTCCTAAGCCACACAAGGATCACCTCCTCTGTGAATCTTACAGGCCATTCTCACTCATTAATTCGGACGTAAAAATTCTAGCAAAGTTACTTGCCCGGCGACTGAACACGGTCATTACTACCATTATTGGTGCAGACCAAACCGGTTCATCCCGGGGCGATCGACCACCATCAACCTACGTAGATTATTCACCAATCTGCAGGCCACCCATGAAGAGATGGGCTCCAGGGCCGTTCTGTCCTTAGATGCACATAAGGCATTTGACTCGGTCGAATGGCCTTACCTGCTGGAGGTCCTGGCGAAGTTTGGATTCGGCAATACCTTTATCAGGTGGGTGCAACTGCTGTACTCAAAGCCCACTGCTAGACTAAGAGTGAACGCAGCCATATCTGATCCCTTTCCGATAAAGAGAGGCACCAGACAGGGGTGCCCTCTGACGCCGCTGCTCTTTGCGCTAGCAATAGAGCCTCTGGCGGCGTTGGTGAGGTCCTGCTGGGCAGTCGCAGGGCTGACGATTGGGGGTCTAGAGGAGAAGGTATCTCTCTATGCCGATGACATGTTAATATACTTGTCGGACCCCCAGTCGTCCCTCCCGGCCCTGCTGGATCTCATTGGGAGGTTTGGCCACTTTTCGGGATTGCAGGTTAATTGGGAAGTCCATTCTGTTTATGATGGACCAGGCGACGTCGGTCCGGCTACCACCATCTTGTCCACTACAGATAGTCAGCTCCTTCCGGTACTTAGGAGTCATAATACAACATCCCATGGCCTCCTATGTCAAGACTAATTTAGACCCCCTCATAGGGCGCATTAAAACTACTTTCAAAACCTGGGATAATCTTCCATTAACATTACTGGGTAGGATTAATATTTTTAAGATGATTTTCTTGCCAAGATTTCTGTATGTTTTGGGTAATTCGCCAGTGTATGTCACTAAAAATAAATTCAAAGAGATAGATTCCATCCTCACCTCCTTTTTGTGGGGAGGGGGGGCGGTCAGGATTGCCAAGGACACCCTTCAGTTACCAGTACTGGAGGGCGGGTTGGCCCTCCCCTGCCTTCAAACGTATTATATTGCCTCTCAATTGGCCCACGTACACTGGTGGTTTTACCCCGAAGCCAACAATGCAGCCACTGCATTGGAGGCAGCCATCCTCACCTCTTATAAATCCCTTCAAAATTAGATTTATCGTATGTCCCTTGGGGGCGGGAGGGAACGAGTACTATAGCTATGACTCTACGGATTATTAAACTCACTAAATTGCAAGTCCCCTCCAGCAGTAATACATACTCACCGAACACTCCACTGTTGGGGAATCCGAACCTTCTGGAATTTTTCCGTAGATCGGATGGAGGATACTGGTCGAAAAGGGGGGTAAAAACTATTTTACATCTGTTCTCAGGCAATGTGTTTCGTACTTTTGAGGAATTTCGTAGAGACTACGCACAGCTTACTTCCTTTACCTACAGATACGCCACACTGCAGCAACGCAGTTTGGCCTTCGTAACATAGTCGTCCAGCTTTCTCGGCTGGAGCGACTACTAACTGACCCCTCGCACACCAAGTTAGTCTCCACATATTATGGGTCTCTCCTGCACACTACGACTCAAAGGCTGAGCAAAGCGGCTGCTAGCTGGAGAGCCGACATCCCTGAGCTGACGGAGGAGATCTGGCAGAAGGTGTTGCCCCTCCAGGTCCCCTCTGTCATTTCGTCCCGTGACAAGGTAATACAGACCAAACTGTTTTACAGATCCTACTTCACACCATGCTTACTGTTCAAACTGAGCAGAATCCCCTCAGCGATATGGTCCCGATGCTGCGCGGCCGATGGCACGTTCTTTCATATGATGTGGGAGTGTGCTCCGATTAGAAAGTTCTGGTCGGAGGTTGGCTGAACATCGCATAACACAACATTTGGATCTTTGACTACAATCAGTTCACTTATTGCTGTGCCCTCTGGCACTTCCACCAACATCAGCTCATTTGGCACGGCACCATCCCTTACCACATCATTAGAACCTTTGTGGATCACAGACATGACCTCTTCTGTGCGTTCGCCGTTACTTGACGCTTCCATCTTGTGAGCAACATCATCTGCAGCAGCAAATGCACCATTGCATACAAGTTGCTCTGCAGGTTCTTCATCTGGCACTGCAGAAATCATGTCTGCTCCACTCTTACCAACAGAGGCCTTTTCCAACAAAGCCAACACGTGTTTTGCCCAACTGTCCCAGTCTGTTATCTCTGTGCCAACTGAGGGACAGAGTGGCTCAGTAACCGACACATTGCACATGTCACTTTTGTTTAAACCAGACTGTGGTAATACAGTTTTAACCAGAGCAGGCTGCAATACCACACTCTCACCACCTTGCTCTGGTGGCGCTTCATTAAACACATGAACACCTTCACACCTGTCATTGCCAGACAGCATTAAGACACTTCCATCATGAGTGTTTTCAAACATATCAGTTTTATCATTTAACATTTTGTCATCACCATGTTCAGGTACCGTCTTATCCCTCAGAGCGGCTCCCAGGCAACCTCCGGCTCCAAAACGCAGAGCTCCCTGGGGGTTTTTAGGGACACCTCTGTGGCCTTAATCATGGTTGCTAGGTCAGATAGCACATCTTTAACTGTATTCATATCAACATTTATATCTCTAGTGAGCTGCACTAGCCCATTAGCAGCTGGGCCATCAACTTTAGCCAACACAATATTGTCAGTTTTACCCATCACATTGTCATATTCAAGTTTACCACTTGCCTCCCCACTGAACAGGGCACTGCAGCGAGGCAAGTCCTTTTCCACACAGACAGTGGATCTCACATTTGGGGTCATTTCAACTGCAGTGTGCACATTCACATAGTCATTTTCTATGCATTTACCAGCAACAGTCTTACCGATCACTGTAACAGGGGTTGTCATGTTCATTTGAGTACGTTGTCCATCCTTTATCGCGCTTTCACTGGCCAACTCTCCCTGGTGGCCATGGGATGAAACTGCAGAAGCCACTGCTGACTCCTTAGCACCCCCTGCAGGCACAACAGGCACTTCCTTACTGTTGCCAGAGGTGATTGCAAACACGCTTGCGAAAAAATCTGGGCTTGCAAACAAAGACTTGTGCCCAGTAGCCATATCTTCAGCCATGTTCCATAAACTGGAACAAGAAAAAATGCCATGCCCCAGCCGACCACATTCAAGGCATGGTACATTTTTGCACACATCATTAGTGGGACGCCTCTCCACATCTCCACCGTAGCTCCTCCTTCCGGTTACTATTTGATCTCTCGTTGCTAAGGGAGACGGCGCTCTTCCAGCTGTACTTTGCTGACTCTCCCAAACGCAGCGACTTTGCGATCCTTGACGCATTGTTGTTTTCAAATTACTACGCTCCTCTGTCGGCAATATGTTTCTCACGTGGTTTGCAGACTTTATATCACCACCGTTGCTACGGGCAACCACATACCTCTCGAACTTCGGATCCGATTTTTGGACACTCCTGGCACTCAAATCAGGTTTTCCAAACATGGTCGCAGACCTTTGTCGGGCCATGTCACCTTGTCTTGGCGACTGAGACAAGGGGGACTTGGAGACAACATGCCCCCACTCTCTGCACCGCAAACAGCGCTCTTGCTTCAGAGCATTAGCAGAACGTTCCCAACTGCATCCTCTTGTAAGTATGGGACTTCGCATATTAACAGCTGGCCTGCCTGCACCAGCGTTGCCAGGGGCAACCACATGCACTATCCCTTTAACTGGTGTTAGTTTAGCAAAAAACAGTCTGCAATGCTCTCCGGCAGGCTCAAACCCTTGCATCATCTTCGCAGTAACTCCACCAAACTTTTGCACCGTCAAACAAAAAAATGAAGCACTGTCACTTTAAAGCAAGTTGCTTTTCACTTCATGCAAGCTTTACTCAGCTGCACACAGATTGTGCTGTCTCAAGCACACAAACACAGTTCATATAACAGATGAACTCACTTTTCCAGGGATCTTCAGTTCTGCCAAGATTCACCATTTTTTACAGCAACATGCAATGCCTTTTGCCTGGCTGCACTTCCACACACAGCCAACAGTTGCTGACGTGAACTCACTGTGGAGCAAGGACCCGGATGCCACCGTCTTGTGCCCGCTGAATCCACCACTTGTAAGGTTGGGGGTTGATAGCTCAAGTGGGATATGCGATTTTAAGCGATTCACGTCAGACCAGAACTATATTTAAGGGCCTGGTAGCCCATTTTTATTAAAGGCAAAAAATAAAAGTCCAAACAAAATAATGACTTCAGCCTCCTGGCTCACACATGCAAAAGGAAATGCCAAGCCACCTGGCTCTCTTCAGCAGTAGCACCACTGCTCAGCATAAAGCCCTCCTGACGCCTGTCAGCAACCTCAGATTTAGGTCTCTGGGTTTCACAGTGCACAACTCCACTCTTTGCGTTCTCCCTTCCAAGCCTGGAATCCTCGGGAGGGTGGAGCCCAGAATGCTGGTCCTGAGTCTGCTATCAGGCCCACACACACCTGCACAATCAGTGTGCTGATCAGCTCTAAAGCCTGAACTCAGGACTGGGGATTTCATCCCACCCGGATCTCTGCGAAATCCCCGGGCTCCAGGTCCCAAAGTGGATTTTAGTAAATACAGAGGAAACTGAAAAGCCAGTTTCCTCTCAAACCAGCAAAAACCCTGGAGCCCCTCAACCTGCCTGGTTGAGAATCCTGGGTCACCACACCCCTGGGGTACCACACTACTACAGTTGTTTTTCTCCCACCCTTTTCTGTGTGCTTTTATGAAAATGCTCAATGTGTACCAGCTACCAAAGTTTTGTAAAATGATGTACCGGGCGATGTTCGCCTAGGATGTGTGTTTGTTGTACTGTCTGTTTTGTATGTACAAAAATTTCAAAATAAAAATTTGCCTTTAAAAAAAAAAAAAGAGGAGTATGAGCATTAAGGGTGAGCCGAACATACCCTCGCACCAGAACTTTCGAACGGACCGAACGTTCGCGCGAACATTTAGAACCCCATTGAAGTCTATGGGACTCGAACGTTCGAATTCAAAAGTGCTCATTTTAAAGCCCAATATTCAAGTTATTGTTGAAAAAAAGGTATTTGAGAACCCGGGTCTTGCCCCAGGGAACATGTATCAATAAACATTTTTTTTTTAAACTATTTTTTTGTGGAGCAGCGATTTTATTGATGCTTAAAGTGAAAAAAAAATCAAAAATTCCTTTAAATATCGTACCTGCTGGGTGTCTATAGTAGTGGCACGTGTTTAGAAATGCACAACATGAGATTACTATAAGAAAAAAGAAATTTAATACTGCTTGCGGCTTTAATGTAATGTTTGGTCCCTGCAATATGGATAAAAATCATTGAAAAAAATAGCATGAGTTTCCCCGTCACCACTCCCCCCAGGTCATTACAAGACCCAGTGCCGATCCTGACCTCCCTGGGGCCCTAAGCAAAATGACATGGCACATTAAAAATGAGAATCGGGGGGGGGGGGGCGCTGACGACAGTGACATGTCACATTAAAGAAAGTTGAGAAGCGGGGGGAGGGGGTGTTCTGCTGTCGTAAATGACTCAGGCCAGCCAGCGAGTTTAGAAGCGGGGTGAGGGTGCAAAAATGACTTCTCACCAAGCAGGGCCTCTAGTAATTTGGGGGCCCTTTGCAGCTTTGTGGGGCCCTAAGCGGCTTGCATAGTGAGCCTATAGCGAGGATCGGCCCTGACCTTTTGGCCCTATATACTTTGAACAGCAGTATACAGGCATTGCAAACAAGATAAGGACTGAATGTTTGTTAAGTAGAATCTGAACCATGTCATACTTTGCTCCTGCATATTGCACAATTTCCTAAAGAGACCCTCAACAAACTACATGACACTTGTGCCTGATGAGGCTACTGATGTTCCAGTGGTGGTGGCTCGTGAGACTTTCCATACAGGCTTGGCCCCCCAAAGTGTATGTGCTGTGTGGCAACTTGCAACAATATGTCGATTATTTTAGGGTTGGGGGGGGGGCCATTACAATGCCAGATCTTGGCTGAATACATTTTTTTGGGGGGAAATTAAAATTCTAGAAAAAAGGGGGGTTGCCATCCGGGGCCCCCTTTGAACAAATTCTGTGAAGAACTCCTGTTCTCTGAAGGCCTCCATTATTCCTGAAAGTCAAAATTAAGCAAAAAAAGCTAATGTCAGTCAAGCCTTAGCTTCCTCCCCATATCTAACCCACAAACTCATCCACTGATCATAAAGTCCAAAAATCAAGTTTCGTATCGTCGTACTGCACAATCGTTTTTCCAACGTTTTCTACCGACTGTGAACGACGTTCTCATTCACGCAATATCCCTTTTTACACTGCGCATGTGAGAAGCTCTGCACGTTTCCCCGCCCATGACGATTGTTCTAGTGATTTCCACACCCCTTTTAAGTCGGTCAGTGCAAGACGGTGAAGAGTCTGAAGACATGATGGAGGAGAGACAGCAAGCTGCAACCAGGCAGGAGAGAGGCCAGGCACACACCAGGAGGAGCAGGAGGTACAAAGCCACCAACATGACCTTCGACGAGATGGTGGCTATTTTTAAAAAGGAGGACTACAACTGCAAAAAAGGGTCTTACAAGAACCCAAATAAAGTCAAGACCCAGATCATGGAGAAGGTACGGAGGACTATCCATGCAAAATTCGGGGTGCAGAGGTCCAGGGAGCAGTTGCGCAAGAGATGGTCTGATTTGAAAATCAGAGAGACGGACCAGATGGAGAGAATTCGAAGAGTCATCAGAAGACATAAGTAATTTTCATGTGTACTCTGAATATTTGTTTTTATTATTTTGCGGCATGTGCTTTTTATTTCAGGTTGTGTATATATACACAGTTCAAGAATAGATGTCTCAAGGTTCATGTTTGTGGGCATAATAATTGGTTGTTCATTCTATTTAAGATTTTTTTATGTGAGACCAATTTTTTATTTACTGTAGATGTGTTATTAAGTAGATTTAAATAATCCAACTTAAGTCAATATACAGTAAAAGGAGAGTATGCTCAGCAGTTGGTCGGCCACAAGAACAACCTGGTTAGGGTTTCACACAGAGGTGATCCAGTGTATACTTGTTGTTTTTCCATGTAGGAAACTTGGCCAAAGATAGAGAAATGCAGCAGCTTTGGTAATGGATAAAATCCTGTGTTAAGCTTAGAAGGATTGTAAAAACAGACAATTGTACCACACTTTATAAAAAGAATGATTGCTATTCCTCTTTTAGGCCTCTAATCTTTTTGATTCATGTATCCCTTTTTTTACAATCTCATAGGGCGCAATCAAGCTGCAGCAGTGGAGCCGACCAACCCCACACAGAGCCAAGCCCCACCCTCACCAGATGTGCAGGAAGTGGAAAATGCCACCACATCAGGTCAGTGTCATACAGCACAGCTTCAGGTAATACATGTAGGCCTGCATAATTGTAATACATGTTTTTTTTTCTAAATTTTAGGAGGTGTTCGAGCTGTTGGGGGCGGATTGGACACCCACAGTGCCCAGGTCCTAATTGGGGAGATCGTGTCCTGCAGGGCAGAAATAGAGGACACAAACCTCGACTTAGAGAAGCTTATAAAGAAAAACCAAAAGGTGGACCAAAAACTAAAGAATCTCATTGATGTGCTGGGGAGGGTTTAAAAAATAAATAAATAAAAAATAGATGTAGACAAGTATTTCAAAGCAAAAATATATTTCTTGACAAAAAAAAAAATTAAAGATTTTCCATAAAGATATTTTTTGAAAAAATAAAAATGACACATTTGTCACATGACAAAATATTGCATCAACAATTGTTATTAGAAGCCCCTGTTAAACAGGGGCAAAAAAATTGGGCCTTAGGCACAACACAACACTGCAACCCCTCACAGATACTGTAATTGGAGCGCAGCAAAGAGCCACATGCAAGGTATTGCATCAAAAATTGTTATTAGACGCCCCTGTTAAACAGGGGCAGAAAAATTGGGCCTTAGGCACAACACAACACTGCAACCCCTCACAGATACTGTAATTGGAGCGCAGCAAAGAGCCACATGCAAAGTATTGCATCAAAAATTGTTATTAGGCGTCCCTGTTAAACAGGGGCAGAAAAATTGGGCCTTAGGCACTGGTGGCGGAGCCTAGAAACAAAAATGTTCTTACTAGCTATCAGCAAGATCAGTGAGGAGGAAAAGGATATTCAGTCAGCAGCATAACAGGACAGTCACTCAGCATCAGCATAGGCAGTCTCCAAGGGATCTGTCATTTAAAAAAAATTATTCAGTTACATCAGCATCAGGTGCTTGGTAGCTGGTGTTGATCCAAGCCTGATTCATTTTTATGAAGGTCAGTCGATCGACGGAGTGGGTGGAGAGGCGTACCCTGTGATCGGTCACAAAGCCTCAAGCAGCACTGAATGTGCGTTCTGAAAGAACACTGGATGCAGGGCAAGCCAGTAGCTCAATTGCATACTGTGCAAGCTCTGGCCAGTGATCCATCCTCAAGACCCAGTAAGCCAGAGAATTTTCGGTGGGGAAGGTGTCCAAGTCTGATCTTGCCCCTAGGTATTCACGCACCATGTAAACCAAACTCTGGCGATGGTTGCTAGAACCGGTCATACCTTGGGGCTGCGGACTAAAAAATTGTCTGAACGCATCGGTCAGATGGCCACCTTCTCCACCGCTCCTTCTGTGACTCACCGAAGCCTCAGCAACACGTTGTCCAGGAACAGGATTTGGTAATCCCCCAGGTTCTGGGAACGCGTTGCACAGACCCTTCTGCAAGGCCTCCCAAAGATGTTTCATCTTCTGCTCCCTCTGCGACGGCAAGATAAGCTGCGCAACCTTACTCTTGTAATGTGGATCAAGGAGAGTTGTCAGCCAGTAATGATCCCTCTCCTTGATACCACGAACACAAGGATCCTTACGCAGGCTTTGCAGGATCAGGGAGGCCATGCAGCGTAGGTTTGCTGAGGCATTCGGGGCACAGTCCTCTGAGGACGACAGGATCCGCAGCCACCTCATCTCAGCCACGTAAAAGTCCATGGGTTCCTTGGGACTGTAAGTTATCCCTTGAAGACTGCTGCTGCTGAGTGCTAGGCTCCACCTCCATGCTGCTGATACAATCATCCTCCTCCACCTCGTCCTCTTTGTCCTCTTCCTGTGTGCTAGGCGGGCATGCAGGACCACTGGTAAAGGGGCCTTGAGAGGTAAGGAAGTCCTCCTCTTCCTCCCTTTGTTCTGCCTCAAGGGCCCTGAATACCACGTAGCATGTGCTCCAACAGGTGAATAAGAGGGACAGTCTCACTGATGCATGCACTGTCACTGCTCACCATCCTCGTGGCCTCCTCAAATGGTGACAGGACAGTGCATGCATCCCTGATCAAGGCCCACTGGCATGGGGGAAAAAACCAAGCTCCCCTCACCCAGTTCTGCTGCCATATTGGTACAGTTATTCATTGATGGCCCTTTGCTGCGTGTGCAGCCGCTGCAGCATGGCCAATGTAGAGTTCCATCTGGTGGGCATGTCACAGATTAGGCGGTTCTTGGGCAGGTTGTATTCCCTTTGGAGGTCTGTCAGCCGAGCAGTGGCATTGTATGAACTTCGGAAATGCACACAGACTTTCCTGGCCTGCTTCAGGACATCCTGTAAGCCTGGGTACCTGCCCAAGAACTGCTGCACCACCAAACTCAGAACATGAGCAAAACAGGACACATGGGTCAGTTTTCCCTGTCGCAGGGCAGAGAGGAGGTTGGTGCCATTGTCGCTAACCACCATTCCTGGCTTAAGCTGGCGTGGTGTCAACCACCTCTGAGCCTGCCCCTGTAGAGCTGACAGAACCTCTGCCCCAGTGTGGCTCCTGTCTCCCAAGCACACCAGCTCTAGGACCGCATGGCATCTCTTTGCCTGCATTCCTGCGTAGCCCCTCGTACACCTACGGAGCACGGCTGGTTCTGAGGAAACATCAGCACAGGAAGAGGCCACAGAGGAAGTAGAAGAAGAAGAGGGGGTGGAGGAGAGAGGTGTGTCACAACCAGTAGTAATGTTTTGGAGGCGTGGTGGCAGAACAACCTCCAACACTACTGTACCTTGCCCTGCGTCCTTCCCAGCTGCCAGCAGAGTCACCCAATGTGCCATGAAAGAGAGGTAACGTCCCTGTCCATGCCTGCTGGACCATGAGTCAGCGGTAAGATGCACCATACCACTGACCGCCCTGTCCAGTGAGGCATGGACATTGCCTTCCACATGCCGGTAGAGAGCGGGAATCGCCTTCCGTGAGAAAAAGTGGCGTTTGGGTACTTGCCACTGAGGTACCGCACATTCCACAAACTCACGGAAGGGGGCAGAATCTACCAACTGAAAAGGTAGCAGTTGAAGTGCTAGCAATTTCGCTAAGCTAGCATTCAACCGCTGGGCATGTGGATGGCTGGGAGAGTACTTCTTTCAGCGCTGCAGCAGCTGGGGCAGGGAAATTTGTCTGCTACCATCAGTAGATTTCCCGCATGTACTACTAGGTTGTGACACACCTATTTCCACCTTCAGTCCTGTCAGTGCAGGCTTCAGAGAGGACTGAGGGTCTAGTGGGTTTGGAGGTCCCAGCTGATGAGGGACAAGGGGAGGTCCGCTTTGTTCTTTGGTGTGGGTCTTTCTGGTATGCTTGCCAACGAACTGCATGGCAGGTCGACATATGTCTGGTCAAGCATGTGGTGCCCAAGCGGGTGATGTTTTGGCCACGCGAGATACGCTTGAGACATATTTTGCAAATAGCAACGGTGCGATCTGATGCACATGTCTCAAAAAAGGCCCACACCAAATAACTTTTGCAGTACCGTTGAGACACAGCAGCGCCCTGCACAGGCGTAGCTCTGCGATGTAATGCAGTTGGTGTTTTGCCCTTAAGCTGGCCCCTGGAGGGCATCCTGCCTCTTTGGAGATGTGCCTGTGCCTCTTCCTCCTCCTCCTCCTCCTCCTCCTCTTCTTCCTCTTCCTCTTCCTCTCTCCTATCAGGCACCCACGTAGAGTCAGTGAACTCATCATCCCCTCCCTCCTCATCACTGTCGAAAACCTGGCAGTATGCTGCAGCTGGGGGAACATGACTGCCAGATTGCTGTCCCTTTCGGGCACCCGCTCTCTCTGGGCTCACATCAATGCCTTCCTCTGTGTTCCGTCATGGGAGCCTTCAAAACGCTGCGCATCTTCATGCAGCATGTACCCAACACTGTGTTGAAACAGTTCGGGGGACTCCTCAGGAGGACATGGTGGGACTAGGGAAGGATTGTGTGATGCCATTGTGCAGAGGGAAGAGGACGCCTTGGCAGCTGCTTTGCCAGACAAACTAAGCTCAGCCTGGGTGAGAGAGGATGAGGAGGATGAGGACGGCTTGGTCATCCACTCTACTAATTTCTCTGCATGTTGAGGCTCCCGAAAAGAAGGATGAGAATGTCAGGCGGCCACGTGCTAAAGAGGATGCACCGTGTCCACCTCTAGATGCAGAGCCTGCTTGCCTTCGTGACTCTCTGCCTCTCTTTGTTGTGCTTCCAGACATTTTAATGGCCTGCACAGGACAAAATAAACAGCACACGTGCAGTTAGAATGACTGCGTTTATGTGCAATTAAATAACACACGTGCACTAACAGCAACTGCGTTTATGTGCAAATAAATAGCACACGTGCGGTAACAGCTAATGCGTTTATGTGCAATTAAATAGCACACGTGCACTAACAGCAACTGCGTTTATGGGCAAATAAACAGCACACGTGCAGTAAGAGCGACTGCGTTTATGGGCAAAAAAAACAGCACATGTGCAGTAAGAGTAAATGCGTTTATGGGCACATAAACAGCACACGTGCAGTAAGAGCGACTGCGTTTATGGGCAAATAAACAGCACACGTGCAGTAACAGCAACTGCGTTTAAGTGCAATTAAATAGCACACGTGCAGTAACAGCAACTGCGTTTATGTGCAATTAAATAGCCCACGTGCAGTAACAGCAACTGCGTTTATCTGCAATTAAATAGCCCACGTGCAGTAACAGCAACTGCGTTTATCTGCAATTAAATAGCACACGTGCACTAACACCAACTGCGTTTATGTGCAAATAAATAGCACACGTGCGGTAACAGCTAATGAGTTTATGGGCAAAAAAACAGCACACGTGCAGTAAGAGCGACTGCGTTTATGGGCCAAAAAACAGCACACGTGCAGTAAGGGCAAATGCGTTTATGGGCAAATAAACAGCACACGTGCAGTAAGAGCAAATGCGTTTATGGGCAAATAAACAGCACACGTGCAGTAAGAGCGACTGCGTTTATGGGCAGAAAAACAGCACATGTGCAGTAAGAGCGACTGCGTTTATGGGCAAATAAAAAGCACACGTGCAGTAAGAGCGACTGCGTTTATGGGCAATTAAATAGCACATGTGCGTTTATGTGCAAATAAATAGCACACGTGCAGTAAGAGCAACTGCGTTTATGTGCAATTAAACAGCACACGTGCAGTAAGAGCAACTGAGTTTATGGGCAATTAAACAGCACGCATGCAGGCACAAGTTTGGCCCAGCGGCCGCGTGTTGCAAAGTTGATAAGTGTTCTCTTTCTGGTGCTACTGACTTCTCTACATTTTTTGGACGCTGCTATTTTTCTCTCGCACTCGGGGGATCTGCTTCAGACCCACACTCCCTGCCGCGGCACTGTGCTAAGTGGTGGGGCCTGGTCTGCCATTTCGTATTGGGGTACCTGGGACTGTTTGAAGATGTCAGCCCACATATTATTGTTTCTTTTTTCTACCTATTATGCATTTTTATTTTTATTTTTGATCCCCCAGGATGGTGCCAATTTTTCTTTAATGATGCTATATGCCAGGGGTCTCCAAACTGTGGCCCGAGGGCCAGATGTTGCCCTTTGATAGCCTTTATCCGGCCCTGGGGGCACTATTCATCCCACTGATATGAGGCACTAGTCCTCCCACTGACACCAACAATGGGACACTGAATCTTACACTGATACCAATGATGGGATACTATTCTTCCTACTAATGGGGGGGAAACTCCTCCTTTTATTGACCACCAAACCTGAGGCCATATTTATTCTCACTGATGCTGGGCCCGTGACATTTCCTGTCCCTGCTGGCCACAATCCGGCCCTCCTAAAGTCTGAAGGACAATAAAGTGGCCCTTTGTTTGAAAAGTTTGGAGACCCCTGCTATATGCAGTGCTACCGCTGGATGAGATGGGGAGTGGTGATGTTTTTTCTGGCGGGTGGAGGTTTAATATGTCATGTGATGCCATTTTAATTGAGAAATGATGACGGGAATTGCTGTAATTTCATGGAATGTTAGGGGTTTGGGAGATCCACTTAAACGAACTATGGTATCCACATCCCTCAGGAAACATTTTCCGGCTATATGCGTCTTGCAGGAGACTCATTTGACTCCTGACACTAGATCGTGGTTGGGATTTGCATGGGCAGGGTGGACTTATCACTCCACTCACACCTCATATTCAAGGGGTGTGAGTGTATTGATACATAGATCCCTGGACTTTCAGTGCTTGGACTCTAGGATTGATCAGGAGGGGAGATATGTTTTTTTGTTATGCAGGGTATACCAACTGACACTCATTCTGGCTGCAGTATATGTTCCTCCACCGTACAGTCCTCAAATATTGCGCACCCTCCTGGCCTTCCAGCTGTCCAACCCTGGGATACCACTGGTGGTAGTAGGGGATTTTAATGGGATCTTGAACCCATACATGGATAGACACCCTGCCCCGGGGGGGCCCCGGGATGACAAGATCAGCCTTGGCTAAGTTTATGGAAGAGGTGGGTTGGGTGGACCCCTGGAGACTGAAAAATCCCCTTGATAAGCAATTTTCTTGCTTCTCCAAGACGCATATGTCTTTATCCAGGATAGACCTCTGTCTGTGCTCGGCTGCGGCGACACAGTATGTTGAAGATATACAATACCTTCCCCGGTGTGTCTCGGATCATTCTCCCATCCTACTCTCCTTGAGGGTTAGGCCTCTTGCAACCCTGCCTAGAGCACCGTGGAAGCTTAGGAAAAGTGATTGTCACCGGCGCAAAAATAAGTTCTAAATAATACTATATTGACCTGCTGCAGTGCTGTATAAACCTTCTATGAGGTTTAGGTGAAAAAATTAAAAAGGTGTTGGTACTGCGCTGGTATAATAATGTGATATCAAAAAAAAATTTTTTATTATTTTTTAGAAAAACATTTTTTTAGTTTACCCCAAAAAAAAATTTTTTTTCTATTTGACCCCTATAGTGATATAGTGCTAGATCCAGTACAGTGATGTACGTGATGGGTCACTATAGAAACAGCTCTTGTGAACATATGTACTAGCGTGATGCTATGTGCATATGCTGTGCCATCAAAAATAAATAAATAAATAAATAAATAAATAAATATGGCTACCCCAAATGATGTGCTTGTGAAACAATATTCCAAAGTGCTATAAGTGAGTCTATAAACTATTATGAATATACATGCACAAGTGTGCGAACATATAAATAATGAATAATATTATTAATATATAAAAATAATAATAAGGTGCGTTGGTGCCAAACATTAGTTTTTCACAATTCATGTGCATTCATGCTGCAACACGTCCCCAATTATGGGTAAGCGCCAGTTCACAAATTCCAGTCCAAACAGAAAGTGTTGCTGAGTTTAAATCCTGGTGCTATATTTCATGCATACAGGGTGCTGTCACTTCTTCCACCCGACAAAGATAAGTGCTACCACCACCAACTGCTGAAATGCAAACTCACCAGACCCCAGCTGGTAATGTGCCTCAAAAACTTATTCCGTTAAAGTTGGTGAGTCCTCTCAGGATGTTCCTCAATGCCTCAAAGAAACCAAGGGGCTCATCATGGTGAAATACATTTAAAAATATGTTTATTTAAAATTCATAATAAAAAACTACTCACAAGAGAGGTGCTTTAAAACCAGCACCTGGTGTCTTTGGCAGTGTCAGTCTTTTAGACAGCCGCTGACCAGCTTATCGTACGGGTGCGTTCCTGGCTCCTGCTGTACCTGTGGTCTCACTGGTTAAAATTACACTCCCCCTTGCGCTGTCCACATAGCTTCATGCGCGTTTCGCAGTTTTGCGTCTTCAGAAAAGCTGGTGGATGATTTTGCTGTCACTGTATTTATCCCCTCTGTCAAATTGCACTTACTGGCCAAACAGGAAGTGGCTGCGCCGCCATCTTTACTATACCGGAAGTGGCCCGGCGGCCATCTTAACTCCTGTATACTGGCCAAACAGGAAGTGGCTGCGTCGCCATTTTTACTATACCGGAAGTGGCCCGGCGGCCATCTTAACTCCTGTATACTGGCCGTGTATTACCTCTATTGCTAAGTGTGTTTCCCCGGGACAAATTATGTGTTTATTGGTGCAGCTGCTAAGCGCCATACTGCCCCAAATCCTCACTATTTTTGGCGTCATAACGCTGCTGATATCCCTGGTTTTCCTCCCCTACGTTCCCTGTAGCCCGGAAGTGCAGGGACCCGGATGTACTGGTGCCGCCATTTTAGTATCTGGCATAGGGTTTATATAATGTGGGATGGTTGGACTCCCAACCATTTCCACAGGAAGTGCCCAATCGGCCATCTTAAGTCCTGTAGGTGACCTTTCCTGCTGTATGCGTCTGTGCCTGACGCTGCCATAGGCACCTTACAGATGTACATACAAAATTTATATATTACTATTCATTGCCGTAAATTGTTAAAAAGCATTCATAAAAGATCAATAATCAAGTACACTCAAATGCAGGTTTTTTTTTTGTCATATAGAGACATTCTATCTATATGGTATGGGCCAATTAATATTTAGTATGACAATTCCTTGCAATAAAACACTGTCATTAAAAATGGAATTATATATCGAAAAAACTTGTTGTCGGTGCGTTAATAATCTAGAAGCGTCTAAATTATGTATATTATTAAAATTATTAAAATTAGGAAACCAGGTGTGGGTGTATACTCAGGTTAATTTATATTTATGCCTTGCGCTAGTAGTCCTCCAAAAAACAATTAATGTCTAATTCTACATTCATCCCTTTCGGTTTGAGTGTATCCATTTTAAAAATCCATTCGGTTTCGTTGCGTGAAATTTCCCTGCGCATATTTTTTTTTTTAATCCAAAAACAAGTTTATTGATCATAAATTTGTCACTTACAGTCCAAAGTACCGTACTCATAAACAATAGAGCAGATCCATACATGGCCATGTACAAAACATTAACAAGTGTAAGTATAAAACAACATTCTGACAGGACCCATGGACCGCATCCCGCCCTCACACCTCATCCCATCTCTCTAGCCCAAGATTCTGTCCATGACCAGGTCGTTCGGGGCTAGCCCCGGCGTTCCCAGCCACGAATCCCATAGCCGTTCAAATTTTCCGGAGCAACCCCTATGCTGGTATATGACCTTTTCCATCCTTAACGTGCTACCGAGTGCAGTTATCCATTCCCGAACCGTGGGGGGCTCCTCGGATATCCAGTGCCGCGTAATTAGTTTCCTGGCCATGAACAGGGCCCTGTTGATGGCCTCCCTAGTGTGGGGTTCCCACTCCAGCTCATCCAGAAAATTCAGGAGACACTGCTTAGGGTCTAATGGGATTGAGACCTGGAACACCGCGTTTAGCGTGTCTATCACGCCCGCCCAGTAGGTGTGCAACTTGGGGCAGCGCCAGAGCATGTGTATCAAATCCCCATGATCTCTTTTACATCTTGCGCATGTCGGTGTGGGCCGCACCCCCATAAGATGCAATCTGTGGGGCGTATAGTATACTCTTAGGAGTATATACAGTTGTGTGAGTCGCTGTGTCACATTTAGGGAGCAGCTGTTAACTGACTGCAGGGCCTCCTCCCATTGCTCCTCCTCCAGGGGGCCTACATCCGCTTCCCACTTCTTCCTAACTGTCAGAGGGTGTTTTTTAAGGTACCTGCAAAGCAGTACACTATAACTCTGGGATATAAACCCTTTAGACGTATCTGCGCTCTTGAGCTGGGAGAGGATTGGAAGGGACTCCACATGCCACTCTGAGGCCCTGGATTGGGCGACAAATGCGTGCCTAAGCTGCATGTAGTAAAAGAACATGCTCGCTGGCAACTGGTATGTCTCCCTCAGCGTCTCAAAAGGCAGTAAACCACCATTACCCAAAATCTGTGATAAATAACGGATCCCATATCTCTTCCACCTTTCCCCTTGTTGCAGTTTGGCTAGTTCAGGATACGATTCATTTGCCCAGATAGGGCTAAATTCGGTGACCCCCGAGGCCCCTTGTAAATACTTGGCTTTGTTCCATATCTTCTGTATTAGGCTATAGGTGGGGAAAGTTTTATGGGATCTTTCAAAGGCCAAGGACTCTAGTGCTGTCGGGATTGACGCTCCTCCCACCGTCCTGAGCATAATATGCTCAGAGGCGCTGGGGACCCTGTCTGACTGCCCCCCCTCTAGTACCATAGTACCTATTAAGTGTTGCAGTTGCGACGCCAGATAGTACAGCCAAGGATTCGGGAGGGCCAGCCCCCCCTCCTCCTTGGGGCGCTGCAGGTGCTCTAATTTTATCCTGGGTGGGCGGTTCTTCCAGATCAATTCTCGAAAGATGGTGTTAACTATCCTAAAGGTCTTTAGGGGGATAACCACCGGGGAGTTGTGCAGCATGTAGAGCAGTTGGGGCATTAGAATCATCTTAATCAGATTCACTTTGCCCGCAACTGACATACACAAAGCATTCCACGTCTTGGCCCGGGAGCGAAATCTAGCCAGCAGCGGGGAGATATTCAACGAGCCGTATTCCCCAATACGCGGCGTCACTTGTATTCCTAAGTATTTAAAGGTAGTGGCTACAGGGATACCACCCACACTGTCTCCATGTTGCAGCTGGGTGTCATCCAGGGGCATCAAGGCAGACTTAGACCAGTTTATTTTAAGGCCCGAAAACTCCCCAAATTTGACTACCGTTTCCATTGTCCTGCTCAGGGATTGCTCCGTATCACCTAGCAGGATCATCGTGTCATCTGCGTACAGCATCACCTTCTCCTGTCTGTCTCCATAGCAGAAGCCGGTGATACCCCTATGGTCCCTAATCTGACTCGCCAGTGGCTCTATTGCTAAGGCAAACAGCAGGGGGGACAATGGACACCCCTGCCGCGTACCCCGGCCCAGAGCAAAAGACACCGACACTCTCCCAGCCTCTCTGATAGCCGCTTGGGGGAGATGGTACAGCAACCGCACCCAGGAGATAAACACCTCACCGAATCCGAAGCGCCGCAGCACCCCCCAGAGATACGGCCACTCCACGCTATCAAAAGCCTTCATAGCGTCAAGCGACAGCAGAGCTCTCCTCCCCAAATTATCTGCCCTGGACTGCATGTTAAGAAATAGCCTTCTGAGGTTTATGGCTGTAGATTTGTTGGGCATAAATCCCGCCTGATCCGGGTGTATGACTGAGGTAATTACTTTATTTAACCTGAGGGCCAGCACTTTCGCAAGAAGTTTAATATCAGACTGGAGTAGTGAGATCGGCCTGTATGAGGCCGGATCCACTGGGTCCTTGCCCGGTTTAAGGATTAGTACAATGTGTGCCTTAGCCATGGAGGATGGGAGGGCACTAATCTCCCTTGCAGCATTAAATACCCTCAGTAGTCTGGGCAGTAAGATCTCAGAGTATTGTTTATAAATCTCCATGGGTATTCCATCACCCCCTGGAGCTTTACAATTGGGGAAGGTCGCCACTGCCTCCTGTAGTTCTTTTAGGGTCAAGGGAGAGTCCAGCTCCGAGCTCTGGGAAAGGGATAGACACTGAAATGCTATGCCGTCCAAATAGGCAGACAGCTCCTCAGTACTATAGGTCGAAGCCGGGCGATACAGCTGTTCATAAAAATCCGCTAGTGTCTGTATGATTAGGTCGGGAGATTGGACCAGTCGCCCAGCTGCGGTCCGCAGTGTCCCAATAGCTGGGGACTTCTGTTCAGAGTTCGCTATCCTAGCCAGGAGACGGCCCGTCGTCTCTCCCTCCTCAAAAAATGCAGTTTTGGTGAAGAAACGTTTTTTTTCGGCCGTGGAGGCGAGCAGGTGCTCATACGCAGATTGAGCAGACTGCCACGCCCCTTTAGCTGTCTCAGTGGGGTCCTGGACATACTTAGTCTCCAATGTGTGGACCTGCATCTCCAAAGCCTCCCTGAGAGCCTCCGAGCGCCTCTTAACCTTATTGACCTCCCCACTGAGCAGACGTTTAAGGTACAATTTGAAAGATTCCCATTCAGTAAGGATAGATTCTGGGTCGGGCTGGTCTGTAAAAAACCTCCGGATGCTCCCCTCTAGTTCCTCCGGGGCACTAAATAGCTGAAGCCAAAAGGCATTGAATTTCCAGGGTGCTCTGGGAAGAGCAGATGGATGAGACACCGTAAGTGTTATTACCATGTACGAATGGTCCGAAATACATCTAGGTCTGTATGCAACATCTGAAACCGAGGGGAGCATCGCGGAGTTACCCACCGCCAGGTCTATCCTAGATAGCGACCCGTGAGCCTTCGTAAAACATGAGAATTGTCTAGCTGTGGGGTTTCGGTGTCGCCACACATCCAGCCAACCCACCTCCCGTAACAACCTTGCCAACGGGGTGGCCCTGTGAGGGTTCGCCCCGGGTGCCGGATGTTTGTCCAACCCCGGGTCCAACCAGCTATTGAAGTCCCCCACCAGAAGCATCGGGAGGTCAGGCCTACCTTCCAGGAATTCCAAGAGGAGCCTCAACACCCGAGCATCAAATGGGGGAGGAATGTAAACACACGCCAAAATACAGTTCAAAATTCCCATCCGACAATGTAAAAACACAAACCTCCCCTCTGGGTCAACTTTAGAGGCATATTCCTGGTAATCCAAGGACCTGTGTACCAGTACACTCACACCCCGAGAGAAGGAGGTGTGAGTGGAATGGTAAGCCCTGCCCACCCAGGAGTATTTCAACCAACTTGTGGTATCATGTGTCAAATGCGTTTCCAGAAAGCATAAGATAGCAGGGTAAAACTTCTTCATACATGCAGGGCCGTCTTTACCGCAGGGCAAATGGGGCAGGTGCCCTGGGCCCTGTCACTGTTGGGGGCCCAAAGCAACCCCCTTTGAAAAAAAAAAAAAAAAAATTTTTTTTTTTTTTTTTTTTTTTTTTTTTTTAGGGGTCCGGAGGCCCCCAGGGGCCCGGAGGACCCCAGGGCCCCAGATGGCAACCCTCCCTTTTTTATTTATTTTTAAATAAAAAAAAAATTTTTTTTTTTTATTAAACGGACAATTTTTTAATATATTTTTATTTTATTTTTTATTAAAGGGACAATTTTTTTTTTAGAGGTCTGGGGGTCCCCAGGGGCCCATAGTTCCCCAGGGCCCCGGATGACAACCCCCCTTTTTTTATAAAAAAAATATTTTTATTTATATATACATAAATATATAAATATATATATATATATATATATATATATATATATATATATATATATATATATATATATAAATGTTTATTATTATTATTATTATAGGACCGAGGGGTCCCCAGGGCCCCAGATGGCAACCCCCCTTATTTTTTATAAAAAACATTTTTTTTATATATTTTATTTCTTTTTTTTCTTTTTATATATATATATATATATATATATATATATAAAAAAAGAAAAAAAAGAAATAAAATATATAAAAAAAATGTTTTTTATAAAAAATAAGGGGGGTTGCCATCCGGGGCCCTGGGGATATATATATATATATATATATATATTATTTTTTTTTATTAAAGGGCTCAGAGTTCCCCAGGGCCCCATGTGGCAAACACCCTTTATTTTTTTTATAAATGTTTATTTTTTTATTTTTGTTTGTATATTTTTTTATTTATTTTTTATTTAAGGGCCCAGAGGTCCCCAGGGCCCTGGGTGGCAACCCCCCCTTTTTTTTATAAATGTTTCTTTATATATATTTTTTATTAAAGGGCCCAGAGGTCCCGGATGGCAACCCCCTTTTTTTTGTAATATATTTTTATTAAAAAAAAAAATATTAAAGGGCCCAGAGGTCCCCAGGGCCCCAGATGGCAACCCCCTTTTTAAAATATATTTTTTATATATATTTTTTATTTCTTTTTTTCTTTTTATTAAAGGGCCCAGAGGTCCCCAGGGCCCCGGATGGCTACACCCCTTTTTTATATATATTTTTCCTTATTTCTTTCTTTATTTCTTTTTTTGTAAATGGCCCCCCGCTTCTAAATTTGCGGCAGCCCCCCCCCCTGCTTTATTAATTTCAGGCGGCAGCACCCCCCATCCCGGTTCTCTGCTCCAGGGGGCCCATGCCTGAAGCTGTGTAAGTGGCCCCATAATTCCTGATGGCGGCCCTGCCTCCCGTTAAGCCCCTGTGCTGCCCACAAATCAGGCTGAAAATCATCAGCGGCACGCAGCCAGTGACAGTACTGCTTCCCTTCCCAGTGTTTTAAAATGTACAGCACCCCTGGCTTCCCTTTAGATGCGCACTTCTCCTTTCCTGCCACTGGGTGCTGCTTGCATATAAAAGTGAATTAGAATGTGATTTTATAACATCCCCAGTTTGCTCTTCCTGAGGCTGACTTCTTCATGTCCTGCTCCTCAAGGTATGTCACTGTTTGCTAATCTATATTATAAATTGAAGTTTTCTGTAGAGTGTGCCCAAAGTCTTTATAATATTTGATGATTCACTGCAGGTCTGGTCAGTGTTTTAAAAAGTTCCTCTATTTTACACATGGCATGGCATGGGGTCACAGCACCGTCTGTCCATTCTGCTTTAGCACCATGGGACCCCATGCCATGCCATGTGTAAAATAGAGGAACTTTTTAAATAACAGACCAGACCTGCAGTCCAGGCTGAGTAAAGCCTCAGAGCAGATGACATTACTATCTGTATTTAACTGCTTGATGGGCTTATTTTGGGCCTGGCTGGTTCACATGTATGTGTTTTGGCGGCCCACATTTGTGCAGGCACAGCAGCCCATTCATTGAATGGGCCGCCATGCCTGCGTTTCCTGCAAAGAAAAGCGCATGCCTCATGTAATAGGCTGCGCACACGGCACGCCTATGCCCATCAAGCACTGAAATACAGCACTGTCTGTCCATTCTGCTGTCTGCTGTGACTTATCTGCAGTTCCCGCACTGTCAAGCTTGCTGCATTTTTAGATGTTTAGGTCACGCTTTTAAAAACACAGTGCGTTTGTGTGTGCAAGAACTGCAGGTAAGTAGCATGGTGCAAAAGCAGAATGGATTTCAAGGCAGCTGTATTTTTAAAATGCTGAATGCACCTTTTTCTGCAGGAAACAAAGGCATGGCAGCCCATTCAAATCAATGGGCTGCTGTACCTGCACAAATGAGGACCGCCAAAACATACATGTGAACCAGCCAGGCCCAAAATAAGCTGGAGGGGGGCCCAAAAAAAAATGTTTGCCCTGGGCCCAAACCATATTAAAGACGGCCCTGCATACATGTAAATATCATTGTGCGTTTCAGGGGGGAGTTCATGCCCCTAACATTCCAGGAGATCAGGGGGGTGTCCTCCATTGCAGAAGCAAAAGTAGTAATCGGGCATGAGGGGCGATGCGGGTAGTCTCACACGATAGCAAATTATCGGATGGCCAAAATAAAAGAAATAAAAAAAAAAGAAACGGTAGGTACATCAATATTCCCTTGGACTGTAGGACAATGAGTACTTCAAGATATAACCAGGCACAACGGTGCCCCCAAACAGTAGTGCAATGGTGCTTAGGCAGGCCCCATTCGGGCAAACCGTCCCAATTCCCGGGAGGGCCCAGATGGAGCCCAAACATGGTCAGGCAAAATGCCAACAGGGCAAGATCAGGCACTCTAACCCAGCTCAAACGTGAGCCCACTACTCCCCTCAATATCTCAGCTGAAGTCTTATTCAGTTGCATAATACAGTCACAGTTTGTTTCCTAGCGCTTTGGAAAAGTGAAGATATTTCCCCGGCATCTGGTACAAAAAAGAGAACCGGACCTGCAAGCAGGATAATTCAAAAGTCAGAGCAACAGTTCAACAATATGAGGAAAGTATCATGCCCATTGCAGAAGCACAGTCAGTGTGTCACGGATCACGCCATGATCAGTCTCCTCCCGCGTCAGCCCTGCGGTGGCGCAGGGCCTGTTCATTATGATCCAACCAGGCCGTAGCCTCCCTGGGGGACTCAAAAAATTGTGCATGCCCCTCTGCGGTTACCCGCAACTTGGCCGGGTAGAGCATGGCATATGGAAGCTGTAGGGCCCTCAGGCGTTTTTTGACATCAACAAATCTTGCTCTACTCCTCTGCACTTCGGCCGAAAAGTCAGGGTAAAACGACACTCTGACCCCATTAAAGGTAACATTTCCTCGCTCCCGTGCGCAGCGGAGAACTGACTCTCTGTCGCGGTAGTGCAAGAGCTTGGCCAGCATCGACCGGGGGGGTGCCCCTTGTGGGAGGGGTCGGCCCGGTACTCTGTGGGCTCTCTCCACAGTGAAAAATGGCGAGAATACTTCCCTCCCGAACACTTCTATAAGCCAGTTCTCCACAAACATGGTAGGGTCTCTGCCCTCTGTCTTCTCCGGGAGACCAACAATGCAAACATTATTTCTGCGTAAACGGTTCTCTGTGTCCTCGGCTCTGCTGAGCGTATCTTGGGCCATACGATGTGCCACTCTGACTTCATTCGCTATATGTGGGAGCTTATCTTCCAGGTCACTTACTCTGCTCTCAACAGCGGTTGCTCTCTCCCTGACTTTTTGGAGATCCTGTCGCAGAAGGGACACCTCCTCTCTCAGGCCCCCAAACTGCTCCTTCATGTCAGCATTGCCCACCTGCACCGCCTTTAGTATGTCTGCCAGCGTCGGTTGCCCCACATTATCTTGTGTATCATCCGAAGGGGGGGGCGCATCAGCGTCTGCATCTGCCCTGGAGCTATGGGGTGTTTCCTCCGCCTCATGTCCCCACTCTAGCTGTGCTGCACGGCCTCCACCACCTCCGCCATCTGCCGACCCCCCCGCCCCAGTGCCAGCAGGGCCCTTGAGCTTTTGGGCAAAGAAGAGCATGTCCCTCGGCTGCTCCTTACCCTGAGTCTTTGGTGGTTTCCTGGCGGTGCCTTCCTTAGGCTTGTCAGCTCGTGGTGTGCGCTGTGAGAGGGCCGCGGCGGCGCCATCTTGGATGTCCGGTCCCGTCATCTCCGCCGTTCCGCAGCGGGTCTTTCCCCTAGTACAGAGGGCCGGGGGTGGGTCCGGGCGGTGCAGGGACTCGGTAGCCAGCTGATGGGTCGAAGGGAGCCGGATCAGAGACGCCGGGGAAGGATCGGTATACGGATCAGGCAGGAGCTGTGAGAAGTGCGTCCTCTCACATGCCGGTCTTGGCCACGCCCCGTTCCCTGCGCATATTTAGGTTTCTCCAGTTCTGTTCAATTTTGTCAATTGCGTAAATTTTTAACTTACTAGGGTCTCTATTGTGCTTTTGTCTGAAATGCAACGAAACACTATGGTGGATGAACCCCTTTTTTATATTTCTAATATGTTCACCCATACGTACTGACAGTTTCCTGGTGGTTCTGCCCACATACTGTATGCCACACTCGCATTCCAGCACGTAGGTGACATGCGTACTACTGCACGTAATGAGTTTATCTATTTTGAATTCTTTTTTATTAGCATGGGATGTAAAATGGCTGACCTTCCTGGGCCCTTTAGTGATGCGACATGGTTTACACTTCCCGCATCTATAAAATCCCTTCTGGTCAAAAAAAGTGGTCATTTTCTTAGGTGGGTCCGGTACGTTTTTTACCAAGGTATCCCTGATTCTTCTGGCTCTTCTGTATATAAATTTTGGCTTAGCAGGTAAAATTTTATTTAGATCTGCGTCTCCCCTAATGATGGGCCAATGTTTGGTGATGATTTTTTCAACCGCTCGATAATCCGCACTGAAGCCCGTCACGAAAGTGACATCATTTGTTTCTGGTGGTTTGCGTTCCTTATCCTTCAGCATCTCGTTACGGTTCATGGAATTTACTTCTGATCTTGTTTTCTCCAGCCTGTTTCGCTCATATCCTTTCTCAACGAATCTGTCAATGAGGATATTTGTTTGCCGCTGGTAGTCATCCGAAGAATTGCAATTACGTTTGATTCGGATGAACTGCCCCTTTGGTATAGCCCGTTTCCACTGGGGATGGTGGCAGCTTCCGTACGGGATATACCCATTTCGGTCCGTTTCCTTGAAATGCGTTCTCGTGTGAAGTTCTTTCCCATTTTTAAATATTTCCAAGTCCAGAAACTGCGTAACCTCTGTTTGGATGTTGGTCGTGAATTTGATTCCATAATTATTGTGGTTAATATGCTCAATGAAGCCTTTCAGCTGTTCATGGCTACCCTCCCACACAATCAAGATGTCATCAATGAACCGTTTGTATGCTTGGATTTGCGGCCAGCTTTTCCCAAAAATTTCTTCACTTTCCCATTTATTCAAGAATATATTTGCCACACTTGGGGCGTATTTGTTGCCCATTCCTACGCCTTTTATTTGGCTGTAGTACCTGTGGTCATGCCAAAAAAAGTTGTTTTTCATGGCCATTCTTAGTCCTTCTAGGATGAATCTTCTCTGTTTTAATTTGAGCTTCGGCAGCAGTAGCATGGGCCTTAAAAAACCACTCGAAGCTCAAATTAAAACAGAGAAGATGACTGTGACAAAGCCCTGGATAGGGCGAAACGCGTAGTCTGGGACTGTTTCAAAACCCCTCGTTTATTTTGGAAGACCTAAGTCAGTAATATCAAGAAAAGATTTTCATTTATAATCGCCATTTACAACTTAAATTTTTTTTCCTCAATGCAATTTGCACTTTGTCCACTGGAGGGCGCCTAACATTCGGCTGAACTTTTCTCTGCCTGCTTGTCAGCACGTTCCAACAGGAAGATTGTCTCTCCATGGCTGTCATCTCTGTGCTGCGCTCCTAGCAGCTGCAAACACTGAGGCTGGAGCACGTTTGGACACATACAGGAGAGTGTACAGGAGCCCAGATGCCAGATATTAACTAGGAAGTGACATCAAACGCCATAGTGACGTCCTGGGTAATGTACTCCAATTACAATCAGCACGGTTGTTTTCTATGAATGCAGCTGGAAACAAAATTGCTAAATTTTAACCCTTGAAGCCCTGAAAGATTGTGTGTGTTTTCATGCAGGCACTGGGAAAATTTTTTTGCGTTGTGCTGTATACATTTGTTTATCTTTTCTACATAAAGAACTGGTTCTTCCGAACAAACTGAGATCTACTGAATGTTATTCCTCACAAACATTATGTGGAACCAAAATGCATTCAGCCACATGTCTTTAGTAAAAAAAATCGCAATAAGCGTATATTTATTGGTTTTCGCAAAAGTTATAGCGTCTACAAACTAGGGTACATTTTCTGGAATTTACACAGCTTTTATTTTATGACTGCCTATCTCATTTCTTGAGGTGCTAAAATGCACAAACCCCCCCCCCCCAAATGACCCCATTTTGAAAAGTAGACACCCGAAGGAAACTGCTGAGAGGCATGTTGAGTCCATTGAATATTTTTTTTTTGTCCCAAGTGATTGAATAATGACAAAAAAAAATTTAATTTTACAAAAAGTTGTCACTAAATGATATATTGCTCACACATGCCATGGTAATATGTGGAATTGCACCCCAAAATACATTCTGCTGCTTCTCCTGAGTACGGGGATACCACATGTTTGGGACTTTTTGGGAGCCTAGCCGCGTATGGGGCCCCAAAAACCAAGCACCGCCTTCAGCATTTCTAAGGACACATATTTTTGATTTCACTCCTTACTACCTATCAAGGTTTCGAAGGCCATAAAATGCCAAAATAGCACAAAACCCCCCCAAATGACCCCATTTTGGAAAGTAGACACCCCAAGCTATTTGCTGAGAGGCATGTCGAGTCCATGGAATATTTAATATTTTGACACAAGTTGCGGGAATATGACAAACTGATTTTTTTTTGCACAAAGTTGTCACTAAATAATATATTGCTCACACATGCCATGGTAATATGTGGAATTGCACCCCAAAATACATTCTGCTGCTTCTCCTGAGTACGGGGATACCACGTGTTTGGGACTTTTTGGGAGCCTAGCCGCGTATGGGGCCCCGAAAACCAAGCACCACCTTCAGCATTTCTAAGGGCATACATTTTTGATTTCACTCCTCACTACCTATCAAGGTTTCGAAGGCCATAAAATGCCAAGATGGCACACAACCCCCCCAAATGACCCCATTTTGGAAAGTAGACACCCAAGCTATTTGCTGAGAGGCATGTTGAGTCCATGGAATATTACATTTTTTTGCCCCAAGTGATTGAATAATGACCAAAAAAAATAATTTACAAAACGTTGTCACTAAATGATAAATTGCTCAAACATGCCATGGGCATATGTGGAATTACACCCCAAAATACATTCTGCTGCTTCTCCTGAGTACGGGATTACCACATGTGTGGGACTTTTTGGGAGCCTAGCTGCGTACGGGACCCCGAAAACCAATCACCGCCTTCAAGATTTGTGTGAGTGAAATCAAAGATTTATGTCCTTAGAAATCTTGAAGGTGGTGATTGGTTTTCGGGGTCCCGTACGTGGCTAGGCTCCCAAAAAGTCCCACACATGTGGTATTCTCGTACTCAGGAGAAGCAGCAGAATGTATTTTGGGGTGTAATTCCACATATGCCCATGGCATGTGTGAGAAATATATCATTTTTTTTGGTCATTATTCAATCACTTGGGGCCAAAAAATTAAATATTCCATGGACTCGACATGCCTCTCAGCAAATAGCTTGGGGTGTCTTTTTTCCAAAATGGGGTCATTTGGGGGGGATGTGTGCCATCTTGGCATTTTATGGCCTTCAAAACTGTGATAGGTAGTGATAGGTAGTGAGGAGGGAAATCAAAATTGTATGCCGTTAGAAATCTTGAAGGCGGTGCTTGGTTTTCGGGGCCCCGTACGCGGCTAGGCTCACAAAAAGTCCCACACATGTGGTATCCCCGTACTCAGGAGAAGTAGCAGAATGTATTTTGGGGTGCAATTCCACATATAACCATGGCATGTGTGAGTAATATATTATTTAGTGACAACTTTGTGCAAAAAATAATCAGTTTGTCATATTCCCACAACTTATGTCAAAATATTAAATATTCCATGGACTCGACATGCCTCTCAGCAAATAGCTTGGGGTGTCTACTTTCAAAAAGGGGGTCATTTGGGGTTTTTTTGTGCTATTTTGGCATTTTATGGCCTTCGAAACTGTGATAGGTAGTGAGGAGTGAAATCAAAAATTTACACCCTTAGAAAGCCTGAAGGCGGTGATTGGTTTTCGGGGTCCTGTAGGCGGCTAGGCTCCCAAAAAGTCTCACACATGTGGTATCCCCGTACTTAGGAGAAACAGCAGAATGTATTTTGGGGTGTAATTCCACATATGCCCATGGCATGTTTGAGCAATATATCATTTAGTGACAACTTTGCGCAAAAAAAAATATATATTTATTTTTCCCGCAACTTGGGTCAAAATATAAAATATTCCATGGACTCGAGATGCCTCTCAGCTTGGGGTGTCTACTTTCCAAAATGGGGTCATTTGGGGGGGTTTTGAATTGTCCTGGCATTTTATGCACAACATTTAGAAGCTTATGTCACACATCACCCACTCTTCTAACCACTTGAAGACAAAGCCCTTTCTGACAATTTTTGTTTACATAAAAACATTTTTTTTGCAAGAAAGTTAAGTTGAACCCCCAAACATTATATATTTTTTTAAAGCAAAGGCCCTACAGATTAAAATGGCGGGTGTTGCCTTTTTTTTCCCACACAGTATTTGCGCAGCGTTTTTTCAAACGCATTTTTTGGGGGAAAAATACACTTTTTTTATTTTAAAGCACTAAAACACAATATATTGCCCAAATTATTGATGAAATAAAAATTATGATCTTAGGCCGAGTACATGGATACCAAACACGACATACTTTAAAATTGCGTACAAACGCGCAGTGGCGACAAACTACATACATTTTTAAAAGCCTTTAAAAGCCTTTACAGGTTACCACATTAGATTTACAGAGGAGGTCTACTGCTAAAATGACTGCCCTTGATCTGCCCTTCGAGGTGATACATCACATGCATGGTGCAATTGCTGTTTACATATGACTCCAGACCGACGCTTGCTTTCGCCTTTGCGCAAGAGCAGGGGGGACAGGGATGCTTTTTTTTTTTTTTCTGGCTTTTTTAAATTTTATTTGTAAACTGTTCCTTCCATTTTATTTATTTTTTACCATTTTTATTGTTATCTCAGGGAATGTAAATATCCCTTATGATAGCAATAGTTAGTGACAGGTACTCTTTTTTTTTAAAAAATGGGGTCTATTAGACCCTAGATCTTTCCTCTGCCCTCAAAGCATCTGACCACACCAAGATCGGTGTGATAAAATGCTTTCCCAATTTCCCAATGGCGCTGTTTATATCCGGGGGGGGGGGGACATTCCCTCCCACTGAATGTAAAAGCAGTCTAGAGGCTAATTAGCTGCTAGGACTGCTTTTACATGAAAGCCGACCGCTGGCTGAAAAGAATGATACCAAGATGATGCCTAAACCCGCAGGCATCATTCTGGTATAACCATTCAAAGTCCAGCAACATACCAGTACGTTGATGGTTCTTGTTGGACATGTATTGTAATCTTTTTTTTTCATGCAGCCTGTTGGCTGAACGAAAAAAAGATTGATCGGTGGGTATTCCCACCATTAGAATACCTCCCTTCATCCACCCACTTCTAATGATGGGCATACATGCACCATTTATATATGCCGAAGCATGGGGGCATCCTCCCGCAAAAAAGTTATGCCGCGTACACACGGTCGGACTTTTCTATGCCGCGTACACACGGTCGGACTTTTCTATGCCGTGTACACATGGTCAGACTTTTCCACGGGAAAGCCTCCGTAGGAATGTCAACCGTATGTACGCGGCATTAGGAGCAAAATCGCTCCTCCGCCCCTAATGCCCCCATGCTTCGGCATATATGCTCTTTTTTTAACTGTGGTGGTGAAATCACTGCAACTGAATGGCGTACCTGCTAAGCAAATGATGGTTAACATTAAAACAAAGTAACATTACAGTACAGTAACATAAGCAAATACCAAAAAAAAACATAGTAAAAAATAAAACATTTAACGCAACCTGTGCCTAAAATATATATATGCCGAAGCATGGAGGCATCCTCCCGCAAAAAAGTAATGCCGCGTACACACGGTCGGACATTTCCACGGGCAAGCCTCCGTCGGAATTTCGACCGTATGTACGCAGCATAAAAAGTTATGCCGCATACACACGGTCAGACTTTTCCACGGGCAAGCCTCCGTAGGAATGTCGACCGTATATACGTGGCATTAGGAGCAAAATCGCTCCTCCGCCCCTAATGCCCCCATGCTTCAGCATATATGCTCTTTTTTTAACTGTGGTGGTGAAATCACCTCCTACAGCACTGGAGTCACGGCTTTATATATCGTGGGAGCAAATGCTGTTGCTGTCAAGATAAATAAGTCCGCGCAACAGCTGAATGGCGTACCTGAAAACAGTAAAGTAAATTACATACCTGAAAAGCAAGCATGAAAAAAACATAACAACAATAAAACTTTGCAGAATAGAATACAGTAAAAAAGAGCAGAACAATAGAGAGGGAGAGAACAATAAAAGGACAACTATTTTTGTTTTTTTTATTTTATATTTTTGTTGTGTTTTTATTTTTTACTTTTATTTTTTTTAACACTTTTTTTTGTAACTGTAACTGTTCAACTTTTCGGTTCCAGGTTTGGGTCTCTCAAAATGCAATGGCATCTTGGGAGACCCTGTGTAAGTGTGCCTAGCCTGTGAAATGTCTTACCCTACGCTAATACTTCACTTGTGTGTGGAAGCGTTCAAAACATTCACCAATACAAAGACCAGGATCGGCAGGACATTGGGGACAAAAATAACGGCTAAATCCGCGCAATCAGGATAGGCAAATCCTACAGGAAGGGCACTATGGGCACGACGGGCCTGTCTCTGTCTTCTTCTTGGTGGCAGCGGGACACTACTTGTGCTTGCCACCTCGCCAGCTTGAACTGCACTTATGTGACTCGCCACGTCACCAAGTGTTACTGCAGTGCTGGATGAACGACCAGGGTGTACTAGGCCGCTGGTGCTTGCCAGTTCACCAGAAGGAATAGCGGCGCTAGTACTTCTCTGCTCCATACAAGGGTCCTGCGGTTCTTGCTGCTCAACAACTTCAGAACGGGGTCGGGTACACCTGGCCTTAGCAGGGACCACAACTTCGTCGTCAGAGCTATCTGGCATGGAGCCACTGTCGTAAACAGGGTTCGTATTCTGAGCCAGATTCTGACAGATGCGTGACCTCCTCCTCTTCACTATCTGTCATGCTCATGAACTCGTAGGCCTGCTTACTATTGTACATTCGCTTTGCCATTTTGGGCTTTAAATTTAGTGGTACAATAGTAAGGATTCACAGGTAAAAAAAGAACCTGATCTGTAGAAAAGCAAACGTAGAAAACGCTTAAAAAAAAACTGTTAGCGATCGCAGGAAACAGGCCTGTCTCTGCGAACACTGCAGTTATGTGTCTTGTGTTTTGTAAGTGACAGTGATCGATCGATACTGCACTTGGGTGGGTTGTGCTGGGCTGGGCTGGGCAGAGGGGGAAAACGCAGGTGCTAGCAGTATCTGGGCTGATTCCGCTAACAATGTGTTTTTGGGTACCCTAAACTGCTGGGTACACTAGTATAGATCTGATCAGATCAGGTATCGATCCGTTCAGATACTATACCACTAAGGGGGGTGTATGCTTTGCGAGTGGGTGTAAGCGTTACTGGCACTAACCTAACGCTGCCTGGGGCGACGCAGACCCTGACTGGCGCTAAAATTGTATTTATATCACCCGCCGGCCGATCAGGGGGTTAAACCTTTATTGGGTTATATACGGCGGGTGCCCTGATGCTATAAACAGCAAACTAACCAACCAGCATCAACCGTAACACTTATACGGTGATCACTGGTGAAAGGGTTAACTAGGGGGCAATCAGGGGGTTAAAACCTTTATTAGGTAATATATGGGGGTACCTGACGCTTTCTAAAAACCTGGCGGCGAACCTAAAATAACTAAATAACTAACTGGCTAACCAGCGTCACCAGTGACACTTATACGGTAAACTCTGGTGAAAGGGTTAACTCTAGGGGCAATCAGGGGTTAAAACCTTTATTTATGGGGGTACCTAACTGTTGCAGAATAATTCAGCTGCTTGTACAACGAGTGACTCTTGCAATCCTGAAAAGACACAGAGGATTTTTACCCTCAGGCAAGATCTGCACAGCAGGGGGGCCTGGCTTAGTGTAAGACAATGCTCTGCAAGCCAGCTGGAGAAGGGAGCTGCCCGATGAAGAGTGATTGGTCCAAAGGCAAGTGGGAGGGAGCTTTGAATGAGTGAGGTGTTGTAAAAGCGATTGATGGCAACACAGAGGTCTCTTTTAACATCAATGCAAGGTTGAGTGAGGAACTCAGCTGGGGGAAGGCCTAGGCTGAAGCCACATGGACTGGGCTTTATGGAAGCCTGGCTTGGAGTTTGGGGCCCAGCCATGTGGCCAAGGCCGAAGCCTTCTCCTCTTTACCATCCAGAGCAGGCCATGAGGTTACACAGCTGTTGAGTGTTGAGTATAATTCCATATTATTTACCAGTGTAAGACATTTTTGTTAGAGTATTATCCTTTATGTGAAAGACATCTCTGTTAAAGTACTGTTTATTATGCAATAGGCAACTTCTATTAGAATAAATATAACTGTTTGACTCAAATGTGTCTGTCTTTAACTAATTTCTGGCTTTAGGCCTTGAGCACATGTTTGTTCATTCATACACTCGCAAGCGAATGGCTCATATACAGTAATACGGATGCAATAGTTATACATAGATATTATAGGTTACAGTACACATATAATTAGTAGTAATTATTGCAATATTAGGTACAATACTAACGCTATAGAAACCTGGCGGCGAACCTCAAAAAAAACTAGCTACCTACCGGCAACAGTGACACTAATACAGCGATCAGAAAACCGATCGCTTAGTGACACTGGCAATAGGGGGTGAAAGGGTTAACTAGGGTGGTGATCAAGCGGTTAAACCTTTATTAGGGGGGGTAGGGGGCTACCCTGGACCTAAAGCTATCTGCCCTAACACTTTTTTCTGTCACAAATGACACTAAATGCAGTGATCAGAAAATAAATGATCACTGCAATCAGTGACACTGTGACAGGGGGGTGATCAGGGGGTGATCGGGGGGGGTTATGTGCCTATGTGTACTGTGTCAGTGTGGTGCTTGGTGCAACTCACTGTACTGATGTCTTCTCTCCTCTGGATCCGGAGAAAAAAAGACCGCCAGAGGAGAGATGACATCACTTCCTCCCTGCCTGTGTTTACACTTACACAGGCAGGGCGGGCAGAGGAGGAAGCGGATTCGCTGGGAGCGATCGCAAGGGGGTGGCTAGAAATGAATAGCCGCCTCCTCATCCCGGATCGCTACTACGATAGAAAACGACCGCCCTATGTACAGGAGGGGGTCCCGATCGGACCCCCGACCCCGGGAAAGGCAGGGACGTACAAACAAGAAAACAAGAAAATAAAAAACGAACCTTTACAACCTCAAAGTTGAAGAGGTGATGAGGACAATTGAAGAGCTTGCCATCAAAAAGTCACCTGGACCAGATGGCTTGACGGCTGAGGTTTGCTTTGTAAACCTCAGCCGTCAAGCCATCCGGTCCAGGTGACTTTTTGATGGCAAGCTGTTCAATTGTCCTCATCACCTCTTCAACTTTGATCACTGTAACATCTCCACCACTTAGACCTGGAGTAGAGTCCAAAAAGCTTTCCATCTTGTCACGGTCAAGCTTGTTCCTCCCAAGAAGGTCAGCATAAAAGGACCTCACGACCTCCAGAATCCCTGACCTGGACTTTGTCATGGAATCTGTACTGTCCTTAAGGCCAACGACCGCTTTAACAGCTACACCTTGTTTGCAGTTCTGGTAGGGGTCAGACGAGTGGTACTTCCCATAGTCCCTCTTCAGAACCAAAGAGGCATGCCCGTCATATTGACACTTCCTGAGAAGGAGTTTCACTTCGGAGATTGCCCCAGGATCTCCTCCTCTCGAGACAAGAATATCCAGCTTGCTCCGTAAACGTTGGTAGGTCATGTATTTATCAGACTGTTTTCAATTGGCTAGGCCCCTGAAGAATCCAGCGATCCTCTTTTTGGTCAGCTCCCACCACTTAGCCTTGCTGCTACAAAAGTCCAGGATGGTCATCTGTGCCTGAAAGAATTCCTCAAAGGATTGTCTAACATGTTCTTCCTTGAGTGGAGTCAAATTCAATCTCCAGATGCCCTTTCCCCTCTGAGGGGCGTCTGAAGCATTTAGGACCACAGATAGCATACAGTGATCAGAGAACTCTACTGCCTGCACCACTGGGGGTGAGAAAGCAGAGGTCTCCTTAAAAAAAAACTATCTATCCTTCTCTGACTATTACCACGATGAAAGGTGAACCTGTCCCACTTTGTGTGCGGCCCATAGATATTAATTAGGCGCAGGTCCTGCCCTCCCACAAGGACGTCTAAGACCATACATCTCCCAATCCCCACCTCAATAACCCGCTGGACAGTAACCATGTCGGTTTTAAACAACACCGCCACACCGCCGTAAGGCTAGAGACCAGTAAGATGGACCATACCTCCACTCTCTCTTGGCCATATGAATACCTGCCAAGGAGGTGAGCATAGTCTCTTGCAAAAATAAAATTTCAGCATCTAATTGGCTGAACAAAAAGAAGGCCATAGAACGAGCTCTCACTGACTTAATGATGGCGACATTTATTGTCACCACTTTTAACGGATGGGGAACCACCATTTGGGTTATTTTGTGGATTTCTTCTTAGCTCCCCTCTGCTGCTCATCACCAGAAGTCTCTCTCTTTCTTGAGGCCGCCTCAAACTTCATTTCGGAATCAGAACTTTGCTCCGAAGAAGCTCCAGATGAAGAAATATCCCACTTAGAGGGCCTATGATGGTTGGAGACAGGCACCGGAGCTTTCCATTCCCGTTCCGTCCTCACCGCCTGCCTCTTTCGCCTCCCAACCTTCCTTCTCTCCTCCAGGTACTGCAGGTCAGCTTCAGAGATGCCCTTATCTCTTGTTTTTTTTCTTTGAAGTCTTTCCATGAGACTTCGTTAAAGAAGAAGTGACCTTTTTAGTACCCGCTACCACTCCTGGTGGTGACCTCTTTAAATCAGACTTAGGAGGAGTAGACTCCTGGGGGGTAAATGACTAGGGGGGGCACAGACTTAGAAGGTTCTGACACAAGAGGTGAGGTTACAGTAAGCTGGGGGGACACAGAGACAGATACAGAAGGAGTACTTACAGACACAGGAGGGGTGGCCACAGGAACTGGAGAGGGATCCTGAGCAGGACCAGGGGGGTCGGTCACCGCAGAGGAGGATGGTACACCAGGGGCCTCACCCTCTATCCTGTCCAGCCTTGACATGTCATCTACTACCTCCATAGGCCTCCACACCCTAATCACCCTGTGCAGCACAGATTCCCTCTACTGCCCTGGCTCCTATCTTTACTCCCGCAGTGCTGTCAGCTTCCCTCCTCTCCTATCGGCTGTTGGGATGTTTTTGGAGTGGGGAAGGGGCCAGAAAATATGTAATTTACAGACCCTTTCCTTTCTGAATGAACATCATGAGTAGTGTGTGTTTGGGCTTTGGGGTGCACACCCTAATGCAATAGGCTGCGGACACCTATGACTACCTCCTTCTCCATATTGTGCCAGGTTCAGGACATCTGCTGTAGGGGTGGCCAAGTCGCAGTCACAGGTTGCACCTAATCATCTGGGTGCATGGCCATATGACCCTGATCCTGACACACTGAACATATGAAGGCTGAACAGGAGGAGCTCAAATGCCCTTTTTCTCCACAGCGGTGACACAGCTTCGGCTGACCAGGGTAGAAAATAGTCATCCTACAACAGAGAAAATTTCCCAGGTGGGGTTTTTTGGCAGCTCAATTAAACGAATGGGATACAATGTGATAAAAAAAAGTATTTATTCACATATATCAAATTGTATCAAAAAAGGGGGGGGGGAATTGTGGGATCATAAATAGAATATGAGTTGCCATACAGCAAAAGAACATTGAATTACATGGAGGTTATACAGTAAACAACAAAATATTTATACAGCTCAAATCATATATATTGCATGTATAAATAGTGTCCTTATGCGTTTCGACCGTGATGGTCTTCTTCAGAGGATTGATTAGCTGTGACTGAAGGGAAATATACAATAAATTACATTAAACATCTCACATATTAAAGAACCAACCCTTCAACCCCACCCTTAACTCCATCCATATGGAAAGCCTTTCATTGGAAAGGGGGGGGGTTTGGGGATGGAGAGGAAAAAGCATAACGGTATATTCATGTAGTAGTAAGAATTAAGTAAATCAATTATTACCGTTGATGACAAGAGAGGTAAATCTCGATGAAGTTTTTGCTGTAACCAATAGGGGTGTCCAATAGTCCTCACAGGGGTCACTCCAATTGACGGATTCCCAAGCGACAGTCCACACTGTGTGGGATGGCCCAATGTGTCACAAACAGGGGGTCACTAAACAATGACGGAACCCATCCGGGTCATGCTGACGGGGAGAGTGGAAGGAAGCGACATGGAATGGACAAAAAGGAGGGGGAAGAAAAAGGTGGGAGCCTGCAATGTAATAATGCACATTAAAATATAATAATGCACATTGGAAGTTTTTTGGGCTCTGTATGTTTGTACATGCATAACAAAAACGCCTATGGGTAAATTAGATAGGGGTGCCACAGGTATAGAGCATACAAATGGTGTTAATAACTAGAGAGAATACTAGGTAGAAAGGTCTCCCCCATTTAAACAGTTTATGTTGGACAAATAAATCCCAAATAGGAGGAAGGGAAGGAAAAGAAGGGGAGTGGGTGGGGAAAGGTGGGGAAATAGAATGAAGGTTATGGTGAATGTAGGTGTGGAAATGGGGATGACTTGAAGTGAGAAGAGAAGGAAAAGAGTGAAATGGTGAATAGTGGAGGGGGGAGAGAAAAATGAGGAGAGTGGACCGGGAAAGATGAGGGATGAAGGGTGATAAAAGGGGGGCAGAGATGTGGGAGAAAAGAAAGAAAAAGGTGAAAAAGGTGTGAAGGGAAATTGAAGAGTGGGTTGTGTGGATTGATAAAAAAACAGAAACAGTGAAGAAAAAGTAGAAAAATGTGTGTGGATGTGAGGTGATAGGATTAAGATGCATGGGGAAAGTTGTGTTGAAAAGAGGGGAAGGGGGGGGAAGGGAAGGAAGAAAATGGGCGCACAACAAAGGGTGAAGGAAAAGGGGAAACAGAGTGGGAATAAGAAAAATAGAAAATCATACTCGGATGGCAAAAAAGAAGGCGAATGGATGTAACCATAGAAAAGTAATGGGAGTGAATGAAACAAAATAAAGCTGAGAGAGTAAAAAAAATGAAAATGAAAATAGGTGTGGAAAGGAGGAGAAGGGAAACAGGGTAAAGCTAGGGAAAATGAAAATCGTAGTGTGGTAACAAGAGAAAGTGTGAATGGATGTGGGGATAGCGAAAGTGATGAGAGTGAATGAGCGATATGTGACTGAAAAAGTGAAACGATGAAAGGGACCAGGATAAAAAGAAGGAAAGAAAGGGGAGGGAATGGGAAATGGGATGGAAAGGAACAGCAAGAAAAGAAAGAAAAAAAGGGGGAAAAAAAGAAAAGAAATAAAGAAAAATGAGTGAAGGAAAGGGGGGGAGGAAACAAAAAGAGGGAAGAAAGGAATGGCGTGAGTATGAATACAGGGACAGGAAAGTAAGTAGACAGGGTGAAAGACTGGAAAAGCCTGGGGAACCCAGTGAGATATAGCAGTGACATGACAGTGCAAACACAGAGTGAGGGAGATGTGAACGGCAAGGGAAATGGTGAAATGTGGGGAAAGTGAGGAAAAGCTGCATTTCTGGACATTTTGATGTGGCTCAGACCATCAACGAGTGCCTCGTCACATGGGAGGGATTTCTCCCACTCCCCCAGGTACAAATTAGCGTAGGATGGGGCACAACAAGTCCCCATCGCTACGCCTTGTACCTTGAGGTAGTGGGAGTTGTTAAAGGAAAAGCAATTGTGATATAGTATATACCTTAGAGAGTCTATCAAGAACTCATCCAAAGTATGATCATGAAGGTGACCCATGGTCAAGCATTTCTGTATAGCCTCTATCCCCTTGTTGTGGGGTATGCTGCTATACAGAGCCTCAACATCAATGGCGACCAGAATGGAGTCGTCAGAAATGGTCAATCTGTCTATGATCTGCAATAAATGGATAGTGTCTTTCACGAAAGAGGGCAAACCAAGGACGTAAGGTTGGAGGTGCCCATCTACGACACGACTGAGATTCTCAGAAATTGAACCATTGCCAGAAACTATGGGTCTTCCAGGCGGGGGATTTTTTTGTTTGTGAATTTTTGGAAGACAATAGAATGTTGCTATTTTGGGGTACTTAGTACGGATGTACTCATACATGTTTTTGGAAATAATGTTATTGGCAAAAGCCTTATCCACAAGGGTATACAAGTTGGTAAAGTATTGGTAAATGGAGTGGACAGAAATTTGTTTGTACCAATCTACGTTGGCCAAAATAGTTTCACACATGGTTATGTAATCGGGGTTGTCCATAAGGACAATGTTACCCCCCTTATCAGAGGGTTTAATTGTGAATGTGGCATTGTCCGCAAGGGTAGTCAGTGCCTCATTCTCGCTGACAGATAGATTCTGAGGGTCATGTTTACTGAACGATAGTTTGTTAAGGTCTCTGATAGTTTGTTTGACGAAGGTAGATATATTGGCATTGGTATTAAGGGGAGGAAATGTTTGTGAAGGTTTTTTGAAAGGGTTAGGTGGATTAGCAGATGTTTTTTCTACATCATCAAATAATGTGTCCAAGTCCAATTGACTTAATTAGATCAATACAATGGTTTTCCTCATAAAGGAGAGTTAAATCTCGAAGAGCCTTAAACTCCTACATGCTAAAACCTGACCAATCAATTTTATCGACCTCGCTATGGGCTTTTGAGTGTATAATTCTAAGAAGAAGCTTCCTAGCGAATAGATGTAGATCAGTAACGACTCCAAAGAGATCAAAGTTCTCCGCCGGGCAAAAAGTTAAGCCCAGGGAGAGGACCTGACTCTCAGCTTCAGTCAGCGTATGGGAGGAAAGGTTAATTATGCTTGGTTGTTGGATGACATCCGTACCACAAAGGGGTCCAGGCCTTTCCCACCTCTGGTTGTTAGGGGGGAGCCAGGGCCCCGTGGAGGGTTTAAAGATTTTTGAGTATTTGGTTTAGATTGTGTCATTGGTCCCGTCGTGACACTCACATTGCTACTTATGTCAGATAAGTTTGAATCTGGTTCACTTGTGGTAAATGGTGGTTCCTGATCTTTGAATACTGGTGCGAGGGCACCTCATCGCAGGTGCCCTCAATGGTGTGTTTTTTGCTATCCTGTTCACCCGAGCCTCGACTAGTTCGATTTCTTTTACTCCTCCCACGACTTTTTTGAGTCGAATGGTTGGTTTGACTTTGGGAAGAAAAAGCTGGATTTCTGGACTTAAATGTGCCATTGGGACCATGCTGGCCTCGTTTTGTAAAGCGCTTATTGGTTTGAGTGTTCCATTTATAGGCTTTCTCTTCCGAGAAGGCAATTTTGTCGTGGCAGAATTTGACTTCTTTTTCTTGTAAGATATTTCTATTAAAAATTGCCAAATTTTCTTGGAGATTTGTCCTCAATTCTATGGATAAGGCATGTTTGGTAGGTGATAAAGTAGGGGTCCCAGGACCAGCGGTCCCGTATGGTGGGATAGCAAGGGTAGTAAAAGTGGTTAAATCTAGGATGGTAGACACCAAGGTATAACTAAAGCAAGTGTAAATCAGTTACCAGTCCACTGTTCATCACAGCGCTAGTACCTACGTAAAGAAGTGAATCAATAAGTCATGATCAATAAGAAACAAACAATCAGTGAAAAAAAGGAAACAGTGTAAGGGATGACAAGACCCATGCAGGCCTACTTACTATTATGTGCATGGTGGTACACATATCCTGGGACCCTGGCTCGAATGCGGCAAACATGGAAAAGATCCATGTTTAAATAGCCATGATGTGATCAGGGCCGGGTGTACACGCCGATCCGACGGCGCCATCACGTGGGTGGACGTGTAGACACGGCGAACGAATCGTAGGGGGCAATGGTCTCAATAATGAGACTAGGTTGGATGGATACATGGGGGCGGGCGTAAAGCGGCATCAACGTCACCGCGCACCGACGTCACACCAGCTCCTGCGTGTATGTAATTAAGGGCTGAAGCCGAGCTGGGCTCGGCCATAACTCTGGGCAAGTATTGATAGCCAAAGGGGCGGGGAAAGGACATGGGGGAGTGAGATGGGGCGAATCCCCAAACGGGGGTGTACTAAGCAAGCAAATAATAAGAGGGACACATTGGAAATGAAGGGGGGCGGACAGTTAAGGCAGGAGACATGATCGACTAGGTAATAAAGCATTGGTATATAGAAGTCAGGTAGTAATAAAGTGTGTACATGCAAACAACAATAGGTCATTATACAGAAACGTTACAATAAAGACATATGTATAAATAGTACCCTGTGTGCCAGGGTGCTAGCAGCAAGAATCTCTACAGTTTATTTTGGCAATACAATACACAATGTCACCAGATGTAATTTTACATTTAAGAGGCAGCAAGTAAAGCATGAGGAACTGTTCTATGATATAAAACAGAAGACCCCGGTGGGGGTAGTCAGGGATAAGAGCAAGGATGTACCCACTCGGGGTCAGGGACTGGTAGGCCCCCCAGAGTGGTTAAGCCAGGAAATGGAGAACAAAGAGCTTACTTACAGAAATGGTCTAAAGGAGTTCATCTCGTTAAGGCCGGGGGGTATAGTAGCCCCCAGCCGTTCAATCCAGAGGCATTCACGTTGCAACAGAGTCCTGTCTCTGTCCCCACCTCTTGGGTCAAGGGGCAGGACCTACACTACAAAGAACTTGACTGCACGGGGATTGAACCTATGATATAGGCCTATATGTCAGCCAATAGTCGTTAGTTTACCATTCGTGGAACAGTACAGATGGTCCCCTATTCTCTGTCTTAATTCCCTAATAGTCTTGCCCACGTAAAATGCGTGGCACTCACATGTCATTAAGTAAATGACTCCAGTGGTGCTGCAGTCGGCAGAGAAATGTGGGGAGAAGGGTTCACCATTTGGGAGAATATGTCTTTGTCCAGGAAGGATCCAAGGGCACCGGGGGCAAGAGCCGCACATAGATGTGCCCCTAGATCCCACAAACCTTGGTTTGTCAGGTCTATAGAGTTTTAAGAGAGTTGGCTCTACGCAAAACCAATTTCCGGGGTGGCTCGGACATGCTTTCGAAGTATATGGTGATCGCTCAATAAGTGCCAATGTTTGTTCAAAATGGACCGCAGCTGGTCATGATGGGCAGAGAACTTGGTGATAACTTTAGCCGTGGTGGGTCCAGCCACTCGTGGCTGGGTAAATAGTAGGGATGGTCTATTGCGAGCCTTGGCCTTGTTGAAGGCCCTCCTAAGGGTAGAACGGGTGTAACCCCTCAGGAGCAGGCGTTCGCTTAGGGCACGTGCCTGTTCGTAAAAATCCTCATCCAAGGAGCAGTTTCTGCGTAGGCGCAAATATTGCGCATACGGGATACTCTGTATAAGGGAGTGTGGATAAGCACTCGAGGCGTGCAGTAGGGTATTACCCACAGTAGGTTTACGAATTAGGTCAGTGACTAATGTACCCTCAACATCTTTCATGACTCTCAGATCCAGATAGGGGATCTGGTAGTCATCAAATGTGTATGTGAAAAAAAGATTGTCGGTATTCTGGTTTAGAGTTTGGATGAATTCCTTAAGTAGCTGGCTGGAACCCGTCTATATGACAAAAATGTCGTCTATGAACCTGTACCAGCATAAAACATGTTGGAGATAAGGGGTATAGGTTTCATTGGAGAACACCCTGCGTTCCCACGCGCCCAAAAAGAGATTTGCGTATGAGGGTGCGCACGAGGTGCCCATGGCCACTCCTTTACTTTGTAGGAAGTGTTGATTTTCAAACAAGAAGTAATTTCTAGTTAAGATAAAGGAGAGCAACTTAAGTATAAACTCATTTCGGGGCCAAAGTGTTCGTTCCTCCTCCATAAGGAAGAGTCTGGCCGTCACGACTCCCTGCTCATGCGGAATACTCGAATATAGAGCCTCTACATCGATAGCCACGAGTCCGGAGGGACCTGGATCCCCTCCAAATGGCGCAGGAGATCAGAGGTATCACGAATATAGGAATGGAAACTCTGGACATGGGATATCTAGAAGTGGTCTACAAATTTGCTTGCGTGGTCTGTAAGGGACCCTGATGATGGTACACCCCCAACCCATTTATACTTTCTTAAACGTGAGAGGTTAAATCTTATTAGATCTCACTGCAGATAATTCCTGTTTTTCTCGTCCTTATATACTACAGGCAGTCAGTTAATTCAGTTAGGTGCAGTATATAAAGTACTGTATTCTGTGCACAGTGTTCACCTAGATCTCACTGCAGACCATTCCTGTTGTTCTCGTCCTAATATACTACAGGCAGGCAGTTGATTCAGTTAGCTGCAGTATATTCAGTATGTATATATATATATATATCTCAGCTTTGTGAAGCTACATCTCACTACAGGCCATTCCTGGTGTACCTAATCAAATACATCAAATACAGTATGTCTGGAAAGCCAACAAGGAGAGGCAGACACTCACAGGCCACTAAAAGAGGACAAGCAGGCTCTGTGTCTAGAGGCAACAGTGCTGGTCGTGGACACGGTGCATCCTCAGCACGTGGCCGTGGGGCACGCTTGACCTTTTTTCCGGCAGCTGGCCGTGTTGAGCCACAACATGCAGAAGAGTTGGTAGAGTGGATAACCAAGCCGTCCTCTTCCTCCTCATCCTCTGTCACCCAGGCTCAGAGTACCGTGGCTGCCAATGCAGGTGCCAAAGCGGCCTATTCCATCGGCTCAGGGTCATCACTTACTCCTTCCCTAGCCCCACCATCATGCACGGAGGAGTCCCCCGAACTGTTCGACCAGTGTTGGGTACATGCTGCAGGAGGAAGCACAGTGTTTTGAAGGCTCTGATGATGGTACCCAGCTTGAGGAAGGCAGTAACGTGAGCCCAGAGAGAGGGGGTGCTTAAAAAGGACAACAAACTGGCAGTCATGTTCCCCCAGCTGCAGTATACTGCCAGGTTTGCTCCAGTGATGAGGAGGGAGGGGATGATGAGGTCACTGACTCTACGTGGGTGCCTTATAAGAGAGAGGAGGAGGCACATCTCCAACGAAGCAGGATGCCCTCCAGGGGCCAGCTTAAGGGCAGCCAACCGACTGCATCACAAAGCAGAGCTCCGCATTTGCAGGGCGCTGCTGACTCTGCTGGCATTTTTCCAAAAGCTCTTTGGTGTGGGACATTATTGAGACGTGTGCAGCAGATCGCACCGTTGCCATTTGCAACATATGTCTGAAGCGTGGCCAAAACTCCAGCCGCTTGGGCACCACTAGGGATGAACTTTGTGTTCGACTCGAACGTATGTTCGACTCGAACATCGTCTGTTCGTACGTTCGACAAATTTCAAACAAAACGGGTCATCGCGCCAAATTCGAGTGACGCGCGTCGGCCCATAATTCACTGCGGTGTTACGCGCTGATGATTGGACAAGCATGCACCATGACCCTGCATGCTTGGCCAATAGGCCATACCTTACCTGGCGCATTTTCGAATCCTCATCGATTTCGCGCTGTAAGTTATGGCGGCGTAGCGTATTTCTGGCAGCGGATTTCAAATTGGGCGGGTTGGGGGCGGGTTTCATTTAAATGAAGCTTTAACTATACGCCGGAAAAAGCCGACTACAGACGACGTTAGAAAATGCGACGGCCGCGCGTACGTTCGTGGATCGTCGTAAATCGCTAATTTGCATACCCGACGCGGAAAACGCCACCCAGCGGACGCCGAAGTATTGCATCTTAGATCCGAAGGCGTACGAAGACGTACACCTGTCGGATCTAACCCAGAAGCCGTCGTATCTTGTTTTGAGGATTCAAAACAACGATACGACGTGGGAAATTTGAAAGTACGCCGGCGTATCAGTAGATACGCCGGCGTACTTGCTCTGTGCATCTGGCCCACAGTGTCTTTTCTACCAGATAGATAGATAGATAGAGCAGGAAGTCTAGTCAGTTTAGTTAAATTTACAGTGTGTAGAGGATATATATACATCCTAGCGTTGTATACACTGTATAGCTTAGCTAGATCAGCTATTCCTATTGTTAGGCAGTAGATTGTGCTAGATGCAGTGCTCTAACGTGTTGTATTGCCTGCATAGTGTTTAGTTTACATCTAAACATAGTACTCAGTGTTAGTGGACGTGTGCTATTTAATTGCCCATAAACACATTAGCTGTTACTGCACGTGGGCTATTTAATAGTGTATAAAGGGATATTGCGTGAGTGAGAACGTCGTTCGCAGTCGGTAGAAAACACCATGAAAACGATCATGCAGTACGACGATACGAAACTTGATTTTTGGACTTTATGATCAGTGGATGAGTTTGTGGGTTTGATATGGGGAGAAAGCTAAGGCTTGACTGACATTAGTTTTTTTTATACAGTTTGACTTGCAGAAATAATGGAGGCCTTCAGAGAACAGGAGTTCTTCACAGAATTTCTTCAAAGGGGGCAACCCCCCTTTTTTTCAAAAAATTTTCTTTCCCAAAAAAATAATTTATTGAGCCAAGATCTGGCATTGTAATGGCCCCCCCCACCCCTAAAATAATCGACATATTGTTACCACACAGCACGTGCACTTTGGGGGGCTAAGCCTGTATGGACAGTCTCACAGGCCACCACCACTGGAACATCAGTGGCCTCATCAGGCACAAGTGTCATGTAGTTTGTTGAGGGTCTCTTTAGGAAATTGTGCAATATGCAGGAGCAAAGTATGACATGGTTCTGATTCTACTTAAGAAACCTACAGTCCTTATCTTGTTTGCACCGCCTGTATACTGCTGTTATAGGGCCAAACGGTCTTGTCAGGGCCGATCCTCGCTATAGGCTCACTATGCAAGCCGCTTAGGGCCCCGCAAAGCTGCAAAGGGCCCCCCTAATTACTAGAGGCCCCGTCTGGTGAGAAGTCATTTTCACCCCCTCACCCCGCTTCTAAACTCGCTGGCTGAGTCATTTCCGACAGCAGAACACCCCCTCACCCGCTTCTCAACTTTCTTTAATGTGACATGTCACTGTCATCAGCGCCCCCCCCCCCCCCCCGATTCTCATTTTTAATGTGCCATGTCATTTTGCTTAGGGCCCCAAGGAGGTCAGGATCGGCACTGGGTCTTGTAATGACCTGGGGGGAGTGGTGGCGGGGAAACTCATGCTATTTTTTTCAATGATTTTTATCCATATTGCAGGGACCAAACATTAAATTAAAGCCGCAAGCAGTATTAAATTACTTTTTTCTGAGAGTAATCTCATGTTGTGCAGGGACATTTCTAAACACGTGCCACTACTATAGACACCCAGCAGGTACCATATTTAAAGGATTTTTTTTTTTTTTTTTACTTTAAGCATCATTAAAATCGCTGCTCAAGAAAAAACTACAGTTTTTAAAACTTCTTTTTCCATTGATACATGTTCCCAGGGACAAAACCCGGGTTCTCAAAGACGTTTTCCAACAATAACTTGAATATTGGGCTTTAAAATGAGCACTTTTGAATTCGAACGTTCGAGTCCCATAGACTTCAATGGGGTTCTAAATGTTCACGCGAACGATCGGTCTGTTCGAATGTTCTGGTGCGAACCGAACTCGGGTATGTTCGGCTCATGCCTAGGCACCACATGCTTGACCAGACATATATCAAACTCCCCATGCAGTCCGTTGGCAAGCTCACTTAAAAGACCCACACCAAAGAAAAAGGCAGACCTCTCCTTGCTCCTCATCAGCTGGGATTTCCCACCCCTACACCAACGTCCAAATGTAGCAGGCAAATTTCCCTACCCCCAGTTGCTAAACCGGCAAAAGAAATTTGCTCCCAACCATCCACATGCCCAGCGGTTGAATGCTAGCTTGGCTAAATTGCTAGCACTCCAACTGCTGCCTTTTCAGCTGGTAGACTCTGTCCTCTTTCGTGAGTTTGTGGAATGTGCGGTACCTCAGTGGCAGATTCCCAAACAACACTTTTTTTCACAGAAGGCGATTTCGGCTCTCTACAGGCATGTGGAAGGCAATGACTTGGCCTCACTGGACAGGGCGGTCAGCGGTAAGGTGCATATTACCGCTGACTCATGGTCCAGCAGGCATGGACAGAGACGTTACCTATCTTTCACCGCTCACTGAGTGACTCTGCTGGCAGCTGGGAAGGATGCAGGACAGGGTGCAGTATTGTTGGAGCTTGTTCTGCCACCACGCCTCCAAAATGCTACTAGTGGTGATTCTGCCACACCTCTCTCCTCCACCCCCTCCTCTTCTTCCACCTTTGCCTCATCCTCTGCTGATTTGTCCTCGGAACCAGCGGTGCTCCGTAGGCGTTCAAGGGGCTACGCAAGCACTCAGGCAAAGAGATGCCATGCGGTGCTTGAGCTGGTGTGCTTAAGGGACAGGAGCCACGCTGGGGCAGAGATTCTGTCAGTTCTGCAGGAGCAGGCTCAGAGATGGTTGATGCCACGCCAGCTTCAGCCAAGAATGGTGGTTTGCGACAATAGCACCAACCTCCTCTCCGCCCTCCGACAGGGACACCTGACCATGGAAAAGAGTAGTGTTGCTCACGAATATTCGCATTGCGAATATTCGTTACGAATATGGCATATTCGAGTATTCGCGAATAACTCGAATTTCATGTCCAAAATTCGCTATTCCGAATATTCATATTTTTTCAAATTTATTTTTAAAACAGATCACATCCTAGTGATCTCCATCGACGTCTAAAAGCATTGCTGGTATGATTAGAGACCCTGGGCCGAGTAGCTAAGCTGAGGCGATCCTTTTATGTTGCCGAATATTCGCAATTGCGAATATTCGTATTACGAATATTCGCGAATACTTTCTCCACCCTTCTTTTGCATCAGAGCCAATCAGAGTTCTCCTACCACAGTTGTCAGAGGTTAGCAACCTCCATAGCAACCAATAGGAACCTGCCTGCACGACCAGTATATAAGATCACTCCCAGCAGTATTTCAGTGCAGATTCACAAGGTGGCTAGAGAGAGTGGAGTGTTTCTGTGTGATCTTAGAGCTTAGAGCATCAGCATTGTGTTTCCTATAGTGCTTTCAGTTCTGATTTTCCTGCTTCTAAACTGCTTTTTTCAAAGCAAAAGACCCAACAGCTTTTCTAAAAGCTCAGATTTGTGTTGTTTTGTCCAGGTTAGTGTAGCTTAGTGTTAGATAGATTTCTGTGTAGTTAGTGTAAGTGTACATTTCTTTAAGGTAGCTTAGTTTAGTGTGTGTTTAGTGTCTGTGTTTTGTGTAAAAAAAAAAATAAAAATTAGCTTTAGTTTAGTCATATAAGTTTGTGTAAGTAGTTAGTGTTTGTTTAGTGCATATTAGTTTAGTATTTGTAGTCCTCGTCTTTGTCCTTGTCAGTCAGTGTAAAAAAAAAAAAAAAAAAATCTAGCTTTAGTTTAGTCATATAAGTTTGTGTAAGTAGTTAGTGTTTGTTTAGTGCATATTAGTTTAGTATTTGTAGTCCTCGTCTTTGTCCTTGTCAGTCAGTGTAAAAAAAAAAAAAAAAAAAAAAAATTTAGCTTTAGTTTAGTCATATAAGTTTGTGTAAGTAGAGTTAGTGTTTAGTGCATATTAGTTTAGTATTTGTAGTCCTCGTCCTTGTCTGCATCCTTCAGTCTAAAAAAAAAAAAAATAACCCATAAAAAGTTTTAGGTGTTGTAGTTTTTTTCTAGTTTAGTAGCTGTCTACGTCTTTGTCTGCGTCTTTGTCTGCGTGCCTGTCTTGCTAAAAAAACAAACACTCCTTTCTCACATTCCCCCCCCAATAAAGTTTACCCCCCCCCACATCAGCAAGTATGAGCAGCATACGTGGCCGTGGCAGCAGGGGTAGGGGAGTTACTCCCAGTGCTGGGTCGCTGCCAGCACGGGGTACCTCTCGCGCCCCTACTAGTGGTAGAGGATCAGGTGGAAGGGGAGTCCGCCTCATCCGCAAGTTTTTTCCCTCGGGCAGCCGCCCGATATTGCCTTCTCAGGCTCCAGTAGTGTTGGAGTATATGGGGCACAGCAGTGCCACTGAGTCGTCAGTCCCGACTCCCAGTAGCACCACCAGTACACCGGTGCCTTTAGGACCCACCCCCAGCCCCCAAGAGTCCAGCCCCTTACTGTTTGACAGCGACAGTGAGAGGGATATCTTGGGGGAGGCCCTGCATCAGGCAGACATCCAGTTCTGTCCTGATGGTCAGGACCTTTTTAAAGGGATGATGGAGGGGGAGGATGGGGTACCTGCTGTCAGTATCCCAGAGACATCCCTTCCAAGTGGTGCTGGTGTTTTTGGGCAGGAAACACCCGCACCTAGTCAGACCCAGGCGTTGGTGAGGGGACAGCGGAGCCAGGCTAGCGGCTCCATGTCAGCTGGTTCCCTCAGACCACCACATTTCAGCCCTAGGTCTGACATATCTGGGGGCGAAGAGGAGGGTGACCCAACATGGGTGCCACCTGCCTTGTCGGTTCACAGCAGCAGTGACGACGAGGAAGGTAGGCACCCTGGGGAAACGGTGCGCCAGGTCACCAGGGAGACCAGCGTCAGGGTCTCCACTGGTGATGGCAGCAGGAGGTGTCAGCAGCAGCAGCAGCAGCAGCAGCAGGCAGCTCCACCTGTGCGCACCGAGTCCCAGCAGGTGCAAGTCAGCGTAACCCCATCTGACAGGAGGGCGGCGCTGAAGTCACCTGTCTGGGCCTACTTCACCCTGGTAGCAGATAACCAGACCATAGCCATCTGCCATATCTGTCGTGCCAGGGTGAAGAGAGGGAAGTGCTTGGCTCGGGTGGGTACCACAGCTCTGAACCAGCACCTGAGAATCAACCACTGGCGGGAGTATGACCAGATGAAGCGTGGTGGTGGTAGCAGCGCCACCACCACAAGTGAGCAGGGTACAGCAGCCCCTGCCACAGCTTCATCTGTTCCCAGCAGGTCATGCCCCCCCCGCTCCCTCTAGTAGAGGTACTGGTACCGGCAGCCAGACCTCTACTTCCACAGCACCCTCCTCTTCTGTGTCCTGCACTGCCGTCCGGCGCCAGGCGTCGCTTTCCGACGCCTTCGAACGCACCACTCCCTTCCCCCCTGGAGACCGACGTGTGCGTTCCCTCAATGGGCTCCTGGCACGGGTTATTGCCCAACATCTGCTTCCCTTCAACATTGTTGACTGCAACCCCTTCAGGCAGATGTTGGAGCAGGCCCAACCCCAATGGCGTGTCCCCAGCCGCCATTTCTTTGCCAGGACTGGTGTCCCTGCCCTACACCAGCACATTGTGCAGATGGTAACCCTGTCGCTGGATCACGCTGTCAGCGACAGGGTGCATCTCACAATGGATGGCTGGACCAGCAGGCATGGGCAGGGCCAGTACATCAGCTTCACGGCCCATTGGGTTTCCCTCCGAGGCGTCGGGGAGGGATCGGCGGCATCAGATTTTGTGGTGCCGCCCTGGGGTGTCCAGGGGAGAACTGCTGGTCTCCCTCAAGCCACTGTCTCCGCAGCTGCTGAGCCTCCCAGCAAGCGCCCCCGTAGCTACTCAAGTGTGGGGCACGTGCGCTGTCAGGCCTTGCTCCAGCTTGTTAGTTTAGGGGACCGGAGACACACTGGAAAAGAAGTGCTGACCGCACTTCAGGCTCAGGTCCAGAAGTGGCTGACACCCCGAAGGCTCCAGGCAGGTATGGTTGTCTGTGACAACGGCAGCAACCTACTCTCCGCCCTCCAGGCTGGCAGTCTGACCCACGTGCCCTGTCTGGCACATGTCCTTAACCTCGTGGTGCAGAAGTTCCTGCGCACCTATCCCGGGTTGAGTGACATTGTGCTAAGGGTACGTAGGATTGCCAGCCACTTCAGGCGCTCCCCAACCGCTACCGCGTCCCTGTCCAAGTTGCAGCGGGACAACAGCCTGCCCCTTCACAGGCTGATTGTGGACAGTGTGACGCGGTGGAACTCCACCCTCCACATGCTGGAGAGGTTGTGGGAGCAGCGAAGGGCGGTGAAGGAATACCTGCTGGAGCAAGGCACTGCCGGGCCATCACAAACACTCCCGTACATCACCAGTGCATAGTGGGGGCAGATACACCAGGTCTGCCATGTGTTGGCCCCTTTCGAGCAGGCGACCAAGATGGTGAGCAGGGAGCATGTCGGCCTCAATGACGTGCTCCCTATAGTGTTCCTGCTGGACAGGGCACTAGATCGCCTGCTCGAAGCTGGGGAGAGTGCCTTGGTGGAGCAGGAGGAGGCAACACTGCTCCACCAAGACCAGGCCCAGGACGAGGAGGAGGAGGATGATGATGATGAGGAGGTTACTGGTGACGTCCTGGAGTCAGGGCCTGGTCAGGAGGGAGAGCCGGTGTTGGGGGCACCGATAGTCCGGGGGTTGGGCATCTCTGAGCGCGAACAGCAGCGCCTCCAGCATGAAGAGTCAGACGTCATGGACCCGGGCAGCCATGAGGAGTCACAGCGGGCTGTGCTCTTCCCCATGGCTGCCCACATGCTGAGATGCCTCAGGAGGGACCCCCGGGTTAAGACTATCAAGGAGAGGGATGAATTTTGGATGGCCACCCTTTTAGATCCAAGGTGCAAGGGGAAACTGGAGCAGTTCCTCCCAGCCAGCCGGAGGCAGCACCGGATGGAGGAACTGCAGGCACGCATAGTCAGCCGGTTGGAGCAGGCAACACCCCGGCCTCCAGTTGTCCCCCCTCATCTCACCCAGCAGGTGGCTGCACCCAGCAGCAGCAGCAGCAGCCGAGCAGGGGACCTAATGGGTGAGATGAGGATGTTCTTCCAATCTGAGCGACCCAGTACCAGCAGCAGCAGCAGCAGTCACCACCAGCGGCTGGCCCACATGGTGGCAGACTACATGGGGTCCGTCGGTGCTTCTGACAGTATGAGCACCGACGACCCCATGGAGTACTGGGTTGCCAGATTGGACACCTGCCACGAGCTCGCTCAGTATGCGCTGGAGTTATTGTCTTGCTCCCCCTCCAGCGTACTATCTGAGCGGAAATTCAGCGCGGCAGGTGGGGTGGTCACGGACAAGAGGACCCGTCTGTCCACAGACTCCGTGGACAGACTCACATTCATCAAGATGAATGAGTCCTGGATTGGCGGTGACTTTCTGGCACCCGCCGTCGGTTCAGGGCGCTGAAGGGTCCCTTGTCATTCATTCCCTCTTTGATTTATTTACCTTTGAGGCCGAGTACTCACGGCAGGACATGTCCGATGAAAACGGTCTGCAGACCGTTTCCATCGGACATGTCTGGCCGGGGACTGCCCGGGGACTTCTGTTCGATGGCTATACACACCATCGAACAGAAGCCCGCGCGTAAACATTACGCGGGGCGTGTCCGCGGTGTCGCCGCGTCGATGACGCCGTGTCGCCGCGACAATGACGCGGCGACGTGGGCGGGCCGCCTTAAAAATGCTTCCACGCATGCGTCGAAGTCATTCGACGCATGCGAGGGATGCGGGCGGCAGGACATGTACGGTAGGTCTGTACAGACGACCGTACATGTCCGGGCGGACAGGTTTCCAGCGGACTGTTTTAAAACAAGTCCGGGAAACAGTTGTCCGCTGGAAACCTGTCCGATCCGTCCCAAAATGGTCCGCTCGGGCCAACACACGGCCAAACATGTCTGCTGAAAATGGTCTGCGGACCAGTTTCAGCAGACATGTTTGGTCGTGAGTACGGGGCCTGAAACTCATAGTGGGCAGGTAGTGTTAAGGGCATAAATATTTCCATGCTGTGTCATTAAGCCACTATAAGGAGTACTGATGCTGCTGCCACATTATTTTGAAAAGTAATTGCTCATCATGAATTTAAAAAGTCACGTATAGCATAGAAATAACGTTAATCAAACTTTTAAATTATGAGGCACTATGGTATAGTCAGGCTACAGCTACTTAAGGCCTGTGTCATTCTGCTTTTCAAATTTTATCACCATGCTACTGCAACTTCAAGCTTTTGTAATTTTGCCACGATATGGGCTCCTACTGCTAATGCCAAAAGGCTGAGTGATTATGTACCGATATATTACTCATACTGCTGCTGTCACCTTTTGTCCGAGTGATTTGCCACTTTCTATTACTACTGCTGCTGCTGATGGCACCTCTTGCCCGAGCTATTTGCCATTTTTATTACTCTTACCACTGCTGCTGCTGCTGCTGATGGCACCTCTTGCCCGAGTGTTTTGCCATTTTTATTACTCTTACCGCTGCTGCTGCTGATGGCACCTCTTGCCCGAGTGATTTGCCATTTTTATTACTCTTACCGCTGCTGCTGCTGATGGCACCTCTTGCCCGAGTGATTTGCCATTTTTATTACTCTTACCACTGCTGTTGTTCATGGCACCTCTTGCCCGGGTGATTTGACACTATATTGTCTACTATTACTACTACTGCTGCTGCTCAGTCACGACACCTATGTCACGAGTTATTTGCCACTATATACTACTATTACCACTGCTGCTGCTGCTGTTCATGGCACCTCTTGCCCGAGTGATTTGACACTATATTGTCTACTATTACTACTACTGCTGCTGCTCAGTCACGACACCTATGTCACGAGTTATTTGCCACTATATACTACTATTACCACTGCTGCTGCTGCTGTTCATGGCACCTCTTTCCCGAGTGATTTGACACTATATTGTCTACTATTACTACTACTGCTGCTGCTCAGACACGTATGTCACAAGTTCTTTGCCACTATATACTACTATTACCACTGCTGCTGCTGCTGTTCATGGCACCTCTTTCCCGAGTGATTTGACACTATATTGTCTACTATTACTACTACTGCTGCTGCTCAGACACCTATGTCACGAGTTCTTTGCCACTATATACTACTATTACCACTGCTGCTGCTGCTGTTCATGGCACCTCTTGCCCGAGTGATTTGACACTATATTGTCTACTATTACTACTACTGCTGCTGCTCAGTCACGACACCTATGTCACAAGTTATTTGCCACTATATACTACTATTACCACTGCTGCTGCTGCTGTTCATGGCACCTCTTTCCCGAGTGATTTGACACTATATTGTCTACTATTACTACTACTGCTGCTGCTCAGACACCTATGTCACGAGTTCTTTGCCACTATATACTACTGTCACGTACCTGGAGGATGAGCCCGACGTGCAGGAAGTGGCAGCCGTTACTCCTCTGATTCCGGGACCCCTGGTAGAGTAGACAGGGGGAACGGAAATGCAGAGTCGCACAAGCGCCTGGAGTGACGCTGATGCAGGGGCTGGTTGATGCTTCTGCAGAATCTGAGAGAGTCTCTGGAAGGCAGGTGCAGGCTGGCAGGTCACAGACCGGAAGGAAGGTGTTCCGAAGATCAGGCAGCAACAAGTCCCAGAAGACAGTGCAGAGTCCCAGAAGCCGGAGAGAAGCTGGACCAGCCGATCAGGCACAGGAAGGCCAAGATGGTAGAGAGGTCGTCAAGCCGGGTCGGTAACAGGCGGGCGGCAGGGTACCAAGGATGAGGCAGAGGGATGGTCAGAGCAAGCCAAAGGTCAGGGCAGGCGGAAGACAGGGTTAACAGGAACAAGCCGGGTATCAGGATCTGGATCAGGCAGGGGTAACAGGTACTGGTGGGTTCAGGAAACGCTATAGACCGGACAGCAAGAGGCCAGGCTCTCAGGACACCTTAAGTACCCCGTTTTGGCGCCAAACTGCCGCTTGCGCGTGCCCGTGCGCCGTTGCCGCCGGTGCGCGTGCCCGCGCCCGCCGTGGTACCACGAACGCGCGTGCCCGAGCGCCATTGCCGCGATTGCACATGCCCTGCGCGCGCCGATGCGCCGCTAGCGCCATCTAGTGGCTGGGGTAATTCATGACAACTACTATTACCACTGCTGCTGCTGCTGTTCATGGCACCTCTTTCCCAAGTGATTTGACACTATATTGTCTACTATTACTACTACTGCTGCTGCTCACGACACCTATGTCACGAGTTATTTGCCACTATATACTACTATTACCACTACTGCTGCTGTCAAGTCTTGCCCAAGTGTTTAGATGCTATCTAGTCCTATTACCACTACTGCTTGTAAATGTTGCCTGTGTGATAATTACATTATATTTTAATACTACTGCTGCTGCCTTCATGCTGAGTAATGCTTCATGACCTCTCTGGCACAGTGGATCCACCAACAGCCTCCGCTACAAGCTATCAGACCGGATTTCTCGCTCTCTCTCTCTCTATATCTATATATATATTGTAGCTTTTGTTATATTAATTTTTCAACAGTTTAGTTTGTGTTAGTAGTGTCTGTGTCCATGTATTTTAGTTTGTCTTAGGTTTGTGTTAAATAAAATAATAGTATAAAATGTTTTTGGTTATTATGAAGTTAGATGTGTTGATGTTGATGTCTTAGATGTGAAGTTAGATGTGTTGAAAAACCTAACAATCTCAATAAGAAAGGAAACATTTTAAAAGAATAACATTTTTTATTAAAAGAAAAAAAATTACATGTAATTTTGCATGAGCTTGTGAAGCTCAGCCATCACGTCCAAATTCTTCCTCTGCTGTTGCTCCAGCTGTTGGTTTTGGAGGTCTAATATCCGCATTTTCCGACGATTTGAGAGGATTTTATCATTGGTCCTCTGGATGAGAATGTGTTTTTCTTCCATCTTTTTGAAAACTGTTAGGATATAAGAAAAAAAAATTAGGATTTCAAAGACCGTTACCAAATAAATAAAATATTTATGTTGCTTATTAAACAATCATTATCATATCTATACAATTGTTATGTGTCTAGCACATATACTTCTATCATAAATACCATATTATTGTTCTGAAATCTGACGGGTGCGCTTTAAATGCTGTCCATTTTTATATCTACATCTTATTGTTGAAATGTTATTAATCTTTGTGCACATATTTACCCTCCTGGATGGGGCTCACAGGAACCGTCTCATCCTCCTGCTCCTCTTCTCCATCACCCGATTCACCAGGAGTTTGGGGGGGGGGGTTGCAGCTCATCCTCTTGCTCCTCAACAGGAGCTGGGGGTGGTAAACACTGGGAGGGCCCTGGCTGCTCCTCATCCCTCTCCTCCTGTGCATCCTCCTCCTGTGCATCCTCCTCCTGCTCCTCCTCTTCATGCTCCTCCTCCTCTGCGGCCTGTCGCCTTGTGCGCTTGGGGCGCACAGATGGTAGAGGAGCTCCTATAATAACACAATGTTCATATATGTAAAAATGATTTCTAATAACGTATGCAAATTCTGTGTACTATGCTGTATTGTATATGAATACAAATGTATTTATATAGACAGTTAACCAATGGGATAATGTTATATTAAAGGGTCTTGCTGGCACTACAGGGGACTGAATGTGAGCTGGGCTGCCACCATGGTAAAATGAGCTGTTTGTGTTTCCTTTGTATTATTCTGACGATCTCATGTTAAAAAAAGGGCCTGATGGAGTACACGGGATTACTATGATAACCCCACACCAGGCCCGGATTGGCCATAGGGCAAACCGGGCATATGCCCGGTAGGCCGCGGCCGCCGGGCCGCTGTTCATGCTTGCGGGGCCAAGGCAGGCTGCTCTGTAAGCCCGCGCCGGTCCTCCGACCTTTCCGCGTCCGCCCGGCTGCCAGTTCAGCCTTCGGCATCGGGATCTACAGCAGGAGGATGTAAACAAGAAGGGGGAGGGACTAGAGGAGACACCGCTCCACGGCCGCCAATGAAGTTCAGCCGTTGGTGCCGGGGGCGTGACCAGGAAGGGAGAGGAGCCTGCAACAGCATGTTCTGCAGATGGGATCTCTCCGAGAAAACGTAAGTGCAGCCCCTGTAACCTGAATAGGAGGAGCGGTGCGGTGGCTGCATATAGAAGAATCATTCTTTCCATCATCCTCCCGCGGTCTCTGAATGCCTGCTTCTGCTCCTCTCCCTCTCGCAGGCATTCAGGTACTGCGGGAAGAAGATGGAGAGAATGATTCTTCTATATGCAGCCACCCCACCGCTCCACCTATCCTGCTCATCTCTGCTGCCCCCACAGTGCTCTCTACCACTCCCCCCCACAGTGCTCTATACCCCCCCCACAGTGCTCTATACCCCCCACAGTGCTCTATACCCCCCCACAGTGCTCTCTACCCCCCCCACAGGGCTCTCTACCCCCCCCACATTGCTCTCTACCCCCCCACAGGGCTCTCTAGCCCCCCCAGTGCTCTCCACCTCACCCATGCTCTCTGCTGCCCCCTGCCTCTCTTCCTGTGCTCTGCACCTCCCCCCTGTGATATCCACCTCTCCCTGTGCCCTCCACTTCTCCCCAGTGCTATCCAGCCCACCCCCCTGTGCTCTCCTCCTCCCTCCTGTACTCTCCACCTCCCCCCATGCTCTAGGTTGCCCCCCTGTGCCCTCCGCCTCTCCCCCTGTGCTCTTCACCTCCCCCAGTGCTCTCCAGCCCCCCCAGTGCTCTCCACCTCCCCCCATGCTCTACGCTGCCCCCCTGTGCCCTCCGTCTCTCCCCCTGTCCTCTCTACCTCCCCCCATGCTTTACGATGCCCCCTGTGCCCTCCGCCTCTCCCCCTGTGCTCTCCACCTCCCCCTGTGCTCTTTTCAATTCCCCCTAATTCTCTCCAGCCCCCCCAGTGCTCTCTATCACCCCCAGTGCTCTCTATCCCCCCAGTGCTCTCCAGCCCCCCTCTTCTCTCCACCTCCCTCCTGTGCTCTCCACCTCCCCCCATGCTCTACGCTGCCCCCTATGCCCTCCATCTCTCCCCCTGTGCTCTCCACCTGCCCCATGCTCTACGCTGCCCCCTATGCCCTCCATCTCTCCCCCTGTGCTCTCCACCTCCCCCATGCTCTATGCTGCCCCCCTGTGCCCTCTGCCTCTCCCCCAGTGCTCTCTAGCCCCCCAGTGCTCTCTAGCCTCCTCAGTGCTCTCTACCTCACCCTGTGCTCTCCAGCCCCCCAGTGCTCTTTAACACCCCAGCCCAGTGCTCTCCACCTCCCCCATGCTCTACACTGCCCCCCTGTGCCCTCCGTCTCTCCCCCTGTGCTCTCCACCTTCCCAATGCTCTACGCCTCCCCCTGTGCGCTCCACCTCCCCCCATGCTCTACGCTGCCCCCTATGCCCTCCATCTCTCCCCCTGTGCTCTCCACGTCCCCCATGCTCTATGCTGCCCCCCTGTGCCCTCTGCCTTTCCCCCAGTGCTCTCTAGCCCCCCAGTGCTCTCTAGCCTCCTCAGTGCTCTCTACCTCACCCTGTGCTCTCCAGCCCCCCGTGCTCTTTAACACCCCAGCCCAGTGCTCTCCACCTCCCCCCATGCTCTACGCTGCCCCCCTGTGCCCTCCACTTTCCCAATGCTCTATCCCTCCCCCTGTGCTCTCCACCTTCCCAATGCTCTACGCCTCCCCCTGTGCTCTACGCTGCCCCCTGTGCCCTCTGCCTCTCCCCCAGTGCTTTCTAGCCCCCCCCAGTGTTCGCTAGCCCCCCCCCCTTGCTCTCTACCTCCCCCATGCTCTACGCTGCCCCCTGTACCCTCTGCCTCTCCCTCAGTGCTCTCTAGCCCCCCAGTGCTCTCCAGCCCCCACTGTGCTCTCCACCTCCTCCCATGCTCTACTTTGCCCCCTGTGCCCTACGCCTCTCCCCCAGTACTCTCCAGCCCCCCATTGATCTTCACCTACCCCCTGTGCTCTCCACCTCCTCCCATGCTCTCTGCTACCCCCCCTGTGCCCTTCGCCACCCCCCAGTGATCTCCGCCTCCCCCATGTGCTCTTCACCCCCATGCTCTCCTGCCCTTCCTGTGCTCTCTGCCCCACCCTGTGTTTTTGCTTCCCCCTGTGCTCTTCAACCCCCCACTCCCTGTGCTCTCCAGACCCCCATGCTCTCTGGCCCCCTTGTGCTCTCCTCTTCTTCCTCCCTGTGACCTCTGCCTCTCCCCTGTGCTCTCTGCCCCCCTCATTCTCTCCACCTCCCCCGTGCTCTCACATCACCCAATGTTCTCAAGGTTCTTCCCTGTGCTCTCTGCCCCCCTGCTCTTTCCCTGTCCCCTTGCCCCCTGCACCTTTGCAGGGTTTCCCCCTCCCCTCTCCCGAGGGATCCTTTAGGATGGAGAGTGGAGATGGGCCACTTAAGGTGTCATGGGCTGCTCATTCCAAATTGCCCGGGCCTATTTTTTGTCCCAGTCCGGGCCTGCCCCACACCTAGCACAGGAATTTAGTGGTAATTGAGTTATAAAATACCACCCCTTCCCCTTTAACCCACCACACCACCACTTTAATTCCATGGTTTAACTTGATGGAATAATGATAGAAAAGGGGGAGAAGGTTTCAATTCCCCCTTTTCTCATGGGAAAGCGGCAGGACTTAATAAAATTAGTAGTGACGGTTTCAAGTTCCCCTTTTGGGAACCTAATAGGGCTCTTTCGGTGTAAGCTGGTCCTCACATGGCCTAGTTAGCTGGAAAACATGTTTTTCCTGTTTTTTTGGTGATCACGAGGTGATCACGCAGCCTACACGTGCTTTTCCCGCACTTTTTAGGCCTGTGGGCCTGGTACCAGTTGGTTCTGGAAAAATCCAGTGTTAGTTAGGGGTATATAAGTAGGGTTCCGTCAGCCTTGCTCTCAGTCGCCTCAGTAGACAGGACTGTGGTGTTCCCCAACCCCCCCCCTTTTTTATTTTCTTTTTGTCGCGGCTGCTAATTATGTGTGATGGTCACCTTTGTTTTAAAAAAAAAAAAAAAATTATACTAAGGGGGACAAATCTGTTTAGTTTAGTTGTTGTTGGATACATTTTAAAGTTGGAATATATTTATGTACAGCCTGAGCCGTAGTGACTAGGCTGTTTTTTAAGTTATTAAAGTATTTATTTAAAATATATGTCTGAAATCCAATAATAAAGCAGCCTCGGTCAGTATTAGTCCAATAATGGTGTGTCTTGTTTATTTAGTTTAATTATAGTTAATAAGTGTTCCTGTCTGCTGTCCCATGTCTTTTTTCAACAGTACTATGAATACCTTGGGTGGTGATATATGTTACCACAACATGGCGTCTGGTTTAACAACATCTGCCCTAAGGTTAATTACATATGACCTTACATAACTGTCACCAATAACTTACCTGGATGAAATTCATCTTGGATCTGTGTGACCCGGGCCATGTGGCGCCTCTTTAGGTCAGACCACTTTTTTAGGATGGCCATGTGGTCATGTGTGCGGCCATGGACTTTCCGTAACTCCCGCAATAGGGAGCGGACTATTTTTTTTTTGTCCTGCTGGCTCCAGATTTCATCATATCCCTGTTGCAGGAACCTCTGCAAGATGAAGAACAAAGTATATTATAATACTTTTGTTTAAACCCTTATGGATATATGACGTAAATGTATGGTATTCAACAATTGGAAGCATTCTCGCCTTATTAATCACTGACAGGGGTAACATGACAGATTTTATATCTTGCCATTTTGGTCGCCACCTTTTTTGCATAAATATAGCAGCCATTATCATTTGCATAATTATGTATATATGAGTAACAACACAGGATACACATATAGGGGAGAAATTAGTTGCTATTCATCTGACCGCTATAATTATTTTTTGACCCTTATACTGGGCCTGTACAATAGATTATTTTTTTTCATCCCTATCTTTATATATGAACAATAATATGTTTGTTTCTTTTGACTTTTTGATGAATTAATTTTGAATAAATAATGGAGTTGATGTTATTTAAAAACTACAACTACCAGCATGCTCTGATACACCATGTAGCTCACCGTCACCAGCTGTACCACAATTATACTTTAACTCCCAGCATGCCTGGACAGTCAATGGCTGTCCGGTAATACTGGGGAGTTGTTTTGCAACAGCTGTAGGCTCCGTTTAGGAAACAGTGCCGTACAAGACGTTTTTCTTTTTTATTGTGGAGGGGAGGGGGGCTATGTAGGGGTATGTGTATATGTTGTGTTTTTTTATTTTTATTTAGTGTGGTGTAGTGTTTTTATGGTACAGTCAGAGGGGCGTGGGGTTCACAGTAGTTTCCCGCTGAGGGTTTGAGCTGCAGCGCCAAATTTGCTTCAGCTAGAAGCACACTGTAAGCCCCAGCCCATGTGAATGTACCCTGTATATTCACATTGGGGGAGAGGGGGGGGGGTTATTGCAGCCAGTTGCATGCTGGGAGTTGTAGTTTTGCAACAGCTGGAGGCACAATGGTTGCAAAACACTGCAAGTTTGTTACCTAACTCAGGGTTTCAAGACCAGTGCGCCTCCAGCTGTTGCAAAACTACTACTTCCATCAGGCATGGTCTGTCAGTGCATGCTAAGAATTTTACTTTTGCTGCATCTAGAGTGCCACAGTTTAGAGACCCGTGTATAGTGGTCTGAAAAATGTGGGCCTGCAGAACTTGCAAAACTAGAAGTCCCAGCATGCCCAGGCATGCTGGAAGTTGTAGTTCTGCAACATCTAGAGGGCAATATGTATTCGAACGTCCTTGGGCCTTAAGGACCCTGAAGTCAGGACGTTCGCATACGTCCTATGTCCACAACATGTTAATTATGCTAAATAGCAAGGAAAGTGCCTAAATACACATTTACCAACCAGGGTGTCTGCAGCTGTCCAGGCATGCTGGGAGTTGTAGTTTTGCAACAGCTGGAGACACACTGTTTGGGAAATACTAATATCTGATCTTATATCCTAACTTTTAAACTAGTCTAAAATGCAGTTAAAGATAATGAAATAACAGTGGTGAAATTACTTACACTAATCAGCAGTTTTTCCTCACTGGATGAAAAGTTACTCCCCACCATCTTCGCTTCGCTGGGCAGCACAAAATAGCGATCCGAAAATCGACTGGCAAAGATCCAGGAAATGATCTTCTTTCTCGCGTGTTATTCGCGCGCATGCGCGGACGAAAATTTCGCAATCATTTTCGCATGCGCATTAGCGAAATTTTGCAAAAAAAAATTTTTGTTTAAAATATCACGGATATTCGATTTTAGCGAATATTTCACGAATATTCGTCTATATATTCGTGATATATCGCGAAATCGAATATGGCGTATTCCGCTCAACACTAGAAAAGAGTACCGCTCCAAGACCTGCGACCTATGCTGTGCTCCCGCCCTGTAGTACTGACAGGTGCAGACTCTGCGCTGATCCGTGGAAAAAATAAATGTTCCTGGACTGCCGCACTCTGATAGGCGATTTATTGAAACAAAATAAACAAAGGATAAAATCCAAAGCTGTATAACATCCAAAAAATCATGCAGCACTGCAATTAATGGTAAAAAGTGGACATAGGGGACAAAAAAGCTAGCCATGTGCCCTGTTTGGCTCACGTCCTTAACTTGGTGGTGCAGCAGTTCTTGTGCAGGTACCCGGGATTACAGGATCTCCTGAGGCAGGCCAGGAAAGTCTGTGTGCATTTCCGCCGGTCATATAATGCCAGTGCTCAGCTGGCTGACCTCCAAAAGGAATACAACCTGCCCAAGAACCGCCTAATTTGTGACATGCCCACCAGGTGCAACTCAACGTTGGCCATGCTGCAGCGGCTGCACACGCAGCAGAGGGTCGTCAATGAGTACCTGTGTGACTATGGCACCAGGACAGGGTCAGGGGAGCTTGGCTTTTTTTTGCCACGCCAGTGGCTTATTATGAAGAATGCATGCACTGTCATATCACCATTTGAGGAGGCCACGAGGATGGTGAGCAGTGACAGTGCATGCATCAGTGATACTGTCCCCCTTGTGTACCTGTTGGAGCACACACTGCGTGGAATAATGGACAGGGCACTTAAGGGAGAAAGAGGAGGACTTTCTTACCTCTCAAGGCCCCCTTTAACCAGACAGTGTTCCTGCGGGCCCGTCGATCACACAGGAAGAGGAGGAGGATTGTGTCAGTATGGAGGTGGAGCCTAGCACTCCGCATCAGCAGCAGTCTTCAAGGGATCCTTTTAAGTCCCCAGAAACCCATGGACTTGTACGTGGCTGGGAGGACGTGGCTGCGGATCATGTCTTACTTAGTGACCCTAAGGACTCCGGACAGAGTGCCTCAGCAAACCTACGCTGCATGGCCATCCTGATCCTGCAACGCCTGCGAAAGGACCCTCGGATTCGTGTGATCAAGGAGAGGGATCATTACTGGCTGGCAGCCCTTCTTGATCCACGTTACAAGGGTAAGGTTGGGGAACTTATCCTGCAGTCGCAGAGGGAGCAGAGGATGAAACATCTTCGGGAGGCCTTGCAGAAAGGTTTGTGCAACGCATTTCCAGAGCCTGGGAGGTTACAATGTCCTGGTTCTGGTCCTGAACAACGTGTTGCTGAGGCTTAGGTCTGTCACAGAAGGAGCGGTGGAGAAGGTGGCCATCTGACTGATGCGTTCAGACAATTTTTTAGTCCGCAGCCCCATGGTCTGATCAGTTCCAGCAACCATTGCCAGCGTCTGATTTACATGGTGCAGAAATACCTTGCGACAAGATCAGACTTGGAGACCTTTCCAACCGACAATCCTCTGGGTTACTGGGTCTTGAGGATGGATCACTGGCCAGAGCTTGCACAGTATGCAATTGAGCTACTGGCCTGGCCTGCATCCAGTAATACTTTGCAGCAGGGCTAATTCCCGCGCTCCGACTAGAGTATCTGTGAGGGGTTGCAGTGTTGTGGCACCAGCACCAGTGCCTAAGGCACAATTTTTCTGCCCCTGTTTAACAGGGGCGTGTAATTACAATTTGTGCTGTAATATTTCACAGCAGGGCCCGTTGCTGAGCCCACCAAGAGTAACTGTGAGGGCTTACAGTGTTGTGGCAACACCAACACCAAAGGCCCAAATTTCTGCAGAGTATATAGGGCAGGCCCCTACTTTCAAACATCCGACTTACAAACGACTCCTACTTACAAGCGGAGGGAGACAACAGGAAGTGAGAGAAAATCTACCCCTAGGAAGGAACATTTTCTACTGTAAAAGTTAATATGGGAAAAAGGTGTCTCCACTGATGCTTTATCACCAATCCTTGTTTCCCTAATAACCCAACATTTTCAAAATCCAATTGTCATTGGGACAGAAAGTGAGGTGAAATCTTCTGAACAGGGGCACGGACAGCAAAACAAATGTTACAGGGGTGATAACCCTTCCCTATGATATCCAAAAAGCTTAAAAATAGATTTTTTGGCTGGAGCTACACAAAATTTTCCTGTTCCAAATTACAAACAGATTCAACTTAAGAACAAACCTACAATCCCTGTCTTTCGTGGGACAACCTGTATACTGCTGTTCAGAGTATATAGGGCCTGGGGGCCCCATGCCTTTCCTTTTTTTAATTTGGGTGCAGGGTTCCCCTTAATATCCATACAAGACCTAAAGGGCCTGGTAATGGGCTGGGGGGGAACCCATGTCGTTTTTCTCAATGACTTTCATCCATATTGCCAGGACCAGACATTACATTAAAGCCGCAAGCAGTTTTAAATGACTTTTATTCCTTTAGAAATTTCATTTTGTGCAGGGACAGTTCTAAACACGGGAAACACGCGCCAATTTACAGGCATACTGTAGACACCCCCCAGTCACGATATTTAAAGGGATATTTCACTTTTTCTTTTTCACTTTAAGCATCATTAAAATCACTGCTCCCCAAAAAATTGCAGTTTTTAAGGCCGGAATCACACTTGTGCAGTGCGAATTTCAGTTCTCTTATCTTTGCAGAGAGATTACAGAAGTGTTCAGCAGATTAGCAACGTTTTATATGCGAATTTGGAGACCTGGGAGAAGTTACAGGTGAGAGAAGAGTGGGGGAGAAGTGTATTGAGCTGAATGAGAGAAATTCCTGAAGAGAACTGAACACATCTGCAAATCAGCTGCGTACCCATAGAAGATAATGGATCTGAATTCGCACCTGAGCCGCACCGCAAGGCATAAAATCCGCACACGTTTTTACTGCAATGCGCAGTGCGAATGCATCGCACATATGTGAACCAGCCTCATTGAAAACAATGTATTTAGAAATGTTATGCGTATTGGATGCGGTTTAAGCCGCACTCAATTCACATAGGTGTGAACCCGGCCTTAATTTTTTTTTGCATTGATACATGTCCCCTGGGGCAGGCCCCGGGTCCCCTTTTAAGGACAATAACTTGCATATTAGCCTTTAAAATTCACACTTTTTATTTCTCCCGTTCAAGTCTCATAGACTTTAAAGCGGTTGTACAGTCCCCAAAAGTTTTTTTTTTTTAATCACCTGTAAGGCAAAAGGCATAATGAGTTAGTATGCACCACATACTAGCTCATTATGAAATACTTACCTTAGAACGAGGCATCGGTAACTTGCCTGTTCCACGCCGAGGGAGATGACATCTTACCTCAGTGTGTCTTCCGGGTATCGCGGCACCAGCGCTGTGAGTGGCTGGAGCCGCTATATCGTCACTCTCGCGCATGTGCGCGGGAGACTTCTTTCCGGCAAGGTCCGGCGTCTGCCAGGCCTTATGCCAAGAATCCCCTGTGCGCATGCACCGCTGCAGTCAGCGGCTCATTGCGAGGGGAATATCTCCTAAACCGTAAAGGTTTAGGAGAATTTTTTTTACCTACAGGTAAGCCTTATTAAAGGCTTACCTGTAGGTAAAAGTCCAAAAATGGACTATACAACCGCTTTAACGGTGTTCAAAATTTCACGCAAACTTTCGGTCCGTTTGCATGTTCTGGCTGCGAACCGAACTGGGGAGCGTTCGGCTCATCCCTATTGCTGACCAACTATTAAATCAGCAGTCAGCACCCTCTCATTATATCAGAGTCACTTTATATACCCCCCTTACAGACTCCCATTAGATCAATGTCCTTTATATTATCACCCCCTTAAATCAGAGTCCCATTATCTAAGCAAACCCCCTTAGAGACCAACGTTTGGTACACTGATATAAGGGGACTCTGAGGCCCCATACTCACGAGCAAACATGTCTGCTGAAACTGGCCCGCAGGCCAGTTTCAGCAGACATGTTTGGTCGTGTGTGGGCGCGAGCGGGCCGAATTCCAGCAAACATTTGCCCGCCGGGCCTTTTCCCAGCAGACAAATATTCCTGGACTTGTTTTAAAACAGTCCGCTGGAATTCTGCCCGCTCGGACATGTACGGTCGTCAGTACAGACCTACCGTACATGTCCAGGCGCCCGCCGTCCCTCGCATGCGTCGAATGACTTCGACGCATGCGTGGAAGCATTTTAAAGGCGGGCCGCCCACGTCGCCGCGTCATTGTCGCGGCGACACCGCGTCATCGACGCGGCGACACCGCGGACACGCCCCGCGTATTGTTTACGCGCGGACTTCTGTACGATGGTGTGTACAACCATCGTACAGAAGCCCTCTGGCAGACATGTATGGTGAAAACGGTCCGACGGACCGCTTTCACCATACATGTTTGTCCGTGTGTACCCGGCCTGAGAGGAAGGAGGAGCTGCCTTCTTTGCAGAGTAAGGTTCCATGCACACTGGGATAAAAAACTTTGCTTCTAAAACTTTTGTGTTCTGCCTGTAGAAGCAACTCAATGTTATCCTTTGTGTCCATACACATTAGGACGTTTACAGGCATATTTTTGAAAACGTTTAGAGGCAGTAAAAAAAAACCTTCTCATTCGCGTTTCTGATTGGAGCTCACTGGCAGAAAAACGTAAAACTCTCCTAAACTTGTCTAAACTTTGTACAAAAAATGCCCTATATGGACGTTTTTTACTCCAAAAAAAAAGATATTTTTTTAAGCCCAGTGTGCATGGAACCTTAGTGATCTGTGAGTATAAGAAGGAAGGGCCTCCTTCTTAGACAAGTTTAGGAGAGTTTTACGTTTTTCTGCCAGTGAGCTCCAATCAGAAACGCGAATGAGAAGGGTTTTTTTTACTGCCTCTAAACGTTTTCAAAAATATGCCTGTAAACGTCTTAATGTGTATGGACACAAAGGATAACATTGAGTTGCTTCAGCTCTGATGTTTGGAGGGACACCAAATGTGAAGGAGGAACTCTGATGGGGACACCAGATGCAAGGGGGAACTCTGATGGGGACACCAGATGCAAGGGGGAACTCTGATGTGGACACCAGATGCAAGGGATAAATCTAACGGGGACACCAGATGCAAGGGGGAACTCTGATGGGGACACCAAATGCAAGGGGGAACGCTGATGGGGACATCAGATGTAAGGGGGTATTCTGATGGGGCCAACTGATATAAGGGGGTACTGTGATGGGGCACCTTATGTAACGTGATTTTATTTTGAAATATGCATGTGATTGGCCTACTTTTATGTTTTAATAGAGAGAAATTTAGACCTCAGCTGAAAGAATTTTTTTTGTGACTCGACCTCCTTAATTTAAATTCATTACCCTTAGGTAGAAATGTATGCGTCCCAGGAGATCGCCTGTCCACTCCCAGAGTGCAGCGCAGTGCGTGCCTGGCCAGGTGCCCACAGTCTGAATGGAGGTGCCGGCGGAGAGAGGAGCGATGCTCTGGGCAGCCGCATCGCTGTACTGTGGAGCAGGTAAGTGTCTATTTATTAAAAGTCAGCAGCTACACTTTTTGTAGCTGCTGACTTTTAATAAACATAAAAAGGCTGGAACTCCACTTTAATGACACAACTGCAGTCAGCGGCTCATTGCGAGGGGAATATCTCCTAAACTGTAAAGGTTTAGCTGCACTCATTCACCTACAGCAAAATGTATGGTAACAAAGTATCATGTGTTTTGGTGCATCATTTTTAAAAAGGTTATACAGGTTTTAGATTCAATATTTTTTATTCAAGTTTTCACAAGAGAGAATAAAGTCTTAAATACAAAAAACAAGTACAGTATACTAAATGTGTAGTTATTTTAAAGTTATCCAAACAATTTTCAAACATGTGGACACCCCTACATTGTACATTCTTTTAAGTACAGGTCTTTACTATCTATAATAATTATTATGCTAACCTCGTCCTTAGGAGGTATCCTCAGTTCTTGTTTAGAGCTTCAGATGTGACCTAAGGCTAATACGTTGTATCTTTTATATACAGTTAGAGATAGAGCCCCTGGGCCGGATTCAGATACCTGAGCGTATCTGTCCGGCCGGCGTAACGTATTATAGATACGTTACGCCGCTGTAACTTTGGGCGCAAGTTCCGTATTCAGAAAGAAATTGCGCCCTAAGGGGATGTTGGGGGCGTGTTTTATCCAAATTTGGCTTGACCCCGCGTGTTTTACGTTTTTTTTGAACGGCGCATGCGACGTTCGTGAAAACAACCGAGTGCGCATGCTCGAAAATCCGCCAAACGTCATTGCTTTCGACGTGAACGTAAATTACGTCCAGCCATATTCGCGAACGACGTAAAAATTTCAAAACTCGGCACGGGAACGACGGCAATACTTAACATAGGATACGCCGCACATACCCCTCATATAGCAGGGGTACAGTAACTTTACGCCGGAAAAAGCCGAAAGCAAACGACGTAAAAAAAAAGCGCCGGGCGGTCGTTAGTTTCTGAATCGGCGTAAATAGTAATTTGCATATTCCTCACGTAAACAAACGGAAGCGCCACCTAGTGGCCAGCCTGATAATGCAGCCTAAGATACGACGGTGTAAGACACTTACACCTGTCGGATCTTAGGGATATCTATGCGTAACTGATTCTCTGAATCAGGCGCATAGATACGACCGAGCGCACTCAGAGATACGCCGGCGTATCAGGAGATACGCCGTCATATCTCTTTCTGAATCTGGCCCCCTATGTTTTGCATTTAAGCTCAATCTTCCGCTTGTGACTTTTTGTATGTTTGTATTGACCACTATTAGTATGAAAAAGAGGAAGTGAACAGCTGCATAGTGAGAGTCGGTTCACACTAGGGCGACACGACTTCCAGCGTGACTTTCAGAGGCGACTCCGAGGCGACTTGAGCATGAACCACAGGGCGATCTGGGGTGATTTACAGCACGACTTGAAGTCGTCTCCAGGACAGGAGACTTTCCAGTGGCCAATCAAACAACAATCAGCTCTAGGGGAGGGAGAGGTTTGCCTGAGAAATGTATGTTATCTTCCTGGAAAGTCGCTTCAGTTAAGACAGTGATCAGACTTGGATCAGACTTGGAGGCGACTTCCATTGAAATCAATGGGTACAAATCGCCTACAAGTCGGATTGAAGTAGTACAGGAACTTATTTTGAAGTCGGAGCGACTTGAGTCGTGTGTATTAACACCGCTCCCATTCACATTGACGCCCAAGAAGACAGTGGTCCCGCCCTCCCCGCTCCTGTGGATGGATGGCCTGGCGCCGCTGCTTTCAGAGGTAATGGCAGAGCACTTGCTGCTGGTATCCGCACAGCTGACTGTCTGCCGCAGCCCCCCCCCCCAATTGCTGCTGACAAGAGAAAGTCAGCTGACAGGCTGATGGCCAACAGCATAAAGGGGAGGAGCTTTCTGCTGGGCAGAGACCCCATGATGAAAGAGAGATCGCTATAGACGTGGCTGACACTGAGAGAAAGTAAGTGCCAGCGCCAGTAATCTCATCTCCACCACCCCTGCCTGTATCTAACCCCCCCCCCACCAGCCCTGTCGGTGTTTAACCCCCCTACCACCCCTGCTTGTGTCTAACCCCCCTACCTGTGCCTAAACCCCCTACCACCCCTGCCTGTGTCCAGGGCCAGATTAGGAACATCACGGGCCTGGTGCTGAGGATTTTGGTGGGCCTTTTATAAATAATAAATAAATATACAATTTTTTTTGGTATAATAAATTTAATGAAGAGGGGGTGAGGGGTGAGGGGTAAGGGAGGGAGAATGAGAGAGAAAGGGTGGATGAGAGAGAGAGGATGCACATGACAATGACATCAACGCAGCCCGGCCAAGGCAAGTGGCCGAAGGCACAGAGCCCAGAAGAAAGACCGGGTGAAGATGGAAGTGCCCGGGACCCCGCCCGATTGATCACAGCGCAGAACTGGAGGGCTTATTCTGACAATTTAAGTGTACCCTAATGTGCTAATATTCTGTGCATTCTTGTACATTGTGGCATAACCTATCTCAGGGCCTCTAAAAAGTAGTAATGTTAGCAAAGTTTACTACCGCTTTATTATCACAGGATCCCAGGAGCCTTTAATGGGCCCCCCTACTGATCCAGTGGCCCTTGGGCAGTGCATAGTTGCCAACATTTCAAAAATATTTTTAAGGGACACTTTTTTTTACAAGTGCTATATTTAGAGTGGCTGAGATCCCCTATGTTCCTCTATATATCACAGTAGTAATAACAAAATTAAATAAGTACTAATAATGGGCAGAACAAATATGAGGACTGAGAAAGTTTCCTTTAGTTGAACTAACAAAAGTGTGCCCATTCTAGAGCTGGTAACATTGAGGATATTCAGTATAATTTTAAAGAACTGTTTTTGTGGGTAAGAGGCATAGGAGAGGAGTATGGAGGGTATAAAACTGGGAAGTATGTGCAGGTGATGGAGAGGAATGTGGAGGGTCTAACAGTGGGCACTATGTACAGGAGAGGAGTGTTGAGGGTATGACAGTGGGCAGTATGTAGAGTGTGAAGGGTAAGGTTGGGTTAAAGTATGTACAGGAGAGGAATGTGGAGGACAAGGTTGGGTTACAGTATGTACAGGAGAGGAGTGTACAGGGTATGATAGTGAGCAGTATGTACAGGAGAGGAGTGTGGGGTGGTATCACAGTGGGCAGAATGTACAGGAGAGGAGTGTGGAGGGTATGATAGTGGGCAGTATGCACAGGAGAGGAGGGTGGAGGGTATGATAGTGGGCAGTATGCACAGGAGACTAGTGTGTAGGGTATGACAGCCGGCACTATGTACAATAGAGGAGTTTATGAATGTGGGCAGTATGTACAGGAGAGGAATATGGAGGGTATGACAGTGAGCAGTATGTACAGGAGAGGAATGTGGAGGGTATGAGAGCAAGCATTATGTACAGGAGAGGAGTGTGGATGGTATGATACTGAGCAGTATGTACATGATATGAGTGTGAAGGGTAAGACAGTGAGCAGTATGTACAGAAGAAGAGTGGGGAGGATATGATGGTGGGCACTATGTATAGGAGAGAAGTGTGGAGGGTATGACAGTGGGAAATATGTATAGGAGAGGAGTGTGGAGGGTATGACAGTGGGCACTAGACCTCTTCTGTAACTCTAAATATGTAACCTGTAAAAAAAATTAAAGCATTCTAGTAAAATACAAATGATGATTTTTACATGTAGGAGAGAAGTGTCAGAATCCGCTTGGGTGACAAGGGGTTAATTACCATAAGTAATATACAAATAATTATTATAAGCCCTGTGATCTCACCCTCTCAGTCTGCTGCTGCAGAGTGGTGTCAGCATGTATTTAAACTGGCCGTTCTGTATGTAGCTACTGACAGGCTGCGCAAGCAGCCCCATATCTCCGTAACCATAAATGATAGGAGCCCCATAGTGGTGAGGTGGGTCTTCAGCTACATATCGCCCAAATGCGGGGTCTCTGTGACCCCTGGTCGCCGAGCTACAATCCTCAAAGTCAATCTTTTTTTTTCTGGGCAAATGGGCCTATCTTGAGGAAGCCCCTATGTTAATCCGGCCCTGCCTGTGTCTAACCCACCTACCACCCTGCCTGTGTCTAACCCACCTACCATCCCATCTGTATCTAACCCTCTCCCTGTGTCTAAACCCCCCACCACCCCTGCCTGTGTCTAACACCCTCTCTACCACCACTGCCTGTGTCTAACCCCCTCTCTACCACCCCTGCCTGTGTCTAACCCCTTCCTGTGTCTAAACCCCCCACCTGTGTCTAACCCCCTCCCTGCCTATGTCTAAACCCCCCCCCCCACTCCCCCTGGCTGTCTAACCCCCCCACCACCCCTGCCTTTGTCTAAACCCCCACCACCCCTGCCTGTGTCTAACCCCCCTACCACCCCTGCCTGTGTCTAAACACTCCTCCCCTCACCACCACCGCCTCTGTCTGAACCCCACCACCACTGTTGCATGTAAATCTGACTTACTGATAAATGTAATTTTGGTTTTGTCATGATATACAATAATGAATGTGGGGGGCTTTTGGTGGGCGTGTTTTTTTTGGGGGGGCAGCACAATGTCTTGGGCCAGCTCTGTACTTAAAATGGTTGTAAACCTAAGTGTTTTTTCACCTTAATGCATCCTATCCTGGGGCCAAGTCATACACTAGGGAGTGCTCCCGCAAGGTAATCCCCTTGTATTGTTATTTAAAAAAAAAAACTGAACCTTTAGTGTCACTTTAACCACTTAAGGACCGCCTCCTGCACATTTACGTCGGCAGAATGGCACGGCTGGGCACAAGCACGTACATGTACGTCCTCTTTAAGTGCCCAGCCGTGGGTCGCGGGCGTGCGTCCGCGACCCGGTCCGAAGCTCCGTGACCGCGGGACCCGATCGCCGAAGGAGTTCCACGTTTTTTTTTAACAAAAATAGGTAGAAGAATACGTATCGCCCTAAACTGAGGAAAAAATAATTATTTTATATATATTTTGGGGGATATTTATTTTCCTGGTGCCTCCATGGCAGCATACCAATGGTCATGGCTCCGCCCCCACTGACCCACAGGACCACGTAACTCTCTCAATAAAAAGAGCTCCCCCCCTCAGATAGGCTTTCTTTTTTTCTGTCCTCATCCCGCAGGATCAGATTTCAGCCCTTCCTCACCATCCATGGTGCAACCGTTGCAGGTTCATGCTCTCCTGCAGGACGGAGTCCTATGGCTTAGGCTGCTAAAGGCGCCAGATAAGTATAGGAGCCCATTTTTTTTGAGGATTTTTTTTGGGGCACTTGTATTACCTCCAGAAGCCTATGCTATCTCCTCTTCAGGTATTCAGGCTGACTATTCCAGGATAGGGCTTTACCACTATGTTAGGGGATTTCCAGCTCTTACCGCCTGTATGTCTCTCTCCTCGGCGAGACGCCGAGCGTCTGTCCTCTCCGTGAGCTGCAAGCGCTTCGCGCGGGTCACATGACGCAGTTTGTCATCTCGGGGGGCGGAGCGTGGCGACGCGGCCGCGCATGCGCACTGCGCGTTCGGCGGCCATCTTGGTACTCCCAAGACTTTAAAAACAGCCTGTCTTGGTCAGTTGAGAGCAGACTGTCAGTGGGGTAGCATCGCCAGCACTTGTCTCCTGATGGAATCCCTCTACCAGAGCGATATGGATCCTTGCCAAGGTACTCTTTTTTGAATAGTATGGGAAGTGTGTTTTATCATGTATTTTTTTTTTTTTTTTTTTTTTTTTTTTTTTTTTTTTTCCTCTTTCTTCTTTGCTCTCTCTCCTTGTACAAGGACCAGATAGTAATCATAGGAAATTTCTTAAATTTACCCTTAGCTGTCCTGGACATAGTCTTGCCAATAAAAGATCCTCAACATTCCACTAGGTAAGGGCTGCTACAGATCAGGTAAGGTATTTTGAAGGAAAAAGAGCACTATCACAGACTTACTATAAATCCATATTCTGGGATTATGTCTCCGCAGCCCGCAACGAGACGCATCTTACAGATCCTCCCGTGACAGAAGCTCAGGAGGCCATAGGAGCTCAGGCCATCCACACTCTTCAGGCCGCAATACCAGCAGCCATCGAAGTTCGGCCCACCAGTCCTCTTCCAAACCTAGGGGGGATGACTGTTGGGTCTGTGGGAAAAAAGCCCTGCCAGGCAAGTTAGCCTGCGGCCAATGTTTCTTGGAGGCTACGGCAGAAAAACAGGTGTCTGCGAGCTCGATAAAAGACCTTATCAAGGAATCCATCAGGGAATTGGCTGCAGCACAAAGCACTTCTGCAACTCCTTCTCCCTCGGCTGAGCAAGAGATCGCAGGTCCATCCACCCCATACCCGGGAGAAGAGGACCTGGACGAGGACTTGGTATCAAATGAAGAAGAGATTTCAGCCTTTGACTTTGGGCTGGTGGAGCCATTTGTAAGGGCAGTCAAGGACGCCATTCAGTGGGAAGAAGAGGGTCTGGAACCTCCTTCCAAAACAAAAAAATACTTTCCGCATTTAGCAAAAAAGGTGTCTAATTTTCCCCTTATGGAGGAGATTAAAGGGATCATTCTAGAAGAATGGCAGAAGGTTGATAAGAGGCCGGTCGCCTTTAATCGTCTTCAAAAACTGTATCCGTTGGCCGAATTGGATGCTAAGATCTTTGAGTCCATTCCAACTGTGGATGCCTCAGTCATGAGGCTGGCAAAAAATTCGACCCTGCCGTTAGAGGATTCGGGCTCCTTCAAGGATGCTTTAGACCGGAGGATCGATGCAGATCTTAAGAAGATATACCAAGCAACTGGCGGGGCTTGCAAACCGGCGGTAGCCCTATCATCTGTTTCCAGAGCCACCAGGGTGTGGACTGACAACATTGAGACAGCTCTCAGAGCAGGCATAGACACTGAGGAAGTCATTAAGGCATTAGATGAGTTAAAACTGGCATCAGATTTCATGGCAGAGGCAGCGATAGATGTCTTGAGAAGCTCCTCCAGGGCCATGTTGTATTCAATCACGGCCAGAAGAGCCCTATGGTTAAAACCATGGGCAGCAGATCCATCTTCGAAGCAAGCGTGGTGTCGCATTCCGTATGATGGGAAAGCTCTTTTTGGGGAGAAGATGGATTCGGCAATTTCAAGAGTCACAGGAGGAAAGAGTGGTCTAATCCCTCAAGATAGAAACAATAGGAAGAGATTTTTTCCCAGACCGGGAGCGCAGCAGAGAGGAAGAGACTCAAGATCTTATCGCCCAGGTTATAGAAGGGGCTGGAAGGGGTCTCAGGCTTCTTTCCTTAAGATGGGGAAACCAAAAACCCACAACTCCTGTGGGAGATTCCCAGAAGTCTTTTTGACTCCCCTGCCACCCAGACCGGCCCAGTGGGTGCAAGACTCAAGGCCTATGCGCAGGTCTGGGTGGAAGGGTGCACCGACCCATGGGTAGTGTCCACCATCCTCAGGGGACATTTTTGGAGGTTCAAATCTCGCCCTCCTCCATACTCTTTTCAAGACACCAAGATTCCGGCGTCCAAAGAGAAAAGGGCAGTATTATTTCAGTACATCCAAATACTGTTGCAACAGAAGGCAGTGTTACCAGTCCCAGCTTCAGAGACGAACTCGGGATTCTACTCTCCCGTCTTCTTGATTCCCAAGAGGACGGGGGGATGGAGACCCGTACTGGATCTAAAAAGACTAAACAAATACATCAGGCTGGAACGCTTCAAGATGGAGTCCCTGAACACAGTAATCTTATCAGTCCAACCCGGGGACTGGATGGTTTCCATAGATCTCCAGGATGCATATTTGCACATTCCAATAAACAGCCAGTTCCAGCACTTTTTACGGTTCAAGGTGGGCGACCTACGTCTACAGTTCCAATGCCTCCCGTTTGGAATCTCATCAGCCCCCAGAACGTTTACCAAAGTATTAGGGGCCATTCTAGTGCCTCTGCGGGAAAAGGGGATACGAGTACTATATTATTTGGACGATATTCTAATCTTGTCTCAGCAAAAGGACCGCTTAGAGGAGCACACCCAGATAGTACTAAGCACTCTGGTCAGGTGCGGTTGGTTGATCAACATAGCGAAAAGCCAGCTAAAGCCAACACAGAAGATGGGTTACTTAGGGGCTCTATTCAACACCCCGGAGAAATCGGTCTCTCTTCCACCAGAAAAGGTTCCAATGGTGGTCCAGAAAGTAAAACGAGCAATGAGCTCCCGCTTCATGTCAGCGTCAGAGTGTCTGAGCCTCATAGGCTCCTTCGCTTCATGCATCCCAATGGTGAAATGGGCCAGGTGGCACCTACGGGATTTTCAGCTAGGGTTCCTAGCCCAATGGGGGAAAGAACATCTCAAGCAGAAGATAGTTGTGTCCTCTTCGATGAAAGCCAGTCTATGGTGGTGGACAAGACCCTCCAATCTATTAACTCCGCGACGCCTAGGTCCAATAACATGGACCATTCTTACTTCAGACGCCAGCCAACTAGGTTGGGGAGCACACACCCAAGACAGATTAGTTCAAGGGAGGTGGCCATTCAGTGCGGAGGGAGTGATATCCAATATACTGGAACTAAGAGCGGCCTGGATGGGGTTGTTACATCTAGCACCTCTTCTCAGGGGCAAGCCAGTCCTTCTTCAAATGGACAACCGGGCGGCGGTGGCCTACGTTCAGAACCAAGGGGGCACGCACAGCAGAACATTATTCAGCGAAGTAACTCCAATAATATCGTGGGCAGAGAAGAATCTGTTCGACATACGGGCATGTTATATTCCGGGTCCGGAGAACCAGTTAGCCGATCACCTATCAAGGTCGTTCTGCAACAACAACGAATGGTCTCTAGACCAAGAGGTCTTCAACAGGATCTGCCAACAGTGGGGGACTCCCCAATTAGATCTTTTTGCCTCACCGCTCAATGCAAAGACTCCTCGGTTCTTCTCAAGAGCACCATGTCCGGCAGCAGTGGGTACAGATGCTCTGATCCAGCCTTGGACATTCCAATTGGGTTATGCCTTTCCCCCAACTCCTTTAATTCTGAGATTCCTCCAGCGTCTGACAAAGGAAGAAGTAACCATCCTAGCGATCATTCCATATTGGCCAAGGAGGCCGTGGTTCCCGCTATTAGTCAGTCTATCCCTGGGCAATCCGACATCTCTGCCTCTCAAGAACAACCTGCTGACGCAGGGCAGTTTCATCCACCCGAATCCAGAGATTCTGGATTTGAGGGTCTGGATATTGAAAGGAGGAGGCTGGGGGATATAGGGTGTTCACAAGAGGTCATCCGAACCCTCTTGCTCGCAAGAAAGTCTTCCACGAACACCACTTACTACAGGATTTGGAAGAAGTTTGTGACCCTAGCGGAATCCAACCAGTTCAATCCACTGTTTCCGGAGGTTCAGAATATTTTGTTATTTTTACAGTCAGGCCTAGACCTAGGTTTAGGACACAGCACTCTAAAAGTCCAAGTGTCTGCCATCTCAGCCTTAACAGATGTCAGATGGGCACTTAATCCACTGGTGGACAGATTTTTGAAGGCGGTTCTGAGACTTCGCCCGCCCAGGAAATCTCTATACCCAAAATGGGATCTGACAATTGTGCTGGAAGCCCTAGCACGTTCCCCATTCGCTCCTACAGAAGGTTGCTCATTAGAGGACATTACCTGGAAGACAGCCTTCCTGATTGCAATCACATCGGGGCGCAGGGTATCGGAAATCCAAGCCCTGGGAGCCCAGGAGCCTTACATCACATTCTTTCCAGACAGGGTAGTACTCCAGCCAATGCATCAGTTCATTCCCAAAGTACCTTCGGTTTTTCATTTCAATCAAGAATGGGTACTTCCAACATTTGAAGGAGAGCAGGCATCCACAAACCTGCATGAGCTAGATGTGGCAAGATCATTAAAACATTATCTTAAGATGACACAGGAATTCAGAAGGGACCAACGTCTCTTCATCATCCCAAAAGGGGCAAGGAAAGGAAAAGCAGCCTCCAAGTCAACAGTGGCAAGATGGATTGTAGGACTCATCCAAAAAACCTATCGGGCTAGTGGTCTTCCTATTCCCAAGGCAATAAATGCGCATTCAACGAGAGGAGTCGCCTCGTCCTGGGCAGCCCTGGCAAGGGTCTCCCCGGAAACTATCTGCAGGGCAGCAAGCTGGTCGTCCTTCGGCACCTTTATGTCCCACTATAGCCTTGATCCGGCAGCCCTCACATCGAGAGACTTTGGGAGAAAATTGCTAGAACGCTCTACTCTATAATTATTAAATATATTTTCTTTGAGCAGTACCCTCCCTGTAAAGCGAGTTATTTGACCATTGGTATGCTGCCATGGAGGCACCAGGAAAATGGAAAATTGAATACCTACCTTTCTGTAATTTTCCTTTCCTGGTGCCTACCCATGGCAGCATACACCCTCCCTTATGGACTGCTCTGCGGTCTGAGGGCTAGTAACTAGAATGCCTATCTGAGGGGGGGAGCTCTTTTTATTGAGAGAGTTACGTGGTCCTGTGGGTCAGTGGGGGCGGAGCCATGACCATTGGTATGCTGCCATGGGTAGGCACCAGGAAAGGAAAATTACAGAAAGGTAGGTATTCAATTTTCCATTATAGCAAAAAGTAAAAAATATTGCATTTTTTTCAAAATTGTTGCTCTATTTTTGTTTATAGCGCAAAAAATAAGGTGATCAAATACCACCAAAATAAAGCTCTATTTGTGGGAAAAAAAGGACGCCAATTTTGTTTGGAAGCAACGTCGCACGACCGCGCAATTGTCAGTTAAAGCGACGCAGTGCTGAATCGCAAAAACTGGCCGGGTCCTTTAGCTGCCTAAAGGTCCGGGTCTTAAGTGGTTAAAGCGGTGGTTCACCCTAATGAAACATTTTTTTTTTATAGCATTAAATTAGGCATAGTAGCGCGAGCTACAGTATGCCTGTATTGATTTTTTTATCCCCGTACTCACTGTGCAATCCTCTATAGAAGATTCCGACTCCCCGCGGGGAATGGGCGTTCCTATCAAGAGGGAGGATGATTGACGGCCGGCTATGGCACGTCACGCTTCTCCGGAAATAGCCGAAATAGGACTCGGCACTTCACGGCGCCTGCGCATAGTCTGTGCGCAGGCGCCGTGAAGAGCCGAGACCTGTTCCGGCTATCTTCGGGGAGCGTGATGTGCCATAGCCGGCCGTCAATCATCCTCCCTCTTGTTAGGAACGCCCATTCCCCGCGGGGAGTCGGAATCTTCTATAGAGGATTGCACAGTGAGTACGGGGATAAAAAAATCAATACAGGCATACTGTAGCTCGCGCTACTATGCCTAATTTAATGGTAAAATGTTGTTAGTGTGGGTGAACCACCGCTTTAAGTGTTAGGATTTGGCTTGAAGCTTGAAGCAAAGGTGGCAGCCCTATTTCAAGTTCTAGGGAGTTTGATGGTAAGTAGATATCCACATAAAACTGCTTTTCTCTGGCTACATACACATAGGGTGACCACATTTCCAAACTGCCATTCAGGGACACCCCCCCCCCCCCAAAAAAAAATACGTTTTTTTACTAATTTTTTTGCCAGTTTTGGGGGCAGGGGCGTATCATGAAATCAGCGGGCCCGTGACAGAGGGCTGGGTGACAGGGGACTGGGTGACAGAGGGCTGGGTGACAGAGGGCTGGGTGACAGAGTGACAGAGGACAGGGTGACAGAGGACTGGGTGACAGGGGACAGAGGGCTGGGTGACAGGGGACAGAGGGCTGGGTGACAGGGGACAGAGGGCTGGGTGACAGGGGACTGGGTGACAGGGGGCTGGGTGACAGGGGACTGGGTGACAGGGGACTGGGTGACAGAGGAGTGGGTGACAGGGTGACGGAGGGCTGGGTGACAGGGGGCTGGGTGACAGGGGACTGGGTGACAGAGGGCTGGGTGGCAGAGGGCTGGGTGACAGAGGGACTGGGTGACAGAGTGACAGAGTGACTGGGTGACAGAGGGACTGGGTGACAGAGTAACTGGGTGACAGAGTGACTGGGTGACAGAGGGACTGGGTGACAGAGTGACTGGGTGACAGAGTGACTGGGTGACAGAGGGACTGGGTGACAGAGTGACTGGGTGACAGAGTGACTGGGTGACAGAGTGACTGGGTGACAAAGGGACTGGGTGACAGAGGGACTGGATGACAGAGTGACTGGGTGACAGAGTGACTGGGTGACAGAGGGACTGGGTGACAGAGGGACTGGGTGACAGAGGGACAGAGTGACTGGGTGACAGAGGGACTGGGTGACGGAGAGCTGGGTGACGGAGAGCTGGGTGACGGAGGGACAGAGTGACTGGGTGACAGAGGGACTGGGTGACAGAGGGACAGAGTGACTGGGTGACAGAGTGACTGGGTGACAGAGTGACTGGGTGACAGAGGGACTGGGTGACAGAGGGACTGGGTGACAGAGGGACTGGGTGACAGAGGGACAGAGTGACAGAGGGACAGAGTGACTGGGTGACAGAGGGACTGGGTGACAGAGTGACTGGGTGACAGAGGGACTGGGTGACAGAGGGACTGGGTGACAGAGGGACAGAGTGACTGGGTGACAGAGGGACTGGGTGACGGAGAGCTGGGTGACGGAGGGACTGGGTGACAGAGGGACAGAGTGACTGGGTGACAGAGGGACTGGGTGACAGAGGGACTGGGTGACGGAGAGCTGGGTGACGGAGGGACTGGGTGACAGAGGGACAGAGTGACTGGGTGACAGAGGGACAGAGTGACTGGGTGACAGAGGGACTGGGTGACAGAGTGACTGGGTGACAGAGGACTGGGTAGAGAGAGATTATACAGTCTAGATTACAATTTGCAGGGGCAGCAAAGGTGACAGAGAAAGGGGGGTGCACCATGCAACCCCCCCCCTCTCTCACTGTCACCTCTGCTGCCCCTGCAAATTGTAATCTGGACTGTATAATATCTCCCCCCATTGCATGGTCAACCCCCCCCCCCCTCCCCTGCACCTACCTTTTCTGCCCCTGCTCCAAGGATGGCCGGCGCGGCGCAGCGGAAGTCGGGACTCGCGGGAGGTCGGGACTCAGGACGGGCGGCGGATCGAGTCCAGCTGAGCAACCGAGGCCTGGAGGGGAGGAGGAGGAGGTCTTGGTCTGTGCCGCGGTACTGGTCGGTGACGGTGAGTGACTCACTGTCTCTGCCTGCCCTGTAACGATGCTGCTGCTCTCTCTGCAGCAAGAACCGCGGCTGGCCGTTGGAGGAGGAGGAGGTGGGGGTGGAGTCGGAGCCGCAGAGAGAGCGGGACACGGTGACGTCACTGGTTGCTACAAGCCAAGCGGGGCTTCCCTAGCAACCAGTGATTTAGAATCATTTAATTACAGCGACAGCAGCGGCAGTGAGTGTGGCAGGCAGTTGATTCCGGGACTCTCTATTGTCCCGGTTTGAAGGCTCCCGGGACACGGGACAAAAATGTATATTACGGGACGATCCCGGGCAAACCGGGACACGTGGTCACCCTACATACACATAATTCTTTCCCACATATGTATTCTCAGAAAAACATGCCCACGCAACCACTTGTGTATCCTCACAGTACTCGTCTAGAATTGTAGGCTTCTGTAACTATACTCATTTTCCGTTAGAATTGATTTCGGGAAAAACTGCATCTAATATAAATTCTCAAACATACAAAGTACTCCGAATGGTAAACATTCTACCGCCCTGCAGTCCACCAGACCACAATAATAGTGCCCGAACCCGTTCAGCGTTGCCAGCAATAAAAATGGCCGCTAATCATTTCCGGTAGCATGAAGATCGGTATCCTGTGAAAGACGAATTGCCTTGCAGCAATTGCGCACGCGCCAGTTTGAACCCAAAAAAACAAGCCGAGCACAGAGCTGCTGGTTTGAAAAGGTATCTTATTTAATTTAACCCCTTTACATGCCGAGTGGTCGGCGGAGCACACTGGCTGTATCGCACATGAATGCCGAATGGTTAGTGGTTTTTCACAGCGGCTGTAGCTTAAAGATTAGGGGGTCGTTAGTGGTGGAAAAGTGGGCTGTTAGTGGATAGAGTGGGTGGTAGTTGGAGACGGGGGTCTCGTGGTGGGTGGGGGTCTGTCAGTGTTGATTGGAGGAGCTGTAGTTGAGAAGGGGGGGTGCAGGGGTTGTTAGTGGTGGGGGGTCTGTCAGTGTGGAGTGGCGGGGCAGTAGTTGGGGGGGTCTGTCAGTGGGGTGCAGGGGTTGTTAGGGTGGTTTGGGGGTCTGTAAGTGGGTATTGGGGGAGCCATAGTTTGGTGGGTCTGTCAGTGGGGGGGGGGGGGGTGGACAGGGGAAGTACTTCAGCCTGGAGGATGTCCCTGTGAGTGGAGTTGTGGTCTGTCTGTGGGGGGCAGGGATCAGTGTTGCCAACCTACCAGATTGAAATTTACTGGCACGACACCCAAAATTTTCTGATGCAGCCACCTTTTTACTGGCATTTTACAAAAGTTACTAAATTACATTTTTAGGTGCAAATTTCAGTATTTAGGCTACAAACCAGTACGCTAGGCACATAGCAATGTGATTTAAGGTAAAAAAAAATCATATTTTTGTTATTTTCGATATAATAAGGGCAAATTATTTAGTCACATCCCCCTCTGCCACCAACACCCCCTGCCTTCACCCCCCTCTGTGGTGCCACAATCTCCCCCTGCCTCCAATCACCCCTCTCACTAAAATGTCTGAAAACTGCCTTCAGTGTGAAAGGGGTCTTATCAGAGGATTGATAGAGTGGATGAGGAATTTCACGGCCTGCATTTTTAAAAGCGGGTATACAGAATACCACTGCCTGTATTATACGATGCAGTGTTAGCAAATTATATCAGTAGTTAGCATTGGGGTTGACAGTCTTGGGGTGGTGGGGGGGTCTGTTAGTCTGTGCTAGGTGTGGGGGAGGTATCTTTGGGGTAGGCTCAGTCTGATATTAGTAGTTGGGGGTCTCGGTCTGAGGTAGGTGAGGGTGCGTGGTGTTATGCTGAGATATCAGTGGGGTAAGTGTAATTCTGGGTCATCTGAAGGTGTGTCAGTCATTGGGGCAGTAGGTGGGGGTCTGACAGTCTGTTTTAGGCGGGGGTTGAGGTCTGTCATTTGGGGTTTCAGTGTCAGTCTGGGGTGTAAGTTGGCGGTGGTGTTGGTCAGAGTCATTCTGTTTTCAGTGGTTTGGTGTAGGTGATTATCAATCTGGTGTGTCATTTGTATAGGGTTGTCAGTCGGGGTGTCAAAGTGGAGCTCCACCGATGAAACGAAGCATGTGACCTCCACTCTATATTTTCTGAACTTTATTGTAAATCTCTGCAGCTGGAGCTCCACTGTTGCAGGAAACATGTGACCTCCACAACTTCATCTTTTTTTTATTTTTAAATTAACTTTAACCACTTGCTTACTGGGCACATATACCCCCTTCCTGCCCAGGCAAAATTTCAGCTTTCAGCACTGTCTTGCTTTGTATGACAATTGCGCGGTCGTGCGATGTGGCTCCCAAACAAAATTGACCGCCATTATTTTTTCCCATAAATAGAGCTTTCTTTTGGTGGTTTGATCACCGCTGCGGTTTTTATTTTTTGCGATTATAAACAAAAATAGAGCGACAATTTTGAAAAAAAAACTAAGTTTTTTTACTTTTTGCTATAATATCCAATAAAAAAATAAATAAAATTGTTTTTGTCCCAGTTTAGGCCGATACGTATTCTTCTACATATTTTTGGTAAAAATAAAAATCGCAATAAGCGTATAATGATTGGTTTGCGCAAATGTTATAGCGCCTACAAAATAGGGGATATAATTATAACTTTTTTTTTTTTTACTAGTAATGGTGGCGATCTGGGATTTTTGGCTGCGATATTACGGCGGACACTTTTGACACATTTTTGGGACCATTCACATTTATACTGCGAACGGTGCTATAAAAATGCACCGATTACTGTATAAATGTGACTGGCAGAGAAGGGGTTAACACTAGGGGGCGAGGAACGGGTTAATGTGTGCCCTGCTAGGTGATTGTTGCTGTGGGGGGAGGTGACTGACTGGGGGAGGTGACCGATGGTTATCCCTATATACAAGGGACACACCATCAGTCTCCTCTCCCTGACAGGACATGGATCTCTGTGTTTACACACAGAGATCTACGTCCCTGTCTCTGTGACTGCCGATCGCGGGTCACTGGCGGACATCGCGGCCGCCAGGAACGCGAATCGGCACCTGAGTGACGCAGCGTGCCCGCGCCCCCTAGTGGCTGGAGGCCATATATAGACGACCGCCCAGGATTTTAGAGCCACATTGTGACCGTAAAAACTCGTCAGGCGGATGGGAAGTGGTTAATGTAACAAGCAACAAATAGACGATACTGCAGGAAGTATGATTTCTGTGTAGAGTGGAGCTCCAGTAATTGCAGTAGATACTGAGCCATTCCGGTCTAATTTATTGAGCCTGAGGTTTGCAGAAATACAAGATATTTTTGGGAGGTTTTATACTTTCTGTTAAAGTGCTGTTCTTAACCACTTAAGGACCGCCTAACGCAGAATGGCACGGCTGGGCACAATCGCGTACCTGTACGTTATTGTTAAATGCCCACGCCCGCGACCCGGTCCGAAGCTTTGTGGCCGCGGGACCCGATCGCCGCCGGAGTCCCGCGATCGGTCCCCGTTCTTCAACGGGGAGAGGTGTTCCCCCGTTTTTCACAGTGGCGCTGTCATTGATCGTCTGTTCCCTGATATAGGGAAAGGCGATCAATGATGTCGCACGGCCAGCCCCGCCCCCCTACAGTTAGAAACACATATGAGGTCACACTTAACCCCTTCAGAGCCCCATAGTGGTTAACTCCCAAACTGCAATTGTCATTTTCACAGTAAACAATGCATTTTTATAGCACTTTTTGCTGTGAAAATGGTCCCAAAAATGTGTCAAAATTGTCCGATGTGTTCGCCATAATGTAGCAGTCACGAAAAAAATTGTTGATCGCCGCCATTAGTAGTAAAAAAAAAAAAAAAAAAAAAAAAATGCAATAAAACTATCCCCTATTTAGTAAACGCTATAAATTTAGCGCAAACCAATCGATAAACGCTTATTGCGATTTTTTTTTTTTTTTTACCAAAAATAGGTAGAAGAATACGTATCGGCCTAAACTGAGGAAAACTTTTTTATATATTTTTGGGGGATATTCATTATAGTAAAAAATATAGATTCTTTTTTTCAAAATTTTCGCTCTATTTTTGTTTATAGCGCAAAAAATAAAAACCGCTGAGGTGATCAGATGCCACTAAAAGAAAGCTCTATTTGTGGGGAAAAAAGGACGCCAATTTTGTTTGGGAGCTACGTCGCACGACCGCGCAATTGTCAGTTAAAACGACGCAGTGCCGAATCGCAAAAAGGGGTCTGATCCTTTACCTGCATATTGGTCCGGGTCTTAAGTGGTTAAGATAACTTTGTAGACTGGATTTGTTTGTAAAAGCGATTGTTTAACATTTTACCAATTTACATTTTTGGTGATGATGGAAGTTCATGTTTTTTCTCAGTCTAGGTCGATACGTATTCTTCTACATATTTTTGGTAAAAAAAAAAAAAAATTGCAATAAGCGCTTACAAAATATGGGACAGAATTATTATTATATATATATATTTTTTTTTTACTAGTAATGGCGGCGATCTGCGATTTTTTTTTTTTTGGGACTGCGACATTATGGCGGACACTTTTGACACATTTTTGGCGCCATTCACATTTATACAGCGATCAGTGCTATAAATATGCACTAATTACTGTATAAATGTGACTGGCATTGAAGGGGTTAACACTAGGGGGTGAGGAAGGGGTTAAATGTGTACCTGTATTGTGTTCTAACTGTGGGGGGAGGGGGTGACTGGGGGAGGTGACCGATGCTGTGTCCCTATGTACAAGGGACACAGATCGGTCTCCTCTCTCCCCCGACAGGACGTGGAGCTCTGTGTTTACACACAGAGCTCCACGTCCCTGCTCTGTCATTACCGATCGCGGGTACCTGGCGGACATCGCGACCGCCAGGCACGCGCATCGCCATCCCCAGTGGCCGGAGGAATCCAGGACGTCATATGACGTCCTGTTGGATTTTCAGAGCCACCGTGAAGCTGTCATTTTACAATGACCCGGGGCTCAAGTGGTTAAGCATTGATTTTTCTATGCCAGTACATGTGCAGAGGAAGAACTGTGGGAAGACTTATGTAGTCCAATGTGAGTTGGAGGAATGTCTGCAATATCAGTTGTTGCTTACCTGGCATGTGAGCCCGATGTGCAGAGGATGGCCTCTCTTACAACTCCGGCTCGCGGTCTACTGGTAGTGATACAGCAGCCACAGGAGCACAGTGGGGTATGAGTGCCTGTAAACAGTTCAATAGTCTGTGTAGTAGCGGTGATCAGCAGGCAGATAGTAGATGAGCTGACACAATGCTTGACTGGTGGCAGGTTGGGATGAGCGACAGAGCAGTACCAGATGCAGGGCTGGGAGCTGTAACATGCTGGATGAGAGAAATGCAGCATCAGACAGGCCGAGTAGTACCGGAAGATCAGCAGGCAGGATCAGAGTCTAAGACCCCTTTCACACTGGAGCGGTATAAATAGCACCTGCAAACCGACCTGAAACAGCGGCTGCTGTTTTTCCAGTGTGAAAGTCCGAGGGCTTTCACACTGGAGAGATGCGCTAGCAGGACCGCTCCAAAAGTCCTGCTAGCCGCATCTTTGGAGCGGTGAAGGTGCAGTGTGTTTACCGCTCCTGCCCATTGAAATCAATGGGACACCACGGCTATACCACAGAGGCGCTTTGCGGTGGTTTTTAACATCACACCGCTAATGGCCAAATACCGCTGCAATTCCGACGGTAAATCGCCGCTAAAAATACCGCACCTCCCGCCCCAGTGTGAAAGGGGCCTAAGGGAAGCCGAGATCAGAACAGGCAGTAGGCAATCACAGGTAACGACCAGCTGAATCGGAGGTCACATAGGAAACGGGATACAATACACAAGCTGCAGACCAAACGGCAATGAACCTCTGTAGGAGCCCTGTTTAAATAGCCCGCCTGACGTCAGTATTGGTGACAGGTGTGTGTCTTAAAGTGCTAGTATGCATGCGTGCGTGCGTGCCGGGCACTTACATGGAAAGACTGTCTTCAGTTGTTGGCACAGCGTAGTGGACTGAGCTACAGTTTATGTGAGCACCTCCACTCAGATTACTGTACAGGAACTGTTGCAGAGGTATTCCTTCATAAAGACATCCTGAGGGAAATGGTGCTCCTCAAATTCTTTGGCGAGGCAAAAGCTGTTGCATGTCTAAAGAGGCAAAAAGCAGCTCAGGTGGCGCATTTTCTAATTTGTGTGATTGTGGATTTTGGTGGCTCACCATCAGATCGGATATATCTCTTCTTTACTGAGCCTTAAAGACCGTTTATGCCATATTGGAAGAATAGTTGTGACCTACAATAGACAAAAGAGCACCTGGCATTGTGCCTGTGCAAAGCCGAGAACATCATGTCCTCACAAAAACATTTCAAAATGGCATATATTTCAAATAAAGAGAGATGTCTTTAAGGATATCTGGCTACAGACTGGAGCTCCACTCTCGACAGGAAGCATGACCTCCACTCACACAACTTGAGGACGTGAAGGTCTAATGTTTCCTGTCTAGAGTAAAGCTCCAGTGGTTCCTATCTGCAGCCAGATGCTTTTACATGCAAGTAGTGATCAGACAGCATTAAAGGGGTTAATTTTGTGAAAAATGTTAGGGGGTGCTAATTCACAATTAATGCAGGAGTAGATGTACTCTGTATCAGTCAAAGTGGGAATAATCATGATATATATGGCATCCCTGGAAGGAAACTTCTCTCGTCTTAACCCCTCCAATGAGTCGATAACCCTTGAAACAGATACATTGTTCTAAAGCAGTGGTTCTTAACTTTTCTAGTGCTGTGACCCCCCTTGATAAAATTTCTCAAGTTGTGGGGACCACTAACCGTAAAAATTATTTCTCTTCCATTCATGGACGGACACTGCAGCAATCTTGACAAGTGGTTATTGGCCTTTAGGAGTGACTAGGCAGAAAACTTGTTAGAAAGTGTTAAACACATCAAACATTATACAGTACCGCCCCCTCTGGGTACAACCTCTCTCCCTGCATCTCGCAGCTCAGTTTTTTCCCTATACGTCTTTCAGGACATCCACAATAGAGAGAGAGGCTCCTCCTCTTCCTCTAGGAAACACTGCACAGCCTTTAAGATCTCTCCTCCCCTTGCTAGACCTCAATTCTTAGTGTTTCCTCCGGTGGGGAGACACTGCAGAGGAACCAGGACTGTGCAGTCAGGGGACTGTGGCTCCACAGAGTTTACTAAGGGAGCAGGGGCCTCCTAAAAGAGTTCAGTGCGGCAGGTACTCACCGCTAAACGCCACCCCAATCCGTGTCGAGCGCGGCAGCCGGCTTGTGGGGGGGACCGCGGCGTGGGGGATGCAGCTCCGGGCGCCCTGTTTTTCAGGCCGCATGTTTTTTCTCTCAAAATTCGTGGGCCAAGTGGCGGGTGACGTAATTTCCGGCAGCGCCTCGGAAAAGCTCCCCTTTGACCCGCGACTTCCGGTTCCGGGTCGCGACGCTGATAGGGACCCACGCGTCTTGCTGGAGGAGTCTGATGCTCGCTGGGGCGAGTTAAACACAGCGCAACCACCGCAGAATGTCGGCGACTTCTCCGGAACAAGGCCCGGCCAAGGACGCTTCCTCCAGCCAGCCTAAGGTAAGGGTTTCCTGGGGAGGGATCCCCAAACCTTAGGCTTTGTCTTTTACCCTCTGATTCCCCTTGGTGGTTATAGGGGGGGGGGGAGAGGGAGAGGACATTCGGAACCTAGCAGGAGTGTCTGTCTAGTGCTTCCCCAGGGTTGTAACCTCTGTTTTTTCCTTTTAAATATATTTGTATGTGAATTTTTTTCATTGTGTTTAATGTGTGGGGACCCTTTTTTTTCTATTGTCTTTTCAGAAAAGCCTAGAGAAAACAGGAAAGACACATAGTTCAAGAAAGAAATGTGCCTCCTGTAGGGACTCTCTTCCTGAGTCTTGGCCCAAAGTGCTGTGTAGGGACTGCATACTTTCTCTGGTCAAGGAAAGGGATGCAGAACAGGAAGTTAGTTTAGCAGCCTCTGTTAAAGAGCTGGCCTCTACGTTTTCTTCCTTCAAATCTCTGTTTGAAAAAATGCAGCCTCCTACGGTCCCCACACAGGTTACAACCCACCCTGATGATCAGGGTCTTGCTCCTGCTTCACCTTATCCCTCAGCAGTAGCAGTTGATCTTGCAGGCCCTTCTCACGTGCAACACTCTCTGTTAGAAAATGTTGGCTCCGACTCTCAGGCAGAGTCCGATGAAGAAGAAGACCAGGACGGGGTGTCCAGGAAGTCTTCTAGGTATAAACTGTCTCTTGACGAGGTTGAGGACTTACTAGGGGCCATTTATACGACCCTAGGCATTCAGACAGACAGTAGACCTCTTAGCCTCCACGACCAGATGTACAGGGGTCTGGGGGAACAGAAGGGAAGGGTCTTCCCTGTTCATGAACTTCTGATCGATACTGTTAAGGAGTGGCAGGACCCTGAAAGGAAGCCCTTTTTTTCCCTCAGTCCCTTAAAAGGAGGTTTCCCTTTTAGAAGACCCCACATCCATTTGGAATAAAATGCCTAAATTAGATGCAGCCTTTTCCCAGGTTTCCAGGAAAACCGACTTGGCTTTCGAAGATATGGGGAATCTGACAGATGCCATGGACAAGAGAATGGACTCTCTTTTGAAGAAAACATGGGAATCCGTAATTGGGAACCTAAAGCCAGAGTTGGCAGTTATGGTAGTGGCCCGTAATTTGGAGCATTGACTCTCCAAAATTCAAGAACATATTGAGGCTGGGACGGATAAGGACACTATATTGTCTTCCTTCCCTACAATATTGAGAGGGGTGGCCTATATTGCGGATGCTTCGGCGGAATCAGTCCGCATGTCAGCAGCTCTGGCTAACTCTGCCAGAAGAGCTCTCTGGCTCAAGACTTGGCCGGGGGACATTGCCTCCAAGTCCAAGCTGTGTGGGATTCCGCTTACAGGGGATCTCCTGTTTGGCACAGGTCTGGAGTCAGTCCTAGACCATACGGCTGACAAAAAGAAATCTTTTCCCCCTCAAATGTAAAACCCCAGTAAAAGGGAGGGGGTTTCGTCTCCAAAACCAGAAATTCAGAAAAAGGTCTGGACACCCAGGGGAAGGGGCAGGGGAGCGATTTTTCTCCCTCCTGACCAACCCCCTAAGAAACAATGACTCCCAGATCAGGGTGGGGGGAAGGTTGGGGGGCCTTCCTCCCACAGTGGGAGTCTATTTCCACCAACAGGTATGTCTTGGCGATCGTAAGGAGGGGGTACTCCCTGGAGTTTTCTCCCCCCCCCCCCCCCCCCCAGAGATACCTGGTCACTCAACTTCCCAGAGACAAAGAGAAGTCAGAAGCACTAGTGGGAGCGTTAAAAGAACTGGAGGATCAAAGCGTTGTTCTCAGAGTCCCAAAAGTGGAGGAAGGGAAAGGGTTTTACTCACATATATTCGTGGTAAGGAAACCTTCGGGGAAGTACAGGTTAATCCTGAACTTAAAGCCACTGAACAGGTCAGTTACGTACAAGAGATTCCGCATGGAGTAAATTTTTACGGTAAGGACCCTCCTTCCTCAGAATTGCTTTATGGTCTCCCTGGACATCAGAGACGCGTACCTGCACGTACTTACTATCGCAGCTCACTTGGGGTCACTTCCGGCGCAAGGTGTCTGGAAGGGTGCAGAGTTGAAGAAATCCTCCAACTGGAAGGAACTGAGGGCGGTCGGTCTAGCCCTCATATTCTTTCAGGAAAAGCTTCAGGGATACCACGTCCAGGTGAGGTCAGACAATGCCTCGGCCGTGGCCTATTTGAACAAGCAGGGTGGCACCAGGTGCGTAGCTCTGTCGGCCATAACAACAGAGATTTTTCGCTGGGCCGAGACAAACACCCTGTCCTTATCAGCAATTTTTCTAAGGGGAATAGAAAACGGGACAGCAGATTTCCTCAGCCGAAGTCAGCTGAGAGAGAGCGAATGGGCCCTCAATCAGGAAGTCTTCCATCTCTTGGTCGAGAGGTGGGGATCTCCAGAGATAGACCTCTTCACATCCAGAGAGAACGCGAAAACCCCTTGTTTTTTCTCTCGGAGCAAGGGAGAGGGAGCAAGAGGGGTAGATGCTTTGTCCCAGAGCTGGCGCTTCGGGATTTGCTACGTGTTCCCACAGCCAGTTCTTCTACCTCTGGTCCTAAGGAAGTTTCAATTGGAGAACACTTCGCTAATTCTAGTTGCGCCCCACTGGCCCAAGAGGGCTTGGTTCTCGGTCCTCAAGCAGCTGACCGTAGAACCTCCCTTTTTTCTTCCACTTCGAGAGGATCTCCTCTCACAGGGACCAGTCCTCTGTACACAGGTGGAACCTAGCGGCGTGGCTACTGAAGAGACCTTGCTGAGATCTAGAGGGTTTTTAGAAAAACGAACTGCCACCCTTCTTAACAGCAGAAGAAAGGAGACCCGTTCTATCTATAGAAAGGTTTGGCTTTGCTTTAATGCGTGGGCCTAGAGTTTTCTTTTTCAGTACAGAGCCCCACATCCGTTTTGGAATTCCTTCAGTGTGGAGCAGATAAGGGGTTATCAGCCCTTAGTCAGGTCTCAGCCCTTAGTGTGTATCTAGAAAGACCTCTGGCCGCCAATCCTTGGGTAATCAGGTTCTTTAGGGCTTTGTCCAGACAGAAGCCTTCTCAGGGGCCCCCCTTCCCCAGGTGGGATCTTTCGTTAGTATTACAGGCGCTAACAGGGTTGCCTTTTGAACCCTTAGACAAAAGTTTGTTAAGAGAATTAACGTTAAAAACAGTCTTTTTGGTTGCAGTGACCACTGCCAGGAGGGTCAGCGAGTTGGAAGCCCTGTCCATTAGACTCCCTTTTTGTGTTATTTTTCCGGATCGGGTTGTTTTTAAAACCGATCCAGCTTTTTTACCTAAAGTGACTTCTAAATTTCATAGAAGTCAAGAGGTAGTGTTACCTTCTTTTTGCCCCAATCCCTCAGGTTAAAGGGAGTTCAGGTTCAGTACGTTAGATGTCAGGAGATGCATCCTGAAATACTTGGAGCTGACTCAGAGTTTTAGGAAGTCGGACTCTTTATTTGTTTGGTTTTCTGGGGCCAGAAAGGGTCTCGACGCACAATTGCTAGATGGCTTAGATTGATTATTGGGCAGGCATATTCCTTGACGGGTAAGGAGGTCCCTACAGGAATAAAGGCACACTCGACTCGAGCGGTGGCTGCTTCTCAGGCTGAAAGTGCTGGAGCTACGCCAGATCAAATATGCAGGGCTGCAACTTGGTTCAGCTACACCACCTTCGTCAGCATTACAGAGTAGACTTTGTGTCGGCAGGCGAGCAAGTAGGGGTGTAACGGATCGTCATTGATCCGTGATCCGCACGGATCAATGACTTCGGATCGGCACACACGTGATCCGTGGCGTGCCGCGGGACTGCAGAGCAAAGTGGTAAAAAAACACATTGAAATTGTCTCCGCTGTTTGCACACAGCCCCGCCTGCTCCTAACCACGCTGTGATAGACAGAATGCGTGTCCAATGCGCTGATGTGTTTTGTCTATTACAGCGTGGGCTTAGGAGGAGGTGGGGCTGTGTACGAGCAGGAGTGGAGACGTTTAAACATACGGGCGGTGAGTTCAGTTGGTTTCTAGCAGAGAATGTTCTGCTGCCGTCCATCCGTTCCCCCCACACTTCTCCCTGCTGGCTCTGATAACCCCCCCTCCCGTCCGTCCGTTCCCCCCCCCCCCCCCCTCCAGCTGCAGTCCGTTCCCCTCCTCCCTCCCCCCAGCTGCTGTCCGTCCATTCGTTCCTCCTCCCCCAGCTGACGAGTCTCCTGTCCTTGCTGCAAATAGCACACAGTGAGATGGGTAAGCTATGCTCTTCCCATCTCAACTGTGAGGACTGTTTTTGGAGCTGACAGGGTTAACAAAGAGAACCTGTCACCTTCAATTGCTATGACACAGGGAATTGTTTTCTCTTGTGTAATAGCAATAAAGTTAAATGTAAAAAAAAATAAGAAATCAATTAATAAAAAATTAATAAAAAAATAAGTAATTAAAAAGTAAAGAAGAAGAAAAATATTAAAAATAAGAAAATTATACAAAAATTAAAAAAGTAAAAACGACAAGCTACAAAAAAAAAAAAAAGTGATAATGTAATAAAAAAAAAAAAGAAGAAACAAAAAAATATTTGAACTAACCGTGCCGCCCCTGCCATCCAACTGCTATTCTCCGGGGGGTGGTTCGGTTGGTGGGGAGGGGGTGCATTGCAAAACCTGGCCTTGGGGTGGCAGGGAAAGGAAATCCAGCCCTGCTGGCTGCCCTCTCACTTCTTCCACCCTGGCGAGGCGGCAATTTGGGGCACAGTGAGGCGGCAATTTGGGGCACAGTGAGGCGGCAATTTGGGGCACAGTGAGGCGGCAATTTGGGGCACAGTGAGGCGGCAATTTGGGGCACAGTGAGGCGGAAATTTGGGGCACAGGGAGGCGGCAATTTGAGGCACAGGGAGGCGGCAATTTGAGGCACATGGAGGCTGCAAATTTTTTTTTTTTGCTGATCCGAAAAATGATCCGATCCGTGACTCCTGATCCGAGGAACGATCCGAACCGTGAGTTTTTTGATCCGTTGCACCCCTACGAGCAAGCCTTTGGGCGAAAGGTCTTGCAAGCCGTAGTCCTGCCCTAGTGGTAAGTACTCGATTATCCTCCCTATTGTGGCTGTCCTGAAAGACGTATAGGGAAAAATGGAGTTGCACTTACCGGTAACGTCCTTTCCAGTAGTCTTTCAGGACAGCCCTGGTTACCCACCCGAATAATTGGAAGGATTGTTTTATTCCAGGAACATAGTATATGTATGTTTAACTATGGATTACTAACATGTTCTTGTGTCTCCCCAGCTGACCGGAGGTGCTCGTAAAAAAAACTGAGGTCTAGCAAGGGGAGGAGAAATCTTAAAGGCTGTGCAGTGTTTCCTAGAGGAAGAGGAGGAGCCTATCTCTCTATTGTGGCTGTCCTAAAAGACTACTGGAAAGGACGTTACCAGTAAGTGTAACTCCATTTTTTTCCTGCCTAGCATAGGAGTAGGACATGGCTCCCTTCAGGCCCATGGTCCTGGAGTTTTTCTATTTTTCCCTAGCAGTCTTTCAGGACAGCCACCTTGGAGAGATCCCTGCTCCTCCCCTTTCAGGAAACACCGCCTTCAACCAAGATTTAAGTCTCATCCACCCACCGGCCACTCAGTTATGGAGACATCACTGAGGAACCGAGCTGAGAAGCCAGGGAGGCTGAGGTTGTTTTTTTTTTTTTGTTACCTGGGGGGGGGGGGGAGAGAGAGACAACGGTCTCTCTATCTCTGTCTGGTTCTGGGATGCAGTCCGGTCGGCTAGGGAGTCTGTAGACCGGGTACAGCTGCATTTTGGCGCACTCCAGCTTCACTTGGGGAAGAGGAAGCCTGGGAGGTCCGTTCTTTGTGCACACAGGGGTGGCGCTGCAAGTAGTATACTAGGTCCTCCCTGCAGTTCGCGCCCGGCGTTGGAGCTGGGGGGCCGGACCGGATGACGGGCGACGTCAGTTGCCGGTCTGGGCGTGCAATTCCATGTCTTCCAGTTCCAGACGCGGTCACAACGGACGGAGCGCTCGGCTTGTGCGACCTCTTTTTCTTGGTCTGTAGAGACCGCTGTCGGAGGCACGTTCGGACCACACATTCCTCAAACAGGAGATGGCAGAGGCCACACGAACGGCTCCTGGGGATAACGGCACCAGCCACTCCAAATCTAAGAGTAACCCTGGGGTGGTGTTTCCTTACCTGTTCCCGTTGGCTCCACGGGTGTTTCCTCTCCCTGGTGGTCGGGGGGGGGGGGGAGGGAGGGTGCATCTGGGACCCTGGTGGTGGTTGGTACTGGGGGGGGGGGGGGGCACTCCTGGTGGTCCTCTGTGTTTAGCGCTGGTGGGCCCTAGTTAATACAGGTTTTCTCCCTCTTTATTTGTTTTTCAGAAAGCCACAAGTAAATCGCCTCATGGGTCTAGGAGGAAATGCCCTTTGTGCAGAACAACCATGGGGAGTCCTGGGCCAAGGCACTCTGTAGAGAGTGTATTGAGGGGCTAGTAAGGGAGCAGGCGGCAGAGCTCTTAAGAGCAATTCACACCACTCTAGGAATACAGGAGGAAACAAAGGCCTTGTCATTACAAGATCAGATGTACAAGGGATTAGGGGAACTGAAAAGAGGGTGTTCCCGATCCATGATGTCCTGATCGAGGCCATAAAGAGAGAATGGAAAGATCCTGAGAGGAAACCCCTTTCAAAGGCATTGAAAAGGTTTCCCTTTGCAGATGAGGAGGTTCTAGTTTGGAACAAGTCCCCTAAGTTAGACGCTGCCTTTTCTCAGGTTTCCAAGCATAGGGACCTGGCCATTGAAGACATGGGGGTGCTTCAGACCCCATGAATAAGAGGATGGATTCACTCCTAAAAAAGTCTTGGGACTCATCACAGGGGAATCCTAAGCCAGCCATGGCGGCCACAGTAGTGGCTCGTAATATGGAGTACTGGCTTACTCTAATCAAGGCACATATTGAAGCGGGTACAGAGAAAAAAACTATCCTTCTTCTTTTCCCATGCTGCTCAAAGGAGTGGCCTATCTCGCGGACGCCTTAGCGGAATCGGTATGCATGTTTACAAGATCCGCTGCCCTGACCAATTCAGCAAGGAGAGCCTTGTGGTTGAAAACATGGCAGCGGGACACTGCGTCCAAGGTAAAACTCTGTGGAATTCCTCTCACAGGATATTTACTGTTTGGACCTGGTTTGGAGGTTGTCTTGCATCGGACGGCCGACAAGAAAAAGGCTTTTCCCATTAAAAAGAAATATGGGTAACAGTCTAAAAAGAAGTTTCGACCTCAAAGGAAGTTTGAAGCCCCCAAAACTGATCACCAAAAGAAGGTTTGGGGACAGAAGGGGAAAAGGACGGGGGGGGGGGAGGGGGCAATTTTTCGCCCTCTTGAACAGCCCAAAAAGACCCAGTGACAGCCGCGGTGGGAGGAAGGTTGGGGGCCTTCCTTCCACAGTGGGAGATGATCACCTCCAATCAATTCGTATTGGGGATCATCAGAAGAGGATATCGGTTGGAGTTTTCAGATCCTCCCCCACTTAGACTCTTGGTCACCGACCTACAAAGTGTGTAGAAAAGTCTTTGGCTCTTCTTTCCTCCCTTCAGGAATTGAAAGAACATTAGGTGGTAGTCCGGGTCCCAACTCCAGAGACAGGAAGAGGCTTTTATACCCACATTTTTGTGATCCGCAAGACTTTGGGAAAATTCAGGCTCAATCTGAAGCCTCAGAATGTCTCGATCACCTACAGGAGGTTCCGAATGAACTCGATCTACTCGGTGAAAGCGCTTCTTCCACCTAGCTGCTTCATTGCATCGATCGATCTAAAGAATGCCTATCTACACATCCCCCATAGCAGAGGACCATCAAAAGTTCCTAAGACTGGCGGTAAAAACCCGGAGGAGGAGTACCCCATTTGCAGTTCAGAGCTGTCCCGTTTGGCCTATCACCCCCCCCCCTATCTTCACCAAAGTGATTGTGGAAGTCCTCAAGTTTCTGCGACTCAGGGGAGTCTCAGTAGTTGCGTACCTAGACGACCTTCTCTTGTTCGCCCCTTCTCTGGAGCAGTTGTCTCGGGACCTTCAGGTAGCAAGAGACATCCTGGAGTATTTAGGATGGCTCTTAAACCTAGAGAAGTCCAGCTTGGTTCCGTCCCAAAAAGTCGCCTTCCTAGGCTATGTGTTGGATTCAACAATTCAAAGGGTCTTTCTTCCCCAGAGAAGGTCCTGAAGGTAGACAAAGCTATGTTGCTTCTGCAGGGCAGTGGTCAGGTATCGGTAAGAAAGGCTATGTCAGCCTTGGGCTTACTGACATCCACACTACCAGCAGTTCAGTGGGCGGGGCTACATTTTTGCCCTCTACAGCTATTTATTCTGAGGGTCTGATGCCCAATGCCTCATATGGCACGTCCGTGCCAAACACCCCGGGGCCAGCCACGACAGCTACATATACCGTCAAAGCAACATCCCAACAGAATTCAAACAGAACGTGTACAGGGACAGCTGGCTGGTTGGTGAGTGACATGGGTGTCAGGCATGACTGTCCGACCCCATGATGCAGACATCACGAGGGGCACATGCACGACTAACATCCTCCTGTATTTTCCCTTCCAGGTGACTCGGCATATGCACTTGGGCCCCATCTTCTGACTCCATACCGGAATCCCCAAACCAGAGGCCAGAGAAGATACAATGCTGCACACATACGCACCCGTGCAGTGGTGGAGCGCACATTTGGCATCCTGAAGTCCCGTTTCCGATGCCTGGATAAGTCCGGGGGGACCCTGTTGTATTCCCCAAACTTTGTGTGCCAGATCATCGGTGCATGTTGCGTGCTGCACAACTACGCCATGAGAAAGGGCCTGGAGATTGACATATGTGATGACCTGACCTCCGAACCAGACAGTTCCCCCCCCCCCCCCCTCCCTGCCTGAGGCTACCCCCATCTGCTGAAGAAACAGCAGTCAGGAGTTGCCTCGTGGAACGTTTCTTTGCACGTTAAACACACACATTCATCATGGCACACGAACAATGCACGCATGCACACCACTGTGGTCCCTAGCTCACACACACCACATCCACCTCACATTGGTTTAGCCCAAGTCCACCGCACGGGACTTGGGAGCAGCACCGCCACGCCAAGGCCCCAATGATGTTGCTGTCCATTCATACCACATTTACACGGTCGTGGGGATAACCTCTCCCTGACGATCCAAGGTGACACGCCTTGCTGGCAGGAATGTCACCCACACATACTCACACACCAGTCACACTGTAGCAGCCCCGGGCAAACCCTGCCCGTGCAAACTGGTGTCCAGGCACCACTTCTGCACAAAAAAAATATAGGGATCATGCCCTTACAGGAGGACGGCACATACATCGGTGCATGTCCAAAAAAAAAAATCTATAAAGCTCATACTCTGAGCTGTAAACTTTCAGAGGACAGTCATCTGCCCTCTTGCGGGCCATCTCCTCCTTCCCGGTGTGGGACCTTTCTGTAGTTTTACAGGCCCTTACAGGGGAACCTTTTGAGCCGTTAGAGTCCTGCACGTCAAAATTGATCACCTTCAAAACTGTATTTTTGGTGGTAATCACTACGGCTAGGCGAGTGAGTGAACTCAAAGCCCTATCTATTAGGGCTCCCTTTTTTCAGGCATTTCCGGATTGTGTACATTTTTTTTTTTTTTTTTTTTTTTTTTTTTAAAACGGATTCGGCCTTTTTGCCAAAGGTGGCCTCGAGGTTTCATAGAGGCCAAGAAATAATTTTACCTACTTTCTGTTCGAATCCTGTGAGGGAACAGGAACGTATTTTTCATAATTTGGACGTAAGGAGGTGCGTCCTTCAGTATTTAGAAAGTGCTAGACAATTTAGAAAGTCCGATTCCTTTTTTGTTTTGTTTTCTGGAGCTAGGAAGGGGTCCAGAGTCTCCAGACACACTATAGCTAGATGGTTAAGGTCAGCTATTGTTCAAGCTTATGTGATAGGGGGGTTGTAGCCCCCAAATGGTATCAGGGCACATTCCACCAGGGCAGTGGCGACTTCTCAGGCAGAGTGGGCTGGAGCTTCTCCAGAGCAGATTTGTAAGGCTGCAACGTGGTCCAGCTATGCCACGTTTGTGAAGCACTACAGATTGGACCTGCTGTCAGCCAAAGACCAGGCCTTTGGTCGGAAAGTACTGCAGGCAGTAGTCCCGCCCTAAGGTAAGGTGCTCGCTTATCCTCTCTAAGGTGGCTGTCCTGAAAGACGGCTAGGAAAAAACGGAGTTACTTACCGGTAACATCCTTTTCCAGAAGTCTTTCAGGACAGCACCGGTACCCACCCAGGTTATTGGATATCTGAGAACTCATCGCATGAGACCGTCAGGTAAGATAAGTTTGTGTATGATGTTTTCTTGTGTCTCCCCAGTTGGCCGGAGGTACTCTTGAAGAACTGAGGGGCCGGTGGGAGGATGAGGATTAAATCTTGGTTGAAGGCTGTTTTTCCTGAGAGGGGGGGAGCCGGGATCTCTCTAAGGTGGCTGTCCTGAAAGATTTCTGGAAAAGGATGTTACCGGTAAGTAACTCTGTTTTTTGTTCCTGTGATCTACTGTCAACTGCTGACTGGGTGACAGGCTGGATCCCCGATCCTTGTAGTCTCCCCAGTTTTGGCCAGCGAGTGTGTGCCGACCTTAGCTACGCACTGGGTCGTCCACCTCATGCCCCCTTGCTCTACGGGTGGGCGGTGAGCTACACGCTCCAGGGCACGCATATGACCGGTCTATATGGCCGAGGCACAGCATGCCGGGTCGACAGTCGCCTCTGTAACTGCGCGGAAGATGGTCTGTCTGGGATGCTTCCAGCATAATCCTTGCAGGACAGGTAAGTAGTTGTCCCCTGCTCTGACAGGAGGACGTAGCTGGGCATTCCCGGGGAGGTTGAGTAGGGGGTTTCACCCTTTCTTCTCCCTTCTTTTCCTCCTCCCTGGGCTCTGAGAGCTAGGCTAGCTGCAAGGGGCCGGGGGTCTACCTGGGGGAACTCCATCTGGGGCAGGGTACTGCGCTTTGGGTCCGCTTCCTGGGGTGCTAGTGGGCTGCCATTGTTGGTATTGTTTTTTTACATACCTGTGTGTTCTCCCTCCATGCGGTCGGCGGCCATTTTGCCGGCGTCTGGTATGGCGGCAATTTTCTTGTGGTTTGCGCTGATTTGGCCACCTCGGCGTTCGGCGGACATTTTTTTTGTGTGGTCTACACCGTTTTACGGTACGGCCCCTCGGTGGCCATGTTGTAGGTTTTGGCCTCTAGTGTGCTTTTAACTGGCGCGAATCAACAGGCACACGCTGCGGAGGCTCAGACTGACACAGGTGGCTGTGGAAGAAGCATCTCCAGGCAGGAGGCGGACGGCAGCTGTGCGGTGACTGTTCTAGGGTGGTGAGTCCTCTGGGGGGGCCTTTCGTCTCTGTGGCAGCTAGGAGGGTGGGCTGTTGTTAGCTTGCCTGGAGGCCTTGTGGGTGTCAAGCACGTGGGTCAGCATGGTGTCAGTGTTTGCAACGGGTGCCCCTGTACCCGCTGTATCGGTGGACGCTATGTCGGCGATCCTGGAAGCCTTTGTTGCCAAGGTAGTAGCGGGGGGTAAAAAGCTCCCCCCTCCCCCATCTTCTGGGGACAACTCTGATGCCGGAGCCAGGCCCAGCTACGGCTCATGGACCTGGTTCTGACGTATCTGAGGAGGCGGACCGGTCGGACAGTGAGGATGACTCCGGGTCAGCACGCGCGCAAGGGCTCTGGTAGGTGATCTTATCACCGCCGTACGGGATACTCTAAGAATGGAGGTGTCTGCGGATGCGACAGATGTCGGTCCCTTTCGGGTTCCGTAAGCTGACCCGCACCGCTAAGGTGTTTCCTTGTGTGTCTTATCTAGACAAGCTATTATACAAGGAGTGGGACAAGCCACAGAAGGTTTTTTTTCTGTCCCTAAAAGCAGGGCTGTGGAGTCGGATTCGGAGTCGGAGTCGGGGGAAATTTTGGGTACCTGGAGTCGGCAAACAATGCACCGACTCCGACTAAATTTAGATTGGAATTAAAAAAAAAAAAAAGCAAGTTTAAATGTCCCAGTTCACAAAAAGTTATAATTAATGACTTCTCTACTGTAAGAATAAAGACCAATGCATGCAGTGCCTCACGTAACCGCAAAACGAACACGTTAAGTGACCGTGAAGAAGCATGCTTTTCATGTGCTTCACTATATGGCACGCAACGCACAATTAGGAGCTGCAATACTTATACTTTCCATAGTGTTGTGTTCTGCTTTTACAGGGAACGCATGTTCGAGAACCAGTAAGTGTCCAAATAAAAAAAATTCCAACAGGAGTTTTATAAAGCACTAAAAGAAGTTGAAAAGTATGATCGCTCATCAAAACTTACTGTTGAAGAAGCCATCCTTGTTTATCCAGAGATCGTTAGTGATGTGGCCAGAATAGTTACTGCAATGCCACCCACCCAAGTCAGTGTCGAAAGATTATTTTCAGCCCTAAAAATAATAAAGTCGGACTTAAGAGACTCTATGAAAGAGGATCTGGCAGAGGCAATTCTCTTCCTTAGAACTCTACATTGAATTGATTTGCATTTGCTAAGCCTAGAACTACATTTCAAGATTAATATAAACCATTTCTAGGTTTTGCAGATTTTGTTTTTTGGTTCATTATAGATAAGCTTTGTTTTTGTTCTAAAACAACCAAATAATGTGGTTTGTATTTTTGAACTGGTAAAGATCCTGTTCCTGATGTTTATGCCTGCTGCTACTATCCAGCCACTTGATTGTTTTCATTGTGTTTACTGTATTGCACAGTTTAAGCAAAAGACAGACTGTTGGCTTCCCAGCCAGTAGTCCTGTGGTAGGTTGCGTTTCTTTCACTCAAGGAATGTATAAAATACATTTGCATATTAATACAGAGGAGTCGGAGTCGGGGAGTCGGAGTCGGAAGTACATAAAACTGAGGAGTCGGAGTCGGAACATTTATCTACCGACTCCACAGCCCTGCCTAAAAGTTTAGCGGTCCGTTACCCCTTTGAGGAGAGTGTCCTGAAAAGATTGACCTCTCCCCAATAGTGGACCCCCCCTGTGTCCAGATTGAATAAGGTAACCACGATTCCGGTGGAAGGGGCTCCTGCTTTCAAGGACCCTGCGGACAAGAAGGCAGAGGCTGTCACCCGCTACCTATACATGGTGGTGGGCTCGGCAATGCGGCCAACTATGGTTGGGGCCCTGGTGTCTCAGACTCACTAAATGGGCAAAGTTGCTGCACCATGGGTTAAAGGAAAGACAGGCTCCCTCGGACGAGGTGGCTCTGGGCAACCAGTTGGTACAGGGCCTTAAGTTTGTCTGCAAGTCCGCTTTGGATACGATTCCCTTGCTGTCCAGAGCCTCAGTCTAAGCAGTGGTGTTACGCCGTCTGATCTGGCTAAAGTGGTTAAGGGCGACAGACTTTTTGGAGCATCTCTGGATGACATTGAGTCTGTTCGCTCGGTTGTCGCTGCTCTCCATCCGGGGGACTTTCTGGCATCCTTGAACATCAAGGACGCATACTTGCATGTTCCCATATGCTCCAGGCATCGGAGATTCCTGCGTTTTGCGGTTGGTGAGGACCACTATCAATTTGTGGCTCTCCCTTTTGGCCTGGTATCGGCACAGAGGGTGTTCACCAAGGTGCTCACCCCGATTCTGGCCCTGCTGAGACAGTGTGGCATCGCTATTGTGAGTTACTTGGACGATCTTCTTCTGAGGGCCACTTTAAACTCAGAATTAGAGGAGAGCGTGTCTATAACCTGTCAGACCCTTCGAGACTTTGGTTGGGTGCTGAATATTCAGAAGTCAGTATTGGTGCCGACTCAACACCTAGTATATCTGGGGTTGGTTCTGGATTCCTCAGAGGCAAGCGTTTTTTTTTTCTCCCTATGGAAAAGTTGCAGACCCTTCAGGCTGCAGTGCGCCAGTTGACATCCCAAAGATGGTCGTCGCTCCGCCTCTGCATGGGAGTCCTGGGTCTCATGGTAGCCTCCTTTGAGGCGGTTCGTATGCTCAATCTCACACGAGTGTTGCAGAAGGAAATTCTGTCCAGATGGGACAAGTGTCCATCGTCCCTGGATTGGCAGATCAGGGTGAACCACCTAGTTAGGACCTCCCTGGTTTGGTGGCTGACATCACCGGCACTTCTGTCCGGGAAGTCGTTCCTTCCTTTTCACTGTATGGTGATTAAGGATGAGCTCTGGCGTGTTTGCATAGTACACGTGCAGAGCCCGCCAGGAAGTGTGCGCTGCGCTAATCACAGCCAGGGAGACATTTCACGATCCCTACAGCCGAGCATCGGGACGATGTCTCCCTGACTGTGATTAGCCCAGAGCCGTGCACACTTTCTGACGGGCTCTGCACGTGTACTATACAAACACACCAGAGCTCATCCTTAATGGTGATCACAACGGAAGCCAGCCTTACTGGTTGGGGGGGAGTCTGGGTTGTTCAGTCGGCCCAAGGTCGCTTGACTCTGGAGGAATCCTGCCTGCCGATCAATGTCCTGGAACTTCGGGCCATCTGGCTTTGCCTCTTCAGGTGGTCTCGGAGGTTACAGGGGCATCCAGCCGGACAACGCCACGGCGGTGGCGTATGTCAACCATCAAGGAGGAACAAGAAGCTTGGCTGCAGCGTCGGAGGTCGCTTGCATCCTGAAGTGGGCAGAAAGGAGCGTACCGGCCCTGTCGGCCGTATACATTCCGGGTGTGGAGAACTGGCAGGGGGACAACCTGAGTCGCCAGATGCTGGACCAAGGAGAATGGTCTCTCCATCCAGATGTGCTTCAGCTCCTTTGCCAAAAATGGGATGAGCTGGACGTAGATCTACTGGCTTACCACTCAATCGGAAGGTATTGAGGTTCGTGGCCAGGTCAAGAGACCCATGGGCATACGCGTTGGTGGCACCGTGGAGTCAGTATCGGCTAATATATGCCTTCCCTCCCCTGAAGCTTTTTTACTCATCTGCTTCGCAGAGTAGAGGTAGAGGGGATTCCAATGATTCTAATTGCCTTGGCACGCTGACCTAGTGCGTCTAGTAGCAGATTTCCCTTGGTGTCTACTGCTGCGAGAGGACTTGCTATCGCAAGGTCCCATACTTCATCCTGCTCTACAGTTGCTGGCTTTAACGGCATGACTATCAAAAGCCAGGTGCTAAGAAACCGATTAGGTGATTTCTACCTTGAGGAGGGCTCAGAAGTTATCTTCTAGGAAGATTTACCATTGCACTTGGAAGGCCTACATAGCCATGTGTGAGGAAAAGGGTTGGCATACGCGTACTTATTTGGTCTCCAGGGTCTTGCTGTTCTTACAGCGTGGGGTGGACCAAAAGCTTGCCTTAAGTACAATTTAAGGGGCAGATATCTGCCCTGGCTGTCTTCTTTCAACTGCCCTTGGCGGCTCACTCTCTGGTGAGTATGTTTGTGCAAGGGGTTTGGCATGTGACTCCTCCGGTACGTCCTCCACTACCTCCGTGGGACTTGAATCTAGTCCTCTCGGTGCTTCAGAAACCACCATTTGAAAACATTAGGGAGATTCCCTTGTTGACACTTTCTCAGAAAGTGGTCTTTTTGGTGGCTGTTACTTCAGTTAGACGGGTTTCTGAGCTGGCAGCATTGTGATGCAAGGCTCCCTATCTGATCTTCCAGAAGGATAGGGTGGTGCTGCATCCATAGCCTTCCTTTCTTCCTAAGGTCGTTTCGGCTTTTCATCTCAATGAGGACATTGTACTTCCATCCTTGTGTCCTCGTCGGTCGCTTCCTACGGAGGCGGCGTTGCATTCCTTGGACGTTGTCCGAGCTCTGAGAGTATACTTGTCTGCCACTGCTCCGTTCCGGAGGTCAGACTCGCTGTTTGTTTCAGTGGCTGGCCCTAAGAAGGGCCTGGCGGTCTTGTCAGCCACCATCTCTAGGTGGATCCAACAGATCGTTATTCAGGCTTATGCCATAAAAGGGTGGCGCCTCCCTTTCCTGTCACGGCGCATTTGACCAGGGCAATAGGTGCCTCTTGGGCTTTCCGACATCAAGCGTCTGTCTCCCAGGTGTATAAGGCGGTGACTTGTTTGTCCGTTCACTAAATTTTACAAGGTTGATGTGCATCTTCGGATGCTTCCTTCGGCCGCAAAGTTTTGCAGGCGGCTGTTTAAAGTGGATGTAAACCCACTCTCATCCTTTCTAAACTACTGCCATAGTGCTGATCTATAAGGATATACATGCCTCCTGCATGTTTCCTTACCTGTCAAATGTCTCCCCTCTGTCTGTTATAAGAACTGAAAAACTGCAGATTCTGTGGGTGGATCTGTTGTCTGGAGCTCGGTGGGTGGAGTTGTGATGTCAGACTCCCCGCCCACCTCTACACTCTCCTTGTCAACATGCTTTTTTTTTTCCTGTGTATTTCTTACACTGAATTCTGCTATGATTACTAACATCCTCTCAAAATCCAGAAAATTAACCACATGACTTCAGAAAAGGAGTAGGGGTCGGAATTAAAAAATACCTTTTTTTTTCCCCCAGGCTAGTGCATGAGACATGTAAATAACCTGTCATTCACAGCAAGGAGGAAGAACGGACAAAAGATTTCTCCTGTTTCCTGTCAGTTTTATCTCACTGAAAAATTAAGAGGATTGCTCAGAGCTGGATTAACTCTTTGTTGGAAGACTGGGCACAAAGGACATGAAATTCTATATGCTTCAATGTGACAGCAAACAAAGAAAAAAATCGGGTTTACATCCACTTTAAAGCGGATGTGCCATGGGAACAAAATATTAAAAGTCAGCAGCTACAAATACTGCAGCTGCTGACTTTTAATATTAGGACACTTACCTGTCCTGGAGTCCAGCGCCGATCGCAGCAGAGCACGAGCGATCGCTCGTCACTCTGCTGCTCCCCCCGCCATCCACGCTGAGGGAACCAGGAAGTGAAGCGCTGCGGCTTCACTGCCCGGTTCCCTACGGCGCATGCGCGAGTCGCGCTGTGCCCGCCGATTGGCTCACACGCTGTGTGCTGGGAGCCGAGTGTTCCCAGCACACAACGGGCGACAGACGGGATGTGACGGAATGCCCGTCTTTCGCCCGTATCGTGTGGCCGGAAGTGGGTGCAAATACCTGTCTTTAGACAGGTGTCTGCACCCCCCTCCCCCCTGAAAGGTGTCAAATGTGACACCGGAGGGGGGGAGGGTTCCGATCAGCGGGACTCCACTTTAGGGTGGAGGACCGCTTTAAGGTTGCAACTTCTCAGTTGAGGAGCTCTGTTTTTGTTTTGGGGGGAAGTTTTGTTTAATGCTGTTCCCACTCCTGTTTTTTTTTTTTTTTTTTTTTACTCTGCTTTGGGACGTCCCATTTTGTCAAGATTGCTGCTGTGTCTGTCCATGAACGGAAGAGAAAATAGGATTTTTGGACTCGCTGTAAAATCCTTTTCTCTGAGTTCATGGACGGACATAGCACCCACCCCTCTTAATGTTTGTACTGCTTTTTGATGAACTCAGCTGTGAGATGCAGGGAGAGGGGTTGTACCCAAAGGATTTTACGGTGAGTACAAAAATCCTATTTTTTGTAGCATGGGTTGTCATGAGTCCCTTTTCACTCGTGCAGTATTAAAACCCCTTATGGTACAATATAGGATTTACCACTCTCTCACTTTGTTCTCCTTCTTTTTTCTTTTATCTCTCTCTATCCTAATTTCTCTCCCCCCCCCCCCACATCCCTTTCCCTAGCCATATTTATTTTTCTTTATCTTATTCTTTTTCTTTCTCTCCCTTTTTTTCTTTGTTCCTCCTCCCCCTCTTTCTTTCCCTTCCATGCATTCTCTATTTGTATTCCTTCTTTTCTTAGTGGGGGGGGGGGGGATGGAATAAGTGGCAGTGCTGGGGGAAGTTCTGATCAGCCAACATGGGTGCTCAGCAGATGACCTTGATCAAGATCTGAGAACTGTAGTGGGGACCCTTTTTTTTTTTTTTTTTTTTACCACTTCAGCCTTCACCATGAACTAGAGACCCGGTCATGGTTGTATTGCTTCCATCTTTTTATATCGGTTTTCCATCATTTGTGGTATTTCTTTTAGACTATCAAAAATATATTTTTTTTCCAAAAAAATATAAAAAACGTGACCTCCATACATTCATAGTAGGTCATCTCAGCGTGTCTTTCCATACAGTCTTCCCTTAACCTCCCCCCTTCATCTCACCCCCCCCCCCTCCTCATGACTCCAAACTCTTTTTGATTTATTATTATTATTTTTATTATGGCAGTTTTACCTTTCTCCCTGTTTGTCCTCTTATCTTATTACTCTCAGTTTTTCCGCGTAGCTCCATGTTTTCTTGAAATCTTTCCAGATTTTCCATTTTTCCTTTAAAACCTAATTTGCCCTCTTCAACACTATCCTTCAGCTCCTCCATCCTATATGTTTCCTCCACCGCATCTATCCATTCCCACATTTGTTGGCTTTCTACTTCCTGCCATTTTTTTGGTATTAACCTTTTGGCGGCGTTTAACAAGTGGGGGGTCAGTGACTTGTTGTATCTTTTTATTGCCTCTTCACCTCCATGAAATGGAACTCTCCTTGGATCTTTTTCCATCTCCCTCCCTGTGATCTCTATTATCAGGCCCAAGATTTGTTCCCAATATTTTTGAATTTTGGGACAATCCCACCACAGGTGGGCCATTGTTCCCCTTATGGGGCATCCTCGCCAACAATCTTCTGATTGTCCTTCTCTAAATTTGCTCATTTTTATCAGGCGTGGCATACCATCCTGATATACATTTGTAATTCATCTCTGTAAAAAAATATATACAAGAATTTATCCGAAGATAATACTGATCCAAGCGCTTTATGGATATAGTGTAATATTTATGATGGTGGTTTTGGCAGAATAGCAGCTATTATAAAAGTAATACTAGAAATGAGGAAAGGTGTCTCTAAATGGAAACACTAACAGCGCTCTGGTAAAAGATTGTAATAAATCTAAAATTACCCCTCTGCTTATGGTGATAAATAATCACCCTTGGTGAGAGCAAGTGTTAATCTGAATCAATCATAAGCCATGAGTGAAAAAGAAGAAAACAAAACCTCACTGCAATGATAATGGTTAAAATTTTAAAAGAATCAATGATGCAAAGTCCATTCACAAAAAAAAAAAAACTCATTAGCATAAAAAAGTATCTAAAATCATTGTGATTCCTGTGCGTAGATATTCCTGAAGTGTCCAAACAAAGATCTTCACCTACAGGTCTCCCTTAGGAGTTCTACTCACCAGATGCCTATGGTGTAATCAGCCTTGAAAACTCCTGTAATCCTGCTGGGATCCTTCAAATGGAATGCCTAGGATGTATCCTGGATAACTCTAAGAATCTTTCCTCCTGTTATCAGCGTCTCTCAGTGTGAGTGGATGGATGATCATGGGCAGGGTTTAATCATGGAAAAATAAGCATAGGAAAGGAACATAGTGTGATATTGCCTTTTTATTGAATAAAGCCCCACACGAAATGTAATGCTTACAATGTAATAGATAAAAACGGGCACATCAGATGTAAGGACTTTTAGCTCACGTAGCTATGTTGCTTGTCAGCTCAGCTCCAGCTGACAAGTTGCTTGTTCTATACAACGGCTGTCTGTGTGAGTGTAAACTCGTCGTGTAGCCACGCCCTGACACATTTCTGGATTGGCTCCTGTCTTCAGAGGGCGTCTGAAGACAGGAGCCAATCCAGAAGATTGCAACATAGCTACGTGAGCTAAAAGTCCTTACATCTGATGTGCCTGTTTTTATCTATTACATTGTAAGCATTACATTTTGTGTGGGGCTTTGTTCAATAAAAAGGCAATATCACACTATGTTCCTTTCCTATGCTTATTTTTCCATGATTAAACCCTGCCCATGATCATCCATCCACTCCACTGAGAGACGCTGATAACAGGAGGAAAGATTCTTGGAGTTATCCAGGATACATCCTAGGCATTCCATTTGCAGGATTACAGGAGTTCTCAAGGCTGATTACACCATAGGCATCTGGTGAATATAACTCCTAAAGGAGACTTGTAGGTGAAGATCTTTGTTTGGACACTTCAGGAATATCTACGCACAGGAATCACAATGATTTTAGAGACTTTTTTATGCTAATGAGTTTTTTTTTTTGTGAATGGACTTTGCATCATTGATTCTTTTTTAATTTTAACCATTATCACTGTAATTCATCTCTGCAGTCCCCGTGTCTATAGCAGAAGAGTGGGTCAAACTCATTATCCTTTCAATAGTGTTTTTACCCCTTGGTGCTCCCAACTCCCTTTCCCATTTTTGGATGAATGGGGGCGTCTCCAGCTCGTCCACCTTTTAATAATAGTCTATACAATTTTGAAATGGTACCCTTTGAGCTTTCCGCCGTACATAGCTGTTCCAGCGGTGATAACTCCTCTCCCGTCCGTAAAGGGCGGGGTAGGTGCTGGAAGAAGTGGCATAGCTGGAGATACTGCCACTCATACATATTAAATAAGTCTACCTTAGACTTCAACTCCAAGACATAATTCCCCCCTTTTTTTATTATATCTCTTAGTGGGAATGCTTTAATAAGCATTCCCAGTATTGATATTTGTTTTTTATTAGTGGGAATGCTTTAATAAGCATTCCCAGTATTGATATCCGTAAATTTATTATTAGTGGGAATGCTTTAATAAGCATTCTCAGTATTGATATTCGTTTTTTATTATTAGTGGGAATGCTTTCATAGGCATTCCCAGTATTGATATTCGTTTTTTATTAGTGGGAATGCTTTCATAAGCATTCCCAGTATTGATATTCGTTTTTTAATACTTTTATTTCTCTTACCACCTTCCAGGACGGCACCCGAGAGATGATGGCTCCTCCTGCAGGAAACACAATCACATGACAGTTTAAAAGGCCCCGCCCTTCCCCTTGCTCCTCAGTATTGATTGTGTTTCTCCAACACAGCGACACGTTTGTTTTGTTAATGGAAACCTAGAGACCGGGGAGGGTCGAAGGTACCACTGTGAGACAGGTCTAAGGGAGGCCTGAACTTACCTGTAGACTTCGGTCCAAACTCACAGGTCGCCCTATGTAAGCACCAGTGCTCTGAGCTGCGGGGAGGTGAGCCATCACTGGGTGCTATCAAATCCACCACCATTCGAATCGCCGTTTCCCGGGTCTCCAAAACTCAAAATTCAAAAACGCCGCGCTCCAGGCCTCGTTCTGAGACAGGAACTGCATCACAGGAAGTGGGCGGTTCCAGACGGCGTAACCCGGAAGTTCCCAGCGGAACGTGGAGACGGCGTGGGTGGTGGACGGGTCGGCTTGCGGTGAACCAGTACAGGAGTACCGACAGCCAGGACCGAGTCACCCTCCTCATGGAAGAGGACGGAAAGACCGACGCGACTGCTGGCAGATCCAGGTCGGGGGGCGGTAAGTACCAATCCCCCTGGAAAGGGAGGAGGGAAGCGGTGAGAGTTCCCAAACTTTTAGGGAACGACCGGAGCAGGATCTGGTCCCTTCTCGTCCACTTCCTCCCCAGTACAGCCAGCAGTCTTGGGGAAAGACAATTTAAATGTACATTTCATGTCTTTCAGAAACCCCCAGTGGACCCCAGGAGGCCTCAGTTCAGTCTCCTTCCGCTACAGGGCATAGTTCCTCTAAAAAGTGTGGGAATTGTAGAGAGAAGCTCCCCAAATCCTACACAAAACCTTTCTGCTATAAATGTATTAATATGCTGGCAGGAAAGGAGGCTGCTGCCATGATGAAGAGTTTTCTCTCATCCATGCAAACAGAAATGTTAGCAACAGTTAAGGCCTTCCGAGAGGCAGCCGGGCAGTCGGCACAGACCGAAACGGAGGAACTTACCCCTAAGGAAGGCACTTCCTCTCAGGAGACCCCCTTTTCTAGGGGCCCAAGTGTTTTCTTTACACCTTCACAAATTCCCCCTCTGGGGGAAGCAGACGGTGAAGAAAGTGAGGTAGTGAGTCTACCTAGGTCTAGGCACAGCTCAGGAGAGGTAGATGGAGACTCCATTAGTCAGTCTCAGGAAGACACACGTCCAAGAAAACACCTCTTTGCTGTAGAAGATCTAGAGAGTCTCCTCCAGGCAATCTACGCCACAGAGGAAATTCCTGAGACCCCTAAACCTACCTCAGCACAGGATAAAGTTTATAGGGGCCTGAGCGACTCAATCTAAAGTATTCCCCCTGCACAAATCCCTCAAGGAGTTAGTCCTTCAGGAGTGGAGAGACCCTGAAAGGAGAATAATCAAACAAAAAACCTGGAAGAGAAGATTCCCCTTCTCCCAGGAAGATGAGGAAGTCTTCTTTAAGCTTCCTAGACTTGATGCGGCTTTGTCGCAAGTCACTAAATTATCTGATCTCTCCTTTGAGGATGCGGGTAACATCAAGGATGTGATGGACCGTAGAGCAGAATCTCTCCTTAGAAAAGCCTGGGAGGCCAATGCGGCAGCACTAAGCCCAGCTTTAGCAGCAGCATGTGTGGCTAGGAATACAGATGTTTGGGTAGAGACACTCACCGACCACCTCGCCCAGAATTCGGAGGCTGAGGAGGTAGTTGAGTCACTTACAGTGGTAAGGAAGGCGATTGCTTACCTGGCAGATGCAGCTACGGAATCTGCAAGGGCAGCAGCCAAGACAGCAGCCCTCATTAACTCTACTAGGAGGGCAGTTTGGATCAAGGCTTGGGAGGGAGATGCTACATCCAAGGGAAAACTCTGTGGCATCCCCTTCCAAGGTTCCCTGTTGTTTGGTAAAGACCTGGATGATGTCCTTGCTAGGTCATCAGAAAAAGGTAAAAAATTCCCAGTTAAACCCAAAAAAGAAGGTTTCAAGAAAACTTTTCGAGGCCCCCAGGGGCAGGGTAGACAGAAAGCCAAAAAGAAACCTTTTAGGCGTTGGAACTTTGGCAAAGGGAACAGGAAGAACAACCTCCTTTTCCCTCCTCCAAAACCCAGCGACAAACCGTCCAAGTGACGCCGAAGTCAGAGTGGGGGGTCGACTGTCTCAATTCCTCTCTCTATGGGAGAGAATTTCGAACAGTCATTACATCCGCCAAATAATTCAAAAAGGCTATCGCCTAGAATTTCTGGCTACACCCCCCACCATGATCACCATTACTCACCTTCCAAGGGATACCCTGAAAAGGTCTGCCCTCTTGGAGGGCATACAGGAGTTAGCCAAACAGCTAGTCGTAGTACCAGTACCAAAAGCTCAGCAGTACCAGGGATTTTATTCCCATATTTTCGTAGTGCGAAAACCCTCCGGGAAATACCGTCTAATAGTAAACTTGAGAAACCTGAACAAGTTTCTGGAATACAAAAAGTTTACCATGGAAAGTATTTATTCGGTAAGAAAGAACCTCATGAAGGAAGCCTTCTTGGTGACCCTAGATCTCAAAGATGCCTATCTTCACGTGCCAATCCACGTGGATCACCAGGTATATCTGAGGTTTGCGGTCGTAGTGGAAGGAGAAACCTTCCACTGGCAGTTCAGAGCACTACCATTCGGGCTAACCTCCAGCCCAAGGATTTTTACAAAAATCCTAGCAGAAGCGGTGGCATACCTGCACCTTCAGGGCATATCCCTTATACCCTATTTAGACGACTTGCTGATTTCAGGAAAATCAGCCGCTCAAGTCACGCTGGATGCCAACAAAGCAATGGCACTCCTGGAGAGCCTAGGGTGGATAATCAACAAAGAAAAATCCTCCCTCAAACCAGAACAGGTCAAGACCTTCCTGGGATACGTAGTGGACACCAGGCAGCAGAGACTTTTCTTACCAGAAGAAAAAGTTCTAAAACTAGCCTCAGCAGTTGGGAACCTTATCAAAAACCCCAGACTCTCCAGAAGGAACGTTCTGAGAGTCCTAGGCCTGATGTCAGCAAGCATCCCAGCGGTAGTTTGGGCTCAGCTTCATGCAAGGACATTACACTTCTTCTTCCTGTCCTCATGGGACAAAAAGAAAGAGTCCTTAGATCAGGAAATACTACTCACCCCCCAGGTTCTGACCTCCCTGGAGTGGTGGACATCTCCCCAAAACCTGAGGGAAGGGCGACCATGGGCTCAGTGGAACCCAGTGAAGGTTACCACGGATGCCAGTTCCTGGGGGTGGGGCGCCCACCTGGAGGGGAAAAAAGCTCAGGGGCAATGGGACAGCTCACTAGCTCGCAGGTCATCCAACTACAGAGAACTCAGAGCAGTGGGGGAAGCCCTAATAGCCTTCCAGGAAGACATCGGAGGCAGAGAAGTCCAAGTAAGCTCAGACAACTCTACAGTAGTAGCGTACCTAGGTCACCAGGGAGGGACCAGGTCCAGTCCCCTACTAGAACTTTCCAAGGAAATCCTGATATGGGCAGAAGAAAGAGTACTCTCTATCTCAGCCATATACATAAAGGGGACGAGCAATACAGAAGCAGACTTCCTCAGCCGTCACAGGTTGAGGGAGGAGGAATAGGAACTGAACCCAGAGGTTTTTCAACACCTGGTCCAGTATTTCGGGAAACCGGAAATAGACTTGTTTGCCAACAGACAAAACAGGAAGGTAGAAAAGTATTTCTCGATTTCCTGGGAACTACAGTCGGAAGGTCTGGATGCGCTATCCCAGACCTGGCGCTTCGGACTGGCCTATGCCTTCCCGCCGGTGGCGCTCATTCCGCGAGTTCTTCAGAAACTCAGCAGGTCTCCAGGCCAGATTCTTCTGATAGCACCATGGTGGCCAAAAAGAACTTGGTTCGCAAACCTAAGAGCCATGGCGGAGCCTCTGAAGCTCCCGTACAGGGCAGATCTCCTCAGGCAGGGCCCAGTACTCCACCCAAAGCCGGAATTCTTTCAGCTAACGGCCTGGTTAGTGAGCGCCAGATTCTAGAACGCAAAGGCTGCTCAGAGAAGGTCATAGATACTCTCCTCATGAGCAGAAAACCAGTAACTCAAAAGATTTACCAAAAAGTATGGAAGACCTTCTGTTCCTGGCGTAAGGAAAGACAGGTAGCTTCAACTTTTCTATCCTGGTTATCCTGGACTTCCTTCAGGATGGGGTAGATTTAGGATTAAAAGTTAGTACCCTTCGGGTACAAATAACGGCTCTCTCAGTCTATCTTGATAAAAGATTGGCGAAAGAGGACCTTATAAAACGTTTTTTGTTAGCTAGAGAAAGAGTTTCTCCAGTCCAAAAATATAGTTGTCCGCCTTGGGACTTAACTAGGGTGTTAGAGGCGTTATCTATACACCCATTCGAACCTCTGGAAGAGGTTCCCCTTAAGTTTCTAACCTTAAAGTTGACCTTTTTTGTTAGCCATTACTTCGGCCAGGAGGGTAGGGGATTTGCAGGCGCTATCCATGAAAGAACCCTTCCTGAGGGTGCAGCCAGATAGGATCACCCTTAGAGCAGACCCCCTGTACCTGCCTAAGGTGGCATCCCTATTTCATAGGACGCAAGACATAATATTGCCGTCCTTCTGTTCTGAACCAAAGAACGAAAAAGAAAATAAATTTCATTTGTTAGACGTAAGAAGGTGTCTTCTCATTTATCTAGAGAGAACTAAGTTTTAGAAGATCTAACCACCTACTAGTTCTACACGCTGGGCCCAGGAAGGGACTGCAGGCATCAAAAGCCTCAGTCTCAAGATGGATTAGAGAAGCAATATCCAAATCCTATATATGCACTGGAGCAACAGCTCCCGTAAAGATCAAGGCTCACTCTACCAGAGCCATAGCAACTTCCTGGGCTGAGAAAGCAGGGGCCTCCTGGGAACAAATCCGCAGTGCAGCCACCTGGTCCAGCCGTCATACATTCCTGAAGCACTATCGTGTGGAAATGTTGTCACAGCAAGACTTAGCCTTTGGTCGAAAGGTTCTACAAGCTGTGGTCCCACCCTGAAGGTAGGCCTGTGTTTATTACTCAATTATCCTCTCGGGTGTCGTCCTGGAAGGTGGTAAGAGAAAACCGACGTTGGACCTACCGGTAACGGTATTTCTATGAACCTTCCAGGACGGCAGGCCTACTTCCCACCCTATGTGGAAAGGGAAAAAAGGTAAGTACCGATAAGGACTACGTCCCTTGTGAACCAGTTCAGGATTACTCTATTGCATACTGAGGAGCAAGGGGAAGGGCGGGGCCTTTTAAACTGTCATGTGATTGTGTTTCCTGCAGGAGGAGCCATCATCTCTCGGGTGCCGTCCTGGAAGGTTCATAGAAATACCGTTACCGGTAGGTCTAACGTCGGTTTTTTATTCCGTACGTTTTTTGGCTCTGCGTAACTTCTGCATACTTTGATCTATTGAGACCATTCAACTTTTAAAATGTTCATCTCGTTCAGCTAACGATGGGACTTCAAGTTTTTTTGTACTATTTATACTTTTTAAATATTAAGCTTTTAGACACTTTTTTTTTAACATTGAAGTCAATGAGAACATCCTTTTTACCGCTTCAAATCACACGCGGTGCCAAAAGTTTCAGCTCCTTCATACTTTCACTTACAGACACCAAACAAACTTTAAAGCGGTCACAAAATATTCAGCTATCCGGCTATGACTTTTCAGATTGATATCTTTTAAGTTTTTTGTGAAAACGCAATTTACGTTTAGTGATTTTTTCAGAAAATGTTATCGGTTCTAATGTAATCCTATGGAACAGTTTTAGAGTGTGTCATGTGACCTTTAGAGTGGAGATCATTGAAAAAAAAAATTATCTTTAAAAAAAGGGGAAACAAATTGCTCTCACGCCCACAAGATCTACTTGTCATACACAATTTATATATCAAAACGTAGGTATTTTTGCCTGGTTTCAGGCAATGTGATCAGTTTTGTGATACGCATTTTATTTTTAGTTCGTGGAGCTTTTAAAGGACAAGAGTACCACATTTTCTGTCATTGACTCTCATGTTAAAACGTCAAAAAAAAATTCCCAGCAAAACGCACAAAGACACTCTTTTTAAAATCGCTGACATGCCCACATTTTTAAGTTTATCAACATAAATTTTATACCGATTAGTTCACAAAAGCCTTGTGTTTCAAACGGTGAAGTCGCTGTATCGATCGCATGTACGGTTGTGGATTTATTAAGTTTTGTTTGAAGGCTTCAATAACTGATTTTGTGTGTGGATTCAAGCGTTTGTAATGGTATTTTGATTCCCTAAATAGCTTTCTTTTACCTCAGTGCAGTCCTCCTCCCCACCTCATGTGGAGAAAGCCTCTTGAGGGGGGAGGGGCGACCAGGCAAGTCAGGACACTCTCTATATTGCAGATAGAGAAAGGAGCTGTGTGATATTAGGCTTTATAAGTACTGAAGGAACACTACTTGTATGTCCTAAAGATAGTGTAGTGGTTATGGTGAATGGCTTTGGCGCGGGCTCAGCAATTCAGCTATTCAGCATTCCCACGCGCATTTTCCTCAGGAAATGCATTTTCTAGTTCTTAATTTTATCCTTTATTCCGTACGTTTTTTGGCTCTGCGTAACTTCTGCATACTTTCAGCTATTGAGACCATTCAACTTTTAAAATGTTCATCTCATTCAGCTAACGATGGGACTTCTTCAAGTTTTTTTGTACTATTTATACTTTTTAAAATATTAAGCTTTTAGACACTTTTTTTTTTTAACATTGAAGTCAATGAGAACATCCTTTTTCCCGCTTCAAATCACACGCGCTGCCAAAAGTTTCAGCTCCTTCATACTTTCACTTGCAGACACCAAACAAACTTTTAAAGCGGTCACAAAATATTCAGCTATCCAAACATGACTTTTCAGATTGATATCTTTTACGGTTTTTGTGAAAAAGCAATTTACGTTTAGTGATTTTTTTTCAGAAAATTTTATCGGTTATAATGTATTCCTATGGATCAGTTTTACAGTGTGTCATGTGACCTTTACAGTGGAGATCATTGAAAAAAAATTATCTTTAAAAAAAGGGGAAACAAGTTGCTCTCACGCCCACAAGATCTACTTGTCATACACAATTTATATATCAAAACGTAGGTATTTTTGTCTGGTTTCAGGCAATGTGATCAGTTTTGTGATACGCATTTGACTTTTAGTTCCAGGAGCTTCTAAAGGACAAGAGCGCCAAAATTTCTCTCATTGACTTTAATGTTAAAACGTCTAAAAAATTTCCCAGCAAAACGCACACACTCCTTTTTTAAATCGCTGACATGCCCACATTTTTAAGTTTATCAACATAAATTTTATACCGATTCGTTCACAAAAGCCTTGTGTTTCAAACGGTGAAGTCGCGGTATCGATCGCATGTACGGTTGTGGATTTATTACGTTTTGTTTGAAGGCTTAATTCATGTATTTGGTCTGTGAATTAAAAGCGTTTGTAATGGTATTTCTTTCCATAAATAGCTTCCTTTACCTCAGTGCAATATTCCTCCTCACTGACCTGGGGGGGGGGAAACCTCTTGAGGGGGAGGGGCGACCAGGAAGTCAGGATACTCTCTACTTTGCAGATAGAGAAAGGAGCTGTGTGTCCTAAAGATAGTGTAGTGGTTATGGTGAATGGCTTTGGTGCGGGCTCAGCAATTCAGCATTCCCATGCGCATTTTCCTCAGGAAATGCATTTTCTAGTTAGTGGGAATGCTTTAATAAGCATTCCCAGTATTGATATTCGTTTTTTATTATTAGTGGGAATGCTTTAATAAGCATTCCCAGTATTGATATTCGTTTTTTATTATTAGTGGGAATGCTTTAATAAGCATTCCCAGTATTGATATTTAGTGGGAATGCTTTAATAAGCATTCCCAGTATTGATATTCGTTTTTTATTATTAGTGGGAATGCTTTAATAAGCATTCCCAGTATTGATATTCGTTTTTTATTATTCTTAATTTTAATTTTAATTTTATTCCGTACGTTTTTTGGCTCTGCGTAACTTCTGCATACTTTCAGCTATTGAGACCATTTAACTTTTAAAATGTTCGTCTCATTCAGCTAACGATGGGACTTCTTCAAGTTTTTTTGTACTATTTATACTTTTTAAAATATTAAGCTTTTAGACACTTTTTTTTTAACATTGAAGTCAATGAGAACATCCTTTTTCCTGCTTCAAAACACACGTTCTGCCAAAAGTTTCAGCTCCTTCATACTTTCACTTACAGACACCAAACAAACTTTAAAGCGGTCACAAAATATTCAGCTATCCAAACATGACTTTTTAGATTGATATCTTTTACGGTTTTTGTGAAAAAGCAATTTACGTTTAGTGTTTTTTTCAGAAAATGTTATCGGTTATAATGTATTCCTATGGAGGAGATTTAGAGGGTGTCATGTGATCAGTACAGTGCAGATCATTGAAAAAAAAATTATCTTTAAAAAAAGGGGAAACAAATTGCTCTCACGCCCACAAGATCTACTTGTCATACACAATTTATATATCAAAACGTAGGTATTTTTGTCTGGTTTCAGGCAATGTGATCAGTTTTGTGATACGCATTTGACTTTTAGTTCCAGGAGCTTCTAAAGGACAAGAGCCCCAAAATTTCTCTCATTGACTGTAATGTTAAAAAGTCTAAAAAAAATTCCAGCAAAACGCACAAAGACACTCTTTTTTAAATCGCTGACATGTCCACATTTTTAAGTTTATTAACATAAATTTTATACTGATTTGTTCACAAAAGCCTTATGTTTCAAACGGTGAAGTCGATATATCGATCGCATGTACGGTTGTGGATTTATTAAGGTTTGTTTGAAGGCTTCAATAACTGATTTTGTGTGTGGATTAAAGCATTTCTAATTAGTGGGAATGCTTTAATAAGCATTCCCAGTATTGATATCCGTAAATGTATTAGTGGGAATGCTTAATAAGCATTCCCAGTATTGATATCCGTAAATGTATTAGTGGGAATGCTTTAATAAGCATTCCCAGTATTGATAACCGTAAATTTATTAGTGGGAATGCTTTAATAAGCATTCCCAGTATTGATATTCGTTTTTTATTATTTTTCTCTTTTATTATTATTATTTCGTACGTTTTTTGGCTCTGCGTAACTTCGGCATAGTTTCAGCTATTGAGACCATTCAACTATTAAAATGTCCATCTCGTTCAGCTAACGATGGGACTTCTACAAGTTTTTTTGTACTATTTTTACTTTTTAAAATATTAAGCTTTTAGACACTTTTTTAACATTGAAGTCAATGAGAACATCCTTTTTACCGCTTCAAATCACACGCGCTGCCAAAAGTTTCAGCTCCTTCATACTTTCACTTACAGACACCAAACAAACTTTAAAGCGGTCACAAAATATTCAGCTATCCGGCTATGACTTTTCAGATTGATATCTTTTACGGTTTTTGTGAAAACGCAATTTACGTTTAGTGATTTTTTCAGAAAATTTTATCTGTTATAATGAAATCCTATGGAACAGTTTTAGAGTGTGTCATGTGACCTTTAGAGTGGAGATCATTGAAAAAAAAATTATCTTTAAAAAAAGGGGAAACAAATTGCTCTCACGCCCACAAGATCTACTTGTCATACACAATTTATATATCAAAACGTAGGTATTTTTGTCTGGTTTCAGGCAATGTGTTTTGTGATATGTATTTTAGTTTTAGTTCCTGGAGCTTCTAAAGGACAACAGCCTGAAATTTTCTCTCATTGACTCTCATGTGAAAAAATCTAAAATAATGTTCCTGCAAAACACACAAAGACACTCTTTTCTAAATCGCTGACATGGCCACATTTTTAAGTTTATCAACATAAATTTCATATCGATGCGTTCACAAAAGCCTTGTGTTTCAAACGGTGTAGTCGCTGTATCGATCGCATGTACGGTTGTGGATTTATTAAGTTTTGTTTGAAGGCTTAATTCATGCAATTGTTCTGTGAATTAAAAGCGTTTGTATTGCTATTTCTTTCCATAAATAGCTTTCTACCTCAGTGCAATATTCCTCCTCACTGACCTGGGGGAGGGGAAACCTCTTGAGGGGGAGGGGCAACCAGGAAGTCAGAACGCTCTCTACTTTGCAGATAGAGAAAGGAGCTGTGTGTCCTAAAGATAGTGTAGTGGTTATGGTGAATGGCTTTGGCGCGGGCTCAGCAATTCAGCATTCCCACGCATCGCATTTTCCTCAGGAAATGCATTGTCTAGTTCTTAATTTTAATTTTATTCCGTACGTTTTTTGGCTCTGCGTAACTTCTGCATACTTTCAGCTATTGAGACCATTCAACTTTTAAAATGTTCGTCTCGTTCAGCTAACGATGGGACTTCTTCAAGTTTTTTTGTACTATTTATACTTTTTAAAATATTAAGCTTTTAGACACTTTTTTTTAACATTGAAGTCAATGAGAACATCCTTTTTCCTGCTTCAAAACACACGTTCTGCCAAAAGTTTCAGCTCCTTCATACTTTCACTTACAGACACCAAACAAACTTTAAAGCGGTCACAAAATATTCAGCTATCCAAACATGACTTTTTAGATTGATATCTTTTACGGTTTTTGTGAAAACGCAATTTACGTTTAGTGATTTTTTTATCGGTTATAATGTAATCCTATGGAGCAGGTTTAGAGTGTGTCATGTGACCTTTAGAGTGGAGATCATCCACAAAAAATATTATCTTTAAAAAAAGGGGGAACAAATTGCTCTCACGCCCACAAGATCTACTTGTCATACACAATTTATATATCAAAACGTAGGTATGCTTGTCTGGTTTCAGGCAATGTGATCAGTTTTGTGATACGTATTTTAGTTTTAGTTCCAGGAGCTTCTAAAGGACAAGAGTCATGTTAAAAAGTCTAAAAAATGTTTCTGCAAAACACACAAAGACGCTCTTTTCTAAATCGCTGACATGGCCACATTTTTAAGTTTATCAACATAAATTTCATATCGATGCGTTCACAAAAGCCTTGTGTTTCAAATGGTGTAGTCGCTGTATCGATCGCATGTACGGTTGTGGATTTATTACGTTTTGTTTGAAGGCTACGATAACTGATTTTGCGTGTGGATGAAAGCGTTTCTAATGGTATTTTGATTCCCTAAATAGCTTTCCTTACCTCAGTGCAGTCCTCCTCCCCCACCTCATGTGGAGAAAGCCTCTGGAGGGGGAGGGGCGACCAGGCAAGTCAGGACACTCTCTATATTGCAGATAGAGAAAGGAGCTGTGTGATATTAGGCTTTATAAGTACTGAAGGAACACTGCTTGTATGTCCTAAATATACTGTAGTGGTTATGGTGAATGGCTTTGGTGCGGGCTCAGCAATTCAGCATTCCCACTCGCATTTTCCTCAGGAAATGCATTGTCTAGTTCTTAATTTTAATTTTATTCCGTACGTTTTTTGGCTCTGCGTAACTTCTGCATACTTTCAGCTATTGAGACCATTCAACTTTTAAAATGTTCGTCTCGTTCAGCTAACGATGGGACTTCTTCAAGTTTTTTTGTACTATTTATACTTTTTCAAATATTAAGCTTTTAGACACTTTTTTTTAACATTGAAGTCAATGAGAACATCCTTTTTACAGCTTAAAATCTCATGTGCTACCAAATGTTTCTTCTCCTTCATACTTTCACTTACAGACACCAAACAAACTTTAAAACGGTCACAAAATATTCAGCTATCCAAAAATGACTTTTTAGATTAATATCTTTTACTGTTTTTGTGAAAAAGCAATTTACGTTTAGTGATTTTTTTCAGAAAATGATATCGATTATAATGTAATCCTATGGAAGGTGTTTTAGAGTGTGTCATGTGACCTTTAGAGTGGAGATCATTGAAAAAAAAATTATCTTTAAAAAAAAAGGGAAACAAATTGCTCTCACGCCCACAAGATCTACTTGTCATACACAATTTATATATCAAAACGTAGGTATTTTTGTCTGGTTTCAGGCAATGTGATCAGTTTTGCGATAGGCATTTGACTTTTAGTTCCAGGAGCTTCTAAAGGACAAGAGCCTCAAAATCCCTCCCATTGACCGTCATGTTAAAAAGTCTAAAAAATGTTTCTGCAAAACACACAGACACTCTTTTCTAAATCGCTGACATGGCCACATTTTTAAGTTTATCAACATAAATTTCATATCGATGTGTTCACAAGGGCCGTGTCTTTCAAACGTTGAAGCCGCTGTATCGATCGCATGTACGGTTGTGGATTTATTAAGGTTTGTTTGAAGGCTTATTTAATGTATTAGGTGTGTGAATTAAAAGCGTTTGTAATGGTATTTCTTTCCCTAAATAGCTATCTTTACCTCAGTGCAATATTCCTCCTCCTGACCTGGGGGGGGGGGGAGAAAATCCCTTGAGGGGGAGGGGCGACCAGGAAGTTAGGACACACTCTAGAGAAAGGAGCTGTGTGTCCTAAAGATAGTGTAGTGGTTATGGTGAATGGCTTTGGTGCGGGCTCAGCAATTCAGCTATTCAGCATTCCCACGCATTTTCCTCAGGAAATGCATTTTCTAGTTATTAGTGGGAATGCTTAATAAGCATTCCCAGTATTGATATTCGTTTTTTATTCTTTTTATTCCGTACGTTTTTTGGCTCTGCATAACGTCTGCATACTTTCAGCTATTGAGACCATTCAACTTTTAAAATGTTCATCTCGTTCAGCTAACGATGGGACTTCTTCAAGTTTTCTTGTACTATTTATTCTTTTTCAAATATTAAGCTTTTAGACACTTTTTTTTTTTAACATTGAAGTCAATGAGAACATCCTTTTTACTGCTTAAAATCTCATGTGCTGCCAAATGTTTCTTCTTCTTCATACTTTCACTTACAGACACCAATCAAACGTTAAAACAGTCACAAAATATTCAGCTATCCGAAAATGACTTTTTAGATTGATATCTTTTATAGTTTTTGTGAAAAAGCAATTTATGTTAAGTGATTTTTTCCGAAAATTTTATTGATTATAATGTGTCTATGGAGCTGCTTTAGAGTGGGTCATGTGATCATTAGAGCACAGATCATCAAAAAAAAAATTATCTTTAAAAAAGGGGGAGCAAATTGCTCTCACGCCCACAAGATCTATTTGTCATACACAATTTATATATCAAAACGTAGGTATTTCTCCTATCACCTTCCAGGATGGCACCTGAGAGATGATGGCTCCTCCCCACAGGAAACACAATCACTTAACATTTTTCTATAAGTCCCCACCCTTCCCCTTGATCCTCAGTATTGATTGTGTTTCTCTCGAACACATCATCACGTTTGTTTAGAGACCGGGGAGGGTCGAAGGTACCCCTGTTGAGACAGGTTCTAGGAAGGCCGGGGAGGGCTGAACTAACCTGTAGGCTTGTCCAACTCACAGGTCGCCCCAGGCGTGCACCAGCGCTCTGAGCTGCGGGGAGGCTTGCCATCGCTATGGTGCAGAAGAAACGCTGCCATTTGAATCGCTCTCTCTTCTCGGAGATTACTTCCTATTTTTGGAAACATTGCGCTCCAAGCCTCGCTGAGAACAGGAACCGCATCAAAGGAAGTGGGCTTTTGCCTCACAGTGCAACCCGGAGGGAACGCCTGGAGAGCAGCGTGGGTGGCGGAAGGGTCGGCTCGCGGATAATTCTTAAAAGAGGTACCGACAGCCATGGACCCAGCCAAACCTCCTCATGGAACAGGAGGAGATGAAGGCAAATGTGACTGCAGGCAGATCCAGGTCGGGGTACAGTGAGTACATATCCCCCTTGGAAAAGGAGGAGGGAAGGGAGTGAGAGTCCTGGACTTCAGGGTCTGAGATTCTGAAGCCAGCCAGAACGGACTGGTTTTTACTTCTCACCTTACCGTTTCCCCTCCCCAGTACTAACCTGCAGTCCTAGGGGAGGACAAAGTAATATTATGCATATGTGTATATCTCTTGTCTTGCAGTAACCCCCCAGCGGATCCCAGGAGACCCCAAATAAACAGTCTCCTGCCGCTACAGGGCATAGCTCCTCTAAAAATAAATATGTGGGTACTGTAAGATAAACTCCCACTCAAAGCCCTGTTTGCTAAAGAACGCATAGAGGAAGCTAAGGCTAATAACTTAGCAGAGAAAGGGACTCCTGCAATAATGGGGTATCCCTCATCTATGCAGACGGAAAGGCCGGCAAATGTTAAAACTTTCCATGAAGCCGCCAGGCAGTCAGTAACCTAAGGTCTGACATAGAGGAGCTTATCCCTAGAGAAGACATTTCCTCCCAGGAAGGCCTCGTCCGAATGGAATCTAGTGCCCTTCCCCCGCTCTGTCATTCCCTCTAGTCCAGGTAGAGGAAGCTAAGGAGGACAGGGAGGATATGGAAAGCCAAGCTGAACAGGACTCGCCCTAGAAGGTCTGGTTGAAGGTCTGGTTGAAGAGATTATAGAAATCCCTAGAATGATCTCTTAGAGGGGGCTGAGCAAGGCTCAATCCAGGGTGTTGTTGTTTCACTTCATTAATTCCTAAAGGATTAGAGCCAGCCTGCCATGAGTCTGACAGGCAGCTCACAAGGGGTTACGCTAGAGGTTTAGCCCCAAAAAAGTTACCTCCTAAACTTTTAGGATAGGCCCAGCAAGGGGGCATCTTAGTGTGTATATTACCTTTCGCGGGGGTTTGATTATTGGTTGCAAACATCTTCCCAGGTTCCAACCTATCACTTCTTCCTTACACTGCTAAGAGTTAATCAAACCTCTTGTGCTCGGGCAACAAACCACTTAGGGCAGTGTGAGAAGCAAAAAATGCTAGCCTGCAACCCTTAATTGGGAGTTTCTCTGGTGCAAACCTCTGTGCTAAAGCTATGAAAATCAGCCATACAGGTGTCATATTGCCTCCAGCCTAAGATTATGGTCACCTCTTCGAGAGACCTAATTTGTTTTCTGAGTCTGTGCTTGTTAAGACCTTAAAGGCTTGGACTCGCTCCCACCTGTGTGTGGACCAGCTACACCTACTCAGACCTATGCAATAGTAGAATAGCAGCTACCACTACTGTGGTATAGTCACACACCTCGGATTTCCATTATTGGAACTACCATGCTCCTTCACTGGAAGGAAGGATCATTATCTGGAAGTCAGGTTATGCCTAGGACAGATTGTTGCTCTGTCCACACATCAGAGATGCACAACATGGGGAGTTTTTTTTATCTTGTGTCATTTCTGATATATAAATATCCTATGACTCACCAGAAATGCCTAAAATTGATTAGGTAACGGTGCACTGTTCCTTATCAAACACAGAACATTGATGAGCATGACATTGATTTGTCGGTGACACCTCTATTATATAACCACACACTATTGTTCAGAAACACACCACATTGAATTACTGTTGGTGTAATTTCTGTCGGATACATGACTGTATATTATTGCTCATCAAAGAAGCATGACGTAGATCTGTCGGTGACACCTCTGTTATATAACTGCACACTATTGTTATTCAGAAACATACCACATTGAATTACTGTTGGTAACATTTTCTGGAGGTTACATGTTTGTACCCGATTGCTTATCAGAAACGCACAACGTTGAGTTACTGATAGCGACTTTTCTGCTGGTTATATGTCTATACAATTTTGCTAATCAAAAACGCATAACATTGTATTATTGGTAATGATATTTATGAATTCAGATATGCACTGCTTTTAAGGGTCCTTTTTGCTAGTGACATTTCTGTTGATTAGATGACCCGACAAGGTTGCATTAAGTAACACTTTGAGTTGTCGGCAACATTCAGTTGGTCATATAACTGTCCAAGTTTTCTAATCAAAATAATGCACAACTTTGTATTGTGGGTTCAATGACGGTATACCATTACTATCCAGAAACGCACAGCATTGAGTTTTTTCTTGCTAGTGGCGTTTCTATCAGGTATATGACTGTGTGGTGTTGGTAATATACAATGTTACTGTCTGTAACATTTCTGTCCCTTGTCCTATACCCTATGGTTTATCTGAAGTGTGCTAATGCCACTCTCTGCTAGTTATGACTGCAGGTAGTATAACACCAGCAATACACGGTTGAGGGCGCATATGCCTTTTTCTTGTCATACTGGCCATGCGACTGCTTTTTTATTATCATCAGAGATATACTATAGGTGCTAGTATTATTTTCTGTTGATTAGAAGACCGTACTATGGTCAGAGTCAGGAATAGACAACACTAAAGTTGTTCTTGTCCTCCTGTCTTGAATCTATTACCTTGGGTCGCAGCACATAAGTGAAACACAGCAGTAGAAGGTGTCTGTGTCCTCTGCGTTTAATTACTCAGAAAAACACCAGATTGGCTAGTGGCCTCTCTGTTGGATGTAGGACCCATAACCTATTAAGCATCAGAAGCTCACGTTTGGAGCTTCTGTCCTTTCTCTGGGCTTAGGTTATATGGCATCTTACTACATATGAGAAATACACACCTGAGGTTGGTTGTAGCTTCTCTATCCTACAGTTGTCTGTATATCAGAAAACACAGCAGTGAAGGCTGGGGGGTCTTCCTGTTTTGTGTTCCATATTAAGCCTGAGCTTGCTGCCCTTTGGAAAAACAAGATTTATGACCTGTATATCTGAGATATTTTGGTCACTATTTCAGACCTTATTTTCCATTTACATGGAAGGAACAGGATTTCTGATTACAGGCCTTTACTTCTAGGCATGCCAGAGACATTCCCTAGACCTGAACCCAGTAGGGTTATAGGACACTGGAAGGAGGTCATAGAATCACCTATCATGATTTTTTAGTAGGAAAGGGGTTACGCTGGTTGGAGCCATTTGCTTAAAAATTCAGCATCAGAATTTTTTCTGACTTGTTCTCCCGGTTTATAGCCGGTATATGTCCTTCATGTCACCCCCTTGGACGAACTGGATGGGAATAACCAATACTTGTCTTTTACTCCTACTATAGCATTGGTCCCTTATGGTAGGGGCCAGCTTAACTTGACACTCCTTGGTGCTTGGAGTGGATCATGACCTCAAACACTGGATATTTACAGAATACTGTATTTTGTTGGAGTGTGGCACTTATATGTTTACCCTGAGAATATAGGGTAAAATGTGTCTGCGTGTTATACGCGGGGGGCGGTGAAAAGTTTTTCTTTCCCCGACACCTTTGTTCTTTTCTGTTATATACCAATAAATGCAGTGGTTACTCGCAATTTCGTAACAGGCTCCTTTTCTGCGTAGTTTAATATATCGACTCGCAGGGCTATAAGGAGCCTGGGGTATATAGAACAATTGCACATCTGACATGTCAGCATTCAGATGGGAAGAAACCCAGAAGTTGGGAATGACCAGGATGAGACTTACTTGCCAACCGGCTTGCAGAGCAGCCGTTTTGACCTGTCTAGCAGTGTGCATTAGAGACAGGAGTTGTCCACGCGTATTGGTGGGTGCATGAATGAGCCACGCCAAGGCATCCTGTGGTCCTGACACTGTCCAATAAGTGTCTTCGCTATAGAGTCGCATGCATTCCGATGCATGGAGGTGGACTGAGGGGAGCCACCCCTCCTTGGAGGTACAGGAGCACACCAAATGCCTTGCTTGGTCACACACCTGTCCAGTCATTTGAGTCAAGGGAATAGGCTTCCCTTAATCTAGTATCCTTGAGTGGGTTTATTTCTTTGTTTCACCATGACTATGGTAAACAAAAAGGGGACCCACAAGGATTGTCCGTCAGACCTTTTTTTCTTTCTAAACCATTCTCCTGAATAGGCTAGTGGCCTAAAACCAGATGTTTTTTTTTTTTCTTGGTTGATCAAAGTAGTTCCTTGTTTCACAGAACAAATCTCTGATTAAACTTTTGATGGTCCTATGCAGCAGTTGCAGACATTATCGACCACGATGGCTAGAATTTTGGCATAGCCAACCTTTCTATCTTAAAAAATATGCAGGCTCTCAGAATTTTTTTCTTTAAGAGCGCGTGCCACCTAGACCTTGCATCCAAAGAGGAGACAAGGGCATAGGTGGAGCAGACCTGCAGGTCAATTACAGGATCCAGCTAGGTTACCTTCATCACACACTAGTGAGTGGAGGTGGTGAAATAAAGTCAGATTCTGACATTTAGCAGAAAGACCTTGCAGGCAAGGATCCCACCCTAAAATAGGCCTGTTGGTTACTCGATTATCCTCTCAGGTGCCGTCCTGGAAGGTGATGGGAGAAAACCTACGTTAGACTTACCGGTAACGGTATTTCTACGAACCTTCCAGGACGGCAGGCCTACTTCCCGCCCTATGTGGAGGGGAAAGATAAGCTAAACGCTAGGTGGTAAGTACCTATACGGAATAATGTCCCTTGTGAACCAGTTCAGGATTACTTTTATTCATACTGAGGATCAAGGGGAAGGGTGGGGACTTATAGAAAAATGTTAAGTGATTGTGTTTCCTGTGGGGAGGATCCATCATCTCTCAGGTGCCGTCCTGGAAGGTTCGTAGAAATACCGTTACCGGTAAGTCTAACGTAGACCACATTTGTCTGGTTTCAGGCAATGTGGTCAGTTTTGTGATACGCATTTTGCTTTTAGTTCCTGGAGCTTTTAAAGGACAATGGTCCCAAATTTTCTCTCATTGACTGTCATGTTAAGTCTAAAAAATTTCCCAGCAAAACGCACAAAGACACTCTTTTTTTAAATCGCTGACATGCCCACATTTTTAAGTTTATCAACATAAATGTTATACCGATTCGTTCACAAAAGCCTTGTGTTTCAAACGGTGAAGTCACTGTTTCGATAGCATGTACGGTTGTGGATTTATTAAGGTTTGTTTTAAGGCTTCAATAACTGATTTGGTGTGTGGATTAAAGCGTTTCTAATGGTATTTTGTTTCCCTAAATAGCTTCCTTTACCTCAGTGCAGTTCTCCTCCCTTACCTCATGTGGAGAAAGCCTCCTGAGGGGGGAGGGGCGACCAGGCAAGTAAGGACACTCTCTATATTGCAGATAGAGAAAGGAGCTGTGTGATATTAGGCTTTATAAGTACTGAAGGAACACTGCTTGTATGTTCTAAAGATAGTGTAGTGGTTATGGTGAATGGCTTTGGTGCGGGCTCAGCAATTAAGCTATTCAGCATTCCCATGCATTTTCCTCAGGAAATGCATTTTCTAGTTAAAATTAAGAATAAAAAAAAACGAATATCAATACTGGGAATGCTTATTAAAGCATTCCCACTAATAATAAAAAACGAATATCAATACTGGGAATGCTTATTAAAGCATTCCCACTAATAAAGGGTCTGAAGGATGTTGGTTATGAGGAAAGGTTGCAAGCACTGAACTTATGAGTGGAGAAGATACACTTGGGAGGGGTTATGATTTCAATTTATCAATACCATACTGGTGACTCCACAATAGGGTTAAAACTTTTTCGCGGAAGGGAGTTTAACAAGACACGTGGCCACTCATTAAAATTAGACAAAGAGGTTTAACCTTAAACTATATAGAGGGTTCTTTACTGTAAGAGCGGCAAGGATGTGGTGTTCTTTTCCACAGGAGGTGGTCTCAGCGGGGAGCATCAATCGTTTCAAAAAACTATTAGATAAGCCATTAAATGACCACAACATACAGGGAGATGCAATGTAATACTGACATATACTCACACATTAGGTTGGACTTAATGGACTTGTCTTTTATTCAACCTCGCCTACTATGTAACTGTTTCACACCACTGTGAAACACACCACGGATGGTGTGTTCAGGGTGATGTGCAGTGGTAGTTTTCTGCCTCACAGTTTTGATTTTAGGCCAAAAAGTAAAATTTTGGTCTCATCTGGCCAGAGAACCTTCTTCCACATGTTTGCTGTGTACCCCAAATGGATTCTCGCAAACTTCAAACAATACTTTATATGGCTTTCTTTCAACAATGGCTTGCTTCTTGCCACTCTTCTATAAAGGCCAGATTTGTGGCGTGAACATCTAATTGTCCTGTGGACAGATATTCATACCCGAGATGAGGATCTCTGCAGCTTCTCCAGAGTTACCATAGGCTTCTTGGCTGCTTCTCTGATTTAGGCCCCTTTCAGACTGGGGCGGGAGCTGCGGTGGCGGTATACCGCCGCTAAAAATAGCGGCGCTATACCGCCGGTATTGCCGCGGTAATCAGCCGTCAGCGCTAGCGGCCGATAAAGGGTTAATACCGCCCGCAATGCGCCTCTATAGAGGCGCATTGCGGGCGGTATTGCTGCGGTTTCCCATTGCTTTCAATGGGAATCGGCTAATGATGGGACTTCTTCAACTTTTATTGTACTATTTATACTATTTATAATATTACGCTTTTAGACACTTTTTTTTAACATTGAAGTCAATGAGAACATGCTTAAAATCTTTAAAACATTCGAAAAGTTTCAGCTCCTTCATACTTTTCACCTACAGACATCAAACAAACTTTAAAACGTTCACAAAATATTCAGCTATCCGGCTATGACTTTTCAGTTTGATATCTTTTACAGTTTTTTTGTGAAAAAGCAGTTTAAGTTTAGTGATTTTTTTTTTTTTCCAGAAAATTTTATCAACTAGAAAATGCATTTCCTGAGGAAAATGCGTGGGAATGCTGAATTGCTGAGCCCGCACCAAAGCCATTCACCATAACCACTACACTATCTTTAGGACACACAGCTCCTTTCTCTATCTGCAAAGTAGAGAGTGTCCTGACTTCCTGGTTGCCCCTCCCCCTCAAGAGGTTTTCTCCCCCCCCCCCGGTCAGTGAGGAGGACTTCACTGAGGTAAAGAAAGCTATTTAGGGAAAGAAATAACATTACAAACGCTTTTAATTCACAGACCAAATACATGAAATAAGCCTTCAAACAAACCTTAATCCACAACCGTACATGCGATCGATACAGCGACTTCACCGTTTGAAAGACACGGCCCTTGTGAACGCATCGATATGAAATTTATGTTGATAAACTTAAAAATGTGGCCATGTCAGCGATTTAAAAAAGAGCGTCTTTGTGCGTTTTGCAGGAACATTTTAAAGCCTTTTTAACATGACGGTCAATGAGAGAAAATTTCGGACTCTTGTCCTTTAGAAGCTCCTGGAACTAAAAGTAAAATGCCTATCACAAAACTGATCACATTGCCTGAAACCAGACAAAAATACCTACGTTTTGATATATAAATTGTGTATGACAAGTAGATCTTGTGGGCGTGAGAGCAATTTGTTCCCCCTTTTTTTTTAAAGATAATTTTTTTTTCAATGATCTGCACTGTAATGATCACATGACACACTCTAAATCATCCCCATAGGAACACATTATAATCGATAACATTTTCTGAAAAAAACACTAAACATAAATTGCTTTTTCACAAAAACTATAAGATATCAATCTGAAAAGTCATAGCCGGATAGCTGAATATTTTTTAAAGTTTGTTTGGTGTCTGTAAGTGAAAGTATGAAGGAGAAGAAGCATTTGGCATCACATGAGATTTTAAGGGGTAAAAAGCATGTTCTCATTGACTTCAATATTAAAAAAAAGTGTCTAAAAGCTTAATATTTTAAAAAGTATAAATAGTACAAAAAAACTTGAAGTCCCATCGTTAGCTGAATGAGATGAACATTTTAAAAGTTGAATGGTCTCAATAGCTGAAAGTATGCAGAAGTTACGCAGAGCCAAAAAACGTACGGAATAATAATAATAACAACTAGAAAATGCATTTCCTGAGGAAAATGCGTGGGAATGCTGAATTGCTGAGCCCGCACAAAAGCCATTCACCATAACCACTACAGTATCTTTAGGACATACAAGCAGTGTTCCTTCAGTACTTATAAAGCCTAATATCACACAGCTCCTTTCTCTATCTGCAATATAGAGAGTGTCCTGACTTGCCTGGTCGCCCCTCCCCCCTCAAGAGGCTTTCTCCACATGAGGTAAGGGTCCTCCCTTATCTCATGTGGAGAAAGCCTCTTGCACTGAGGTAAAGGAAGCTATTTAGGGAATCAAAATACCATTAGAAACGCTTTAATCCACACACCAAATCGGTTATTGAAGCCTTCAAACAAACCTTAATAAATCCACAACCGTACATGCGATCGATACAGCGACTTCACCGTTTGAAACACAAGGCTTTTTTGAACGAATCGGTATAAAATTTATGTTGATAAACTTAAAAATGTGGGCATGTCGGCGATTTAGAAAAGAGTGTCTTTGTGTGTTTTGCAATAAAATTTTAAAGACGTTTTAACATGACGGTCAATGGGAGAAATTTTGGGACTCTTGTCCTTTTAGAAGCTCCGGGAACTAAAAGTAAAATGCCTATCACAAAACTGATCCTATTGCCTGAAACCAGACAAAAATACCTACGTTTTAATATATAAATTGTGTATGACAAGTAGATCTTGTGGGAGCAATTTGTTCCCCTTTTTTTAAAGATAATTTTTTTTTGTTGATCTGTGCTGTAATGATCACATGACACACTGTAAATCACCTCCATAGGAACACATTATAACCGATTAAAAGTTTCTGAAAAAACACAAAGGTAAATTTTGCTTTTTCACAAAAAACGTAAAGGATATCAATCTAAAAAGTCATTTTCGGATAGCTGAATATTTTGTGACCGTTTTTTAAAGTTTGTTTGGTGTCCTGTAAGTGAAAGTATGAAGGAGACCCTGAGGACTTGAATGTCTTCTGCAACACACTGGGCATCCCCGTTCCCCAACTGCCGGACTGGGACCTGGTGGCTACACCACCCCCTCCACCTGTGGTTTGGCAGAGTCCCACCGCCCAGGCGGCCCAGAGGCGGAGATCCTGCCCGCAACTCCCCCAGGCACAAGCCCACCTTAGGTGGGCATCCTAGCCACAAGAGCCGCCCTGAGTGCTGCATGATGCCCTCTTGTTTTGTTTTCCCAGCCTTACCCCTGAACTACACATCGGGCCTGTCTCGGATGAGACCCTGAAGAGGCTGCCCTTCTGATTACGGAGCCCCCCATGGCTGATTGCCTGAGAGTCCCCCCCCCCCCCCCCAAATCCCCCAGTGGAATTCCTCCACACCATCCCCCTGCCCCCCCGACCCAAATTTTTGGACTTCCTGGTCGGGAGGACTTTAAGGAACTGTTGGGACCCAGAGGCCCTCGGGCCATATGGGCCCCCATTGTTGAATGCTGTTGTGTTTTCCTTCAGTTTTTTTGCTCTCATCTCTCTCTTTCCTTTCAGATTTTTCTCTCTCTCCACACAGGCAGGACCATCGGGCTCACCTCGGTGGCAGTCGGCTCGGCGGCCCCTCCGTTCACCCTCCCAGAACCGGATGCAACGCGCCTGACTCCAGCTAAGTATAACCCACGATCACTCCACCCACAGTATGGCTAAGTTGCTATCCCTGAACGTCCACGGGCTTAACTCCAATAGGAAACGACACCTAGCGCTGAGAGAATTCAGGCAGTCTGGGGCGGAGATCATAATGGTACAGGAGTCGCACTTCTCCAAGAGTGACTCCTTTACATTCGCTTCCAGATACTTCCCCTTAATTTACCAGGCCTTTAGTTCGCGTAAACGGGCAGGAGTAGCAATCCTGGTTAAACGGGGCACCCCCTTTACTTGCATAGACTCCTACATCGATCCCCTAGGCCACTTTATCATCCTGAGAGGAACGTGGCACTCGCGGGATATAACCCTGTGTACCCTGTACGCCCCCAACATACACCAGCATAGATTTCTGGGCCGGGTCCTCACCCGCCTAGCCCGCTCCCCTCATGACCTATTGGTGGTGGGAGGGGACTTTAACCTACCCCATTCTGTGACCTGGGACCGCCTGGTGGTGAACCCCCGGGCCTCTCAGGCTAGGGCTTTGCGGGACTCTAAGCTTTTCCCGCCAGCTCACAAGAAAGCATGCACTATTTGACGCATGGCGGGTGCTTCACCCGGGAGATCGTCAGTTCACCTTTTTATTCAGCCCCCCACCACACACACTCACGCATAGACTATTTCCTAGTTAATAATGCCACGTTACGCGTTACTGACTCTGCACGGATACTGCCCATCTCCTGGTCTGACCACGCCCCTATTACCTTGTCCCTTGACCTCAGTGCCCCAGTCCGAAGGCCCTACAACTGGCGACTGAACGACTTCCTTCTGAAGCATACTCCCTCCAAAACGGAAATAGAATCTGCCCTACAGCTGTACTTTAGCGAAAACGACACGCAAGACGTCTCCACCTCCACACTGTGGGCTGCTCATAAGGCAGTAATCAGGGGACGCTGTATGGCTATCTCCTCGGCCCTCAAGAGGGACACAGAGGCGGCCAGAAAGCAGGCGGAAGCGCAATCCTCACCTTCCCTGACGCTTCTTAAGCGTATAGCCTTAGTGCGGTCAACGCTCCGGGACCTTGCGCTGGGTCGAGTCGAGAAGGCCCTGGTTCGCCTACGACAGGTGTATTGTGATAAGGGCAACAAGGCACAAGTGCTACTGGCGAGGAAGTTGACTGATCGCTCGCTCGCCTCCACCCCCGCATCAGGTTCAGGACAGATCGGGCAGTATTCTATCCCATCCCCAAAGTATAGCGGATGCATTTGCTGCATTCTACGCAGACCTGTACAACAGGCCGGAGATTCCCCACAACTCCCCTGACCTGCTTGATAGGATGACACAATACCTGACACAGGCGGGCATCCCTCGGCTACAACCAGATGACCTTGTCACTCTCAACGCCCCCATTACTGACGAGGAGCTGACTCAGGCCATCAAAGCCCTCCCCGCACACAAGTCCCCGGGCCCAGATGGGTTTCCATACGAGTATTACAAGACCTTCCTCCCCACACTTCTCCCTCATATGACTAAGCTTTTTAACTCCTTTCTACAACAGACCCCCATCCCACAGTATATGCAGCGTTCTTACATTACCCTTATCCCTAAACCCGACAAGGACCCCTCACTTTGTGCGAGTTACAGGCCGATAGCCCTATTAAACTCAGACCTCAAGATATTTAAGAAGGTCCTCTCCCTCCGTCTAAACGTGGTCTTGCCCTCCCTGGTCCATAAAGACCAGGTGGGTTTTGTCCCCCTCCGTCAAGCGGGGGACAACACGAGAAAGGTGATCGACTTGATCGACGTGGCGAGCAGGGAGGGCTGGACGCAGAAAAGGCGTTTGCCTCGGCTGGCCCTTTATGCTAGCCACGTTGAAACATATGGGGTTCAGGGGATCTTTTCTTCAGGCGGTCCGGCACCTTTACACCAACCCGATCTCACAGGTTAAGACTCCCTTTGCCACTTCGTCCACCTTTCCAGTCACCAACGGAACCCGTCAGGGGTGTCCGCTTTCCCCCCTTCTCTTCGCTCTCTGCGTCGAACCCCTAGCAGCGACGATCCGCGGCAACCTGGACATTCGGGGGATTCCAGTAAGGGGGAGGGAATTTAAGATCTCCCTCTTTGCTGACGATATCATTCTCACTTTGACGCGTCCCCGCATCTCCCTACCCAACCTTCACAGGGAACTGGAACGCTACGGGGCCCTCTCGGGTTACAAAACCAACACTTCCAAATCCATGGCCATGCCGATTAACTTACCTGAACCGGAGATCCTCCACCTACAGTCAGTCTTCCGGTACCACTGGGAGCGAGCCTCCCTAAAATACCTCGGGGTTCACCTGACCCCGAACTTTGCTTCCCTGTACCAGGCCAATTTTCCTCCCCTCTACAGCTCGATCAGGGCGCTGATCCATAAATGGAAGTCCCACCAGATATCCTTTCTGGGTCGAATAGCGGCTATTAAGATGGTGATCCTCCCAAAACTGCTGTACCTTTTCCAGACTCTCCCTATCCCAGTCCCATGCGCCCATCTGCGAGCCCTACAAGCGGATCTCCTTCGGTATGTGTGGAACTACAAGCACCACAGGATCCCACGCTCGGTCATGACGGCGGCGCGGACCGAGGGAGGCCTGGCGTTCCCAGACCTGGTTAAATACTACCAGGCCTCGCAGCTCCGAGCGGTGGTGTCTTGGTTCCCCCAGAAGTCCTATAATAAATGGACGGAGGTGGAGAAGCTTTGGTTGGCACCAATACACCCTAATAGCCTACTTTGGAACGCGAATGCAGTGGTGGAGCCCGGACAATTGCTGGGTTCCATGCAGCAGCTTCAACGCACGTGGAGGAGGTTGGCCCAAGACTGTTGACTTAAGTCCGACAGTTCCCTGCTGACCTCCTTTCTTTATAACCCTAAAATACCGACGAGTCTCACTCACCCGATGTCATGGCCCTAGGCCTCGCGTAATCTCTTCCACTTCGGTCACTTAGTAGATCCCAGGTCCCGCACCCTGCACTCCTTCACTGACCTCCAAGCCAAATTTGACATCCCACCACAGTCCTTTTTTAGCTACTTACTGATCCGCCACTATGCCCACACAGTGGCCCCCCGGCTCCTCTTCTCGAAACCAACCCCATTTGAGCGTATCATACTAGAGGGCACAGCCCGAAGGGGCCTAATATCAGATATATATCGAATTCTGAACGAATACCCATTACAAGACAAAGGTAAACACGCCTATATGCTCCGATGGGAGAGGGAGCTGGGGGGGTGCTCTCGAAGGAGGAGTGGAGAGCGGTTTGGAGGCAGGCGGCCAAAAGCTCTATTTGTACCCTTTATAAAGAAAATACATACAAAGTGCTGTTCTTTTGGTACCTGACCCCGGACGTTCTCCACAAGATTTACCCTTCCACCTCTGACCGCTGCTGGCGATGCAGCCGGGCTAAGGGCACACTGTTCCATATATATTGGACTTGTCCCCTGATTGTCCCGTTCTGGACTCAGACACAAGAGCTCCTGTGCCGCCTCCTGGAGGCGCCCACACCCCTCTCCTCGAAGCTATTCCTTCTGGGCCTTTCCCAACCCCGTATAGCTAAACCCTACAAGAAGCTGCTCACACATTCTCACAGCGGCGAGGTGCTTGATAGCACTCCAATGGAAGAAACCGCTGCCCCCATCCCAAGAGGCCCTCTATGCTAGGGTTAAGGACGTAGAACTTATGGAGAGGATGACAGCTAGAATCCGGGACAGGCTGGACGAGCACGACCTTGTCTGGGAGAGGTGGCATGTTGAGGAGGACCCGCCGTGAGCCGACGACTAGGTCACCGAGGTACATTACCATCTCCGCTTTTTTAATCTGCCTCCCCCCCCCCTTTTTTTTTCCTTTTTCCGTTCTTTTCTTCTTTTTTTTTTTTTTCTTTCCTTTCTTTTTCTTTTTCCTCTCCTCTCTCTCTCTCTCTCTCTCTCTCTCCTTCTACTTACCTCCTTTCCTTACTCTATAATCCTACAGTGGTTCTAAAAGGTTACTGAACGCATAAATAATTATATAACCATTGTGTAAGCGCTTTAAGCTAGAATGTTGTACCTCTTTTGTATTGCCTTGCACTTGATAAGTGGCTATATTTTGTACTGACCTTTTACGAAAATAAAAAAAAATTGTTATTTGAAAAAAAAGAAAGTATGAAGGAGAAGAAGCATTTGGCAGCACATGAGATTTTAAGGGGCAAAAAGAATGTTTTCATTGACTTCAATGTTAAAAAAAAGTGTCTAAAAGCTTAATATTTTAAAAAGTATAAATAGTACAAAAAAACTTGAAGTCCCATCGTTAGCTGAACAAGATGAACATTTTAAAAGTTGAATGGTCTCAATCGCTGAAAGTGTGCAGAAGTTACGCAGAGCCAAAAACGTACGGAATAATAAATATAAAAACCGTTTTGAAAGACAAGGCCCTTCTGAACGCATCGATATGAAATTTATGTTGATAAACTTAAAAATGTGGCCATGTCAGCGATTTAGAAAAGAGCGTCTTTGTGCGTTTTGCAGGATTTTTTTTTTTAGACTTTTTAACATGACGGTCAATGGGAGGAATTTTGGGACTCTTGTCCTTCAGAAGCTCCAGGAACTAAAAGTTTAATGCCTATTACAAAACTGACCACATTGCCTGAAACCAGACAAAAATACCTACGTTTTGATATATAAATTGTGTATGACAAGTAGATCTTGTGGGCGTGAGAGCAATTTGTCCCCCCTTTTTTTTTAAAGATAATTTTTTTTTCAATGATCTGCACTGTAATGATCACATGACCCTCTCTAAATCATCCCCATAGGAACACATTATAATCGATAAAATTTTCTGAAAAAATCACTAAACGTAAATTGCTTTTTCACAAAAACTATAAAAGATATCAATCTGAAAAGTCATAGCCGGATAGCTGAATATTTTGAGACCGTTTTAAAGTTTGTTTGGTGTCTGTAAGTGAAAGTATGAAGGAGCATTTTAAGTGGTAAAAAGGATGTTCTCATTGACTTCAATGTTAAAAAAAAGTGTCTAAAAGCTTAATATTTTAAAAAGTATTAATAGTACAAAAAAACTTAAAGTGTCATCGTTGGCTGAACGAGATGAACATTTTAAAAGTTGAATGGTCTCAATCGCTGAAAGTATGCAGAAGTTACGCAGATGCAAAAAACTTACGGAATAATAAAGGATAATAAAAATAAGAATAATAAATTTACGGATATCAATACTGGGAATGCTTATTAAAGCATTCCCACTAATAACAATACTGGGAATGCTTATTAAAGCATTCCAACTAATACATTTACAGATATCAATACTGGGAATGCTTATTAAAGCATTCCCACTAATTATAATGTGTTTCTATGGGGCTGCTTTAGAGTGGGATGATGACAACATTAGAGCACGGAGGTTTAAAATAGAAAAATATATCTTTTTATAAAGGGGGAACAAATTGCTCTCAGGCCCACAAGATCTACTTGTCATACACAATTTATATCTCAAAACGTAGGTATTTTTGTCTGGTTTCAGGCAATATGCTCAGTTTTGTGATACGCATTTTACTTTTGGTTACGGGAGCTTCTAAATGACAAGAGCTACAAATTCTCTCCCATTGACTGTCATGTAAAAAAATCTATAAATCTCCCAGCAAAACGCACACAGAACCTCCTTTTTTAAATCGCTGAAATGCCCACATTTTTAAGATTATAAACATAAATTTTATACCGATGCATTCACAAAAGCTTTGTGTTTCTAACGGTGAAGTCGCTGTTTCGATAGCATGTACGGTTGTGGATTTATTGAGGTTTGTTTGAAGGATTCAATCACTCATTAGGTGTGTGGATTAAAGCGTTTGTAAAGGTATTTTTTTTCCCTAAGTTCCCTTTCACACTTATACTACTTGTCTCACGATTTTGGACTGCAAAATCGTATGACAAGTCATTTTGCATGATTTCCAATGAACACCATTCATACTGGCACGACTTTAAGTCGTGCCGACTTCAAATTAGTCCCTGCACTACTTTGGTCCAACTTCCATGCCAGTTGATGTCCATAGACCTCAATGTTAAACCCTCAAGTAGCATGTAAATCGTACCTGAATAATATAGACACGATTTCAGTACGATTTCAGTACAACTTTGTAAGCACAAGCAGCTTTTTAACCCTTGTCCCACCCAATCCTTTCAGCATAGTAACCCCTCTCAAGCACATTTTTCCACCACACATTCACTTCCTGGTTATTCCCTCAGGAACAATGTGCTCCAAACAGGTAAAAAAAAGAGACGTCCTCGATAATGAGCAAATCATTTGATTTATCCGTGGGTGCCCAGCTATTTATGATTTGTGTGACTCAAACTACAAAGACAAGATGAACTACAAAGACAATATCCCACTGACCACCAATGAAGGGGACATTCTTCCCATTGACCACCAATGAAGGGGACATTCTTCCCATTGACCACCAATGAAGGGGACATTCTTCCCATTGACCACCAATGAAGGGGACATTCTTCCCACTGACCACCAATGAAGGGGACATTCTTCCCACTGACCACCAATGAAGGGGACATTCTTCCCACTGACCACCAACATACCTCCCAACATTTTAAAGATCCACTGCGGGACATTTTTGTTGAGCGGGGGGGGTTGCCCAATCAAAGTTGTTGCGGGGGGGGGGTGCGGCCAATCAAAGTTGTTGAGTGTGAGTGCGGGGGGTTGCCATTAACCACTGCACAGCTTGTCGGTTCTCCTCGCATGTCTCCCCTCTGAAAGTTTGCGTCTCCTTCCTGTGCGGGAAGGTTAACCACTTTGCGGGACTGCGGGAGGATGCAGTCTTTGCGTGAAGTTCCCGCAGAATCCGGGCTGGTTGGGAGGTATGACCACCAATGTAAGGAGCATTCTTGCTACTGACCACCAATGTAAGGATCATTCTTCCCACTGACCACCAATGTTAGGAGCATTCTTCTTACTGACCACCAATGTAAGGAGCATTAAGGCCCCTTTCACATTTATACGACTTCAAAGTCGCACGATTTTGCCGCGATTTTGGATCAGTACAACTTTGACTTTGGCATTAACCAATAAAAACATACATGGTGTGAGGCAAATCCTTCTCCTGTCACCGCAGTTGTCATTGCTGCTGCGGCAGTAGCAGTGCATGAGGAAGAAGAGGAGGAGAAGCGGAGAAGACGTTGATATTGGGTACATCCCATCATTGCCAATCATGAAGATAGGGGTCAATTTTGGGTCCTCTATAATGAAGAATGCTCATTACATTGGTGGTCAGTGGGAAGGATGCCCCTTACATTGGTGATCAGTGGGAAGAATGTCCCTTACATTGGTAGTCAGTGAGAAGAATGCTTCTTACATTGGTGGTCTGTGGGAAGAATGTTCCCTTCATTGGTAGTCAGTGGGAAGAATGTCCCCTTCATTGGTGGTCAGTGGGAAGAATGTCCCCTTCATTGGTGGTCAGTGGGAAGAATGTCCCCTTCATTGGTGGTCAGTGGGATATTGTCTTTGTAGTTTGGGTCACACAAATCATAAATAGCTGGGCACTCACGGATAAATCAAATTATTTGCTCATTATCGAGGACGTCCTTCTTTTTTTTTTTTACCTTTTTGGAGCACATTGTTCCTGAGGGAATAATCAGGAAGTGAATGTGTGGTGGAAAAATGTGCTTGAGAGGGGCTTCTATGCTGAAAGGATTGGGTGGGACAAGGGTTAAAAAGCTGCTTGTGTTTACAAAGTTGTACTGAAATAGTGTCCTATATTATTCAGGTACGATTTGCATGCTACTTGAGGGTTTAACATTGAATTCTATTGACACAAACTTGCATGGAAGTTGGACCAAAGTAGTGCAGGGACTACTTTGAAGTCGGTACGACTTAAAGTCGTGCCAGTATGAATGGTGTTCATTGAAAATCATGGAGAATGACTTGTCATACGACTTTGCAGTACAAAATCGTGAGACAAATCGTATAAGTGTGAAAGGGGACTAAATGGCTTCCTTTACCTCAGTGCAGGGGGGAGGGGCGACCAGGCAAGTCAGGAAACTCTCTACTTTGCAGATAGAGAAAGGAGCTGTGTGTTTGTGGGCGTCCTGCTCGCCCCCTCAAGAGGCTTTCTCCACACCAGGGAGAAAGCCTTGCATTATTGTGTGGAGTTACAGACAGAAGAACAGGAAGTGAGGATTTGTCAGAAGAAATAAGGACATTTAAAAGCAAAATCAAAGGATGAGGTAAGTGAAGGAGGACTGCACTAAGGTAAAGGAAGCTATTTAGGGATTATTTTTTTTACCTTTACAACCCCTTTAATGATCAAAGAGAGGCTTTATAAGTACTGAAGGAACATTGCTTGTATGTCCTAAAGCTAGTGTAGTGGTTATGGTGAATGGCTTTGGTGTGGGCTTAGCAGTTCAGCTATTCAGCATTCCCACGCATTTTCTGCAGGAAATGCATTTTCTAGTTATAGCCAAATTTTGAACGGTATCTCCTCCCACAGTTTTTACCCTACATAGACGAATAATATATCGAAACGTGCGGATTGTTCTCGAATGGTGTGCTATTACTTTGTGGAACGTTTCGCCGAATCGTTCGCGAAATATTGTCATTTTTGCGGCAACATTTTCCCATAGGAATGAATGGTGAAAGGTAGAGTGTGGGATGTCAAAAAATTCAAAATCAGGACGTGATTCCTAAACTGCGACTACTCCCTCATTTTTAAGTCAAACTACACAAATATTGTATCAAAACGTTCAGCTATCCCTGCTGCCACTACACGTGTCCACTGCTAAGCGATGGTCCCAAGCGTTTTCACAATACGACCATTTGTTTGCAACCCACGCCATGCATTGCCCTCCATTGAAATTAAAGTCTGGAAACCTAAAATCTTAAAGGCAATATATAAACTGCAGAAAAAAGGGGTGGAGATAAGGGCCATCTAATGTGAGCCACCCTCACTGCGCGTAGCTGGAGAATAAATGTGAACACTAGTGATATTTATAAAATAAATGAATAAATTAATAAATATGCAAGAGCTGCTGCTTTAAAAATTATAGAATCCAAAATAGTTAATATGCAAATACAGTGATACCTATTATAAATAAGGTGCCAAATGTGATATTAAACAGCGCTCAAAAAAATAGGTGAAAATGTAAATCAACAAATATAATATTGGTACAGTGACATAGTGAAAAATAAATAAATAATCCACCCTCTAAGTGAGTCAATATATAAGTGTCCAAAAATCCGTGCAAAAATCGCATCAAAAAATACCAGGTTGGCAAATAAAGTCCATGAACTGTCTAAGTGAACAAAAAAATATATATAAATGGAGAGCAAAGGAAAAGAAAAAATCCTTCCCGATCTTCAATAAGTGCTTTCACCACACCATGAGCGGATCAGCTGCATGTTAGCATGGCTGGGAGGAACGTAAGTCCACTCAGCTGCAGCTTGTTAACATCAGTAGGCACGCATCAACACAAGGGGGGAGGGAGGACCCTGGCAACTATATAAAGCGGCACTAGACAGCTGGTAAGTAACCCCATGAAGAAATCATTTTGATGAAACATGTCGGGGAGTGATTACTGAAGTCACAACCGCACACCTTAACTTTCTAAGCTTGAACGTGGAATGGTCTAATCTGCCACCAGCTCAATTACCTAAGCAGCGGCTCCAGTACACCTGCACAAGGGCTGTGAGTAACACTTGGGCTATTCGTTGGTCCGCTGTGACCACTAGTTCACCTGGAGGATATCTTTATTTTTTGTTTTACACAGTGTCAGTTTTTGGATTTATACACTGCTTGCAACAAGAGTTACCTTTGTGAGTGCATTCTTTGGGAGATTTGTAGTGTGTTATTAAAAGTTGTGTTACAGTATCACACTATTGTGCTCTCTTTTTCTTATTTGCATATGGCTGTTATCTTGGAGTTTTCTTTTTGCTTCGGATCTCCATCTGTTTAACTGAATGCTCCACTCTATATGAAAAGAAGGAGTTCTATCAACTAAACTGAGGGGGTCAGTTAACAAGCCTGTGTGCCTAAACACGAAAGTGTCAGGCCATTTGTTGCGGTGAGTTTGCATTTCTGATGGGTGGTGGAAGCACGCAGTCACTGTGGTGTGGTGAAAGCACTTATTGAAGATCGGGAAGGATTTTTTCTTTTCCTTTGCTCTCCATTTATGAACTATTTATATATATTTTTTTGTTCACTTAGACAGTTCATGGACTTTATTTGCCAACCTGGTATTTTTTGATGCGATTTTTTGCACGGATTTTTGGACACTTATATATTGACTCACTTAGAGGGTGGATTATTTATTTATTTTTCACTATGTCACTGTACCAATATTATATTTGTTGATTTACATTTTCACCTATTTTTTTGAGCGCTGTTTAATATCACATTTGGCACCTTATTTATAATAGGTATCACTGTATTTGCATATTAACTATTTTGAATATATAAACTGCGACTGTGCTTTCAATTTTAATATTTCAGAGACGTACTATACACCAAAATGTAGGTCTAGGGTCTTGTGATTCACACAATATAAAGATATTCGCTGTACGATTTAGAGGTTTTTAAAATACAACCGTTTGAAGGACAATTATTCACAAAAAGCAAGAATCTCTGAGTCTGTGCTTAGAGGCTGCATATCAACAAACACTGATTTCCTAGGAAACGCTGAGGTAATTAAAACTCCTCCCACACAGCTGTGAGGTGAATTGGCTCTGTTTTTTTGGGTAACTTCTGTATACTCTGCATATAGCAACCATCCATAGCAACCCTCCATAGCAACCAGTCCATAGCAACCCTCCATAGCAACCAGTTTTTGATGGGGCAAATAGGATGGTGCAGTTTTTTTATGGGGTAGTTTTTGATGGGGCAGTTTTTGATGGGGCAATGGATCGACACAGTGTTGGATCACATTTACATCTCCAGGGGCACTGTCTCTAGTCAGGAGTATTGGTGGAGGCAAGAACACGTCGCACAATTTCCCCAGAAATTGTATCTTTTCTAGTTTTATAATTGATCTCAATCATTCCAATAATGCTGACAATCTGCGCTTTATCTGTACAGCCTCTTCAAGTTTGAGCTGACCTGGGCATAACTTCCACATTCTTTCTAGGGAAATTAACTGTTTTGGGTATTTATTACAACTTATTACACGATATCACATATTTTGTGCTATGACATCTTTTGGTAATGAACGCAGGATTTTTATTTTATTTTTTTAAAGTTTTTGCACACTTTGCTCAACATTGGTATTGTCCTTAAGGCCTGAACCCTCCTTGGACATCAAAGATGGTGATGGTGTGACCTTTGTTCTCCATCTTTGAAATATATGCCATTTTAAAATGTTTTTGTGAGAACATGATGTTCTCGACTTTGCACAGGCACAGAGCCAGGTGCTCTTTTGTCGGTCACAACTATTCTGCCAATATGACAAAAATTGTGTATTTCAGGCTCATCAATGGATCAACCATCTGTGATGGTAAGCCACCAAAATTCACAATCGCACAAAGTGGAACATGCGCCACCTGAGACGCTTTTTGTCTCTTTAGACATGTAACAACAGCTTTTGCCTTTCCAAAGAATTTGAGGAGCACCATTTCCCTCAGGATGTCTTCATGAAGCAATACCTCTGCAACGGTTCCTGTACAGTAATCTGATTGGAGGTGCTCCATAAACTGTAGCTCAGTCCACTATGCTGAGCCAACAACTGATTTTGCAGACAGTCTTCCAAACTCACATTGGACTACATATGTCTTCCCCCAGTTCTTCCTCTGCACATGTACTGGCATGAAAAATCAATGCTTGGTTCTCTGCATAGCAAATGTCATTTGTCTCATCAACATTTACACTCTGTAAATGACTGGCCTGGGTAATATCTTGTGCCACATCTGCATGCTTTCTCAACATTTGTACTTTTCAAGTTTTTCCTGAAAAGACAAATTCTACACTGAGGGTATTTTCCCATATACTTCGACTGTGGCCGGTACAGATGGCAGTGTATATATGTGTTCTAGCAAAGATGTGGAGGACAGTGGACTTGACACTTGAATGCATGCAGCAGGTGGTGGGGTCGGCTCTGTAGAGGGTGCTGCGGGTGGTGGGGTTGGCTCTGGAGAGGGTGCAGTGGATGATGGGATGGGCACTGGGGCGGGTTCAGTGGTTGATGGGATGGGCACTGGGACGGGTTCAGTGGATGATGGAATGGGCACTGGGGCGGGTGCAGTGGATGATGGGATGGGCACTGGAGAGGGTGCAGTGGATGATGGGCACTGGAGAGGGGGCAGTGGATGATGGGATGGGCACTGGAGAGGGTGCAGGGAGTGACTATTTCAGCACTGCAGAAACTTCACACAATAAATGCCTTCCCATATCCACCCTCTGTATAATTCTTTATTGTACATCACAGGACACAGAACAACCATAATAATGACTATATGGGTTTTACGCCACCTACTGGTGGACGGACACTGGCAGATGGTCAAACAGGAAGTCCTCCCCTATATAACCCATCCTACACAGGAAGGACCTCAGTTTTTTTATTTTTTTTTCCGGTGTCTGTAAGGTTGAATGGTCACTGATGTGATGCATGTGCTCTTGGAGCATACTTGGAGGTCTGGACTGTTCTATTTAGCATCATGGACTTCATTCGGATCCATTTGAAAAAGCTATTGGCCAAAGTGGATGGTACCCGAGCCTCATTGGAAGGAAAGAAGATTCCTTGAGGTTTTGCCTTATGGTGCTGGACCCTGCGTAATGGAGCCCTTTGCAGTGTTTGTTGGGACCAAGGTGCTTTCCTGCAGGGTGCTATACAGGTCCAGGGGAGTGGACCCCCACATTAAGGGGGACACAGTCCCTGAAGGTCTTTTATGACAATGCTTGCCATGATGGGTGAAAATTGGACTCCTGTTATGTTCTGTGAAGTCTGCATTTTTGCAGTTTTTCCTTTTTTTTTTTTTTGAGAGAGATCTGACTCTGTTCTCCCAGTGGTCACTCGGGGCAGTGTGCTGTTTAATCATGCTGTGTACTTGGTTGTGTGGGCTGCTGTTCCTCCACCAGCCACTAGAGGGTGCATGCTCGCTCAGTATGGCCTATTTTTATATAGGCAGGAAGTGCAAGGGCGGCCATGTTACCATGAGGTTGACAGCTTCAGTAGGGCCTCTTGAGACATAACAGCAGCCCATGGATACTAGTGAAGTGTGAGTACTTGTTATAGGAGAACTGTGTGGCCAGACAAGACCTGTCACGATTATATACTGCTTAATCTGGGGGGGCCTGTACAACTGTAAGGCGATGCACCCCCAGCAGTGCACTTTAAAGTATTGGGTTTCCAGAATACTGTGCATTTGGCACAAATAGTGTATGTGGCCTGGTGCCGTTAAACATGTGCATACTTGCAAACGTCAGAATAATGTGCATTTGGTCTGTAGAGCTTACTTTTAGGCTGAGGCAGGAAAGGCTGCAAGGCATGCATATGTGCTAAACTAGTATGGGGCCAAGTGCAGTTGGGCAGGTGCAGCGTAGTATACGTGCTTGCAAACTTGTTGCCTAAACACATGCTTGAATAAACCACATGTTTTTTGCATAGATGATACATACATACATACATACATACATGTGGCATAAGCACATGTTTGGAAGATCATGGGCATCTGTGCACTTGAAGGACTTGAGTCTCAAGAATAGTATGCATTGGGTCTGCAGGAGCATTTTCGCAGCAAAAAACCTTTCTGCTAAAAAACAAGACAAGATGCATAAATATTGTCCTAAATGTATTCTGATACATGTATTTGATACCAAAAAATCCCAATAAGTGTATATTGATTGCTTGAAAGTTATAGTGCCTACAAACTATGGGATATGTACTGGAATTTTTATTTGTTTTGTACTACAAATGGCGGAGATTAATGACTTCTAGTGGGACTGTGGTAGTGCAATCTGACACTAACTGCCTCTGGGGGGAAATGACTAATTGCCACTGACATCACCAGTGACACTAATACAGTGATCAGTGTTAAAAATCCAATGCTGTCAGGGAGGGGGCAATCAAGGGGTTAAACATGTTCCTTAACGAGGTGTAATGTGTGCACAGTGTGCTGCTTTATACTAATGACCTCCTCAATTTCTCATCACTGACAGATCACTCCCTCTGTACAGAACCCTGTGTTGAATTTCAACACAGAGCTCTGTGTTGAAAGCCGATCAGCCGGTCCTGGTGTGAATCATTGGCTTGGACTTGACAGACTCACACTGTGTACAATCACAGTGGGAGCCGGGTGGGGCAGAGCATGCACGCGCCCTAAACCTGGAAGAAGGCAGCAATGTACCGGCACATCGCTTTAACTACAGTGGCTACCTGTCCGCAGTACAATGTGGCTGGGTAGTCGTTAAGTGGCTAATATTTGCACCAGAACATACAGAACAATGTCCCAGCAGTCTGATGATGTGGAATTAATTTTATCTTCATCGATCTCCTGAAGATTATGGTTGATAAATATTTCTGTCCCATGTGAAGGAGCCTCTCCAACTCAGTCTGCAAGAGGTCCACCATATTCCCTTTGACCATTAGCCTGTACAAGATTAATATTATGTCTTTCCATCCACTCCAGAAGGGAAGCTTTATTGTCCTTTTTCAGAGAAGTCATCCTAGCCTCGCTTTAAGCGTCCATTACATGGCTGTCCATCATTCGAGAATGATCTGCTCTTTCCATGGGCCATATTTAGTGGGTAGGAGGCTTGCCCCTAGTCCTCCAAATGCCCCTGTCCTGGTTGGATCTGTCACGGTATTTAATGAGGGTGTGCCAGTCTGTGGTAGAGGTATTTTTGTTGGGTGTGTGGTTGTTGGTGTGTTCTCATTGTTTAGTGGAGTTGAGTGTTAAAGTCCACTAAAAGTATGTTGGGGTGTTGCTGAATAACTCGGCTCTTTTATGTATGCCGGTCAGGAATTGTCATCTGTTTTATGTGTATGTGGGGCGTTACACCTTTTTTTTTTATTTTTTTTTTTTATTTATATTTTAATTTATATTTTATGGTTTTTCTTTCTTAATACTGACATTAAATGGAGAAAAAATTAGAAAAATGGAGAAAAATAAACCACAACATACATTTCATATACATAGTGGAAAAAGATATACAGGTAAAAGAAAACATGTATAGGGTACCTTCTTAGAAGGGATTTATGCAAAGAGGGTACCTAAACAGGCTAGGGATCATAGGAATTGGGAGAGCGTCAACCCTAACAAGAAACAAATAAAAAAGGCATTAAACTGGATGTAAACCCTCACATATACTCAGGGAAGTGAACAGCCTCAGATGATACACCGAGATGAAACAATCTCCCTGCATAAGTTTTACATGTATATCTTCGGTCTTCCCTTTTATATACTGTTTAGAAAGTGCACGTCCTGTTCGATTTTTCAGTTCCTCATTCATCTGTAGGAGTGGATTATTGCTAGACATTGTGAGACAGCTGATTGGAGGAAAGGCACACACCCCCCCCCCCACACATGAAGAGGTTGCCTGTGAAAATAGTTTAGCAGTTTGATAATCTATTTATAGCAACCTCCCCCAACACACACACTCACTTCAGGCTCCCGTCTCGGAGAGCTTGTCAAAAGTTATCGGGCTGAACCGAGCAGGACAAAGCTACGGGACTTGGTGCTTTAAAGGGGATGTAAAGGTAAAACGTTTCACCTTAATGCATTCTATGCATTAAGGTGAAAAAACATCTGTGTATCAGTGGCCCCCCTTTACTTACCTGACCCTTCGAAAGTCCCGTGCCATTAAAGCGGCACACTGCGTCATTGGATGTGACTGACAGCAGCGCCAGCCAATGGCTGCGCTGCTTTCAATCCATCCGCTCTAGCCAATCAACAGCCATGCTGAGCGGCGAAGAGGATGTCTGGTCCGAACGTGGGACTGTCGAGGGGTCAGGTAAGTATAACGGGGGCCGGTATACTCAGAAGTTTTTTCACCTTAATGCATAGAATGCATTATGATCGTATCTCTCACAATAAGATGATGTTGAAGGGAAATGGGTAGTGCGCGTAACTTGCAGAGTGCAGCACAGCTGCCAAGCTGTAGGGAGATACAGAAGCCACTTCTAACATTATATCTGAGTAGATTGCCCAGAAAGCCAATCATGGCCATGCCTCAGTAAATAAGATAAATTATTGTAACGGTATGGCCTGTGGGACCCAGAGGCTCTTGAAGGATGTGGGGTACTCCTGTGTAAGCTTCACCAATGACTCTTGCGTCATCCTATGTCCACTAGGGGCATAGGATGACTGAGAACTCATATCATGGATTACATGAGATGGGACAGTAAGGATAATTCATGTATTGCAGGATATCTTGAAATATTACAAGTTGTTCATTCTAAACACAACAGGTCAATAGAGTGTATGTCTCCTTCAATGTGGAACATAGACTGTTGAGATGTTAACCACTTAACCACTTCCCCACCGAGCCATTGTAAAATGACGTCGGCGGGGACCTCTCGTCCTTCAGACTGGACGTCATATGACGTCCTGTCTTTTCCGGCCGGCCGCTAGGGGGCACCCGCGATTACCCGCAATCACGGCAGGACCATGGATCTGTGTGTGTAAACACAGATCCATGTCCTGTCAGCGGTGAGGAGACTGATGTGTGTTCCCAGTACAGAGGAACACGCATCGATCTCCTCCCCCAGTCAGTCCCCCTCCCCCTAACAGTTAGAACACACTTTAGGGAACATATTTAACCTCTTCAGCGCCTCCTAGTGTTGACCCCTTCTCTGCCAGTCACATTTACACAGTAATCAGTGCAGTTTTATAGCACTAATCGCTGTGTAAATGTGAATGGCCCCAAAAATGTGTCAAAAGTGTCCGATATGTCCGCCGCAATGTCACGGTCACAATAAAAAAAAACAAAAAACGCAGATCACCGCCATTACTAGTAAAAAAAAAAAAATGCCATAATTCTATTCCCTATTTTTTAGACGCTAGAACTTTTGCGCAAACCGATCAAATACGCTTATTGCGGTTTTTGTTTTTTTTACCAAAAATATGTAGAATACGTATTGGTCTAAACTGAGGAAAATTTTTTTTTTAAAAAAAAATTATATTTATTAAATCAAAAAGTAAAAAATATTGTGTTTTTCAAAATTGTCGCTTATCTTTTGTTTATAGCGCAAAAAATAAAAACCGCAGAGGTGATCAAATACCACCAAAAGAAAGCTCTATTTGTGGGAAAAAAAGGGTGACAATTTTGTTTGGGAGCCACGTCGCACTACCGCGCTATTGTCATTCAAAGTGCGACAGCGCTGAAAACGAAAAATTGGTCTGGGCAGGAAGGGGGTGAAAATGCCCTGTATGGAAGTGGTTAATTGATGTTAATCACCTCCAGCTACCTGGCTGTAGTGATGAAAACTTGCTGTGATTGCATTCTATTGTCTACGAAAGGGTTTGTAAAGGAATTTTTTTTTATCTTAATAGCTTCCTTTACCTTGAAGCAGTGTGGATTGTGTAGCAGGTGAGAATAGCTTGTCGCGGAGTCAGAACGTCTGGGTAAATGACTAGTAATTAGTTCATGTAGATTATCTGAATGTCATTATCTAAAGGAATGTGTATTGAGCACCCATTGTGTCATGTTGTGGGTGGAGTTAAGCCATTGTTTCTTGGGGCTTCTAACTGTATATAACAAGCCTGAGTTTACCATTAAAGTATCCTATCTGTTTTGGAACCAGAGAACAGAGCTGTGTCTCGTTATTCTGGGGGAAAATCCAATGGGTCCTGTCTGCTGGATGGTGGAGTATCAGAAGCTGTCTTGGGTTGGTGGAATGGAATATCGTAACGGCGTTAACCTCTGACCATTACAATTATGAAGTCAAAGATTATGCATATTGGGGGGGGGGATCCCCAACTCTTTAGGAGATGCAGCTTTTTAAGAACTATGCTGGGTTTTTTGCCCGGCCATAGAAATTGGGTAAGAGCTTTTTCTCTTATCGTCCATGGACGGACACAGCTCCTTAAATCTTGACAAGTGGTTTATGTTCCCTGTTTACAGGAGAGGACTAGGCAGAAACATGTTAGATAATTAAATACATGTTACATTAACAGAGTTGAACAGCCCCGCCCAGGGGGCGGTCCCTCCAGACATAACCCTTCTCACTGCAGCATGCAGCATCAGTTTCGTTCTGCCTAGCAAGGAGAAGGGCGTATGGCTCCCTTTGGGCCCAGCGCCCTGAGGAGAAATTTTATTTTTTCTTGAAGAATCTTCTTTCAATTGTCGGCTGAGACTGGCTGGATAATATAGATCCTTGTAGTCTACTCAGTCCTACCAGCAAGCGTGGGCACACCTTTGCAAAGAGGCTGGGTCTGCCACGCCATACTCCATGACTCCTGGGGTGGGCGGTGAGCTTTGCTCCGAGGTCCACATATGACTGGTCTGTGGTGTTGTCTCACTCACAGTGGACCGGGACGACAACTACCTCCATTGCGGTTGTAGTTCCGTCAGGAATGCGTCGGCGAGTCCTCGCTCGGACGGGTAAGAACAGTCCCTCCCGCTTTGGTGGGTTGGTACGACTGGGCATTCCTGGGGGTGGTCCTTCTCCCTTCCCTGCTCCTTTTCACTTGCTGCATTGCTAACATTGCTGCTGTCATGGGGGAGGGGGCCTTCCTGAGGACTGTTATCTGGCCTGTGTTTTTTTTTTTTTTGTATGGGGCTTTCCTGTGAGGGGTTTTTCACTGTATAAAAAGCCCTAGGAGGCTTTTCCTGTTTAAACGCGGCATTTTTCCAGACTTTTTTTTTTTTTGGAAGGTTTTGTATAACCAGTCTCCCAAAGGATCAGGCGAAAGCCCTGGCCCTGTAGTCCCTTTTTAAGGCAACTGATTCAACAGGGGTCCTGAGGGAGCAGGAGGCGGAAGGCTTCTATTCCCACATCTTTCTAGCCAAAAAACCTTCAGGAAAATTTTGACTGATCCTGAATTTGAAGATCCTAAACAGAGCCATCATTTCGGGTGGACAAGATTTATTTATTTTTTTTCCTCCTAAGGAATCTTCTCATTCCAGTTGTTTCATGGCGTCCATCGACCTGTGAGATGCATATCTACACATCCCAATTGCAAGCTCATCACAATTTCGGCGGCTGGCAGTCAATCTGGGTAACAAAATAGGGCAAATCTGGGCTCTACCTTTTGGTCTTTTCTCCTCACCCACAGTTTTACCAAAGAATGGTGGACGCCTTAGAACTTCTAAGGGAGGGGTCGCCATAGTACCCTATTTGGACGATCTGCTACTATTTGGCCACAAATTCAATTAGCAGATAATCTGCAAATGACTTGGCACCTAAATAATTTGAGATGGCACAGAAAATAAGATTCCTGAGAGGGGCAAATACGCCCTGCTAGTAACCCGTGAGACACGTGGCCATTCACCAAAAATTTTAAGAAAACTGGTTTAACCTTAAAGTGCGTAGAGGGTTCTCTACTGTAATTCTCTTCCACAAGCAGTAGTTTGAGTGGGGAGCATCGATAATTTCCAACTATCAGGCACCTAAACGACCGCAACATACAGGGATATACAATGTAATATGGACATAAAATCACACACATAGGTTGGACTTGTGTCTTTTTTCAACCTCGCCTACTATGTAACTATGATGTCTCTGTACATTGCTGCATTCATCTTTCCCCCCATCCTAACTCGTCTCACAGTTCCTGCCACTGAAAATCGTCCCCACAGCATGATGCTGCTACCACCATGATTCTCTGTAGGGATGGTATTGGCCAGGTGATGGGAGGTGCCTGGTTTCCTCCAGACATGACGCTTGCCATTAAGGCCAAAAAGTTCAATCTTTGTTTCATCAGACCAGAGAATTTAGTTTCTTATTGTCTGAGAATCCTTCAGGTGCCTTTTTGGCAAACGACAGGCAGGCTGTCATGTGCCTTTTACTGAGTGGCTTCCAACTCTACCATACAGTCCTGATTGGTGGAGTGCTGCACAGATGGTTCTTGGAAGGTTCTTCTTTCTCTACAGAGAAATGCTGGACCTCTGTCAGTGTGACCATTGGGTTCTTGGTCACCTCCTTAACTAAGGCCCCTTCGCTCAGTTTGGTCGGGCGGCCCGCTCTAGGAAGAGTCCTGATGGTTCTAAACTTCTCTTCCCTCCCCCACAGAATTACATTTTGACCCATCCACCCAGGGATCCATGGTTGCTAGACCACTTGCAGGATCTGTCGGACCAGGAGGTTATCGTCCCTGTACCACCCGAACAGCTTTATCAGATTTTACTCCCATGTTTTTGTTGTCCAGAAGCCATCCTGGAAAATTTTACCTCCGGAAACTAAACTTGCAACCAAACGAGTTTCTGGATGGAATGCATATACATGTCCTTACGAACAAAGGGATACAGCATTGGCTTTTCCAAGCTCTCCCTTTCAGTCTAACAGCAAACCCAAGGGTGTTCACAAAGGTCCTGGCAGAGGCAGTGGCTTGACTGCACCTTCAGGAGATCTCCCTTATACCTTATCTAGATTTCCTAATTTACAGTCCTTCTCTACAGCAGGTGAGAACAAAGTAATTCTCACCTTGGAGACCCTAGGTTGGATATTGAACCGGGAGAAGTCATCCCTCAAACCATCTTGGTTAAAAACCTTCCTAAGATACTTGGTGGATACAAGGGCTCAAAAGCTTTTTCTCCCAGAGAAAATGACTGGAACTCTTTTTACCAAAGACATGTAGCAGAATAAATTTTGGCCTAAATGTATGACATAAATAACTTTTATTGGATATTTTTATAACAAAAAGTAGAAAATATTTTTTTAAAAACAAATTTCAGTCTTTTTTTTTTTCATTTTATATCACAAAGAATGATTATCAACAAAAAGCTTTATTTGTATGAAAAAAGGACATCATTTTTGTTTGTTTAGGTACAGCGTTATATGAATGCGCAATTATCAGTTAAAGAAACGTAGTGTGGAATAGCAAACAAAAAAAAATAGGCCTGGTCAGGAAGGGGGTAAAACCCTCTGCACGTCAAGTGCTTAACCACTTCCTGAAAATCTCTGTACCCGTACGTCGGTTCTTTGACGCTAAATACTGTGGTTATAATTATAACCCTGGTATTTTTGGGAACGGTGTGCGCTTTCTCTATAAGACAAAAGGGGTTTCCGTGGCGGTTCCGCTGCAAGATCACTTTTATCGGTGAATGGAAAGGTGCCCATCCCCCTCCCGCCACGCTTTGGTCATCTCCGCCGCCTACTAGACCTGCCGGTGGCGACAATTTTTTTTAAAGCGCCCCGTCAAACGCATTAGTAGCATATGCGAGTAAAGCCTGCATATGAAAATGGTGTTCAAACCACACATGTGAGGCATCACCATGATCGTTCGAGCAAGAGTAATAATTCTAGCCCTAGACCTCCTCTGTAACTCAAAACTGGTAACGTGTAGACATTTTTAAACGTCGCCTATGAAGATTTTTAAGGCTAAAAGTTTGCTGCCGTTCCACGAGCAGGCAGAATTTGTAAGCATGACATGTTTGGTATCAGTTTACTTAGCGTAACATTATTTTTCACAATATTAAAAAAATAATTGTGCTAACTTTACTATTGTCTTGGGGGCATGGCCTAGCGCGGCATGTGAGAGGAAGTGTCTAACAGCGCTCCTGCACATTCACTCTCGCTCCTTCACTGATCCTTCTCCCAGCTGCCCAAAACCCTTGAATTTTGGCACAGAGCACCGAGGGAACCTCTCAGGATGTTAACGGTTCTGTTCCCGGACCCCCTGGCAGTAAAACTGACCCGCAAACAGATGGAGACTGGCTGCCAGCTCGAGATCCAAGATTGAATAAGTCCAAGTGACGAAACGTCGGGGGCATGGCTGCATGACCGGAATCTACACTGATGTGAGAAGCCGCAGCTAAGCACTGATGCGATCAGCATGGTCGGATCCAGGAGGGGGTGAGAAACCTTGATTAAGTGCATATTTCGGGTCCGCTGTGACCGCAAAGCACTACAGAGCCATCATATACACGTTTGCTGTGATTTTTCAAGGCTGGTTTTTAAAGTTCGTCATGTAAGAGCAATGATTGAAGTGTTAGTATGGATTTGAATAAATTGGTCGTTATTATTTTACACTATTGGAGCACTGAATAAACCCTGAGTTGAAACACAGTTGTATATTGGATGGTCGTTTTGTCCTGAGTTGAAACACACAGTGGATGGTCATTTAACCCTTTTGGAGTTCTAATTGACAAGCTCTTGAGCCGAACACGAGAGTGGGAGGCAATTTTAGCTGGTGAGTGCGAATCCAGAAGGGTGGTGTCACAAGCACGGCGGTGTGGTGAAAGATTTTAAGAAGATTGAATCTTGTTTGAATATCACTTCACTTTATGGACTAGTTTTATTACTAGTGATTTGTTTATAGTTATTTAGTGATTGGTATTTGGTTACTGATCTCATGAGCGCTACATTTTTGTCCTATTTTTCACAGTTTGATTTTATAGGTTGAAATTCAGTTTATCATCTGTATATACATTACAGGGGCAATTTGACGATATGAAGGAATAATTGGGCTTTATCCGCCATGACATCCAAAAAATAAGGGAACGTACCACCACAGCGGAGGGCCGCATCAGTGACATTGAAGATAAAATGCCCCCCCCTTCTTGGAGACACTCAGAATACAGCTAGGCTGGCCAGGTTGAATGAGCTCAAGTCTGATGACCTTGAAAATCGCATTAGGTGAAACAATGTGCACATAGTGGGGCTACAGGAGAAGACAGGGGGTAGGGACCCCACATAATTTGTAGAAAAATGGCTGCAGGAGGTCTTCGGTAGAGAAGTATTCATGTCACTATATTCAGTGGAGAGGGCCCAAAGAGTGCCACCTAGATCGCTTACACCAGGCCACCGGCCTCGAACACTACTAGACAGGCTCCTTAATTATAAGGACAAGGAAATTTATTCTCCGCAAGGCAAAGGCACAACGTTGCCTTTAACGGGGCACACATTTCTTTCTACCCTGACTACTCTACAGAAGTGCAGTGGCGCAGAGCGAGATTCACCGACGTTAAGAGGCGGCTCCAGCAGCTCTGTACGCCATGCTGTTTCCGGCACGACTTTGCATCATAGCCAGAGGCCAAGCACGCCTCCCTCTGGATCGACGCCAATGAACATGCCATCCGTCAGACCAGGAGGGCCACAGCGGAGGGCGATTGCTAGCTCTTACAAAAGCCCTTAGAGGAGAGATGAGCAACATGAAAACTAACCTTACCCTGTTTCCCGCTTACGTAGCCTACAAACCGGTTGGGAGCCACAACATATTTTTTTTTTTCCCAGCGTTGTGAGCAATGTGAATTGTGCGACCACTACAACACTTGGTTGTGAACCACTACCCATGGTTGGTACCATTTGTGCCACTCAGAGGAACCCTAGGTTTTTTTGTTTGAGTCCTCTGTGTTTTGCTATGCAATTTATGCTGCCAGATTGAAGCAGAAATCGCAGGCAGGCGATAGCTTGTCCAGGCATGCATGTGATGTTGACTGTAAAGTCTTTTGCTTGATGCTCCAGTTCCAGACCCAATCAATACATTGTTTCCAGAACCATCTACCTCACCCCCACCCATCTTGCTAGATATGTTATACTGCTATGCAAAGTGTATCAACTGAAATGTATTATTGCTGCTTTATATGTTCCACCCCCTTCAACCCAGAGGCATTGAGAACTCTCCAACTAAGCCACCCTGATTTATCGTTGATCGATGTTGGAGATCTTAACTGTTACATGGACCCCGTCCTGGACAAGCACCCACCCCCCGGCGAGCAGAGGGGAAAACTGACCTCCCTGCCTCTCAGAACCAAATGGGTGCCGGCAATGCACAAAGCAAAACGTGAAGAGAAAATATGGACAGCCGCACACCAAAAAAAGACTTGAAAAGGTGGCCTTTAATGGTAAAAGGAAAAAAGGCACTACAAGGCACAGCAAGCAGTGGGGAATATAGCTGGTGCGTTTCGCACTGGGGTTCAGTGCTTAGTCATAGCTAAAAACAAAATGAAATACATTCCAAATATATACACCCATCTAAAAACATTGTATGATCTGCCCTGCCTATAATGACCATAGTAAAAATGAGTCTGGAAGTGAGGGTGTAAATCTATATGAAGAAACATTTGACGTGTGATAAACTCCAAAATGATGATACGAATAAGAAGAGATAGAGGAACGATGGAGAAAAAATTGTTATAATAAAGCCCAGGGGTGTAGATATGATAATAATAATAATAGTGTGTATAAGTACATACTTGTAAGGGGGCTCAAGTGGTAAATGATGGGTGAAAAAATATTATAAATGTAAATCCATGGTTCATTTATCTATTTACTAGAAAAAATGTCACAAAGTATAACCCATAAAGTGACAATATGTGTATCTAAATAGGTGTAGATGGCTAATATAAATGTAAAAAAGAGAGAATAAACAATGAAAAAAATACACAAGACGGAAATGCAAATATAAATATACATCCCATGATGTCCACTTCCTGCCACTTGTACCTCACTTCCCATCGTTCACCCCTTATCGTAAAAATTGGATACAACGATCGAATGAAAAATTAGAAAAATTTCCTAAATGTAAGATAGATATAGATATAGATAGAGATAGATAGATAGATATAGATAGATATAGATATAGATATAGATATAGATATATATATATATATATATATATATATATATATATATATATATATATATATATATATATATATATATATATATATATATATATATATATATATATATTAAAAATATTAAAGAAATCAAGCCAAAGCTTGATGTAAATGTAAATATCAATATATAAAGAAAATGTTTTGTCACTCGAGTACCATTGACACCCCGGTGCATGTGCTCGCTAAAGACCATCTTTGTGAATTTATATAACAAAGATTCGGACGTGGAAAGTAGAGACATATGTGTACCGGGTAATTGTGAGTACAATGTATGAAGTACCGAAAACTCGGCCAATCACACATATGTAGTCACAGGTAAAAGTCAAAAAATCAAAGCACTGTGAGGCCATCAAGAGCAAAAGGGGTGATGGATGATCGATGTATTAAATACAGTACATGTTTATGTGAATAGCAATTAAGTATAGGGAAAAATTCCTATATGACGTGAAGTGCTAACCTACACAAGAAAAGGATGTTTTAATAATGAGTATAGGTAAAGAAATGTGTGTGTAAAAGAAAAGGATGTCCTGAATCTAATGTAATATAGATAAGACAATGATCTAACCTCACTCATGTGTTTTTAATGGTGTGATTTGTATTTAACTCTTGTTGTGTCGGTGGCCTGACAAACACATTAATGTAGTTTTTATAATAAGAATGACCAGGTGAACATCCTAATGCTTTTACTTTTGTTTTTGGCAGGACCCTCAGGGTGTATATGTTGTGTATACCTTGGTGTCTCTGAGAAATATGTAAAATAAGTATGTTCCTGTTAGATCAACAAAAAAAAGAAGGAACAAACCATGTAACCATAGAAACGATGGAAGAAAATGCTCAGGAGGACACCAAAGACTGAAAGTGTGGCACACTGCAATATTGTGATAGAAAATGTTTTTCTACCAAAAATATAGTTGCTCGAACGGCACTGCGGAAGCTCGCGGAGGAGGTGGGATGGTTGGACCCATGGCGGGACCGTAACCCTTTGCAGAGACAGTTCTCCTGTTTCTCTAAGACGCTCCTCTCCCTGTCCAGAATAGATCTGTGCCTATGCATAGCCCAAACGTCCCGCTTTCTACAGGATATCCAATACCTTGTCAGGGGGGCATCTCTGATTCATCTAATCTCTAAACCTGACATGACTCTGACAAGGGCCCCCTGGAAACTCCATGCCTTTTGGTTGAGTCTGATCCCCCTCCCATGATGGCCTAGTAGAGGCAATTGGGGAGTTCTGGGAGCACCATGTTGACCACCCTGACCCCAGTGCAGCATTGGATGCCTTTTTTTTTTTTTTTAAGGTGTCCCTGAGAGGTATTCTCATTAAAATGGTAACAAACATTAAAACTAATACGAGGGCACAGCAGGAGCAGGCGGAACATTTGGCATGCCAGCTTGAGACAAGGTTTATTGATGACCCCAGTGATGCAAACAGGGAGTCCTGGTTAGCAGCGCAGGAGGCGGTAGTCCAGATTACCAGGTCAGTAGCTGATAAAAAAAGACTTGCTTTCTACGAGAAGGGGGAGCAGACTGGATGCCTGCTAGCAAGATCGTGAAGTCTTCCCAGACCTCTCCCTTGATCGGCGCACTTCGCGCCAAGCAGAGGAAGCTCGTGAACACTCCTACCCTGACACTACTACACAGACCTCTACCGGTCCAGAGTGGGATACACGGAAGCAGAGTTGCGATCATATCTGCAGACCGTAGAGCTGCCGTGCGCCTCTGCGTCCCAAAAAGCAATGCTAGACGCCCCCATTACAGTTCAGAATCTGCAGCAGGCAATATATATATATATATATATATATATATATATATATATATATATATATATATATATATATATATATATATATATATATATATATATATATATATATATATATATATATATATATATATATATATATATATATATATATATATATATATATATATATATATATAATAAATTATATCTCCCTCCCTCTCCCTCTCTCCTCTAAGGCCCCCGGGGACGACTGCCTCCCGACTGAAATATACAAACAGTGCGGTGACTCTATATTACCTTATCTTCTTAGGGTGCTTAACTCGGCCAGGACCAATCGGAGCCTACCGGAGTCCATGACTAGAGCAAACATCATCCTTATATTGAAGCTGGGGAAGGATCCACTGGACCCAGGGTCCTATAGGCCGATATCCCTTTTGCAAAGTGACATTAAAATCCTGGCTAAGGTACTAGCCCTTAGACTTAATAAGGTTATCTCTTCCATTATACAACCAGACCAATCGGGATTTATCCCGCAAAAATCTACTGCCATAAATCTCTGCAGCCCAGGTGACCAGACAGTCCGTCTCCGGAGGTCAATGTGATCAGCTCTTTCAATGTTAATGTATTGTTCAGAATTAACAACCAAGAATAGTCTTTAAAGCAAAACCAAGAAAACAGTCTCTCAAAAATGTAACAAAAGGAGGAATATAGCAATAACAAATAACAGGGTGAAGAAGAAATAATGTCCCTGTAACATGTGAGATATAACACACTGGCATGTGTGAGAGACATTCAGATCCTTGGTGAAATAAACATAGTGAGTTATATTAAAAGTCCAAGTTTCTTGAGACAAACACCCGGTGCACAAATGGTTAAGTGAGCCGCCACCACATGGACTGGGGCTTACCAGAACACATATAAATAACAGCGTTATTTAAAGATTGCAGCAGGGATCTCCAAGGGGTATGATCACAACACAGGATCAATGGATGTACAGCATGTATCCTTCACTGGTAACTCCACGGAGGGATATAGTAAACTCGTACTGACAAACTCTTGAATCGTAGCAGGAAACAGTGGCATGTCATGCAGAGAGAAAGCCGCACATAGCGTAATACGTCCAAAAATTACTTTTATTAAAAGAGTAAAAACCTACTTACATCAATCGAATGAATATAGGCACATAAAAACAGTTTGCCGGCCGGCATAGATAGGAGCCCTTCCTCCTTGTACGAACGCGGTGACGTCACTGCACGCCGTCGATCCAGACGCGTTTCGTTATAGGATAACGTTTTCAATGGGATGGGCTCTGCAGTGATTCACCGCTTTAAATAACCAGGCCTCGCTTTGATCGCCTGGAACCGGAAGTGGCGAAAACGCCATTTTGGATTTGGGATAATGTAACAAAACAGCATGCCAAAGCAGGGATGCCTCGAGTAAAAAAGACAGGGAGATCCATGTCATATGAGGACAGGATTAATTGTAAATTAAATAATATATGTGTGAAAAATAGTGAACCTAATAATAATAATAATAATAATCGTTGTTTAATCATGATCATTGAACCAACCAAAAATAAGTACCTGCATTACGGACTAAAAACACTGACTCCCCCATGTGGGGAAGCGAGAAATTACGTGCAAAAATAGAAAAATAGATAGTGCAACTTAAAAAGGCAAGAAGGAGAAAATAATAGCTCCTTCGCCAAATGTGATCAAGAAACACAATAATTGAACACTAAAAGTGTTACATAGTGAATGTACACTAATAAGTGCTAAACTTCAATTAAGTGAACAATATTATATGTTCAAAAAAACAACATTATTGTTTATCAGTAAAAATAGTGACAACAAATATTTGTGAGTAGATGTAGATTAATTAAATATAAACAAATACTCCCGATCGTATCCAATAGGGTGAATATTATTGGATTCTCAGGGTTAGTGGTTGTATATTCGAGAACAGAACACCATCCTGGTGGGATCAAAGCTAGGCTAAATCAATAACCAAAACATAAAAATATATATATACATATTATTAATAAATTTATAACAAATCAAGCATTATTAATGAACGCATTCACGTCTGTATCCACGTTAAGACCATGTGGCATATAACATTTGAGGCGATGTATCCAAGCCATTTCGAGCTTGGATATTTCCCTCACCAAGGAGCTACCTCTCCAATTGGGCTTATAAGTATCTATACCTAGGAATAGAGTATTCGACGGGTCTTTATTATGTTTCAACAAATAGTGTTTTGACACTGAATGGTTTTTGAAGCCAGTAATAATGTTGGTAATGTGTTCGTTTAAACGAACGCGTAGTGGCCTCTTGGTCCTACCTACATATTGCAGGCCGCAAGGGCACTGCAACAAATAAACAACACCTGTGGTCCCACAGGTGATAAAAGGCTTTATAAGATGTTCCTTGCCAGTGGCAGTAGATGTAAAGGTAGTAGTACGTCTACTTCTGCACGAGTTGTTGGTACAAACCCTACAGCGTCTACATCTATAAAAACCTGTTAACTGGTCAAAAAAACTTGAAGTTTTACATGGAGGGTTTAAAATATTGGGGGCAATACGATTACGTAAAGAGGGCGCTCCCCTAAATATGACCCTAGGTTTCTCTGGCAAAAGTTCTTTGAGAACAGGATCATGTTTTGCCAGGTGCCAATGTCTATTTATCAGTTGTTTGATACCTCCATGTTGAATGGAAAATGTAGTGATAAACGGGGCACAGCCCTGAAATTGCTCACATTGGTCTCGTGGCCGCTCAACCAAGAGTTCCTCTCTAGGGATGGAACTGACTGTCCCCAAGGTATCTTCCAAGGATTTTAGATCATAACCTTTCTCCAAGAAACGGTCAGTCAACACCTTAGCCTGCTCTGAAAATTCAATGGGATCGGAGCAGTTCCTACGGAGCCTCAAGTATTGGCTCTTCGGGATTGACCTAAGCCACTGGTCATGATGGCAACTTCCTAGTGGTATAAAGGAATTGCGGTCCGTAACCTTAAAGAAGGTAGAGGTAGTAAATTCATTCCCTTTGATCCGGACATTTAGGTCGAGGTAGTGTACCTCTGTTTGACTAGCTTCAAACTTTAATTGGATACCTCTCTGATTCCGATTTAAATCAGACATAAAGTTTTCCAACCTGTCCAGAGGGCCATCCCATAGGAGGAGGATGTCATCAATGTACCTGGCCCATAACATGAGCTCAGGCACATTAACACCATAGATGACATCCTCCTCCCACTTGGCCATGAACAGGTTCGCCAAACTGGGGGCATACTTGGCCCCCATGGCTACGCCAGTTTCTTGTTTGTAGAACTTCCCCTCGAACCAAAAATAGTTCGAGGAGGTGGCGAACCTTAAAAGAAGCATAATGAACTCAACCTGTTTGACCGGAAGGCCGGAATCTCTTCCCAGGTATAGGAGCACTGCCTCAAAACCCAACTCGTGTGGTATAATGGTGTAGAGGGACGTGACATCTATGGTCACCATCCACATACCTCTCCTAGGGGAGAGACCTGCTAGAAGATTTATAATGTGCCTGGAGTCTTTTACATATGACGGCATCCCTCTAACTAGTGGTTGCAGGAAAAAATCCACATATCTGCCCACCCGGGACGTCACCGAGTCAATACCACTGACAATGGGACGCCCCGGGGGGCAGACAGGATCCTTATGGAGCTTTGGTAAGTAATATATAGTAGGCGTCCGGGGTGCCACTGGGACCAAATATAATCTTTCCTTAGGGGTAAGTATCCCCTCATAGAAACCCCTGGCCACCAAAGCCTCCAACTCTCTTTTGAATTTATTCTTAGGGTCTGACTGTAACAGTGAGTAGGTGTTAGAATCCCCCAGAATGTTATACATCTCCTTTAGATAGTCGGATCTATCAAGGATCACGATCCCCCCCCCCTTATCTGCGGGTCTGACCACCAACTCCTTATTGTGACAGAGCTGGTCCAAACCCTCCTGCATAGTTTTATTTAACCGTGCCTTTTTTACTTCCATTAGGTCTAAATCCCTGAGTAGAACATCCCGAAAAACCTTGAGGGAAGGTGCCAAGGTACCCGGGGGATTAAACAGGGATGCATTCGACAGGCCTGAATGGGTATAAGCATTAGGGTTAACTGTATTGGAAAAGGTATTTGTAGCCATATACCTCTTAATATTGAGTTTTCTAATAAATTTGTGGATATCCATAAACGTATGGAATTTATCCAAACCCTTAGGGGGTGCAAACTTAAGGCCCTGATCTAAAATAAATTGTTCAGGTTTGGTTAGGACCTTAGAGCTAAGATTGAAAATGCCCTGTCCTACTGTTACATTTTTGGCCGCTTTAATGGTTCTAATGGTTATTGATTTAGCCTAGCTTTGATCCCACCAGGATGGTGTTCTGTTCTCGAATATACAACCACTAACCCTGAGAATCCAATAATATTCACCCTATTGGATACGATCGGGAGTATTTGTTTATATTTAATTAATCTACATCTACTCACAAATATTTGTTGTCACTATTTTTACTGATAAACAATAATGTTGTTTTTTTGAACATATAATATTGTTCACTTAATTGAAGTTTAGCACTTATTAGTGTACATTCACTATGTAACACTTTTAGTGTTCAATTATTGTGTTTCTTGATCACATTTGGCGAAGGAGCTATTATTTTCTCCTTCTTGCCTTTTTAAGTTGCACTATCTATTTTTCTATTTTTGCACGTAATTTCTCGCTTCCCCACATGGGGGAGTCAGTGTTTTTAGTCCGTAATGCAGGTACTTATTTTTGGTTGGTTCAATGATCATGATTAAACAACGATTATTATTATTATTATTATTATTAGGTTCACTATTTTTCACACATATATTATTTAATTTACAATTAATCCTGTCCTCATATGACATGGATCTCCCTGTCTTTTTTACTCGAGGCATCCCTGCTTTGGCATGCTGTTTTGTTACATTATCCCAAATCCAAAATGGCGTTTTCGCCACTTCCGGTTCCTGGCGATCAAAGCGAGGCCTGGTTATTTAAAGCGGTGAATCACTGCAGAGCCCATCCCATTGAAAACGTTATCCTATAACGAAACGCGTCTGGGTCGACGGCGTGCAGTGACGTCACCGCGTTCGTACAAGGAGGAAGGGCTCCTATCTATGCCGGCCGGCAAACTGTTTTTATGTGCCTATATTCATTCGATTGATGTAAGTAGGTTTTTACTCTTTTAATAAAAGTAATTTTTGGACGTATTACGCTATGTGCGGCTTTCTCTCTGCATGACATGCCACTGTTTCCTGCTACGGTTCAAGAGTTTGTCAGTACGAGTTTACTATATCCCTCCGTGGAGTTACCAGTGAAGGATACATGCTGTACATCCATTGATCCTGTGTTGTGATCATACCCCTTGGAGATCCCTGCTGCAATCTTTAAATAACGCTGTTATTTATATGTGTTCTGGTAAGCCCCAGTCCATGTGGTGGCGGCTCACTTAACCATTTGTGCACCGGGTGTTGTTTGTCTCAAGAAACTTCAGTTATTTGGACTTTTAATATAACTCACTACTATGTTTATTTCACCAAGGATCTGAATGTCTCTCACACATGCCAGTGTGTTATATCTCACATGTTACAGGGACATTATTTCTTCTTCTTTTTTGGACATTTATTCACTACACTAATTGTGTTGTCACATAGGTTTGAATAATTTTTATAGATTGGCGCGATTTTTTCTTTTTTCTATATTGTTTGTGTTATGACACGTTATTGCTGCCTTTTTTTATATTCATTTATTTAATCACGTTGTTTTGGTTAGCGCAATTTTTCTTTTAAAATAACAGGGTGAATCTGGCAGAAAAGGTCCCTTCAGCCAGTGTCTGCGCCAGTGATCAACTTGACTAAATCATCACTAATGGTGCTAGATGCTAAACTTGATGCCCAGAGCCTAGCGGCTCATCAAATACTGATGACCTCTAGCTTAAAATATTTAGGAATTCAGGTCACCCTGGAAATACTAGAATACATCACCCCCTTAATTTTATCACCCCTGCTGGGCCATATCCAGGCTCGAATAAAAGTGTGGTCGAAACTAAAAATGTCCCTGGTAGGAAGGGCAAACTTTATCAAAATGATTTTCATGCCCCAGCTTCTTTATATATTACATAATACCCCCATGGTGATCCCCCCCCCCCTTAAAATATTTTGCATTATTAACTTCAGGTCCTTTCTGTGGCTGGACAAACCCCCCAGGGTTAAACTAGAACGGCAGAAACCCAAAGACAAGGGGGGCAGCTGGCTTTGCCCAACCCGTGGCTTTATTATATTGCCTCCCAGCTGCAGCATGTGGCCCAAGCCCTCACCCCGCTGGATGGAGGACCAACCTGCCTTAGACCCCGTTAAAGCTCTCATGTGCCACAAAACGGGGGTGTCGGATGTAGCGGAGGGCTTAGAGGCCTTGGCCTATGGAAAGTCTGAGAGATTCCCCACATTTGCCTTAATCCAAAAAATATGGAACAAGGCCAGACAGTTGCAGGCAGTAGAAGGTTTTACCCAATATGGAACAATAGAAGCTACCCAGAACTACAAACACTGACGTGTGGGGCTCGGTGGAGGAGAGATGGAGTCACGCACCTACACCACACAGTTGTGGTGGGAAAATTGAGCACCATTGCAGAGCTGCGGGAGCGATTTAGTCTTCCCTGGACGAATCACTTTTACTATCTACAACTGCAACACGCTTTGGGGGCTCAATTTGGTAGGACTCCAGGGACCCCATCCCCGACCCCCCCCCCCCCCCATATTTCACTACATGGAAGAGGTGGTCAGTTTTAAAGACTTTATTTCCAACTGCTACGAATTGCTACTCGGGGTGTTCCTGACGGGATTCCCCTTAAGGGCGGTGACCAAGTAGGAGAATGATGTTGGCGCCCTAGAGGGGGGAACAGTGGGAAGAGGCGCTTCAGGCGGTACAAATGTCCTCCCTCAATGTGGCACAGCGTTTGTCACAGTTGTACATGTATACTGAGAGTGCATTACATGCCAGCTAGGCTGGCTAGAATGGGGGCGAGACCAAACTCGGACTGTCCAAGGTGTGTGAGAGACCACGGAGACTTGATTTGCATGCTGTGACGCTGCCCCAAGCGACATTTGTACTGGACAAGGGGTACTGACTACATCAATAGAGCCTTCTCAGTGACTATCCCGACTGACCCCAAACCGTGTATCCTGGGCATCCTAGACGATCTCTCCCTAGAGGACAACTTTAAACCGCCCATTGCAAGAGCTCTATTTCAGGCATGGTTACTCATCCTTAGGCCATGGAAGGTCGGCTGAACCCCCCTTGCTCAAGGAATGGATTAATAAGGTGGGAGACGTGTTGCGACTAGAGAAGTTTTATCTTTCAACACAGGGGGAGCCCTGGTAAATTTTAAAGGCAGTGGTCACCCTGGCTAAGCACCCCAGGATTATCCCAGGTGGACCTTATACTAGATGGGTTACTGCTTTGAGACAATTGCATAAGGAATAATTCTAGATATCACCGTTGGAGGCGGCAGGCGAAGCGGATGGGCGACCTTCATAAACTGTAAGTTGCAATTACCATGCATAGGGTGTAGGGATGGAGATGACGGGATACAATGTATGTGCACTATGATTTGGTGGAACTGGATGTTATGACATGTATGTAAAACCTGGTCTTCAATAAACTTGTTTCTGAGAAAAAAAAACGTTAGTTTTTTTTTTTTATTATTATTTTTTTTTTGATTTTAAAAAAAAAAGTATATTTTTTCCCGAAAAAGTGCGCTTGTAAGACTGCTGCGCAAATACGGTGTGACAAAGTATTGCAACGACCGCCATTTTTTTTCTCTAGGGTGTCAGAAAAATATTACAAATACTAAAAATAAATATATATGTATATGTGTGTTTGGGGGTTCTAAGTAATTTTTCTAGCAAAAAAAAAAAAAAAAAAAAGATTTTAAGTGGGTAATTTTGAGTTCTTTTTAAATACATACTTTACCAGAGCACAGAGATATAGATCTTTTTATTTATTTTTTACAGGACAAATTCTTCAACATGAGTCACACAGCTAGAGAAGACCATGATCCACCTTCAACATACTTTATTTGCAAGGTATTTTTTTATTTTACGCACAAGATAAAATGTAACTGCTCACTGTTTGTAACTGAAAATTCTCATGTATATTTAGGTAAACCACTAAGTAATTATGTGCTCAGAGGACTGTTCTGGATATAGGGAAAAACAAAATTAATAAAGCGTGTGCAAAACCTCTTACCATAAAGCTTACAATGAAATCACCACTAAGAGGCCAATGTAGGATCATGTAAAAATAAAACACAGCAGTTCCAAAACCACCTTGAGCATGGGTACTGTATGAATTATTTTGTATAGAGCTGCACGATTCTGGGAAAAATGAGAATCGCGATTAACTAAATTTCATACAATGAAGATCACGATTCTCAAATTTATTTCTTTAAATTTATTTTCAACACAAAACGGAGCTTATGTGCTTTAATACAGTATATGTAAATCTGACGGATTGTTTACATGTTACATTTTAAAAGCCACAGCAAACCTGCTGACCTTGCATGCTTGCTAATGTGAAAGAACAGCTCTGATTTTCACATTTAACTAAATGTGAAAATCAGAGGTGTTCTGTCACATTAGCAGGCATGTAAGGTTTGCTGCTGCTTTTAAAATTTAATATGTAAACAGTCTGTCAAACTTACATATACTGGGCCAGATTCTCAAAAGAGATACGACGGCGTATCTCCAGATACGCCGTCGTATCTCTGAGTTGCGCCGTCGTATCTATGCGCCTGATTCTTAGAATCAGTTGCGCATAGATTTCCCTTAGATCCGACAGGCGTAAGTCTCTTACGCCGTCGGATCGTAACTGCGTATTTACGCTGGCCGCTAGGGACGTGTACGCTGATTTACGCGTTGAAATATGTAAATCAGCTAGATACGCAAATTCACGAACGTACGCAAGGCCGACGCAGTACAGTTACGCCGTTTACGTTGGGCTTTTCCCGGCGTAAAGTTACCCCTGCTATATGATGGCATAAGTGCGGCGTACCAATGTTAAGTATCGCCGTCGGTCCCGCGACGAAATTTGAAAATTTTACATTGTTTGCGTAACTCGTCCGTGAATGGGGCTGGACGTAATTTACTTTCACGTCAAAACCAATACGTCCTTGCGGCGTATTAGGAGCAATGCACACTGGGAGATTTCCACGGACGGCGCATTCGTGAAAAACGTCAATCACGTCGGGTCACGGAACATTAACATAAAACACTCGCCCCCTGTCCTACATTTGTATTAGGCGGGCTTACGCCGGCCGATTTACGCTACGCCGCCGCAACTTACGGAGCAAGTGCTTTGAGAATACAGCACTTGCCCGTCTAAGTTGCGGAGGCGTAACGTAAATCGGATATGATACGCGATTGTACGAGAATCTGGCCCACTGTATTTAAGCACATAAACTCCGTTTTGTGTTGAAAATAACTGTGAAAGCTAAAACTCAGTTGGGTGTAACAAGATGTCCGCTTGCCGTCTTCTCACGAACATTACTGTGCAGGATTGTGGGGTGGAGCAAGAGGGCGGCGACAAAACGTCACTTCCTGACGAGACAGCCGTCGGGTGTACCAAGATGGCCGCCGCTCCGGAGCTAGGCCAAAGCCTGGGACTTTCCTATGGCCACACCCGAGTAGCGGTACCGCTGGATCCGAAAATTGCTGGAGATCGCGGGGGGGCATGTGAATCGAACCCGCGATTTTCTTACGATTAATCGTGCAGCCCTACTTTCGGATAACCATGATCTTTAGATAATAAGAGATCAATGGTGCAGAATTCACAAAATGTGAAAATGTGAATCGCACCAGGGTATGATCACAAACTCCACGCCCTCCACATTTGTAAAGTTAAATATGTCTGCTCTCCTTCCCTTCTAGTTGTTGACTCGGAAGTGATGTAGGTTCCGAGTCCCAGTTGACAGTTTCTCTGGCCATCAAGGCCGGAAAAGAATGTAATGCAGTGCGATGTGCTTTGCATTACATTCAGGGGAGACGTATGGTCTTTTAGTCCCTGCATGTCTCATTCAAGAGAACCTGTCGCCAAATAATAAAAAAAAAAATTAAAAATAAGTTACACCCAGGTGCATGAAATCCCCCCGCCAAAAAATTGAGGCTCCCCCACATATTCGCAGGTACAAATGCATGCAGCGGGGGCGCCTACGCCTGAAAACGTTGATTGCGATATGTTATCGCCACGCACGCCAGAATGAGAGCAATATTTCTAGCACGAGACCTTTGTAACACTAAACTGATGGCTTATAGGGGGCTTTTAACCACTTCAGCCCTGAGCCTCTTTTCGAGAAATATATATAATTATATATATATATATATATATATATATATATATATATATATATATATATATATATATATATATATATATATATATATATATATATATATATATATAATTATATGTGTGTATGTATGTGTATATTAGAGCTGCACGATTCTGGCCAAAATAAGAATCACCATTTTTTTGCTTAGGATAAAGATCACGATTCTCATGGCGTAAAATCTTTTACATTTTATACAAAAAATCAGGGCAGTTGTAGGAGGGAGGAGCCTGATGTGGACACTGGACAGTTGCGGATGCTTAAGCTTGCGAAAGCCACCCTCCTGTAACATGAAGGCCTAAGACTCCTCCACCTCCCGCACCCCCCCCCCAAGTATGTCTCCAGACAGTGCTGCAAAGTGAAAGTGAAACCACAGCATAGGGTCCTACCTTAGTACCTCTGTGCCCCTGCATGCCTTGGTGGAGGTCGGCATTTGTAGCTCTGCTGCTCTGTTCTGGTCTGGTTTGGTCGTGGTGGCTGGTGAGAACAGCCCGGAAGCCAGAAAGCAGTTAGGAACCGTGAGCAGGGGATCATGCGCTTGTGCCTGCAGCGGGATACCATCGGGGGATGCAGAGTGTGCTGGGAGGCAGACGAGGACATAAACCTGTTAAAAGTTGCCCACTTCTCAGAGCGGAGCAGGCTAAGGTCCCATCCCATCCAAGCCTCACATCCATGCCAGCTTGAGGACTCCTTCCCATCCCAGCTTGAGGACTCCTTCCCATCCCAGCTTGAGGACTCCTTCCCATCCCAGCTTGAGGACTCCTTCCCATCCCAGCTTGAGGACTCCTTCCCTTCCCATCCCAGCTTAAGGACTCCTTCCCTTCCCATCCCAGCTTGAGGACTCCTTCCCTTCCCATCCCAGCTTGAGGACTCCTTCCCTTCCCATCCCAGCTTGAGGACTCCTTCCCTTCCCATCCCAGCTTGAGGACTCCTTCCCTTCCCATCCCAGCTTGAGGACTCCTTCCCTTCCCATCCCAGCTTGAGGACTCCTTCCCTTCCCATCCTCAGGACTCCTTCCCTTCCCATCCCAGCCTCAGGACTCCTTCCCTTCCCATCCCAGCCTCAGGACTCCTTCCCATCCCAGCCTCAGGACTCCTTCCCTTCCCATCCCAGCCTCAGGACTCCTTCCCTTCCCATCCCAGCCTCAGGACTCCTTCCCTTCCCATCCCAGCCTCAGGACTCCTTCCCTTCCCATCCCAGCCTCAGGACGCCTTCCCTTCCCATCCCAGCCTCAGGACTCCTTCCCTTCCCATCCCAGCCTCAGGACTCCTTCCCTTCCCATCCCAGCCTCAGGACTCCTTCCCTTCCCATCCCAGCCTCAGGACTCCTTCCCTTCCCATCCCAGCCTCAGGACTCCTTCCCTTCCCATCCCAGCCTCAGGACTCCTTCCCTTCCCATCCCAGCCTCAGGACTCCTTCCCTTCCCATCCCAGCCTCAGGACTCCTTCCCTTCCCATCCCAGCCTCAGGACTCCTTCCCTTCCCATCCCAGCCTCAGGACTCCTTCCCTTCCCATCCCAGCCTCAGGACTCCTTCCCTTCCCATCCCAGCCTCAGGACTCCTTCCCTTCCCATCCCAGCCTCAGGACTCCTTCCCTTCCCATCCCAGCCTCAGGACTCCTTCCCTTCCCATCCCAGCCTCAGGACTCCTTCCCTTCCCATCCCAGCCTCAGGACTCCTTCCCTTCCCATCCCAGCCTCAGGACTCCTTCCCTTCCCATCCCAGCCTCAGGACTCCTTCCCTTCCCATCCCAGCCTCAGGACTCCTTCCCTTCCCATCCCAGCCTCAGGACTCCTTCCCTTCCCATCCCAGCCTCAGGACTCCTTCCCTTCCCATCCCAGCCTCAGGACTCCTTCCCTTCCCATCCCAGCCTCAGGACTCCTTCCCTTTCCATCCCAGCCTCAGGACTCCTTCCCTTCCCATCCCAGCCTCAGGACTCCTTCCCTTCCCATCCCAGCCTCAGGACTCCTTCCCTTCCCATCCCAGCCTCAGGACTCCTTCCCTTCCCATCCCAGCCTCAGGACTCCTTCCCTTCCCATCCCAGCCTCAGAACTCCTTCCCTTCCCATCCCAGCCTCAGGACTCCTTCCCTTCCCATCCCAGCCTCAGAACTCCTTCCCTTCCCATCCCAGCCCAGCCTCAGGACTCATGATTCATTCCATCCCAGCCCATTGACTTTAAAGTCTGGACAACTCAAAAAAAAAAAATGTGCACAAACGGGAAGAGATCAGTACGACAAGGGGGGTGAGTTTACCTTCTACCTTTTTCACATTCGCATAAATAGACTTTGCCTGCTGGAATGTTGGACTGTTAATCTCCTATGAAATCGAGGAAACAGCAGGCATTATTTTAAGGGGCTTTAATGCTAAGTGCATGTGAATAAAAAATAACCGTCTGTTTACAGGCCATTTTTAACAGTGCCCTTTACATTAAGTATAAAGTGGGAGTGATGAGCGCAAACTGAAAATCTAAAAGCGAATATAAAGACAGTCAGAAGACTGATGGCATCTATAAATGAACTCCAAAATGGCAAAAACTGTGAACCATAAATTTAAAGTCCAAAACATAAAACAAATGCAACTAATGCATCAAAACATATAAATAAAGTCCAAAGTGTATAAATCAAGTGAATCAACTTGTGTATAAGCTTCTGCCCTTGGACATCAATGTAGACAATCTAGATGAGACTTCACAATGATTGAGCTCACAGAGCGCTTACCTCCAATTAGAGGATAATGCGTGTCAACGAAATCCTCCAAATGCTGGGATGGTATCCAGGAAAGTTCCCTCCAGTCAATGGATAATGCGTGTCCACGAAATCCTCCTAATGCTGGAATGGAATCCAGGAGCGTTCTCTGTGTACAATAGCGGTGCAGGTCCAGGCACAGTGGAGTCAGCTCACAGGCGGCCACTAGTGTTGGCAGGAGCAAAAATGAAGATGATAAACTCATCGTGAAGTATGTAAGCACTTTAAGAAATTTAATGAAGATAAAATGTGCTTACATCAAAGAAACGAATAAAAAGCCAAACAACGGCACTTCCGGTGGACGGTCAGGGTATCGCGTCACTTCCGGTAGCCGTGACCGGAAGTGACGCGATACCCTGACCGTCCACCGGCACGTACAGGCAAATGAGCGTACATGTACGTCCTTGCCTTTCCGCGGGTCGGGGGTCCGATCGGGACCCGCTACATGCGGCGGTCGGGTTCCCTCGGGGAGCGATCCGGGACGACGGCGCGACTATTTGTTTATAGCCGCTCCGTCGCGATCGCTCCCCGGAGCTGAAGAACGGGGAGAGCCGTATGTAAACACGGCTTCCCCGTGCTTCACTGTGGCGGCGTATCGATCGAGTGATCCCTTATATAAGGGAGACTCGATCGATGACGTCAGTCCTACAGCCACACCCCCCTACAGTTGTAAACACACACTAGGTGAACCCTAACTCCTACAGCGCCCCCTGTGGTTAACTCCCAAACTGCAACTGTAATTTTCACAATAAACAATGCAATTTAAATGCATTTTTTACTGTGAAAATGACAATGGTCCCAAAAATGTGTCAAAATTGTCCGAAGTGTCCGCCATAATGTCGCAGTCACGAAAAAAAACGCTGATCACCGCCATTAGTAGTAAAAATTTTTTTTTTTTATAAAAATGCAATAAAACTATCCCCTATTTTGTAAACGCTATAAATTTTGCGCAAACCAATCGATGAACGCTTATTGCGATTTTTTTTTTTTTTTTTTTTTTTTTTTTTTTTTTTTTTTTACTAAAAATAGGTCGAAGAATACGTATCGGCCTAAACTGAGGGAAATTTTTTTATATATGTTTTTGGGGGATATTTATTATAACAAAGTAAAAAATATTGCATTTTTTTTCAAAATTGTCGCTTTATTTTTGTTTATAGCGCAAAAAATAAAAACCGCAGAGGTGATCAAATACCACCAAAAGAAAGCTCTATTTGTGGGGAAAAAAGGATGCCAATTTTGTTTGGGAGCCATGTCGCACAACCGCGCAATTGTCTGTTAAAGCGACGCAGTGCCGAATCGCAAAACCTGGCCTGGGCATTTAGCTGCCTAAAGGTCCGGGGCTTAAGTGGTTAAGGCGTGTAACCATTTGAGCATTTCTATGATCAGAAGACTGTTCAATTGTTTAAGCTACAGGTGGAAAAAAAAGGTAGCATGTTCCTGCGCATAGAGATGTTACACTGCCTATAGGAATATTGAATGAAATCCAGGAGACATAGCAGGCATAACGTCAAGGTGTAACTTTACTGTTAAGTTACTGGTAAACAAGGTAGCCTGTGTATAAGACTTTACCTACAGAAAGTTTGGATCATTAATTGACATCCCAGAGACATAACATGCATTGCAGGCATAACATCAAGGTGTCTAACCGTCAGGTTACTGGTAAATAAAATAAAAGGTGGTCTGTGTATAGAGACTTTACATCACCTGCTGGAATGTGGAGCTATAAACCTTTATGAAACTTAGGAGACATAGCAGGCATAATGTTAAAGTATTTAACGTGCCTGCAGGAATACTGAATTACTAACATCTTTTGAAATCAAGGTGACATAGTGGGCATAACGAAAGGTGATAACTGCTAAGATACTGGTGAATAAAAGGGCAGGATGTATACATGGATTTCATATTGCCTGCTGGAATAATGGTCTATTAAAATTCAAGAATATTGTAAGAGATTTAAGAGGCATAGTTTTAAATTGCCTAGGCATTTGTGAAAAGATACTACTTGCCCCCTTTACAATTCTGCTGTGCTTGAACTCGTTAAATTTAAATAATGATGAGGGGGAAGATCGGGGAGAGGGGCAGCAGAAAATCTCCCTAGAATGAGCGCAAGCCCTGGATATATAAAAAAATACATGTCACATGAGGGGGGGGGGGAAGGGACCTAAAAGTAATATGTCATCACCCTTACCGATAAGTGAAGATACAGATAAGGAAGTGGGCATGGGAGCTAGACAAAAAAAGCAACCATCAAAAAAAAGGTGATATGGCGGAAATGCTGGCAAGAATGGAATCAAGATTGGAAACATCAATAAAGGGGGAAATGGCAACCCTACGTCAGGATATGAAACACCTGCTAAGAAGGGTGGAGGAAGTAAAAGAAAGGTTGGACAGTCATGGGGCTAAAATAAAAGGTCTGAAGGAACAGATGGATGAGATGTTCAGAGAACAAAGATATATAAAATTGAAGACCAGGAAAATGGGAACAGAAGGAAAAATATCAGAATCAGAGGGTTACCGGAAAGGCAAGGAGAAAATTAGGATTTACAAGATAAAATTGACAAAATATTCGGCCATATGCTGGTAACAATAGAAGTGGATACAATTTTAAATTTGAAAGCATCAGAAAGCCCACTGAAGTGGCAGGAGATGTCCTAGAGACATCATAGCTAGATTCCATAACTACCAAGATAAGGAACATATAAGGACATATGAGAACTATCCAACCTGACAACTTTGCAGGTATTCCCAGACCTGGCAGCAGAGACTCTATATAGGAGAAGAACGCTTAAATCGTTACTGGCACAACCTAACCACTTAATACCCGGACCAATATGCAGGTTAAGGACATTGCCCTTTTTTGCGATTCGACACTGCGTTGCTTTAACTGACAATTGCGCGGTTGTGCGACGTGGCTCCCAAACAAAATTGTCGTCCTTTTTTTTCCCCCACAGCTAGATCTTTCTTTTGGTGGTATTTGATCACCTGCGATTTTTTATTGAAAAAAATTCAATTTTTTTTTACCTTTTGCTATAATAAATATCCCCAAAAAAGAAACGTTTTCTTTTTCCTCAGTTTAGTCCAATACGTTTTCTACCTATTTTTGGTATAAAAAAAACGCAATAAGTGTTTATCAATTGGTTTGTGCAAAATGTATAGCATTTACAAAATAGGGGATAGTTTTATGGCATTTTTATAAAAAAATTTTTTTACTACTAATGGCGGCGATCAGCGTTTGTTTTTTTGTTTTTTATTATTATTATGTCTGGATTAGAGTACTGAGCATGTTTATAAAAACCGTTAGAGGAGGAGCGTACATATTATGATGGCTTTTTTTTTTTTTCTTTTTTTTTTTTGAGAATATTTGAACAATTTAAGTGTGATAATGATATCTGGTTCTAAATGTGTAAAACTAAATGTAAAATTATAGCCCAGGACTTGAGTTGGTGCTTCGAGGGGGGTTTCAAGGGGGAAGGGAGACATGAGCGAGAAATAAAAGTATGGACAACGGGACCGCTACCTCCATGTGCGCATAACCTACTCCCCCATTTGATACGCCTTTCCTCCAAAGGGAGGGAAGCCGGAGGCGTATTTCTTGATTTTTATTATATTTTTTTTTCTTTTCTTTTTTTTTTCTACGTGCGGGACCGGGTAGACCCACGAGCGGAGGGATCTCCTGTGTACGCACGAATATATTTTTAATACCTTCCGTGATCACAGGTAGGAACCGGAACACGGAAGGGAAGGGGGAGGGGGAGGTATATCCCCACCCCTGTACCCCCCTTTTCTTTTTTTTCGGTCTCCCTGCCTACATCTCTTCTTGTCTTTTGTAAAAGGCTGGTATATCAAGATTACTAAAATAACATTGACATCGTACAATGTGAAAGGTTTGAACCTACCAGAAAAACGTAGCAAGTTTATATTCGGAATTCAGGAGACTTGGATCTCATATTTTGTTTCTCCAAGAGACAAATTAAAAAAAAAAAATCCCAAAGTTGGGAAATTATAGATATCCCATGGTATATCAGTGCATCACAGACCTCAAACGCAAAAGGAGTAGCAATTACGATATCAAGCCAGCTAGCATGGAAAGAAATGGACAATTACAGATGAGGAGGGGCGGTTATTGATTGTAAAGGGTTTATTATACGATCAAAAGGTTACCCTGGTGAATATTTACTTGCCCAAATGTGGGTCAAGTAGCAGCTTTGGAGAGGTATATGAATGTAATGCATCAAAATAAGGAGGGAATCTTGTTGATGGGAGCAGATTTAAATATGGCACTAGATCCAACTGTAGATGCCTCAAAAGGAACTTCCCACTTGTCGTATTTAAAATTAGGAAAAGCAAAAAGAATGCTTCAGGAGTTGCAGGTAAGAGACAGCTGGAGAACTTTACATGTGCATGATAGAGATTATACTTTTTTTTTTTTCAGCAAAACACAAAACTTTTTCAAGGATAGATTACGTCTTTGTATCTCAAAGTGTGCTGCAATGTATTAGGGAGACCTCCATAGGTTCATTTACGATCTCAGATCACGCACCATCTAATTGCGTTATAGAATGGGGGGAACCCGCTACCCGAGAATGGCAGTGGAAGATCAATGAAACCCTTCTGAAAGAACCAGAATGGGAGACACAGTTAGCACAGGAATTAGAATTGTTTTTTCTTACAAACAAATCAGGGGAAGTGTCACCTTTCCGTATATGGGAAACACATAAATGCTATATAAGAGGTATACTTATATCAGCAGGAGCACGTAGAAAACGACAACAGGAGGCTCAATTAAAATCTTCGGAGATATTAAGAGGTTAGAGACTCTGCATAAGAAATCGCAGACACTCCAGAGAGAGAAGGAACTAACCAGTTTGCAATGACCCGGGGTAGACTATCTTTTTATGAATTTGGGACTAAGCCTAGCAGGATGATGGCCAATGCATTAAAAGCAACAAGGACACAATTATATAGAATGTATTAAAACGCAGGGAGACACATTGGTAAATTCATCTCAGGCAATAGCAAAGGCGTTCCGAGATTATTATGTTGGCCTATATCAATTGGATGCACAAGATCAGGAAGGCAGGGTATGTAAAGAAGAGGAGGCTGGGGCATATATAGAAGCCTCGGAGATGCCTAGATTGATGGACAAAGAAGCAGAAGACATTGACGGCCCAATAACTATTGAGGAATTTCTGGAGGCCTTGAAAACATTAAAACCTGGTAAAGCCCCGTGCCCGGATGGATTCACCCTGTTATACTATAAAACTTTCGCAGATAAACTGGCACCAAGGTTTGTTGAGGCTTTTAACTCGATACGAGAAGGGCAAATAATACCAGTAGAAACGTTGATGGCCCATATAACAGTGATACATAAAGAGGGGAAAGACCCGGCTCAATGTTCAAGTTACCGTCCAATTTCACTGCTAAATGTGGACTTAAAGATCTTTGCAAAAATACTCTCAACCAGATTATTACCATTTATACCTACTTTAACCACTTGCTTACTGGGCACTTAAACACCCCACCTGCCCAGACCAATTTTCAGCGCTCTCACACTTTGACAATTACTCAGTCATGCAACACTGTACCCAAATGATTTTTTGTCCTTTTTTTTCATACAAATAGAGCTTTCTTTTGGTGGTATTTGATCACCTCCTGGGTTTTTTATTTTTTGCGATATTAATGAAAAAAGACCGAAAATTTGGAAAACCATTTTTTTTCTTGTGATAAAATGTTGCAAATACATTTTTCTTCATAAATTTTGGCCACAATTTATACTGCTACACAATTTTTGGGTTATTTTTATTTGGTCTGTGTGAGTTTTAGAGTCTACAAGCTATAGTGCAAATCATAAAAAATTATCACATCTGATCACACCTGATGTACTGAAGGCCTATCATTTCTTGAGACCCTAACAAGCCAGGAAAGTACAAATGCCCCCCAAATAACCCCTTTTTGGAAAGTAGACATTCCAAGGTATTTATTAAGAGGCATGGTGAGTTATTTGAAGTTGTCATTTTTTCCCACAATACTTTGCAAAATTAAGATTTTTATTTTGTATTTAAAAATGTTCTTAAAATTGTCATTGCAATAGCTTATTTCTCTCACATGGTATGTGCATACCACAAATGACACCCCAAAATACATTCTGCTACTCCTCCTGAGTAGAACGATACCTAATGTGTGACTTTTTCACTGCCTGGCCACATACAGAGGCCCAACATGCAGGGAGCGCCATCAGGGGTTCTAGGAGCATAAATTGCACATCTAACTAGTTGACTACCTATTACACTTTTGAAGTCCCTGGAACACCAGGACAATGGAATTACCCACAAAATGACCCCATTTTGGAAAGCTAACACCCCAACGTATAATCTGAGGCATATGAGTCTTATGAGTCTTTTGAATGGTTCATTTTTCTTCCAGAAGTTTTTGGAACATGTGGAAAAGAAATGAAAATGCATTTTTTTTTTTACACAAAGTTGTCCGTTATAAGATATTTCCAACACATTCTGCTACTCCTCCTGAGTACAACGATACCACATGTGTGAGACTTCTACACAGCCTGACCCCATACAGAGGCCCAACATGCAAGGAACACCGTCAGGTGTTCCAGAGACACATAGCATGCACATACCAAGAATTACACCCCAAAATACATTATGCTGAGCAAAGCGTAAACAAAATATTACCTGTGGTAATAGTAGCGCAGTTCTACACAGCAGGATAGCACTGGTCCAGGCAGGGGCTTGGTCTGCAACGGCATACACAATTGTCCAGGCAGGGATACTGTCCCGTCAGGGTTAGTGCAGGCAGGCATATTGTCAGCAGTGCCAAAAATATTGGTCCTGGTAGTGGGCAGGTCCATGTCGTGTGGTCAGTTCATGCAACAGGCAGAGGCATGATGGCATAGGTCCTACAGGCAGAAGTAGGGCCTCGTTCAGGACAGAATAGGGACAGGGGTAGAGGCTTCTCCCACCCAAATCTCTTTGAAGCCTCCGAGTCTCCAGACCCTAGTCTAGGATGAGAAAACAAAAAAAAAAGTCTTCATCCAGAAAAACTTTTTTGGAGCCCCTCACATATGTGAGACCCCTGTGTTGAATCACACTATTCCAGTAGCAGGGTACAAGATCAGTCCATGAGGCAGGCAAAAACATGGTCAAACAGTCCAAGGTCCGTTCCAGATCAGGCAGAGGCATTACAGAATCGTTGGGCAGAAGCATGGTCGAAAAAACAGTCCAGGGTCAGTTCCAGATCAGGCAGAGGTATTACAAAATCGTTAGGCAGAATCGTGGTCGAAAAACAAGCCAGAGTCAGTTACAGAGCAGGCAGTGGCATAAGGGGTGTGAAGGTGTGTGAAGGCAGGAACGGAGGATTAAGTTTACCATACTTCACTAATAATTTAGTGAAGTATGGTAACGGCGAAAACAGTCGGTTACACAGAGGCCTGGTTGGGAAGGACAATCGGCACAATGGAAAGATGTGTCTCATCTGACTCCTCCACTGGAACACACCTTAAATCTTTTTTGATGTCGTCAGCCGGTTGCTGTGGGAGGGACTTTATCAGGAAAGTGACGCTCGGAGAGACGACTTAAAACATCAAATCGGATGTTTTGGGGCGGGCCGTTGGGGAATATAAGGGCAGTTATAAGGTCCTCCTGGTAGCCAAGGAAGCGTTTGGGGTTTTGGGTGGAGTTGCAGTAAATGATATAAGTTGTATTTGGCCAATTAAAAAAAAGAAATTGCAAATTTTTTGTACCAATGGTACGTCCGCCTTGTGGCAAGGTAGGGTTCGAGCATCTGGTCATTTAAGTCGACTCCCCCCATAAACAAATTGTAGTCCTGGATGCATGTGGGCTTTTGGATGGTGATGCCACGCCTTCTGCGGATTTCAACGACAGTATCATTGTGGATGGAAGATAACATGTCCCCTTCTCTTCTGTCCTTCCACTTCACTGCCAGAACCTCCTTGTTTTGCAGACTTGCCGATTCTCCTCTTCTCAGCTTCTTATTCACAAGACTTTGAGGAAAGCCCTTCCGATTTTTTCGGACGGTGCCACTTGCTGGCGTCTGCTTCTTTTGCAGGTTGTGGAACAGGGGAAGAGAGGTGTAGAAATCCATCTACGTATAGATGGTGGCCTTTTTCCAATAGGGGGTTGATGAGTTCCCAATTTTCCCACTTGATTCCAAGTAGTCTGGGCAATTTGGAGGATTCAGCTGGGTGTCCTTGCCTTCGTACACTCCGATGGCATATAGGTACCCTGTGACTCGGTCACACAATTTGTACACCTTCACACCATAGCAGGCCCTTTTGCTGGGGATAAATTGTTTTATTTGAAGCCTGCCACTAAATTAAAGGGACTCATCCACACAGATGTGTTGGTCCGGGGTATACAATTGGGGGAATTTTTCAGAAAAATAATTCAGTAAGGGCCGAATTTTGAAAAGCCTGTCATGATTTGTGTGATTTCGGGGATGGCACTGGGTATTATCGTTAAAATGTAGGAATCTTATGATGGCGAAGTATCGGGATCTGGGCATTACGCTGGAGAAGATTGGCATGTGGTAGATGGGGCGTTTGGACCAAAAGGAACGTGAAGTGTTTTTTGGGTTGAGTGCCATACAAAATGTGAGGCCTAAAAAAATTTTCAACTCCTCCACCGTTGGGTCTCTCCACTCGTAGGGACGGGCATGATATGATGTAGGATTATTTGCAATAAATTGCTGTGCATATAGGTTGCACTGAGTCACAATTCTGGATAGCATGTCCTCTGTAAACATTAGGCACTGCCTCCTCACCAGAACGCCTTAGTTTAGCGGGCCGGCTATCTTCCTCTGAGTCACTTGGTGTTCCACCACTGAAGGCTGGCTCATAATTGACATCAAACTCAGAATTGGAAATGGAATCTGAAAGAGCTCCACGTTGCTCTCGTCGGGCGCGGAAAGAATTTGGTATGCCTCCTCGGCCGGAAAGGATCTTTTTGACATGGTTGCTGGTGGTGATGCGACTATACAGGTGTGTGCACTGATGAGGCAGAGCAGATGGGCACTGATGAGGCGGCACAGATGTGCACTGACTAATTGCACAGCTGTGCACTGATGAGGTGGGCACTGATTGGCGGCACAGGTGGGCACTGATTGGCGGCACAGGTGGGCACTGATTGGCACAGGTGGTCCCAGACTGGCACAGGTGGTACAGACTGGCACAGGTGGACACAGATCCCTATGGGCATTGTATGGGCACTGTAATCACTGGGCAACTCAGATTGCTCTCCCTCCTCACACGCTGTCTGTGAGGGAGAGCAGGCAATAAGAGATGATCTCATATGTTTACATTTTAGATCATCTCTCATTGGCCGCACAGATCGCATACCATATGGCCACTCTGGCCGTTCATGCCGATCTGTGATTGGCTGTGTCCAAGAGACACGGCCAGCACAGAATTTCCCCGCTGCGCGCTCGGGAGCGAGGAAAGGGGAGGAGGTCAAATGACGGCGCCCCGGATTTTCAGGTACCCCGCTGAAGCCGTCATTCGGCTATAGCGCGTACGTCAAGTAGTTAATACATTCTGATCAGGTAGGATTCACGCCAGAAAGGGAAGGTAGGGAGAATACGCAAAGAGTTGTAAGTGCCATACATTACGCCCAATACAATCAAAAACCACTAGTATTAGTATCCAGACGCAGAAAAAGCGTTCGACAGAGTTGACTGGTCCTTCCTGAGAGCAACCGTACAACATATAGGGCTGAAAAGGGGGATGCAGAATGGGGTTATGAGTCTATACTCTTCTCCCAAAGCCAGAATTAAGATAAATTAAATACTTTCAGAGCCCTTTTCTATTAAGAATGGAACACGTCAGGGATGCCCATTGTCTCTGATTATCTTTATTTTGACACTGGAGCCATTTCTCAGAACAATAAGGGCCAATTCAGACATTGGAGGCATCAGAGTGAAGGGAAGGGAACATAAAGTGGCTGCATTTGCGGAAATGGGATAAGGAGGTTTTTACGTGGTTTGGTAGAATCAACATAATCAAAATGAATGTAATGCCAAGATTGCTATACCTTTTACAGACCTTGCCTATCAAGATCCCGGTGGGATACTTGAGAGAGTTGAGAGGAAGACTGGCAAGGTTTGTATGGGCTGGAAAACTTGCTAGAATTTGCAGAGATATTTTGATCTTACCAAAAAAAAAAAAAGGTGGAGGTACCCCTGGAGAGATTAATTTGGCTTAAAAACATGATAATACCGCAAGCAGAAAAGCAACATCCGACAGTAGGAGCGACACTTGGAGTAGTTAAAAGGATACTTAAAGTTGAGACATCCAACCTGTTGAACCCGATGATTCCTATCCTGGGTAATCCAGAGTTTAAAATGGGACTAAGGATATAGTATGACTATAAATCATCAGGGTAAAAATAGACTGATGCATTTCACAGTAGATAATCATGTAATGTCTAGAGAAGAGTTGGATTGTGAGTTTGGAGAAAGTTTAGACTTTTTCAGGAAAATGCAGTTAAATGCATTTCTCAAATTAATCTCTAAGCGAACTAGAGAAATAACTACACCATCTAAGTTTGAAAACCTATGCTTGAAAGGAGAGTCAGTGAGACATGCAATATCGACATTATATACTATGGTGATCGAGTTGAAGGCCCCACAGAACCTTGCTTACATACAGGCATGGGAAAGAGAGATGGGGGTCACTTTTTCAGAAGCACAAAAAAATAAGATATTTAGGTATACACATAAGGTGTCAATAGCAACGAGGTACCAACAGGGAAGTTATACGATTTTGAGCAGGTGGTATAGAACTCCAGAAGTATTGAATCGGATATATCCACAGACCTCGAATCTTTGTTGGCAATGTCAAGAGACTGTGGGCACTATGATGCACATTTTTTTGGGAATGCCCAAAAGTAAGGAATTTCTGGCAAATGGTATTAGAAACAATAGAGGAAATGATAGATGTGTCACTTGGAGATAATCCAGCTGCCTGCCTGCTCTTTGATATCCCTCTATCAGCGGAAAAATTAAAAAAATTCATTGCTGAGACATTTGTTATCAACGGCAAAAGCGTGCATCCCTGCTCTCTGGAAAAGTAATGTTTCTCTAAGCAAAGCACAACGGATGGCAAAAATAGCAGAAGTACAACTAATGGAAAACCTTACAATGAGTATGAAGGAGCAGGACAAGCATCGTCAGATATGGGCTCCATATATCGCATACAGGGAGCGGATGGGATGAGGAGAGGAGAGAGGGTGGAGGAAGAGACCAACAGGAAGGAAAGAGCTAAAAAAGGGATGGGGGGAGGGGTGGGGGAATTGTTTTTGGTTCCTTTTTTTTTTTTTTATGCTTTCTAATCTAAAGATTAAACCAATACTCTCGGTTTATTTCTTTCTTGGGGGGGGGGTGAAGTACGTGGTGGAAGGGTTAGAAGGATAGCTAAATCACAAGGATATAACTAAGGATAGAGCTAAAATAATATAAGTTCATAGATAAAGTAGAAACAGGAGATGGGAGAAATTAAATACGATTAAGAGTAAAATAAGCAGAATATATGCATAAGATGGTTTATTTGTAAAGATGTATGTGTGTCTTTGTGAGAAAAAAAAACCTTTAAAATAAAGAATTGAATAAATATAGGTAAGGTACAATCAGGGCTGTGGAGTCGGAGTCGAGGAGTCGGAGTCGGGGGAAATTTTGGGTACCTGGAGTCGGAGTCGGCAAACAATGCACCGACTCCGACTCCTACTAAATTTAGATTGGAATTAAAAAAAAAAAAAAAAAGCAAGTTTAAATGTCCCAATTCACAAAAAGTTATAATTAATGACTTCTCTACTGTAGGAATAAAGACCGATGCATGCAGTGCCTCACGTAACCGCAAAACGAACACGTTAAGTGACCGTGAAGAAGCATGCTTTTCATGTGCTTCACTATATGGCACGCAACGCACAATTAGGAGCTGCAATACTTATACTTTCCATAGTGTTGTGTTCTGCTTTTACAGGGAACGCATGTTAGAGAACCAGTAAGTGTCCAAATAAAAAAATTCCAACAGGAGTTTTATAAAGCACTAAAAGAAGTTGAAAAGTATGATCGCTCATCAAAACTTACTGTTGAAGAAGCCATCCTTGTTTATCCCGAGATCGTTGGTGATGTGGCCAGAATAGTTACTGCAATGCCACCCACCCAAGTCGGTGTCGAAAGATTATTTTCAGCCCTAAAAATAATAAAGTCTGACTTTAGAGCCTCTATGAAAGAAGATCTGGCAGAGGCAATTCTCTTCCTTAGAACTCTACATTGAATTGATTTGCATTTGCTAAGCCTATAACTACATTTCAAGATTAATATAAACCATTTCTAGGTTTTACAGATTTTGTTTTTGGTTCATTATAGATGAGCTTTGTTTTTGTTCTAAAACAACCAAATAATGTGGTTTGTATTTTTGAACTGGTAAAGATCCTGTTCCTGATGTTTATGCCTGCTGATACTATCCAGCCACTTGATTGTTTTCATTGTGTTTGTCTTTTGCTTAAACTGTGCAATACAGTAGACTGTTGGCTTCCCAGCCAGTAGTCCTGTGGTAGGTTGCGTTTCTTTCCCTCAAGGAATGTATAAAATACATTCGCATATTAATACAGAGGAGTCGGAGTCGGGGAGTCGGAGTCGGAAGTACATAAAACTGAGGAGTCGGAGTCGGAACATTTATCTACCGACTCCACAGCCCTGGGTACAATATAAGAGTAATAGCTGGAGATTGATTGATTGAAGAACTAATACAAGATAAAGCGGTATAAAAGAGGAATTGGAACAGTTTTTCAGGATTAATAGTACGGAGGATATGTCCGAGGCCATAGTCTGGGACACCGACAAGGCATATATAAGGGGAATGTTAACCACTTAAGCCCCGGACCTTTAGGCAGCTAAATGCCCAGGCCAGGTTTTGCGATTCGGCACTGCGTCGCTTTAACAGACAATTGCGCGGTCGTGCGACGTGGCTCCCAAACAAAATTGGCGTCCTTTTTTCCCCACAAATAGAGCTTTCTTTTGGTGGTATTTGATCACCTCTGCGGTTTTTATTTTTTGCGCTATAAACAAAAATAGAGCGACAATTTTCGATTGGTTTGCGCAAAATTTATAGCGTTTACAAAATAGGGGATAGTTTATTTCATTTTTATTATTTATTTTTTTACTACTAATGGCGGCGATCAGCGATTTTTTTTTTCGTGACTACGACATTATGGCGGACACTTCGGACAATTCTGACAATTGCATTGTTTATTGTGAAAATTACAGTTGCAGTTTGGGAGTGAACCACAGGGGGCGCTGTAGGAGTTGGTGTTCACTTAGTGTGTGTTTACAACTGTAGGGGGGTGTGGCTGTAGGACTGACGTCATCGATCGAGTCTCCCTATATAAGGGATCACTCGATCGATGCAGCGCCATAGTGAAGCACGGGGAAGCTGTGTTTACATACAGCTCTCCCCGTTCTTCAGCTCCGGGGAGCGATCGCGACGGAGCGGCTATAAACGAATAGCCGCGCCGTCGTCCCGGATCGCTCCCTTCGGGAATCCGACCGCCGCATGTAGCGCGGGGGGGGGGGGGGGTCCCGATCGGACCCCCCACCCGCTAGAAGGCAAGGACGTACCTGTACGCCCATTTGCCTGTACGTGCCATTCTGTGGACGTACATATACATGCGGCGGTCGGGAAGTGGTTAATAAGGGAGGGAGCAGAAAAAAGAGAACTAAGGTGAAAAAAACAACTCTAATAAAAGAAATTCATGAATTTGGATTGGAACAACAACATAATCAAACTAGAGAACAATAATCCCTACTAAATTTGAATATTGAGAGGCGTTGAGGATTAATAAAATAATAGAGCAGGAAACCCGAATAACTTGCAATCAAGTAAAGAAAGGGAGGTACCAATGGGGCAATAAGCCTGGGAAATATTTTAGCAAAATAAAAAAAATAAAAATAAAGCAGCTAATTATATAGAAAAAATACAAAAGGTCACTGGGAAAGTCGTTTATAAAACAGCAGAAATGGCCAAAACCTTTCAAGACTATTACGGGAGACTCTATTCAATTAATAAGAACGAAACAATAGAAACAAAAAGGGGATAAAATAAAAGTATTTTTAAAGGAAACCGAATTTAATAAAATATCAGAAGATAAACTTGGGTATTTAGAGGCCCCTATAACAGAGGAAGAGATCAGGCAAATTATAAAAAATTCCCCGGGTGGAAAAAGTCCAGGACCTGATGGTCTGAAGACACTTTATCATAAAAAATTTAAGGACACCTTAACCACTTTTGCCCCGGACCAATATGCTGGCTAAAGACCCAAGGGGTTTTTACAGTTCGGGACTGCGTCGCTTTAACAGACAATTGCGCGGTCGTGCGACGTGGCTCCCAAACAAAATTGGCGTCCTTTTTTCCCCACAAATAGAGCTTTCTTTTGGTGGTATTTGATCACCTCTGCGGTTTTTATTTTTTGCGCTATAAACAAAAATAGAGCGACAATTTTAAAAAAAATGCAATATTTTTTACTTTTTGCTGTAATAAATATCCCCCAAAAACATATATAATTTTTTTTTTTCCTCAGTTTTCCGATACGTATTCTTCTACCTATTTTTGGTAAAAAAAAATCGCAATAATCGTTTTATCGGTTGGTTTGCGCAAAAATTATAGCGTTTACAAAATAGGGGATAGTTTTTTTGCATTTTTTTTTTACTAGTAATGGCGGCGATCAGCGTTTTTTTTCGTGACTGCGACATTATGGCGGACACTTCGGACAATTTTGACACATTTTTGGGACCATTGTCATTTTCACAGCAAAAATTATTGTGAAAATGACAGTTGCAGTTTGGGAGTTAAACACAGGGGGCGCTGTAACATTTGGGGATTACTTTGTGTGTGTGTTTACTAGTGTAGGGGGGTGTGGCTGTAGGACTGATACCTTTGATCGAGTCTTCCCTATAAAAGGGATCACTCGATCGATGCGCCGCCACAGTGAAGCAGGGGGAAGCCGTGTTTACACACGGCTCTCCCCGTTCTTCAGCTCCGGAGAGCGATCGCGACGGAGCGGCTATAAACAAATAGCCGCGCTGTCGTCCCGGATCGCTCCCCGAGCGGACCCGACCTCCGCATGTACCGGGGGGGGGGGGGGGTCCCGATCGGACCCCCCACCCACGTCAAGCAGAGGACGTACAGGTACGTGCTTGTGCCTGTCCGTGCCATTCTGCTGACGTATATGTACATGAGGAGGTCGGGAAGTGGTTAATTCCCAGAATGTGCTCCTATATGAACGGGATAAGCGCAAGGTGGGAGATGCGGATGGAGGCGCTAGAGGCCACTATCACCATAATCCCGAAAGAGGGCAAAGATAGCACACTTTGCTCTAGCTATAGACCGATTTCACTATTAAATAGCGATATTAAGATATTTGCTAAAATATTGGCGGGGATACATGCTGATCAGGTTGGTTTTATCCCAGGAAGGGAGGGGAGGGATCACTGAATCAGATCTCTCCTAGCTTTACATAAAATTAAAGATAGTGGGGCCCCAGATCTACTCCTGTCAGTTGACGCTGAAATTTTTTGACAGGGCTGACTGGGGTTTCATGCATGGCACCTTAGAAGCAATAGGAGTAGGTCCAAGAATGACCACCTGGATAAAGGCATTATATAACCGAACCATGGCAAGAATAAGTTAATGGGATCATTTGAAATGTATAATGGCACAAGACAGGGGTGCCCCCTTTCACCCGTGTGTTGGCACTGGAACCTTCCGTTCGATGATTGACGTCTTGTGAAACAGGTGACCTGTCGCACAACGCGCGTCACCAGATGTCTGGAAATGGCTGAGCTGCGAGTCGGCACTATACGGCGCCTGCGCAGTCAGCTCTACACGGCGGGCGCAGGTGCCGTATAGTGCCGACTTGCAGCTCGGCTATTTCCGGAAATCTGGTGACGCGCGTTATGCGACAGGTCACCTGTTTCACAAGACGTCAATTAAAGAACGGAAGGATAGGAACGCCCAGTCCCGCAGTCATCGGAACCCTGAGGCTGGGATAGGAACGCCCAGTCCCGAAGTCGTCAGAAGCCCTGGACAAAATCCAGATATAAAGGTAAGTGCAGAGAAAAAAAAAAAAAAACTGCCGAAATGACATGTCCTTACTATTGTACTATTAATGTAAAAAAATTAGTTTTTAGGGTGAACCTCCACTTTAAAACACTTCTTTGAGGCGTTACCCCTGCCTGTTAGATCAGGTACGAATCTACGGCCTCTGGAGAAACTGTGGAGAAAAAGGTGGGAGGGGAGTAACTTCCAGGATCTATAAAATTATTGAAGAAGGTGAGAGGGCTGGACATACTGCCATACATTAGGAAAAGAGAGGAGGAACTGAGGGCACAGTTGAATGAAATAGAGATCAAGCAATTGATGAAGAGGGTACATTCCACATCAGTAAATGGTAATATGACAGAGTTAAATTATAAGTGTCTGGCGCGCTGGTACATAACACCCGATAAGGCACATAAATGCCATAAGGAGACATTAGAATTTTGCTGGCGAGGGTGCAGGGAAATGGTGGACTGTGACACATATTTGGTGGACTTGCCCGAAAATAAAAAAATACTGGAGTAAGATTTGACATCTAACAATAGAAATAATTAGCATTGAAGTCCCAGATGACCCGTGGGGATGTTTACATCATGGAATTAAAATCCCATCTAAGAGATACTTGAAAACATTGCTTCCACAGCTCTTAAATGCCACAAAGAGCTTAATACCCAGACATTGGCATGAAAGGGAAAGCCCTTCAGTGGGGGATTGGTGTAATAAAAAAGAAGGAAGGGTGTTTGGGTTTATATTGTGTTTGATGATTTTCAATTATGTATGTTTTAGATGAGAAGAGAAACTTGTTTAAAGTAAAGATGTCTTTCATGAAAAGAACATCCAAGAAATATAAAAAATAAAGGATAAAGATCACGATTCTAACGGCGTAAAATCTTTTACGTTTTATACCCAAAAAAATTTGGGCTAACTTTACTGTGTTTTTTTTTTTTATTCGTTTAAAGTAATTTTTTCCATAAAAATTGCATTTGAAAGACTGCTGCGCAAATACAGTGCGACACAAAATCTTGCAACAACCACCATTTTATTCTCTATGGTCTCAACAGAAAAAAATGTTTGGGGGTTCCAAGTAATTTTCTAGCAAAAAAAAAAGATTTTAACTTGAAAAGAACTGTCAGAAAAAGTTTTGGTGTTTTTAAGTGGTTAAACGTTCATAATTTACATACAAAAGTCTATTCCTTTTTGATGTGAAAGTCAAATTGATACAATGTTTAGACTTGACTTCCACTGATAGAATGTTTTCAAAACTTAACAGACTGCTGAGAGCAGAGAGGAAAGGACATGCTGGAAAACAGGCAACCGATCCGATTAGTGTGTTCTGGTAGGGGGGCAGTCCTCCTGTCAGAACACAAAGGCACAGAGGGAGAGATTGCTGCATTAACATTGCTTAGTACAGTATTCTCTCAGGTTTTTTCATTCAGCACACTGGGTTGAACAGAAAAAAAAAGTGTGCACCAGGCATAAGCCTGGGACAGGAATGAACTTTTATTACCCTTTTTGCTTCAAGATGTCTTTAACCAGTTCCGGACCGCCGCATGTACATATACGTCGGCAGAATGTCACGGACAGGCACATTGGCGTACCTGTACGTCCCTGCCTAGACGTAAGTCTGGGGTCCGTACGGACCCCCCCCCGGTACTTGCGGCGGTCCCCGTGGCTCTGGGAGCGATCCGGGATGAGGGGGCGGTTCGTTTTTGTCCGCCCCCTCGTGATCGCTCCCCAGCCAATCCACTTCCTCCCCCGCCCTCCTCTGCCTGAACTGTAAACACAAGCAGAGGAGGAAGTGATGTCACCGCTCCTCCCACCAGTATTTTCGTCCAGCGGAGGAGAGGAGACCTCACACAGTGAGTACACAAGCACTACACTGACACCTGTACACATAGGCACACAAATCCCCCCCCCCCCCAGTCACCCCCCGATCGCCCCCCTGTCACACTGTCACTAAATAGCAGTGAACATTTATTTACTGATCACTGCATTTAGTGTCGGTGTGACAGGCAGTTAGTGTCAGGCAGTTAGTGTTAGGTCCAGGGTAGCCCCCTACCCCCCCAATAAAGGTTTTAACCCCTTGATCACCCCCTAGTTAACCCTTTCACCCCCTTTTGCCAGCGTCACTAAGCGATCGTTTTTCTGATCGCTGTATTAGTGTTGCTCGTGCCGCTAGGTAGCTAGTTATTTTTTGAGGTTCGCCGCCATGTTTTTATAGCGTTAGAACATTTATGGGGGTACCTAACGCTATAAAAACATGGCGGCAAACCTAAAAAAATAACTAGCTACCTAGCGATCAGAAAAACGATCGCTTAGTGACACTGGCAATAGGGGGTGAAAGGGTTAACTCTAGGGGCAATCAGGGGTTAAAACCTTTATTAGGTACCCCCATACATTTTCTAATAAAGGTTTTAACCCCTGATTGCCCCTAGAGTTAACCCTTTCACCCCCTATTGCCAGCGTCACTAAGCGATCATTTTTCTGATCGCTGTATTAGAGTCGCTAGTGCGGCTAGGTAGCTAGTTATTTTTTGAGGTTCGCCCGCCAGGTTTTTATAGCGTTGGGTACCCCCATACATTTTCTAATAAATTTAACCCCTGATTACCCCTAGAGTTAACCCTTTTACCCCCTATTGCCAGCGTCACTAAGCGATCGTTTTTCTGATTGCTGTATTAGTGTCGCTGGTGCCGCTAGGTAGCTAGTTAGTGCCAGTAACGCTTACACCCACGCGCAAAGCATACTCCCCCCCCCCCCCCCCCATATGTGGAATTACACCCCAAAATACATTCCGCAGCTTCTCCTGAGTACAGGGACCTTTTTGGGAGCCTAGCCGCGTACGGGACCCCAAAAACCAATCACCGCCTTCAGGCTTTCTAAGGGTGTAACATTTTTGATTTCACTCCTCACTAACTATCACAGTTTCGAAGGCCATAAAATGCCAAAATAGCACAAAAACCCCCCAAATGACCCCATTTTGGAAAGTAGACACCCCAAGCTATTTGCTGCGAGGGATGTCGAGTCCATGGAATATTTTATATTTTGACACAAGTTGCGGAAATATGACAAACTGATTTTTTTTTGCACAAAGTTGTCACTAAATGATATATATTTCTCACACATGCCATGGTTATATGTAGAATTGCACCCCAAAATACATTCTGCTGCTTCTCCTGAGTACAGGGATACCACATGTGTGGGACTTTTTGGGAGCCTAGCCGTGTACGGGGCCCCCGAAACCAAGCACCGCCTTCAAGATTTCTAAGGGCATACATTTTTGATTTCACTCCTCGCTACCTATCATAGTTTTGAAGGCCATAAAATGCCAAGATGGCACACAACCCCCCCCCCCCCCCAAATGACCCCATTTTGAAAAGAAGACACCCCAAGCTATTTGCTGAGAGGCATGTTGAGTTCATGGAATATTTAATTTTTTTTGCCCCAAGTGATTGAATAATGATCAAAAAAAAAATTACAAAACGTTGTCACTAAATGATATATTTCTCACACATGCCATGGTTATATGTGGAATTGCACCCCAAAATACATTCTGCTGCTTCTTCTGAGTACGGGGATACCATATGTGTGGGTTTTTTTGGGAGCCTAGCCGCGTACGGGACTCCAAAAACCAATCACCGCCTTCAAGATTTGTGTGAGTGAAATCAAAAATGTATGTCCTTAAAAATCTTGAAGGTGGTGGTTGGTTTTCGGGGTCCCGTACGCGGCTAAGCTCCCAAAAAGTCCCACACATGTGGTATCCCCGTACTCAGGAGAAGCAGCAGAATGTATTTTGGGGTGCAATTCAACATATAACCATGGCATGTGTGAGCAATATATCATTTAGTGACAACTTTTTGTAATTTTTTTTTTTTTTTTTTTGTCATTATTCAATCACTTGGGACAAAAAAAAAAAATATTCAATGCACTCAACATGCCTCTCAGCAGTTTCCTTGGGGTGTCTACTTTTCAAAATGGGGTAATTTGGGGGGGGAGTTTTGTACTGCCCTGCCATTTTAGCACCTCAAGAAATGAGATAGGCAGTCATAAAATAAAAGCTGTGTAAATTCCAGAAAATGTACCCTAGTTTGTAGACGCTATAATTTTTGCGAAAACCAATAAATATACGCTTATTGCGATTTTTTTTTTTTTTTTTTTTTTTTTTTATTTACTAAAGACGTGGCTGAGTACATTTTGGTCTAAATGTTTGACTAAAATTTAGTTTATTCGATATTATTTTTTACTTTTTGTTATAAGAAAAATCATTTTTTTTTTCAAAATTTACGGTCTTTTTCCGTTTATAGCGCAAAAAATAAAAATCGCAGAGGCAATCAAATACCATCAAAAGAAAGCTCTATTTGTGGGAAGAAAAGGACGCAAATTTTGTTTCGGTACAACATTGCATGACCGCGCAATTACCAGTTAAAGCAGCGCAGTGCCAAATTGTAAAAACACCTTGGGTCTTTAGGCAGCATATTGGTCCGGTCCTTAAGTGGTTAATGACTGCGATTACCAACACCCAACTGCGGGCTGCATTTCAATACTGGACGTAAAAGGCCCTGGCATGAGAGATTCCGTGAGGATGGATGTGTGTTATGCTGGCCACACAGAATTTTTCAGCTGAAACTGGTCTTTTTCTGAAAGATCGTACAAAAATCGTGCCATTAGTAGATCCAACTTTATTGACGATTTTGACCGTGGGCCCGGCTAATGTCGATAGATTAGAAGCCCAAACATTTACGGATTCAACTATAATGTATACGTGTATGTTGTAATTGAAACAAAAATAAAATTCTGTCTTCACAGATGTCGGCGCCTGCACCTGAATCCGATTTAGGGGTGCCGACATCACGGGATCCCTGGACAGGGTAAGTATCCTTCTATTAAAAGTCAGCAGCTACAGTGTTTGTAGCTGCTGACTTTAAATATTTTTGTTTCTCTTTTGTCCATGGACGGACACAGCTTCAATATACTCTTGACGGAAGGGTTATGTTCCATCTATTAGGAGAGGACTAGGCAGACATGTTAATGGTTAAAACATGTAATCTTTAACCACTTGCTTACTGGGCACATAAACCCCCTTCGTTCCCAGGCGAAATCTCAGCGTCCGGCACTGCGTCGCTTTAACTGACAATTGCGCGGTCGTGCGACGTGGCTCCCAAACAAAATTGGCGTCCTTTTTCCCCCACAAATAGAGCTTTCTTTTGGTGGTATTTGATCACCTCTGCGGTTTTTATTTTTTGCGCTATAAACAAAAAAAGAGCAACAATTTAAAAAAAATATATATTTTTTTTACTTGTTGCTATAATAAATATCCCAATTTTTTTTTAAAAAACTATTTTTTTTCTCAGTTAAGGCCGATACGTATTTTTGTAAAAAAAAAAAAAAAAATCGCAATAAGCGACTGGTTTGCGCAAAAGTTATAGCGCCTACAAAATGGGGAACAGAATTATGATTTTTTTTATTATTTTTTTTTTTTACTAGTAATGGCGGCGATCTGCGATTTTTATTGGGACTGGGATATTGCGGCGGACGTATCGGACACTTTTGACACAAATTTGGCGCCATTCACATTTATACGGCGATCAGTGCTATAAAAATGCACGAATTACTGTATAAATGTGACTGGCAGTGAAGGGGTTAACACTAGGGGGTGAGGAAGGGGTTAACTGTGTAGCCTGGGTGTGTTATAACTGTGTGGGGGGAGGGGGGTGACTGGGGGAGGTGACCGATGCTGTGTCCCTATGTACAAGAGACACAGATCGGTCTCCTCTCCTCTGACAGCACGTGGAGCTCTGTGTTTACACACAGAGCTCCACGTCCCTGCTGTCACCTGCCGTGTCACCGACGATCGCGTGTACCCGGCGGACATCGCGGCCGCCAGGTACACGCATCGGGTCTTCGGCGATGCGTCGGGACAGTTTTTACCCGCCGCGCGCCACCCAGTGGCGCGCGCGGGTAATGCACATAAAGGCCGTTTTTAAACGGCCACTTGGCACTTGAGAGCCGCGCTGCGGACGTATTTCGTCTATAGCGCGGATCTCAAGTGGTTAAGCACAGCTGAAACAGCCCCGCCCAGGGGACAGTTCCTCTGGTCATAATCCCTCACACTGCACTAAGCAGCTCAGTTTCTTTTCTGCCTAGTGGAGGAGAAGGACCTGGCTCCCATTGGGCCCGTGGTCTTACAGAAATTTTTATTTTAAACTTTTTTTTATTTTACTTTATTTTTGAGCCGGCTTGGTGACAGGCTGGATAATATAGATCCTTGTAGCCCCCCCAGTCTGGCCATCGAGCGTGAGCAGGCCTTGGCTACACGCTGGGTCGGCCACGACAATACCCCATTGCTCCAAGGGTGTCCGTGTTTTGCTCTGGGGCTCACATATGACCAGGCTACTTGTTGTCTGCGTCACAGTGAGCCGTGGCCAGCAGCTACTCCGTACTGCTTGGGTGTAGGTCTGTAAGGAAAGCGCCAGCAGTCCTCGCAGGGATGGGTAAGTACCTTTCTTCCTGTCTTGGCAGGATGGAACAGCTGGGTCTTCCCGAGTTTCGATCTGGGGGTTTCTGGTCCTCCCTTTCTTCCCTTCCTGTGCCTCCCCTCCTTCCCTTGCATGTGCCTGCTATGACTGACCTGGCAGTTGTTTTCACTATCCTGTCTAGGGGCTGCTGGGTGTCCTGGGTCCGCTATCTCTGTGGGGGTATGTCATGGGGGGGTCCTTCGCGCTGGGGCCACTACGTTTTCCGGCCTTCTCGTCCGCCTCAGAGTTCCTCTGCAACTTTTTTTCATAATTCAGCGCCATTTTCTTGTGGCCGCGCTGCTGCTATTAGAAAGTGGCATTTTCTTGTAGCCATGCCATGACGCAGGCAGCTAATAAAGCCAGATATGTCATGGCTGTTGCAAGCCAGGTACTGAGAGATCGAGGCCTGTTGGATTCGGTCATTTCCACCATGTTGAGAGCACGGAAATCTTCTTCTAGGAAGATTTACCATCGCACGTGGAAGGCCTACATCTCTGTGTGAAGAGATGAAGTGTAATACTTGTATGTTTCTAGGATCCTGCTGTTTCTTCAGCGTGGTGTGGATCAGAAGCTTGCCTTTAGGCACCATTAAGGGACAGATTTCAACTTTGGCTGTTTTCTTTCAACGTCCTTTGGCATCCCACTCACTTGTGCGTACGTTCGTTCAAGAGGATAGTCATGTTACTCCTCCGGTTTGACCACCGCAACCTCCGTGGGATTTGAACCTGGTGCTCTCGATTCTTCAGAAGCCTCCCTTTGAGAACAACAGAGAAATTCCTCATCTGACACTCTCTCAGAAAGTGGCCTTTTTAGTGGCCATTTATGTCTGACAGATGGGTTTCTGAGTTGGTCGCTCCGTTGATCCCCGCTGAGCCGGCGGATGACAGGGCGGTCCCCGCAAACGGTCCAGGGACCGCCTTGTCTTTTCTCTGCTCTCCCCTATGGGGGGATCGGATGAACACGGACCGTCTGTCCGTGTTCACCCGATCCACCAGACGGATGGAAAAGTAGGTTTTTCCTCCGTCACACTTTGGCGGGTCGGATGTCAGCGGGCATGTCACCGCTGACATCCGCGGCTCCATAGACGAGCACGGAGCACCCGTTCAGGTCCGCCTAAAAAACTGGCAGGCGGACCTAAACTGGCCTCCTGTGTGAAAGAGCCCTTAGGGTGTATACAGGTCATTCTCAAAAAATTAGCATATTGTGATAAAGTTCATTATTTTCTGTAATGTACTGATAAACATTAGACTTTCATATATTTTAGATTCATTACACACAACTGAAGTAGTTCAAGCCTTTTATTGTTTTAATATTGATGATTTTGGCATACAGCTCATGAAAACCCCAAATTCCTATCTCAAAAAATTAGCATATCATGAAAAGGTTCTCTAAACAAGCTCTTAACCTAATCATCTGAATCAACTAATTAACTCGAAACACCTGCAAAAGATTCCTGAGGCTTTTAAAAACTCCCAGCCTGGTTCATTACTCCAAACCGCAATCATGGGTAAGACTGCCGACCTGACTGCTGTCCAGAAGGCCATCATTGACACCCTCAAGCAAGAGGGTAAGACACAAAGAAATTTCTGAACGAATAGGCTGTTCCCAGAGTGCTATTTCAAGGCACCTCAGTGGGAAGTCTGTGGGAAGGAACAAGTGTGGCAGAAAACGCTGCACAACGAGAAGAGGTGACCGGACCCTGAGGAAGATTGTGGAGAAGGACCGATTCCAGACCTTGGGGGACCTGTGGAAGCAGTGGACTGAGTCTGGAGTAGAAACATCCAGAGCCACCGTGTACAGGCGTGTGCAGGAAATGGGCTACAGGTGCCGCATTCCCCAGGTCAAGCCACTTTTGAACCAGAAACAGCGGCAGAAGCGTCTGACCTGGGCTACAGAGAAGCAACACTGGACTGTTGCTCAGTGGTCCAAAGTACTTTTTTCGGATGAAAGCAAATTTTGCATGTCATTCGGTAATCAAGGTGCCAGAGTCTGGAGGAAGACTGGGGAGAGGGAAATGCCAAAATGCCTGAAGTCCAGTGTCAAGTACCCACAGTCAGTGATGGTCTGGGGTGCCATGTCAGCATGTGTTGGTCCACTGTGTTTCATCAAGGGCAGGGTGAATGCAGCTAGCTATCAGGAGATTTTGGAGCACTTCATGCTTCCATCTGCTGAAAAGCTTTTATGGAGATGAAGATTTCATTTTTCAGCACGACCTGGCACCTGCTCACAGTGCCAAAACCACTGGTAAATGGTTTACTGACCATGGTATTACTGTGCTCAATTGGCCTGCCAACTCTCTTGATCTGAACCCCATAGAGAATCTGTGGGATATTGGGAAGAGAAAGTTGAGAGACGCAAGACCCAAGACTCTGGATGAGCTTAAGGCCGTTACCGAAGCATCCTGGGCCTCCATAACACCTCAGCAGTGCCACAGGCTGATTGCCTCCATGCCACGCCGCATTGAAGCAGTCATTTCTGCAAAAGGATTCCCGACCAAGTATTGAGTGCATAACTGAACATAATTATTTGAAGGTTGACTTTTTTTTATTAAAAACATTTTTCTTTTATTGGTCGGATGAAATATGCTAATTTTTTGAGATAGGAATTTTGGGTTTTCATGAGCTGTATGCCAAAATCATCAATATTAAAACAATAAAAAGGCTTGAACTACTTCAGTTGTGTGTATTGAATCTAAAATATATGAAAGTCTAATGTTTATCAGTACATTACAGAAAATAATGAACTTTATCACAATATGCTATTTTTTTGAGAATGACCTGTATGTCTGCTACGGCTCAGTTTCGGAGGTCAGACTCGCTGTTTGTATCGGTGTCTGGTCCAAAGAAAGGCCTGGCGGTCTAGTCAGCCACCATTTCCCGGTGGATCAGACAGATCGTGATTCAGGCTTATGCCCTGAAAGGGCAGGCGCCTCCCTTTCCTGTCACGGCGCATTGGACCGGGGCAATTGTTGCTTCCTGGCTTTCCAACTTCAGGCATCTGTCTCACAGGTGTGTAAGGTTGATGCAAGTACATGTTCGGATGCTTGCTTTGGCCGCAAAGTTTTGCATGCGGCAGTTCTTCAATTACATCTCCTCCGTTGAGGAGCTCTGGTGTGAAATTTGGTTTTTGATTGCTGTTCCCACCCCTCGTTTTCTGACACTGCTTGGGGACATCCCCACAGTCAAGAGTATAAGAAAGCTATGTCCGTCGGTGCCACCATCGGTGCCACCCATCAGTGTGACCTCTTGGTGCAGCCTCATCAGCGCACATCAATGAATGAGAAAAAATTACCTGTTTTTTCAAAAGTTTTTATAACAAACTATGAAACTTTTTTTATTTATTTTACTTTTTGGTCGTCTTTTTGCAAAAAAAAACACAGCAGCGATTACATACCACCAAAAGAAAGCTCTATTTGTGAGAAAACAATGATAAAAATTTAATCTGGGTACAGTTGTATTTGTCATTCAAAAGGCCCGTTTTCGAGACACACTATCGGATATTCCGGATATACGATCGTGTGTACAAAAATCCGTCGGACTAAAATCCAAAGTACAAACACGCATGCTCCGAACCAATGCTAAACATCAGACAACAATAGCAGAAGTTTCCCAAATGGTGGTGGTAAAGAGCTGAAAAAACATTTAGTTTGGTGTATGTTGGCTGAAAACTTTCTGCTGTCTGTATGCCGAACAAGTTCACGGACAACGTCCTTCGGACAAAAATCCCCGGATTGGTCTGATGGAAGTCTGATCGTGTGTATGAGGCTAAAGAGTGACAGCGCTGAAAGCCAAAAATTGGCTTGGGCAGGAAGGGGGTTTAAGTGCCCAATAAGAAAGTGGTTAATATATCCTATTATAGATGCAGTATACAGGGGTGTGGAACTAAAAATAAAAAATACTTGTCCAATTGACCAAATCTAAAAAAAAATATTTTAACCAAAACCTTATTTAAATAAGGTTTTAACATTGTGACGTTTTTATCTCCTAATCACCTCCAGCGCCACATCTGCAGTGCACCACACTAGCAGGGAGGGGAGAGACCTTGTAGTGTGACTAGCACGCAGTGAGGGTTCATCAGGCGCATGCTGAGCAGCCAAATCAAGCTCCAGTGTCTGCTCCGCGAGGCTCCATTCACACCTGGGCATTTTGGGATCATGGCAGAATTACTGCAATTCTGCTGGTGATCTCAAAACGCACTACCATCACAAAATGCTGGTTGAGGTGCTATTATTTTCAATGGCACCTAAAGCATGGTGCGGTTTTGCCACGGTTGTCACGTGTTTAATTGCGTGGCAAATCGCATTACGTGAGTCTTGTTGCCCAAAAGAAGCTCCTCATTTTTTGGCTACAAGCGTCGCACAATGTGATTTGCCACGATTGCTGCACGACTTTGAAAATGATGGCACTTGAACCTGCGTTTTGGGATTGTAGTGCGTTTTGAGATCGCGGGTAGAATTGCAATGATTCTTCCACAAACCCAAAACGTTCAGGTGTACGAAAGGCATAGATTTGCATTGAACCTGGAGAAAAAAAAAATTATATGAAGGATGTTCATATCTATGCGGTTTCAGTTAAAAAAAAAAAAAAGGGGGTCTTGTGCGAGTTTGGAGCGGTGCGTTTTTAAACCCCATCAATACAGGGCTTTTATACCAACTTCCATACCGGGCCTATTCTGGCACTTCTCTCCTACATGTACAAATCATCATTCTTTTGCTAGAATATGACTCAGAACCCCCAAACATTATATATGTTTTTTTAGCAGACACCCTAGGGAATAAAATGGCGGTCATTGCACGGTATTTGTGAAATTTTCCAAACGCTTTTTTTGGGGAAAAAAATGGTTTCATGAATTAAAAAATAACAAAACAGTAAAGTTAGCCCAATATTTTTGTAAAATATGAAAGATGTTACGCCGAGTAAATAGTTACCCAACATGTCAAGCTTTAAAATTGCACACACTCATGGAATGGCGCCAAACTTCGTTACTTAAAAATCTCCGTAGGCGCCGCTTTGAATTTTTTTACAGGTTACCAGTTTAGAGTTACATAGGAGGTCTTGTGCTGAATTGTTGCACACGCTCTAATGCATGCGGCGATACCTTACATATGTGGTTTGAACGGCGTTTACATACGTGGGCGGGACTTAAGTGTGCGTTCGCTTCTGAGCGCAAGCTACCGTGACGGGCGTTTTTTTATTTTTTTATTTTACTTCTTTATTTTACATTTTTTTTTTTATCACTTTTATTATTACAAGGAATGTAAACATCCCTTGTAATAGGAATAGTGTTTGACAGGTCCTCTTTAAGGAGAGATGCGGGGTCAATAAGACCCCACATCTCTCCTCCAGGCTGGAAAGCATGAGATTGTGAAAAAAATTCACAGATCTCATGCTTACTAGCCGCAATTGCGGCTTTGTTTACTTCCGGGTACCCGGGTGTGACATCATCACATCGCGCCCGGCCTCCAACGGTCATAGAGATGACTGGTGACGATCTGGTCACCAGTTATCTCTATGCTTCCTATCCGGCGCTTGGCCATTCTTTCTCTGGGCCCCCGATGGCACGGGAGAGCCAGAAGAAGCACTGGATGGTGGCGGGAGGGGGGGGGGTGTCCTCTCCCGCCGCCTATAATGAACGATCAAGCGGTGGAACCGCCGCTATGATCATTCCTATGGTGCGCAGGATCGCCGCCGGCAAACAATGATATCTCAATGATGCCTCTAGCTGCAGGCATCATTCAGATATCACTGCACAAAGTTTAGGACGTCATATGATGTCCACCCGGGTTGGGAGATGCCCTCTGTGGACGTCGTATGACTATGTGTGGTACTGAAGTGGTTAAATTGACATGAAAATCTCACTGCATAAAGTAAACCCTGCTGCTTGCCTGCAGCAGGGCTAAATGTATAAAAAAAAAACACCTGCCCGGTGCCCATAACTGCATGTCCTGGTTGTTGGACAACATGATTTGCTCATCCCTGGTATATTATGGATGCTAAACTGGCCCTTTCTGGAAATTGGTTAACACTGTATGGTTTAAATAAAGCTTGTTCCAGTATGAGAAATGGCTTGTGACGTCAGTCTTAGCTGACGTCTATTGATGTAGGAATACAGTTGCCCTTTCCTTGTCACTTGTTGTTTTAAGAGACTGGGGTCTGTCCGACTCTGTCATCTCAACCATGCTTGGGGCAAGGTCATCTTCTTCCAGGAGGTTCTACCATCGCACCTGGAAGGCCTCTGCGTCCAGGGTCCTGCTGTTTTTACAGCCTGTAGTGGATCTGGAAATTGCCTTAAGACGGTTAGGGGCAGATTTCAGCCTTGGCTGTGTCTTTTCAGTGGCCTTTCGCGGCCCATTCTCTGGTGGGTACCTTATGTGCAAGGGGTTTCGTCAAGACTTCCCTCTTCTTGACCCACCTCTTCCCCTTTTAGTTTTTTTTTACCTCTGGTGCTCTCGGATCTTCAGGAACCTTCCTTTTGTAAACATCAGAGAGATTCCTCTCGACACTATCTCTGCAGGTGACCTTTTTGGCGGCCATTACTTCTGTCAGAAGCCTTTGTGTTGGCGGCCTTGCATTGCAAATTGCCATACTTGGTCCTCCATATGGATGGGGAGGTGGTGCGCCCGCAACCTTCCTTTCTTCCGAAGGTGGCTTCGGCCTTTCACCTGAATGAGGACTTTGTTCTTTCTTACTTATGTCTTCGGCCGGGGCATCCTACGAAGGTTGCGCTTCATTCTTTAGGCGTGGTACACGCTTTGGTGGTGTACCTGCCTGCTACGGCTCAGTTTTGGAGATCTGACGCACTTTTTGTGTCGGTGTCGGGTCCACAAAAGGGGCCTGGCAGTCTCGTCAGCCACCATTTCTCGGGGGATCAGGCAGACCGTCATGCAGGCCTATGCTCTAAGGGGCGGTCACCCCCTTTCCGGTCACTGCACTTTTGACCAGGGCAATTAATGCTTCCTGGGTTTTCCGACATCACGCGTCTGTCTCACAGGTGTGAAAGGTGTCCGTTAACCTTGTAAAAATTTGGATAAAGTATTCATATGAGTGCATCTTCTGATGCTGCTTTCGGCTGCAAGGTTTTGCAGGCGGCTGTTGCAAGTTGCAACTCCTCCGTTGAGGTTCTCTGCTTGTTTTTGGGGTGAAATTAAATTGGTTTTACTGATACATCCCACTTGTCAAGATTTAAGGAGCTGTGTCCGTCCATGGACGATAACAGAAATTAGGATTTTTTTGTACTCACCGTAAAATCCTTTTCTCTGTCCATGAATGGACACGGCACCCACCCCTTCTTTTTAGGTTTGTACTGCTTGTTACAAACTGAGGCTGCATACTGCAGGGAGGAGGGTTATGTCTAAAGGGACCGCCCCCTTTTGGAGATCTGACGTACTTTTTGTGTCGGTTCCACAAAAGGGGCCTGGCAGTCTCGTCAGCCACCATTTCTCAGGGGATCAGGCAGACCGGCATGCAGGCCTATGCTCTTAGGGGCGGTCACCCCCTTTCCGGTCACTGCACTTTTGACCAGGGCAATTAGTGGTTCCTGTTTTTTCCGACATCAAGCGTCTGTCTCACAGGTGTGAAAGGCGGCGACTTGTTTGTCCGTTCATACTTTTTCCAAATTTTTACAAGGTTAATGCGAGTGCATTTTCTGATGCTTCTTTCGGCCGCAAGGTTTTGCAGGCAGCTGTTTAAAGTTGCAACTCCTCCGTTGAGGAGCTCTGCTTGTATTTGGGGTGAAATTAAATTGGTTTTACAGATACTGTTTCCACCCCTCGTTTTTGGGGACATCCCACTTGTCAAGATTTAAGGAGCTGTGTCCGTCCATGGACGATAACAGAAAATAGGATTTTTTGTACTCACCGTAAAATCCTTTTCTCTGTCGTCCATTGACTGATACAGCACCCACCCCTCTTTTTTAGGTTTGTACTGCTTGTTACGAACTGAGCCTGCATACTGCAGGGAGGTGGGTTATGTCTGGAGGGACCGCCCCTGGGGCGGGGCTGTTCAACTCTGTTAAAGTAACATGTATTTAATTATATAACATGTTTTTGCCTAGTCCTCTCCTGTGAACAGGAACATAACCCACTTGTCAAGATTTAAGGAGCTGTGTCCATCCATGGACGACGGAGAAATAGATTTTACGGTGAGTACAAAAAATCCTATTTTACGATACGTATTCTTCTACATATTTTTGGTAAAAAAAATCACAATACGTGATTAAAGTGGCAAGTGCTTTTGCGCTAATATAGAACCCTCGATGTGAGATAACCAAAACAAAATAAATACAGTGCAGCAAAACCTAATCGTGTTTACAACACACAAATACAAAGATCAAATCTAAAATGGGATTCTGCGCAACGTATCACGCAGACATGGTAAGTGTAAACATAAAGAACCTGAAATGTGTAAATAATAAAAGAGCTACACTCAAGGTAATACATGAATGATGACTCTGTGAATCAATAAGAATGATGATAATAGGAGAGCCAACAAGCTCAAAAAATTATAGTGCAATAATAAATACAGTAAGCAATAAAGTGCAAAAAAGTCCCATAGATAAATAATGACAAGATGCCAGATGGGAATACTGATGTGATAAAGTGCAAAAAAGTCCCATAAATAAATAACAAGCTGCCAGATGGAAATGCTGATGTAACTGAATTTCCACTCAATCAGATAGAGATAATTGACAGATGGATGATCGTGTCCCTCACTGGGCTCACAGGACTCTTACCTCCAGGCCAATAATAAAGGGCATCAAACAGGATCCTTACTGGCAATCCTCTGTGAATGATCTCAGCCAATCCTCCCTTGAAGCTGCTGGAGCGTCTCCTCGGCCAATCCAAACGGTACTCAGACCAGGGTGGAGAGAAAGAGGGGAAAAAAAGGGGGCTCCAATAGTGAAGTAAGGTAAGACTCAGGGGTGTTTTATTAAAGCGGGGGTTCACCCTATATAAAAAAATAATTTTTTTTTTCCTCTAGCATTAAATTCGGCATAGTAGCGCGAGCTACAGTATGCCTGTCTGTATTTTTTTATCCCCGTACTCACTGTGTAATTGTATATTGAAGATTCCGGGGAATGGGCGTGCCTATGGAGAGGGAAGGTGTTTGACGGCCGGCCCTGGCACGTCACGCTTCTCCGGAAATAGCCGAAATAGGCTTGGCTCTTCACGGCGCCTGCGCATAGCCTGTGCGCAGGCGCCGTGAAGAGCCGAGACCTACTCCGGCTGTCTTCGGGGAGCGTGACCGGCCGTCAATCATCCTCCCCCTCCATAGGCACGCCCATTCCCCGCGGGCAGTCGGATTCTTCTATGTACGATTACACTGTGAGTATGGGGATAAAAAAATACAGACAGGCATACTGTAGCTCGCGCTACTATGCCGAATTTAATGCTAGACTGTTGTTAAGGAGGGTGAACCACCGCTTTAAGAAAAACCTGCACTTACATCAAACAAACTAAAATCGTGCAGTGGTGTAAATAAACGAGCGGAGTCCACAGCGCTATATGTGCTATGACCATTCATTAGAACGCACAGCAATACAAGTCGCTGGTGATAGTAAGTGACTCGGCCTCAATGTGTACATAGGAAGTACACACCTGAAGGAACAGCGAAGTGCAGCCAATAAAAAACAGTATAATCAATATTACATTGGCATGCAGTAAATAAAAACTGCACATTGAGCCAGTTAAATCAAATGATCCAATCGATGTATAAAATGGATATAAAACATGTACTTACAAACATACAGCTCAAAGAAAGGAGCAACCGTCAGGAAACCCAAAAAAGAAAGGTTAAACCGACCTATAGATCTCTCAATAAAGAGAACATGCTCCTCACCATACATATATGGCTGATAAGAATAAAATATACAAATATATAGAGAAAAATATAAATAAAATATATATTAAAATCTATATAAATGGAACATACCCATTAAAATGGACATAAAAAATGGGATAAATTCCTGTGAAACGGTAACACAAGGTACGCATCCTAGATAAACAGATAGAGGAGCTGAAATCCAAAATAGAACCACAGAAGGAGTCCGAGGACTTTAAGAAACTAGCCACACAACTAAATAAAGATCTGACGGCCAAGGATCTGGAAGTGCAGCAACAGAAGATGAAAAAGTATCAACGTGATGTTGGCAACTATAAGTCAGACCTAGTCTTCAAATGGCAACAAAAGGTCGAACAAACGCAACCAAATTTGACATATTCAACACCGGAGAGAGAGGTCAGGATACTAGATCCAACACCCATAGCCAACCGGGCTGAATCAAGACTGGAAGAAAGGGTCAGTCACCCTGAGACTAATAGGCCATACCAGGAACCACCATACTATGCTAGACCATATTATGAGCAGCCATATAATGGCAATCAGGGACAACGTACCCCAAAGAAAACCGGGAAAAAACCTTTTAAGAAACTATACAAGAAACCGTATAACAACGGTCAAAATAATCAAACCAATCGGAGAGAATATAGAGCACCATCACAACAATATGACTACCATGGAGGGTACGATAGAACCCCCATACATACATACAACAGATTCAAGCCTATTAGACACTATCAAGAGCCAAATTATGATCAACGTCCATATCAGAGTCATTATGACTATAATGCACAAAGGGCTTTTTTAGACAGGGAGAGGAGGGAATACTCTCCTCGACCGCAACAAGGACCACACCGCTCACCACCAAGAAGAACTCAGGAGGACAGGTTAAGTCCCAAACAAAGAGAGGCAATAGAGCGGTAAAGAGATTCCAAGCGAAAAAGAGTAGTTGGAGAAAACGTGGTGAACCTGAGTGGGAAATCCATTACTGCAGAAGAACTGGCAGTTTTGGATAAAGGGTTGAAACACGCTCCTACAAAAAATCTCAACAAATTCTAAACTTATATTGGAATACAGAAATATGTGAGGAAACTCGCTATTAAGAAATCTATTCTGAACAACCCCTTTATACCTCGCAATGTTCCACCCAGCGAGATGAATGGACCGCTACATAGCACCCTGAGAAATAATTCGGTATACAACCCTCGGATATCGAAAAACCAATATATTGATGTATTCAAAACGTTAGTTTTACAAGACCTGGAGTCTCTAAAACTAAAGAAAAGAAGGGACCCGATACATATAAAGAAAGGTATCAAACTACTTACAGAAAGAAATGACATCGTTATCCGCCCTGCGGATAAGGGAGGAGCAGTTGATACAATCGAAGGAACAATATCGGAGTGAATTGAGTAGACAGCTGCAGGATGGTAACACTTATGTCAAGTTACTGGGTAATCCCACTATGAAATACAAAAAAGTATTGAGATTACTTGTAGACCTAGGAAAGAAAAAAGAGATCTTAAATAAGAAGGAAGCTAAATTCCTGCTACCAGAAACTTGTAGAATACCAGTTATTTATACCATTCCCAAGATCCATAAATCGCGTGAAGATCCACCAGGGAGGCCCATAGTGAATGGGATAGACTCCCTTACTGCAAGGATGGGACAGTATATTGACCATTTTATTCAACCCGCCGTTCAAGCGACACCAGCCTACCTCGAAGATACGAAACATATATTACAACTTCTAGATACAGTGCCGGTATGTGAAGGAAGAACACTACTGGCTACGGCAGACGTAACATCACTGTATACGATCGTACAACATCATGATGCCTGTTTTCCCACAAAGTGGCTTCTACGCAAATTTAGTAGTCTCATCTGTAAACAGAGGAAGTTCCTCATTAAATGCCTTGATTTCTGCCTCAAGTGCAATTACTTTTGGTATGACCAGACCTATTTCAATCAGGCTATCAGCATTGCCATGGGGCAAAATTTGCACCCAGTGTGGCGAATGCCTTCATGGCATTATGGGAAGAATCTGCTGTATATGAGCATACTCCAGTGGAATTACCTCCTATAGAAGGTATATAGATGACATTATTATCCTATGGAATGGGAGCAGAGAGAGTTTGGAGAACTTCCTGGAGACACTCAATAGGAACGATAAGAATATCATCTTAGTGTGGAAAATAGATGAGAAGTCTATAGATTTTCTAGATCTTAATATCAGCGTAGAGAAAGACAAGCTAGTCACTAAAACACATTTTAAAAATGTGGATACAAACCGTTATCTCTCGATGGACAGCTGACATTTTAAACCATGGCTCTTCAACATCCCTAGGGGACAACTTGTCAGAATGAGAAGAAACTGTACCAAAGAGAGTGACTATATATTGCAAGCAGATATTATTGGTTTGAGGTTTAAAGAAAAAGGCTATGAAGAATCGTGGGTCAAAGACCAAATGGATACTGTCAGAAGATTGGATAGGAATGTGATGCTACAGGACAAAGTGAACACTATTCAACAACAAGTAGCACCGGTGCTTATCCTTGAGTATAATTCTCAGTATAAAGATGTGGCCAAGCTGATTGGGAGACATTGGCACATCCTGAAAGGCGATAAAGACCTAGGGAAAATTCTTCCAGAGAAACCAAGGATAGTTTATAAGAGCACCCACTCTGAGAAATGTTATTGTTAAAACAGTAGTTGAACCACCACCGAAACCCGGGTATACCTTTTTCTCAGGAAAGGGTTTTTACCCATGTAAGAATTGTAACGCGTGCCGCAAGTCACAGAGGTTTCAAAAGAAAAGTATCGAGTTTGTAGCGACAAACACAGGAGAAAAAAAACCCAACAGTTAAATTGTACAGACAAATCTAATCAGAGACACTTGCTAATACTATTATCTATATAAGTATAAGTATTGCTTACTGATATTTTTTCCTGCGGAGGTAATGATGCATCTTGAGATCACGATTGGAACCTTATTGGTCTGTTCAGAGTTCTGTGACCCCCCACAGCTGTTGGCATAAAAGTATATGGAGACACCCGATTTAACAGCAGCACTTGAGGGTAACTAACAGCTGAATTATAGAGACAAGTATGTCTCTATAATTCAGCTGTTACCCTCAAGTGCTGCTGTTAAATCGGGTGTCTCCACATACTTTTATGCCAACAGCTGTGGGGGATCACAGAACTCTGAACAGACCAATAAGGTTCCAATCGTGATCTCAAGATGCATCGTTGGCTCCGCAGGAAAAAATATCAGTAAGCAATACTTATACTTATATAGATAATAGTATTAGCAAGTGTCTGATTAGATTTGTCTGTACAATTTAACTGTTGGTTTTTTTTTGTTTTTTTTTTTCTCCTGTGTTTGTTGCTACAAACTTGATTCTTTTCTTTTGAAACCTCTGTGACTTGTGGCATGCGTTACAATTCTTACATGGGTAAAAACCCTTTCCTGAGAAAAAGGTATACCAACTAGGGACACTTGCTACCTATACATGTGCTTATGTTGCTGAAAAGTATTATTATTTTTTTTTTTATGGAACTGTCAATGCACCTATAGAATACGCTTGGAACTATATCTGTCTAGTTGGTCTCCAGAACCATGTGACACTCCACAGCGACTATTATACTACATTGTTTGCAACATCTATGTGATTGTGAAAAAACAGAACTAAATTGAGGAAAAATAGGTCAGCAACAGAAAAAGAATGAAGAGACTATATGACTCTTGATATGACTACAAATAAATGGTGTCGTAGAGAAGTTCAAAATCTGAGATACCCGGAGGAATTAAGGAGGAGGCGGTATTAATACAAAAATAGGCCCAAAACGCAAAAAAGGGGGGAAAAAACAGCCCTGGGTCTGTTCTGCATTTATTGCAGTTCTCACGGTGGACCCGCGGCTGTCTGAGTAACCCGTTTTGGGTTGCCATTTCTAGATCTTTTGGCGATCTTTTTTGTATTTATTGAATTATGCGTTGTTCTTTTCCCTCTTTAGCTGTTTATCAGTAAGGGGCAAGGATAGGTAGGCTCCGGTTGTGCCGTCGGGAGCTGCCCAGAGCCCAATACAGCAAGGGAGTTATTTGGGGTTTTCCCCCACTTCCTTTACCCTTTCTCTTTTTTTTATTGGGTGCTGGGAGCTCTCTCAGTACTGCGCTCTGGGATTTGAGGGGGTAACAGGATGAGTACAAAGGGAAAGGGGGTGAGAGGGGGGGCAATCCCAAAAGTCCCCAGGCTAAGCCAAAGCCCGGGCCCGATGAACAAATTTGTGTCCTACGGGGGTAACGGCGACAATCAAGTCATGGAAAAGCCACTAAGTGTTAAAAGCAGCCAGACAGAAAAAGATAAGAAAAAAGATAAGAAAAAAAAGAGCTACTAATACACTATCTGACCAAGAAACACTCTCGGAGTCTAGAATAGATCTAGGGGGAGGAATGGACCCTGAACAGAGAAATAAGGAAGAGCTACAAGATAGGGCACTATTACCTAAAAAAACTGAAATGGAAGGAATGTTTGCAGCTCTAGAAAGAGCACTCAAATCGCAGATGGAGAGAATGGAGAGAAATATGGGGCATATATTGGAAAGAGTGGAGGAAGTAGAGTAAAAAGTAGACTCTAATGTAACCTCAGTCAAAAAATTAGAAGAAATAAAAACATTAAAAATGAACCATCGAGAGCAAGCGTATAAATTAGAAGATCAGGAAAACAGACAGAAGGAAGAACGTTAGAATACGCAGAGTCTCAGATATATCACAGGCGGAGGACCTCCCAGAAATAATAAGGAAAATCTGTAACCCAATTTTAGAGAGAGAAATAAATACCCCTTTAAAAATAGAACGAGCCCATAGGATAAGACGACCAAGAGAAGTATCGCAGAAAAACCCAAGGGATATCCTAGTGTGATTTGAAAGTTGGGAAGAGAAAAACCAACTATGGAGAAAACTGAGAGGCAAGCCGTTAATAGAATATGAACAGCATAACATTCAAATATATCAGGACCTATCTCAAGAGACGTTAAGAAGGAGGAGCTTAAAACCACTGTTGGGAGTTTTGCAGGAACACGAAATTCAGTACAATTGGGGATTCCCAGCATGTCTGATCGGTAGGAAAAATGGGGTCTCTGCTAGACTGAGGTTCATCGAGGAAATCCCAGAATTTTGTCAAAGACTGGATATTCCACTACCAAACAATTATTAATGATGCTTAATGGTCGAGGATAAGGGGTGGGGGGGGGGAACACAGAAGGTCAATACAGTAGGTTAATATAGTAAGCTAACGGAGTGGGTATGAAGAGGGGGGACCCTGAGAGTACTCCATTACTTTAGAAATAGCTGGAGGAAGAGCGCGCCAAAAGAGATCTCCACCCTAGTTAAAGGAGCAGAAGAGCGCTAAAAAGCGCCAAAGTGATCTATGCTCTAAATGAAGACCATAGGGTCGAGGGGCGGCCAGGGGGGAGGAGGTGGGGAGCGAGGAGGGAGGGTAGGGGGGAGGGGAAGATTAGGAGGGGGGAGGAAGGGGACTCGGATCTGTGTGCCATACAACAGAAAAAATATACCTATCTGAGAAAGATAAAAAAAAAAAGAAAGATATGACAAATATAAATTTTAGAACATATAATGTAAGAGGTCTCAGTTGCCCGGAAAAAAGGCATATGGTATTAAGAGAGGTTGAAAGGTATTCTGCAGAAATAGTTTTCCTACAAGAGACACCTATAACATTGGATTCTAATGTTAGACTGTACTCTCGGACAGTTCCCACTTGGTACTATGGTGACTCTCTCTAAAGAAGAGAGCTAAGGGGGTCGCCATAGGAATAGGGAAGAACATCTCTTTTACAGTAGAAGATAGGAAAGTTAACCCAGACGGTCGCTATTTGTTTCTGAGAGGGGTACTCCAAGGGAAAAAATATACGCTCGCAAACATATACTGCCCAAATAGACAACCTCAAAAATATCTGAGGGAGATCTTGAACGCTCTAATGGATTTCAAACAAGGTTATGTAATACTAGCAGGAGACTTCAATCTCTCAATGGATTATCATCTTGATAGTACGTCCGGTGCACAGAAGCGAGATACTAAACAGCTAAGAATATTAAGAAAAAAATGCACAGCCACTGTTTAATAGATCCTTGAAAGATCACATATCCAAACAAAAAGGACCTGACTATACATATTACTCTTCTGTGCACGGAACATACTCAAGATTGGATTATATAATGGTAGACCACGAGTTACTGGAAGATGTAGTTAAAACTTTAATAGGGGTAATTACAATTTCAGATCACGCTCCGGTAATAGTGAAAATAACATTCAAAGAGATAGAGCAAAGAAAAGGAACGTGGAACTTAAACGAAGAACTCATAGAGGATATAGAGGTAAACAATATAGTAAGAATTGACTTGGAACAATATTTTACTTCGAACAACACATCTGAAGTAAGTGCAGCTACTGTATGGGAGGCCCATAAGGCATATATTAGAGGGAAATTAATTGAGTTATTTGAACTGGAGCAAACGCATAAAGAGCGAGGAGAAAACAAAGTATATCAGGAAATAGTGATAAAGGGGGCCCAGCTCAGAGAGTTGATGAAGGTTGAAACTAGGAACATATTCAAAAATGTATAAATGGGGGAACAAACCAGGGAAATATTTAGCTAGAATATCTAAGGGAAAAAAAAAAAAACTACATATAAAAAATAAAAAATCAAGAAGGCCTTATGAAATATAAGACATCTGAAATTGCGGAAGCTTTCCAGACTTTTTATAGCACATTATATTCAATTAGAACCAACGAAACCCAAGAGCAAGAAAATATTAGAAAAAGGAAAATTAAGGAATACCTAAAAGAAGTTAATCTACCTAAGATATCTCAAAATGACATTGAATCCTTGGAGGCCCCAATAACGCAGGATTAGATATACAGAGCCTTCCAGGAAACACCTGGTGGTAAGAGCCCAGGCCCGGACGGCCTGCCGATTTAAATATTATAAAAAATTTAAAGAACTTCTGGTCCCAAAGATGTGCAACTACTTTAATAAAATAGGAGAGGAAGAGTAAATAAGAAAAATCTCTGCTTGCCAATATTTCTAATATCCCTAAAATAGGAAAAGACGGAACTTTGTGTTCCAATTATCGACCATTAGCATTGTTAAATGCAGACTTGAAGGTATATGCGAAAATATTGGCAACTAGGATAAAAAGTTTAATGTCGGAATTAATAAACACAGATCAGGCAGGCTTTGTAACAGGCAGAGAAGGGAGAGATAATAGTATAAGGACCTTGTTATTACAACAGGATCAAAAAAAGAAACCCCCAGTCGTACTCATGTCTTTAGATGCTGAAAAAGCATTTGACAGAGTCGACTGGGGGTTTATGATGGAAACTTTACAAAATATAGGCCTGGAATCAAAATTTATGAAATGGGTAAAGAATCTATATAGTCACCCGACGGCAAGGGTGAAGGTCAATGGGAGTGTGTCGTCTGTGTTTGAAATGAAAAACGGAACCAGACAGGGCTGCCCACTCTCGCCCCTCCTATATGTACAGTGATGACAATAAGTATTTGAACACCCTGCTATTTTGCAAGTTCTCCCACTTGGAAATCATGGAGGGGTCTGAAATTGTTATCGTAGGTGCATGTCCACTGTGAGAGACTTAATAAAAAAAAAAAAATCCAGAAATCACAATGTATGATTTTTTTTTAACTATTTATTTGTATGATACAGCTGCAAATAAGTATTTGAACACCTGAGAAAATCAATGTTAATATTTGGTACAGTAGCCTTTGTTTGCAATTACAGAGGTCAAACGTTTCTTGTAGTTTTTCACCAGGTTTGCACACACTGGAGGAGGGATTTTGGCCCACTCCTCCACACAGATCTTCTCTAGATCAGTCAGGTTTCTGGGCTGTCGCTGAGAAACACGGAGTTTGAGCTCCCTCCAAAGATTTTCTATTGGGTTTAGGTCTGGAGACTGGCTAGGCCACGCCAGAACCTTGATATGCTTCTTACAGAGCCACTCCTTGGTTATCCTGGCTGTGTGCTTCGGGTCATTATGTTGGAAGACCCAGCCTCGACCCATCTTCAAAGCTCTAACTGAGGGAAGGAGGTTGTTGCCCAAAATCTCGCAATACATGGCCCCGGTCATCCTCTCCTTAATACAGTGCAGTCGCCCTGTCCCATGTGCAGAAAAACCCCCCCAAAGCATGATGCTACCACCCCCATGCTTCACAGTAGGGATGGTGTTCTTGGGATGGTACTCATCATTCTTCTTCCTCCAAACACGGTTAGTGGAATTATGACCAAAAAGTTCTATTTTGGTCTCATCTGACCACATGACTTTCTCCCATGACTCCTCTGGATCATCCAAATGGTCATTGGCAAACTTAAGACGGGCCTTGACATGTGCTGGTTTAAGCAGGGGAACCTTCCGTGCCATGCATGATTTCAAACCATGACGTCTTAGTGTATTACCAACAGTAACCTTGGAAACGGTGGTCCCAGCTCTTTTCAGGTCATTGACCAGCTCCTCCCGTGTAGTCCTGGGCTGATTTCTCACCTTTCTTAGGATCATTGAGACCCCACGAGGTGAGATTTTGCATGGAGCCCCAGTCCGAGGGAGATTGACAGTCATGTTTAGCTTCTTCCATTTTCTAATGATTGCTCCAACAGTGGACCTTTTTTCACCAAGCTGCTTGGCAATTTCCCCGTAGCCCTTTCCAGCCTTGTGGAGGCGTACAATTTTGTCTCTAGTGTCTTTGGACAGCTCTTTGGTCTTGGCCATGTTAGTAGTTGGATTCTTACTGATTGTATGGGGTGGACAGGTGTCTTTATGCAGCTAATGACCTCAAACAGGTGCATCTAATTTAGGATAATAAATGGAGTGGAGGTGGACATTTTAAAGGCAGACTAACAGGTCTTTGAGGGTCAGAATTCTAGCTGATAGACAGGTGTTCAAATACTTATTTGCAGCTGTATCATACAAATAAATAGTTAAAAAATCATAAATTGTGATTTCTGGAATTTTTTTTTTTTGTTTATGTCTCTCACAGTGGACATGCACCTACGATGACAATTTCAGACCCCTCCATGATTTCCAAGTGGGAGAACTTGCAAAATAGCAGGGTGTTTAAATACTTATTTTCCTCACTGTAATAGCACTGGAACCATTGTTGGCAAAAATCCGGGAAAACCTGGACATAGGGCGGGTGAGAGTGGGAGACGAACACAAGGTGGTGGCATACGCAGACGACATACTCCTATACTTGACCAAACCTAGAGTTTCCCTCCCTAACGTTATAAAGGAAATAAAAAGATACGGTGAACTTTCCAACTTTAAAATAAACCCGATAAAAACAGTAATCCTGAATCTGGGTATAGACAAAAAAGAAGCAGAAGAACTGCAGAAAGAATTCCCATTTACATATTTAGGAATAAAGATCACACCAACAGTGGAAAAACTTTATTTGGCCAACTTTGTTCCTTTAATTAATGAAATTAACCAAGACTTGAAAAATCTCGCAAGAAAACCCATCTCCTGGATCGGTAGGATTAATGCCTTTGAAATGATGATCCTACCGAAGATAACATATAAACTTCAAATGCTCCCAATAAAAATACTGCAAAGTTTTTTTAAGGTAATTAACCACTTGCCGACCGCGCCATAGGCATTTTACTGCTACAGCGCGGTCGAGTTGTTCTGACAGGACGTCCCTGGGACGTCCTCCCAGAATCCTCCACTCGTGCGCCCCCTGGAATCATCCGTGATCGCCGGGTCTAGAAGACCCGGCGCATCACGGATAGCGGCCATTTACCACGTGATCGCTCCGTCAAATGACGGAGCGATCGGTTGTAAACAAACCGGCATCATTTGATGACGCCGGTTCCTCCCTCTCCTCTCTGTACCGTTCGGTACAGTGTGAGAGGAGGGGGGGGGGCGGGTGTCAGCAGCAGCACTGACGGCTGGATCTGTGACAAATGCAGTCACAGATCCAGCCATCCATCCATCCCAGCTCAGCTATCCCTGTGCAATACTCTGCAATACCCCAATAATCTGCAATACCCCAATACCCTGCGCAATACTCTGCAATACTCCAATACTCTGCAATACTCTGCAATACCCTGCGCAATACTCTGCAATACCCTGCGCAATACTCTGCAATACCCTGCGCAATATTCTGCAATACCCCAATAATCTGCAATACCCCAATACCCTGCGCAATACTCTGCAATACCCCAATACTCTGCAATACCCTGCACAATACTCTGCAATACCCTGCGCAATACTCTGCAATACCCTTCGCAATACTCCAATACTCTGCAATACCCTGCGCAATACTCTGCAATACCCCAATAATCTGCAATACCCTGCGCAATACTCTGCAATACCCCAATAATCTGCAATACCCTGCGCAATACCCTGCGCAATTCTCTGCAATACCCTGCGCAATTCTCTGCAATACCCTGCGCAATACTCTGCAATACCCTGCGCAATACTCTGCAATACCCTGCGCAATACTCCAATACTCTGCAATACCCTGCGCAATACTCTGCAATACCCCAATAATCTGCAATACCCTGCGCAATACTCTGCAATACCCCAATAATCTGCAATACCCTGCGCAATACCCCAATACTCTGCAATACCCTGCGCAATTCTCTGCAATACCCCAATACTCTGCGCGATACTCTGCAATACCCCAATACTCTGCAATACGCTGCAATACCCCAATACTCTGCAATACCCTGCGCAATACTCTGCAATACCCCAATATTCTGCAATACCCTGCGCAATACTCTGCAATACCCCAATATTCTGCAATACCCTGCGCAATACTCTGCAATACCCCAATACTCTGCGCGATACTCTGCAATACCCCAATACCCTGCGCGATAATCTGCAATACCCTGCGCGATACTCTGCAATACCCCCACACTCTGCAATACCCTGCGCGATACTCTGCAATACCCTGTGCGATACTCTGCAATACCCCAATACCCTGCGCAATACTCTGCAGTCTTCCCAGCCTAGATGTGAGATGTGGGGTCTTATTGACCCCGTATCTCACTGTAAAGAGGACCTGTCATGCTATATTCCTATTACAAGGGATGTTTACATTCCTTATAATAGGAATAAAAGTGATAAAAAAATGTATTTTTGGGGAAAAAGTGTCAAAATCAAGTAAATAAAGTAAAATGAACAATAATTTTTATTTATTTTTTTAAAGCGCCCCTGTCCCTGTGTGCTCGCATGCAGAAGCGAACGCATACGTAAGTCCCGCCCACATATGAAAACTGTGTTCAAACCACACATGTGAGGTATCTCTGCGAACGTTAGAGCGAGAGCAATACTTTTGGCCCTAGACCTCCTCTGTAACTAAAAACATGTAACCAATAAAAGTAATTAAAGCGTCGCATATGGGGATTTTTAAGTAGCGAAGTTTGGCGCCATTCCATGAGTGTGCGCAATTTTGAAGTGTGACATGTTGGGTATCTATTTACTCGGCGTAACTTCATCTTTCACATTATGAAAAAAAATTGGGCTAACTTTACTGTTTTTGTTTTTTTAAGCACAAAACCGTTTTTTTTTTAAAAAACACGCGTTTAAAAAATTTCGGCGAAAATACCATGCGAGATAAAAAGTTGTAACGGCCGCCATTGTATTCTCTAACTTCTTTGCTAAAGAAGCATATATAATGTTTTGGGCTTCTGTGTAATTTTCTAGCAAATAAATGATGATTTTTCCATGTAGGAGAGGAATGTCAGAATTGGCTTGGGTGCTCCAGAACGCCTGATGGTGCTCCCTGCATCTTGTGCCTCTGTATGTGGCCACGCTGTGTAAAAGTCGCACACGTGTGGCATCGCCATACTCGGGAGGAATAGCAGAATGTGTTTTGGGGTGTAATTTGTAGTATGCATATGCTGTGTGTGCGAAATAACCTGCTAATATGACAGAAACAAGTTTTTTTTTTTTTTTACAGAATTTTTAGTCGTTTTTCTTTTATAGCGCAAAAAATAAAAAACCCAGATGTGATCAAATACCACCAAAAGAAAGTTCTATTTGTGTGAAAAAAAGGACAAAAATTTCAAATGGGTACAATGTTGTATGAGTAATTGTCATTCAAATTGTGAGAGCACCGAAAGCTGAAAATTGGTCTGGTCAGGAAGGGGGTTTAAGTGCCCAGTGGTTAAGTGGTTAAAACGGTAATCCTGAAATATATTTGGGCAGGTAAAAAGGCCAGAGTAAGCTATACACTGCTGAGCATGAAAAAAAAAGGAGGTGGGTTGGGACTCCCTGACATAAAAAGATATTATTTTGCAGTAAATTTAGCTAGGTTAGTAGAATGGACAAATACACACACCAAAAAAAAGTGGGTACGGATGGAAGACACATTAAGTATGACACAACTAAATAGAAATGTTTGGATACCACCGAAGATTAGGAAATTCTGCACAAACACACATAGCATAACAAAGAATGTTTTTAAAATATGGGACACAGTATTTAGACGGGGAAAAATGGGAGTACAACTCCCCATTAATCCCATTAGCAGGCACAAATTTTTTCCCACCAGGCAATGGAACACGGTTTGGAAAGCAATTGGGTGAGAAAAAATTAAAGGATATTGTCACACGGGGAAAAATAAAAGCAAGACAAGATATAAAAATGGGAGAAGGGGATCAACACATGAGTGAATGGGAGTATCTACAGTTAAATCACTTTGTGAGCACTTTACCACAGCCAATTAGGAAAGATAAAACACTATACCCAATAGAAAAAATATGCAGCATAGATAAGCCTCTGATACATGGTATATCAAAGGTATATGGAATATTAACGGAGCTCGAGACTCAGGAAACATTGCCATTTATAGAAAAATGGGAAAACGATTTGGGTAAAAGGATTGACAAATCACAAATGATAGGTGCAGTTTACAATCACGCCTCAGATATAACTACCATAGAAGCAAATTATAAGTGCATGGTTCGATGGCACCTGACCCCACTAAGAATGAGTAAAATTCATCCAAAAAACTCAGCTCTGCTGGAGGAATTGTAAGCAAAAGGGAACAACAATGCATATCTGGTGGGACTGTCCGAGAATACAGGAATATTGGGAAGAAGTCTTGGAATATATCAAAGAAATAACAGGGGAGAGGATCTCATGTAGCCATTTGACTTGTCTGTTTCATGGAACTGAAAAAACAAAAAAACAATACGGAATAACTTTGGTTCCAGTGCTGCTAAATGCAGCAAAGGCCCTGATCCCAAAAAATTGGCTACATCCAAAAAGGCCATCAATTAAAGAGTGGATAGAAAGGGTGGAATATATAGAAGAAATGGTGCATCTCGCCTGTGGGGAGACAGGAGGAGAGGACAGATATAGAGTGGTGGGGGAGAAATAGAAAGTTTTTAAACTGGCGGAAAAATTCGTACAAGGTATGACCAAAGCTAATAGGTGAGAAAATAAAAAGAAGATTGCATGGCACACAGATCCGGGAGGGGGGGAAAAAATAAAACAAAACTAGTCACATCATTATAATAAGTATGTATTTTGACTGGTTAACCTCCAATACGTTGGAAGAACAAAGAGGGCTCTGAAGGTTCGAGTTAGTGAACACGTTGAAAATATAATAAAAGGCTTTCCGAAACAGTGTTTCAAGACACTTTGACCAGGTACACAATCGGGATCCCACCCAACTCCAATTTTGGGGGATTGAGAAATATAACCCCTCCTGGAGAGGGAGTCACAAGATCTGTACAATAAGCCAAAAATAATCCAAATGGATTCATACTATGCGTACACTTGTACCGGGAGGAATGAATGTTGAATTTGATCTCAACTGCTTCCTCAGTAATTTCTGATCTAGTGATTTTATTTCTCTATATAATAAGGCATCAGTTTATCTTTTTGTTATTCTAGCCTAAATTAGTGGGATCACTTTAAGCCAGGCGACGGCAAACTCTGCCCTCCAGCTGTTTTGAAACTACAAGTCCCATGAGACATTGCAAGACCCTGACAATCACAGGCATGACTCCTAGAGGCAGAGGCATGATGGGATTTGCAGTTTCACCACAGCTGGAGGGCCGAGATTGCCCACCCCTGCTTTAAGCCATATGGTAGAATATTATGTATATTTACATTATGTGGTTGCAATATGCGACAAACCAGGTGTGCGACCACCATATATTCACAGGAATTTATCCAATTTTTTTATGTCCATTTTAATGGGTATGTTCCATTTTATATAGATTTTAATATATACTTTTTTATATATTTTATTTATATTTTTCTCTATATATTTTTATATATTATTCTTATCAGCCATATATGTATGGTGAGGAGCATGTTCTCTTTATTGAGAGATCTATAGGTCGGTTTAACCCTTCTTTTTTGGGTTTCCTGACGGTTGCTCCTTTCTTTGAGCTGTATGTTTGTAAGTACATGTTTTATATCCATTTTATACATCGATTGGATTATTTGATTTAACTGGCTCAATGTGCAGTTTTTATTTATTGCATGCCAATGTAATATTGATTATACTGTTTTTTTATTGGCTGCACTTCGCTGTTCCTTCAGGTGTGTACTTCCTATGTACACATTGAGGCCGAGTCACTTACTATCACCAGCGACTTGTATTGCTGTGCGTTCTAATGAATGGTCATAGCACATATAGCGCTGTGGACGCCAACAAAATGGCCGCGATACTATTTCCGGTTTCCGGATTTATAAACAACATCCTTACCGCCAATCAGGTTCCCCAGACGAAGACACGTGACCCCGTGTCGGAACGCGTAGGGATTGGACGGACGTACACCTGGAGTGACGTAAGCTGGCGCTGAGGACGCCGCTCGTTTATTTACACCACTGCACGATTTTAGTTTGTTTGATGTAAGCGCAGGTTTTTCTTAATAAAACACCCCTGAGTCTTGCCTTACTTCACTATTGGAGCCCCCTTTTTTTCTCTTTCTCTCCACCCTGGTTTGAGTACCGTTTGGATTGGCCAAGGAGACGCTCCAGCAGCTTCAAGGGAGGATTGGCTGAGATCATTCACAGAGGATTGCCAGTAAGGATCCTGTTTGATGCCCTTTATTATTGGCCTGGAGGTAAGAGTCCTGTGAGCCCAGTGAGGGACACGATCATCCATCTGTCAATTATCTCTATCTGATTGAGTGGAAATTCAGTTACATCAGTATTCCCATCTGGCATCTTGTCATTATTTATCTATGGGACTTTTTTGCACTTTATTGCTTACTGTATTTATTATTGCACTTTAATTTTTTGAGCTTGTTGGCTCTCCTATTATCATCATTATTATTAATTCACAGAATCATCATTCATTTATTACCTTGAGTGTAGCTCTTTATTATTTACACATTTCAGGTTCTTTATGTTTACACGTACCATGTCTGCGTGATACGTTGCGCAGAATCCCATTTTATATTTAATACGTGATTATTGATTGGTTTGCGCAAAAGTTATAGTGGATAGTTTTATGGCATTTTTATTTTTTTACTACGGCGGCGATCACTGATTTTTTTTTTTTTACGTGACTGCGACATTATGGGACCATTGTAATTTTCACCGCGAAAAGTGCTATAAAAATGCACTGATTACTGTGAAAATGACACTGGCAGTGAAGGGATTAACCAGTAGGGGGCGCTATAGGGGTTAAGTGTGCCCTAAGGGAGTGTTCTTACTGTGGGGGGGCATGGCTGTGTGTGTGACATCACTGATCGTCCCCTAACACAGGGAACAGGCGATCAGTGACAGCCACACTAGGATGCACGGGGAGAGGTTTGTTTACACTTCTCCCCATTCTTCCTCTCTGTGACCTGATCGCGGGACACCGGCGGCGATTGGATCCGCGGGTCCCGCGGTCACGGAGGACAGGACCGGGTCACGAGAGCGCTGCCGGCGGCGCGCTTGTGACCCACGGCTGGGAATCTGTATGTCCATATTCCCAGCTGTGCCATTCTGCCGACGTAAATAGTCATGCGGTGGTCCTTAACCACTTCAGATCCGCGCTATTGCTGAAAGACAGCCGCATTGCGGACCTGAACTGCTGGGTGGACGTCCCAGGACACCCATTTGTTTCCCCCCTCCCCGCGAGCTTGCATCAGGGAAAATCTGTGTTGGCCGTGTCCCTTGGACGCAGCCAATCAAAGATCGTGCTGAATGGCCAATCACAAATGCCATTTAGCACTCGATCTTACTGTCCAATGAGACATGATCTCAAATGTAAACATATGAGATCATCTCTCATTTCCGGCTTTCTGTCATCACACACAGATGGCGTGTGAGGGGAGAGAGCGATCTGTAGCGTACAGTGAGTGTAAAAAAAGTTGCAGTTAAAACGGTGCCCACAGTCCCTGCTGTCGGTGCCACCTGTCAGTGTCATCGGTGCCATCTTTTATTAGCGTCACTAGTGCCATGTAGCGGTGTCATCACCAAAAATGGCTTGAAGAACATTTTCAACCGAGGAGTGGTACGAAATTCTTGCGGTCTATGGGAGCAACGGGGAGCTCTCCGATTCAGATTCCTCCACAAATTCAGACACCGAGTCTGACGTTGACTACGAGCCTATACTAAGCAGTGGAACAATGACAGCCTCGGAGGAGGAGCAGGAAGGAGGGCCCACCCGCCAAATGAAGGCATTCTGCTGAGTGCCATCCACCAGCACCACAGTACCTCGGCAAGCAAGGTCACGTACCAGTGGGGTGTTACCTCAGTCCCAAAGGGTTAGGTCCCATGCCAACCTTCCTCCTAATTCAGGAGAAGCCACCATTCCCCCTTTCACTGCCCAGCCAGGAGTCCAGGTGGACACAGAAAATGTTGCCCCAATTTACTTTTTCAAATTAAATTTTTACTGAGGACATGCTTGGCTCAATTGTGGCCCAGTGCAACCTTTTATTCACAACAATTTATAGCAAGTAACCCAACGTCCTATTATGCCCATCCCTACGACTGGAGAGCCCTAACAGTGGAGGAGTTTAAAACATTTTTAGGCCTCACATTCTGTATGGGACTAGACAAAAAAAATCAAGTACATTCATATTGGTCATCCCGCCCCTAAACCAGATATCTAATGATTATGAGATTCCTACACTACAATGACAATACCCAGTGCCCTCCCAGAAATGGCCAACATTTTGATGAGCTTTATATAATTCGGTCACTACTAAATTTTTCTGAAATCTTCCCCCAGTTGTTTACCCCGCACAAACACATATGTGTAGATGAGTCCCTTATCAAATTTTCTGGCAGGCTGGGCATAAAACTATTTATTCCCACCAAAAGGGCCTGCTATGGGGTGAAGCTCTATAAATTGTGCGACCGAGCCACATGGTATACGTATGCCTTCATTGTATACGAAGGGAAAGGACACCCAGCTCCCCCCCCCCAATTGCCCAGACTACATAGGAACCAGCGGGAAAGTAGTTTAGGAACTCTTAAACCCACTCATGGAGAAAGGCTACCACTTCTATGTGGACAATTTTTATACAAGTTTGCCCCTGTTCCGAAACCTTCACAGAAAAAACACTCCAGCAGGCAGCACCGTACTTACGAACCGGAAGGGCTTTCCTCAAAGCCTCGTCAACAAGAAATTAAGAAGATGGGAAATGGCGAGTTTACGGAATGAGGAAATTCTGGCTGTGAAGTGGAGGGACAGAAGGGACGTGTACGTGCTTTCTTCCATCCACAACAATACATTCGTTGAGATCAGCAGGAGGAATGGGTGAATCCAAAAACCAACATGTATCCACAAATGCAATAAGTTCATGGGGGATGTCGACTTCAACGACCAAATGCTCGAAACCTACCTGTCCACAAGACGAACATAGCAGTGGTATAAAAAAGTTTCAATTTATTTGTTTAATTTGGCCATGTATAACACCTATGTAATCTATAGGAAATCCGCTGAAAGACCCAAATCCTTTCTTTTCTACTAGGAGGAAATCACCACTGCCCTTTTATACCCAAACAGCCCACCAGTAAACATTCGATCCGATGTGATTAGCCGACTCTCCGAGCGCCACTTTCCAGATAAAATTCCTCCCAGGCCAACAGGCCAAAAAACGTCAGAAAAAATGCTGGGTGTGCTACAGAGGAGGAGTGAGAAGAGATACTACTTATTATGCCCAATGTCCTTCCCAACCAGGCCTCTGCGTAGTTGGCCGTTTCCTCCATTACCATACCTCACTAAATTATTAGTGAAGTATGGTAAACATAACCCTCACCTCCTGCCATTTACCTTCAAACCCCTTATGCCTCTGCTTGCTCTGTAACTGACCCTGGCTTGTTATTCGACCACGCTTCTGCCTACCGATTCTGTACATACAGTACAGACCAAAAGTTTGGACACACCTTCTCATTCAAAGTTTTCTTTATTTTCATGACTATGAAAATTGTAGATTCACACTGAAGGAATCAAAACTATGAATTAACACATGTGGAATTATACATAACAAAAAAGTGTGAAACTGAAAATATATTTCATATTCTAGGTTCTTCAAAGTAGCCACCTTTTGCTTTAATTACTGCTTGGCACACTCTTGGCATTCTCTTGATGAGCTTCAAGAGGTAGTCACCTGGCGCAGCACCCCATCACTCTCCTTCTCGGTCAAATAGCCCTTACGCAGCCTGGAGGTGTGTTTGGGGTCATTGATCTGTTGAAAAATAAATGATGGTCCAACTAAACGCAAACCGGATGGAATAGCATGCCGCTGCAAGATGCTGTGGTAGCCATGCTGGTTCATTATGCCTTCAATTTTGATTAAATCCCCAACAGTGTCACCAGCAAAGCACCCCCACACCATCACACCTCCTCCTCCTCCATGCTTCACAAAGACACGGGGGTTGGAACCAAAGTTCTCAAGTTTGGACTCATCAGACCAAAGCACAGATTTCCACTGGTCTAATGTCCATTCCTTGTGAAAAATTTCAGAAACATGATTTAATAGAGACAATTATATAAAGCTCATCAAAATTTGGGTCATTTCTGGGAGGGCACTGGGTATTGTCATTGTAGTGTAGGAATCTCTTAATCATTTGATATCTGGTTTTGGGCATTGCTGAGGAAAAGATGGGCATGTGGTAGGTGGGGCGGGATGACCAATATGAACGTACTTGATTTTTTTTTGTTTGGGCCTCACATTCTGTATGGGACTAAACATTTTTTTAACTCCTCCACTGTTAGGGCTCTCCACTCGTAGGGACGGGCATAATAGGACGTTGGGTTACTTGCTATAAATTGTTGTGCATAAAGGTTGCACTGGGCCACAATTGAGGCAAGCATGTCCTCAGTAAAATTTTAATTGAAAAAGTCAATTGGGGCAAAATTTTCTGTGTCCACCTGGACTCCTGGCTGGGCAGTAAAAGGGGGAATGTTGGCTTCTCCTGAATTAGGAGGAAGCCACAAGGGGCTCTGAAGGGAATAGGGAAGGCTGGCATGGGACCTAACCCTTTGGGACTGAGGTGACACCCCACTGGTACATGACCTTGCTTGTCGAGGTACTGTGGTGCTGGTGGATGGCACTGTGGTGCTGGTGGATGGCACTGCCTCTTCAGCAGAATGCCTTCATCTGGCGGGTGGGCCCTCCTCCTTCCTGCTCCTCCTCCTCCTCTGAGGCTGTCATTGTTCCACTGCTTAGCATAGGCTCGTAGTTAACGTCAGACTCTGTGTCTGAATTTATGGAGGAATCCGAATCGGAGAGCTCCCCGTTGCTCCCGTCGACCGCAAGAATTTCGTACGCCTCCTCGGTTGAAAATTGTGATGACACTGCTACGTGGCACGAGTGACGCTAATAAAAGATGGCACATGGCACTGATAACACTGACAGGTGGCACCGACGGCAGGGACTGTGGGCACCGTTTTAACTGCAACTTTTTTTACACTCGCTGTACGCTGCAGATCGCTCTCTCCCCTCCCACGCTGTCTGTGTGTGAGGAGAGAAAGCCGGCAATGAGAGATGATCTCATATGTTTACATTTGAGATCATCTCTCATTGGACAGTAAGATCGAGTGCTAAATGGCATTTGTGATTGGCCATTCAGCACAATCTGTGATTGGCTGTGTCCAAGGGAGGGCGGAAACAAATGGGTGTCCCGGGATGTCCACCCAGCAGTTCAGGTCCGCGCTGCGGCCGTCTTTCAGCAATAGCGCGGATCTGAAGTGGTTAAGGACCACCGCATGACTATTTACGTCGGCAGAATGGCACAGATGCCCAGCCGTGGGTTGCACTCGCGGCGCCGGCAGCACGCTCGCAAACCGGTCCTGTCCTCCGTGACCGCGGAACCCACGGACCCAATCGCCGCCGGTGTCCCGCGATCAGGTCACAGAGAGGAAGAACGGGGAGAAGTGTAAACAAACCTCTCCCCGTGCTTCCTAGTGTGGCTGTCACTGATTGTCGGTTCCCTGTGTTAGGAAACGACGATCAGTGATGTCACACGCACAGCCATGCCCCCCCCCACAGTAAGAACACTCCCTTAGGGCACACTTAACCCCTATAGTGCCCCTCCTGGTTAACCCCCTTCACTGCCAGTGTTATTTTCACAGTAATCGGTGCATTTTTGTAGCACTTTTATAGCACTTTTCGCTGTGAAAATGACTGGTCCCAAAAATGTGTCAAAAGTGTCCGATGTGTCCACCATAATGTCGCAGTCAAAAAAAAAAACACTGATCGCCGCCATAGTAAAAAAATGACTTACCGTAAAATCCTTTTCTCTGTCGTCCATGGACGGACACAGCTCCTTAAATCTTGACAAGTGGGTAATGTTCCTGTTCACAGAAGAGGACTAGGCAGAAACATGTTGGATAATTAAATACATGTTACTTTAACAGAGTTGAACAGCCCCGCCCCAGGGGCGGTCCCTCCAGACATAACCCACCTCCCTGCAGTATGCAGGCTCAGTTCGTAACAAGCAGTACAAACCTAAAAAAGAGGGGTGGGTGCTGTATCCGTCCATGGACGACAGAGAAAAGGATTTTACGGTGAGTACAAAAAATCCTATTCTGTTATCGTCCATGGACGGACACAGCTCCTTAAATCTTGATCTTGGGATGTCCCCAAAAACGATGGGTGGAAACAGTATCTGTAAAACCAATTTAATTTCACCCCAAATGCAAGCAGAGCTCCTCAACAGAGGAGTTGCAACTTTAAACAGCTGCCTGCAAAACCTTGCGGCCGAAAGAAGCATCAGAAGATGCACTCGCATTAACCTTGTAAAAATTTGGAAAAAGTATGAACGGACAAACAAGTCGCCGCCTTTCACACCTGTGAGACAGACGCTTGATGTCGGAAAAACCAGGAACCACTAATTGCCCTGGTCAAAAGTGCAGTGACCGGAAAGGGGGTGACCGCCCCTAAGAGCATAGGCCTGCATGACGGTCTGCCTGATCCCCTGAGAAATGGTGGCTGACGAGACTGCCAGGCCCCTTTTGTGGACCCGACACCGACACAAAAAGTACGTCAGATCTCCAAAACTGAGCCGTAGCAGGCAGGTACACCCCCCAAAGCGTGTATCATGCCTAAAGAATGAAGCGCAACCTCCGTAGGATGCGCCGGCTGAGGACATAAGGATGGAAGAACAAAGTCCTCATTCAGGTGAAAGGCCGAAACCACCTTCGGAAGAAAGGAAGGTTTCGGGCGCACCACCGCCCCATCCATTTGGAGGACCAAGTATGGCGATTTGCAATGCAAGGCCGCCAACACAAAGGCTTCTGACAGAAGTAATGGCCACCAAAAAGGCCACCTGCAGAGATAGTGTCGAGAGGAATCGAGTCGGACAGACCCCAGTCTCTTAAAACCTGGCTTCCAATAGCCACATTGTGAAGCCAGCAACTGTACAACACAAAGTATGGGACCTTGAGACAGAAGGTCCTCCCGCATTGGCAATTGCCCCGGTACATCCGCCACCAGGTGCCCGAGATCGGCATACCAAGGACACCAAGGCCAGTCTGGAGCGATTTGAATCATCGGGATCCCTTCGGCCTCCACACTGTGGAGCAGTCCGGGAAACAACTACAATGGAGGAAAGGCATAAGGTAGCCGAAACTTACCCCACAGGGCCACCAACGCCTCTGACGCGACTGCACAGGGATCACTAGACCTGGCCACGAACTTTGACACCTTGTGGTTGAGACGAGCGGCCAGGACATCCATGCCCTGTAAGCCACACCTCCTGCAATGGAGTTGAAATGCCTCCGAATGCTAAAGACCAGTCGCCCTGGCCCAGCATCTGGCGACTCAGGTAGTTCGCCTGCCAGTTTACCTGATGGTAGACCTAAGCTACAGCCGTGGCGTTTTCCGGCTGAATCCTGATCGGGCGACCTTGCAACCTCCTCGACCATGAGGAAAAGCATAGCCAGATCGCTCGGAGTTCTAGGACATTGATTGGTAGACGGGAGTCCGCTAGAGTCCAGTGACCCTGGGTCGCCCGGACCACCCAGACGCCCCCCTCAACGAGTGAGGCTGGCATCCGTCGTAATTACCGTCCACTGGAAGGGAAGAAATTACTCCCCCGATCGAAGAGCCAAAGATCTCAGCCACCAATTCAGAGACTGACTAGGTGGCTTACCTGAATCTGACGATACAGAGACAAAGGAGATTTGTGCTCTTGGACAGTATCTTCCTCTGCAAACACGAGTGTGGAACTGGACATACGGTACCGCCGCAAAGGAGGTAGCCGACAAACCCAGGAGTCGCATGCAAAAAACTGAGATATGACCGATTTCGTGATGTCAACAGCCACACAGCATACTAAATCTGCAATTTCTCCAGGGGAGGAAAGACCTTCGCCACGAGGAGTCCAGAACCTACCCTAGGTACTCCAAACACTGAGTCGGTACCAGGACCGACTTCTAAACGTTTAACACCCGCCCCAAAATCTTGGAGGGTCCGACTGGCTATAGACAAATCCTCCTCCATTTCTGATCCAGAATCTGCTTTTAGAAGAAAGACGTCACTGTCAAAGCCTCACTGTCCCAGCAAAGCTAGGATCGGTGCGAGCACCTTGTGAAGACACCTGGTGCTGACGCTAGACCAAAAAGATAAGCCACAACTGACAGTGGTCCTCCCTCCGTGAAGTGCAGAAACCTCTAGTGACCTGCGCAAAGTGTGGTCTGCAAGTATGCATCCTTGATGTCCAAAGACGTCAAACTCCCCCTGATGGAGCGCAGCTACCACCGCACGAATGGAGTCCCTGCGGAACTGCCTAACTCTCCTAAAGGCATTTAGGGCTTGGATGCCCAAGATTGGACGGACCCCTGAAACCTCTCGTCCTGCGGGACATTACCCCGCAGCTTTGCAAGTCCTACACTGCCCCAGCAAGGCAGACCGACGAGCCGGAAGGAGAGAGACATAAGGGAAGAATCTGTTCGGTGGATTGGAAGAACCAGTACTCCGAAGAGACCACCTCGCACACCCACTGGTCGGAGAGCAGGGAGCTTCACCGAGCCGGGAAACCTGCAAAGCCGTCGCCCCACCCCTGAGACGGGCCAGGGAAGGCTACATACATAGGCGGGCATGGGTGCGGTTACGCACCCAGAGACGTTCCCATCCCCAGCTGAGCCTTTGTCGGCCTGGGAGGATTCTCTAAACGGGGAATGAAGGACCCGGCACATGCACGGCCCCTTTCCCCAGGTGGACTAAGGGAGGAGAGTGCTCTCACCTCCACTGACCTCTTGATAATGTCATCCAAAGAGGTACCAAAAAACCTCCCACCCCTGAAGGGTAAATCAGCCAGTGCTCTTTTGGATGCTTGGTCAGCAGACCAGCATTTCAGCCAAAGCAGATGGCGCAAAATCACCGCCAAAACAGAGGCTCTGGGCATCGAGTATGCAGCATCCCGTGCCACATTACAGATCTATACCGGGCCCTGGACCAAAAGGTCTGCCAGTCTAACAAATTAGGGAGGGAGCTGGTGCACCTCCACAGTCGGGTGCAAAACCTTGCCCACTCAGTGAGTGTCTGAGACGCCAAGGGTGTGACCACAACAGGCCGCGATGCAGACCGCATGTGCCACCCATCAGCATGGTAAACGTGGAGCGGGTCAGCACCTCGGACCTCCTATCAGTAAGGTCCTTGAAGGCAGGGGTCCCTTCTATAGGGAGAGCGGTCACCCCCATTTAACCGGGCACACCTATTTGACCGGGCACAGGGGGCCACTACCTGAATTTTTTTTAACCACTTAAGGACACCTTCACGCCGATATACGTCGGCAGAAGGGCACGGCTTGGCACAAGCACGTACCTGTACGTCCTCTTTAAGAGCCCAGCCGTGGGGTCATGAGCGCACTGCCGGTCCGAAGCTCTGTGACCGCGGGACCCGCGGACCCAATCGCCGCTGGTGTCCTACGATTGGTCACAGGAGCTGAAGAACGGGGAGAGGTGTGTGTGTGTGTGTGTGTGTGTGTGTAAACACAACTTGCCCGTTCATTATGCCAATGTCAGTGATCGTCTGTTCCCTGATATCGCTTCTCAGCCTTTTGGCTAAGATCCAGTGTAGTATCTGTTCTTATCAGTTGCCAAATGGGGGTGCTATGCTAATCGTCCCTAGTACACGGCTAGGTGGAAAGTGATGGCAGATGCAGAACCTTCTGGCGTGGAGGTGGAAGCCTTCTGATTTGGACGGAGAAACATGAGGTCGAAGCTGAGGAGCCAGGGTCCCTGGCTTTCTGGCCTGGATTTTGTGGTGCCTGCCCCGGTCAGTTGTTCGGGAGAGAACACTAGCTCCTCCTTCCCACCGGGGGAGCGTTTAGTATTTCCTGAACGTGATTAGGAGGGAGGGATGAGAGTAGTGGGAGTAGGCTGCTGGCGTGGGCTCTCCCCAATCTCTGAGCTCCTACCTTCCAGTCTGGGATGGGTGCTGTTTGTCTGGGCTGTGGGTCGGGGTTCGGTTGAAAAGCCTATGGTGATGTGCCCCTGGAGTGCCAGTCCAGGGGTGCCATACTTCCACAAGTGTTTGAGAGGGCACTTCGAGTTTGGCACCTAGATCACGTCACCAGATACACTTTTTTCCCACCTGCCTCCTAGGGCCGGGCCTTTTGGCTAGGACCAGAGGAATTTTTGATTACTGGCCGTAGGGCCGGCCATCGTATTGCACGATGGTCACTTTCACTCATCTTTCTTCTCCCCCACTTATCCCTGTGTGTGTCACTTTGTCTTTTTTTGTTTGGCGCACGTTATTTGTCACTGTGTGTGATTAGTAGGGTGCTGGTCCTCGGGCCAGCCCTGAACGTCTTGGGAGTAGGTGGACATGGCCTTCTGGCTTAGTTCAACCGCTCTCATGGGGTCTCCCTTCGGGGGAGCCCCACCTAGTACTGGGAGCGTTCTGTTTCGGCAGACCCTCCAAGGAATGGGGTCCGTGTCGGCTTCGGCTGCTCGGACCATTTGAGTACCTCAGTCCCCGTCTGGAGCCTAACGCCCCAGGGGATCAGGGTCAGGTCCTTCGTGAGGAGGACTGATTGACGTAGCACCCGTTGCACGTTTTTGTCGCACCTCTTTGTGTGTGCAAAAATAGGACCTGATCCACGTAGTCAAGGCAAAGAAGAGACCTTCAATCCGCCTTTGCATGTGACTGTTAGGCAAGATGGTAGCCTCTTTCGAGGCCGTCCCTTATGCCCAGTTTCATTCGAGACTACTTCAGGGCAGCATTCTAGCCGCCTGGAACAGGAAGATCCAAGCTCTGGATCTACCCATGCGCCTGTCCTCACAGGTGCGCCAAAGCTTCAGCTGGTGGTTACAAACTAAGAACTTAAGGAGAGGAAAATCCTTTCTCCCAGTCACCTGGAAGGTGATATCTACAGATGCCAGCCTAAGGGGCTGGGGAGCTGTGTTGGAAGAAGCTTCAGCCCAGGGGATCTGGGCCAAAACCGATAAGTCTGCCCATCAACATACTCGAGTTACGGGCAGTATACTTAGCCCTCAAGACATGGACAAGCAGGTTAGACGTTCACCCAGTTCAGATTCAATCCGACAATGCTATAGCAGTAGCTTATATCAATCACCAAGGAGGCACCCGAAGTCAAGGTGCCCAGAAGGTGGTGAATCGCATCTTAACCACTTCAATACAGGGCTTTTATACTCACCTCCATACCGGGCCTATTCTGGCACTTCTCTCCTACATGTACAAATCATCATTTTTTTTTTTGCTAGAAAATTACTCAGAACCCCCAAACATTATATGTTTTTTTTAGCAGACACCCTAGGGAATAAAATGGCGGTCATTGCAACTTTTTATCTTGCACAGTATTTGCGCAATCATTTTTCAAACGCCTTTTTTTTGGGAAAAAAATTGTTTCATGAATTAAATAACAAAACAGTAAAGTTAGCCCAATTTTTTTGTAAAATATGAAAGATGATGTTACGCCAAGTAAATAGATACCTCACGTCATGCTTTAAAATTGCGCACACTCATGGAATGGCGCCAAACTTTACTTAAAAATCTCCATAGGCGACGTTTTGAAATTTTTTAGAGGTTACCAGTTTAAAGTTAGAGGAGGTCTAGTGCTAGAATTGTTGTGCTCGCTCTAACGCACGCGGCGATACCTCACGTGTGGTTTTAACGGCTTTTACATACGTGGGCGGGACTTGCGTGTGCGTTCCTTCTGAGCGCAAGCTACTGGGGACAGGGGCGTTATAAATTTTTTTTTTTATTATTTTTTTTACACTTTTTTTTTTTTTTTTGTATCGCTTTTATTCCTATTACAAGGAATGTAAACATCCCTTGTAATAGGAATAGTGTGTGACAGGTCCTCTTTAAGTAGAGATGCGGGGTTAATAAGACCCCTGCATCTCTCCTCCAGGCTGGAAGGCATAAGCTTGTGAAAAATATTCACAGATCTCATGCCTACTAGCCGCAATTGCGGCTTTGTTTACTTACGGATACGGGCCTCATATGACGTCCACCCAGGATAGGAGATCCCCTTTGTGGACGTCATATGACTGTGTGCGGTATTTAAGTGGTTAAGATGGGCAGAAGAACATGTTCCTTGTCTTTCTGCAATCTTCATTCCAGGGGTAGAAAACTGGCAAGCAGACTACTTGAGTCGCCAGCAACTTTTTCCAGTAGAGTGGTCTCTCCACCCCGAGATCTTTCAGGCCCATATGCCAGAGATGTGGAACCCTGGATGTAGACCTGTTAGCCTCCAGGTTCAACAGGAAATTGGACACCTTCGTGTCCAGGACAATAGATCCTCTGGCCTACGGATCGGATGCACTAGTGGTTCCATTGAATCAGTTTTCACTGATCTATGCATTCCCTCCGATCGCTCTTCTACAGAAGCTACTCTGCAGGATCAAGAAGGAAAGGATTCAGGTAATCTTAGTGGCCCCAGATTGGCCCAGATCATAAAGATGGTGGTAGGAACACCTTGGAAGCTTCAGCTTCACCACGAACTGCTGTCGCAAGGTCCGGTGTTCCATCCTTCCTTACAAATGCTAAATTTGACGGTTTGGCTGCTGAGACCCACATTCTGAAGGAGAGGGATCTCAGGCTCGGTGCTTTCTACCCTTATTAATGCCAGAAAGCCAGCTTCCAGACTTATTTACTATAGAGTCTGGAAAGCATATGTTTAATGGTGTGAAACCAACAAGTGGAATCCTCACAGATATGACATAAGTAGGATTCTTGCCTTTTGCCAGCTAGGAGTGGAGATGAAATTAGCCCTTAGTACCATTTAAGGGTCGAATATCGGCTCTATCAGTCTTTCAAAGACCGCTGGCATCTCATTCCCTAGTACGGGCTTTCATTCAGGGGGTACTGCGGATTAATCCGCCAGTTAAATCTCCTTTGTGCCCATGGGATTTAAATCTAGTATTATCAGTGTTGCAGAAGCAACCTTTTGAACCTATTTGCCACATTCCACTGATTCTTTTAAGCAGGAAGTTGGCGTTTCTGATTGCTATCTCTTCAGCTAGAAGAGTATCTGAATTAGCAGCTCTTTCTTGCAAAGAGCCTTATTTAGTTTGTCATAAAGACAAAATTGTACTACGACCCCATCCTGCCTTCTTACCTAAGGTGGTGTCGGCTTTTCATTTAAATCAGGACATTGTCCTGCCTTCTTTTTTACTGGATCCGCAGACAGCAGAGGAAAAAGTATTACACTCTCTAGATCTTGTGAGAGCAGTAAAGGTGTATCTGCAGGCAACCGCTCAGATATGCAAAACAAATATTTTGTTTATTTTGCCGGATGGTCCCAAGAAGGGACAAGCGGCGTTAAGATCCACTATCTCCAGGTGGATTCGACAGATAATTTTTGAAGCCTATGGTTTAAAGAATAGGATTCCTGCTTTTTCTGTTAGAGTGCACTCAACCAGGGCGATAAGTGCTTCATGGGCAGTGCACCACCAGGCTTCGGTGACTCAGATGTGCAAAGCTGCAACTTGGTTCTGTCATTTGATAGTATCTCCATCCTGATGTGGGCATATTCCCTAGTGCTGTAACCAGGTCTGGATAGGTTGCTAGGGTTCCCCCGCAGGGCGAATTTACCACATGTGGTATCTCCATCCCGACCCCATGCCCCCAGGAATCCCACTCCCTCCCCCGGTGGGAACCATAGGAATCCCTCCAGTGGAGCTAGGGGGGACACCTGGGGGGTACTCTCCTGTTTTATTAAACTTATCCCATATTAACAAAGAGTTCCAAGTCAGGGAAGATGTCCATTTCGAAAGTCCTCTCGACATACTCGGGAACCCAAGGGGCCCCTGCAAGGTTCCTCCCTATTGTTTTTTCTAGTTGGACCCACATTTTATTAGAGGAGTCATGGCACCAGTTCAAAATTCGGACCAGCGACATTGCCTTTTAGTATACCGATATATCTGGCAACCCCATTCCTCCCTCTACCTTACTTCTGTGCAGGATGTCGTTGGCCAACCTTGGTCGTTTGTCATTCAACACGAATGCTACAAATGCCTTCCCTATCTGTTTAAAAACGGTTTCTGGTAATTTAATCGGGACTGTATGTAATATGTAGATAATTCTAGGTAGTATACACATTTTAATGGTACTCACTTTTCCAAACCATGTTGGATATTGTCCTGTCCATTTCTTTAGGTCCCCCACTATCCTGACCATTGGGGAGGCATTATTAAGGTCATATAACATTTTTTGATCTGACACGGTGATATGTAGTCCCAAATAGAACAAGGGGTCCTTACCCCATTGTATGGAAGATGCCCTCCTCAGCGTCCTCGCCATCTCTTGAGGTACATGGCTGGGTAAAAGTATTAATTATTCAAAATTTTAAAATTGGACAGATACCCATATCTGTCCACTTACTGCATAAGGGCTGTTAAGGATGTCTGTGGTGTTGAAAGGTAGAATAATAAATCATCAGCATAGGCCGATACTTTGTGTTCCACATCCCCAATACATGTCCCTGATATCGCCCCATTACTTCTAATCTTACAAAGAAATGGCTCTAATATTAAAGCAAATATTGGTGAAAGTGGGCAGTCCTGTCTTGTTCTGTTTCGTATAATAAGATGGTCGGATACTGTGCCATTTAGTTTAACCCTTGCTCTTGGATCTGCAAAAAGGGCCATTACCCATCCCATCATGCGGTCACCCAGGCCCACCGCCCTCAAGACTTCACTCATAAACCCCCAGTTCACCCTATCGAAGGCTTTTTTTAGCATCCATTGATAGTACGATCTTTGGGGCTTTCTCTGGACCGTAATTTTTTTTATAAGTATGTCAATCTGTCCGGGCCAGGACTTTTTCCTGTCGGTAAGGCTGCTATTGCTCTGCTCAACTCTTCTACTGTAATTGGGTTTTCCATTTCTTCTGTAATTGATAGGGTAGGCATTAATGACTCCCTGATATAATCTTGTATCTCTTCCCTTCTTTGGTCCTCCCTATCCTCTATTTGTGAAGTCTCAGATGTCTGGATATTATATAGGGTTTCATAGAATCTGTGAAATTCTGTTGCTATGGCCTGAGTTTCCACTATCTTTTTTTTTTTTTTTGTTCCCTATTAATAGGTTATGGACATGTCTAGACTCTTGTTGCTTTTTAAGTTGTTTAGCTAGTAGACGTCCGCTATTAGTTTTTCGATCTCTAAACATTGTGCGAGTTCTGCTCGAAGGTTCAGTAGTTATTGGATATCTAAGGGATCAAGATTTATTTTATGTTTAATCTCCAGTGCATTAATTTTCTCTGATAACTCTGTTTCTTTCTTTCTTTCTTTCTTTCTTTCTTTCTTTCTTTCTTTCTTTCTTTCTTTCTTTCTTTCTTTCTTTCTTTCTTTCTATTGGTTCTCTTCTTATAACTGTTTTATGGGCCTCCCACACTGCCTGGTCAGACACCTCACCCGGTGTGTTCCTCTCAAAATAATCCCTTATTTTAACTGCCAGTTCATCGGCTTCCTTTTTGTTTATATTATAATATTGATTTGTTCGGTCTCCAAGTCCGTTCTATATAACCTGCCTGGATCAGGGAGAGTGTTAACGTTATTGGGGCATGATCTGAGATGGCTATGGACTCGATGGTGCACTTTCTGACCTTTTCTAAATAAAATTGATCTACCATGAATACATCAATATCCGAATACTTTTTATGTGTTTTAGAATAACTGTAGTCCTTTACTCCCATCATGCATTACCCGCCAGCTGTCGACCAAGTGTTGGGTGCGTAGAAGTTGTTTAAAATGTTTTAGAGCTCTAAAGGATAGAGATGTTTTCCCTGATGTTGTATCCAGACTTGGGTCCAACACAATATTGAAATCTCCACCCAGAATCCAACAACCTTCCCTAAATTTCTCCAGCATCTTCAACATTTTAGCAAGAAAATTACTTGTCAGAATATTTGGTGCATAAATTGCAGCAAACGTATATCGCTGGCTATATATTGTACCTTTAAATAAATCGAAAATACCTCATGAAGTGGGATTGTATAGGCAACGAATAAAAATTTCAAAAATATATATGAAAAAATAACAATTTATTACAAAAATAGTTACAACATGTACAAAAATATCTCGAGCATTATAAGAATATACATAGTACAAAAACAAAACATGGATGATGCAGATACTGTCCGGCATACGGTACCATCACCATAAGGGAGGTAAAGTTGTAGCTGAAAAGCCGACGCGTTTCGAATGCTACACATTCTTCATCATGGCATAAAACAAGTATTGCATCTAGAGTAGAGCAAAAAGTATTAAATACATTCACATTAAATCATTGTATTCTCTCCATTGAAGTGCAAAAGCACATACACATCCTCTTCCTCGAGTAGGGAAAAGGCATAATTAACAATGAAGAGGACTCACCTATTGCTTAAAAAGCTCCACGCCCAGGAGTGTGGGGCAAAAGGCCCCCGGGTATTCAGGGACGTCGATGTCTCCTATGGCAGGTTGCACCATTTAAAACAAATCCCCATTTGAATGTCACTCATAGAGTGGATAGAATCTAGCACCCCCTCCCTCCCCCCAAAGATACTCCAAATATACCTCCCCCTTGGAGCATCCCACCTTACTGGTAGAGGGGTCCGCGCACACACCTTGTACTCGGACCTCTCCACCCCCTTACTGATACCAGTTCAACTTTTTATATCGGGACCGTCCTAAACAACCAGGATACCCCACTCTAATTCCCTCCTCCCCAGATGCTGCTCTCTAATATTCTCCCAGTAAGTCTTATAGCAACATCCAGATACCCTTTCTACAATTGAAGTGCCCCCTATAACCTCCCTCATACTATGACTTATTATAATGGTATAGATACATATTTCCCCCCACTGCATCAAATCATTTCTTCCACATGCACATATTTCCATATATAACACTTATAACATTAACCAGGGACTGCAGCCCCTTTCACCCCTTCTATCTGTTCACTTAGATTTTAGTCCAGTACCCCCCCCCCCCCCCCCACACCAAAGAAGAAGAGGAGAGAAAAAAAAACACCCCACACCCATTCTTGTGAGCTTTTAGAAAATTAAGAAAGCTCCTCTTCCTTGTTCAGTGAACCGTCCATTAGGCCTCTAATCTTGTTCAGGCCGCTGTAGGGGGCTCCCTGCTTTGTGTCCTCCAATCTATAAAGTCTACTAATGGGAGGTCCAGTGTTTCATCAAAGAACTGCAGATCATCTTTAGTAAGTAAAGTTGCTGTTCTGCCATTCCTAAAGGCCATCAAACTAAACGGAAACCCCCAGCGATAGTTAACCCCCTTAGAGTGCAGGGCTTCCAGCAGAGGACGGACCACTCAGCGTTGGTACAGGGTCCTGCGGGTTAAATCTGGGTACAGTGATCAATTCGTACAATCAAGGGAAATGTCAGGACTACTACGGGCCATTTTCATAATAGTTTCCTTTACTGCATATTTTATGTACTTTTAAAATATAACATCCCTGGGTTTCTCCATATTTTGAGTGGCATATGTGGGAACTCGATGTATCCGATCTAGCTTGATACATTCAGGTGCAGAGGCCCCGTAATCTGACCAAATACTTTTTGAACTACTGAGACTAGTTCGGATGTTTGAATTGCTTCGGGTAACCCTTTTATATGGATGTTCTGCCTTCTGTCTCTATTCTCATAATCATCTAATTGGTCTTTATAGGAGTTTAATAGCGTCTTGAATCTCCACCACTGCCTGTACCATTACCTCCTGACTCTCTTCCACCCTGTGCCCGTGTGTCTTCTCTTGTTATTTACTGCTTGCTGGCAGGACTGCTCCACCACACTAATTAGCTGCTGAATGTCTTTGTAGGAAGGGCCCTCAAAAGTTCCCTGATTTCAATCGCTGCATCCCCAACCCCCCCCTTTGACACCAGAGTCCACTTCTCCCTTTCTTCCAGTGGGGGGCTTTTGACCTGTGGGTTCAATTTGTCTCCTTGTGTCCTAGGGCTATAACTGGGAGCTGCCATTGCTTGATTCTCCTCCAATGTCGGGGTTCCTCTCTCCACTGCTACCGTGTCCCCCTTTGGAGATGGAACATCTAGTGCCATTCCATTTGAGAGTTCTGGGGGGCTGTCTTTATCAGTTTCCGCCCTTTCCACATTGGGGCTGCCCTCTTCAGGCATTAAACAGCCTTCCCCCTGCACTGCAGTTTCTTTCCCTCACTCGGGGGGGGGGGGGGTGTTCTACATAGGCGATATCCCTCTCAGGAAGCTTTCTCCCCCATCCTATTGTTGGCGATTCCCTTCCATACTCTGCATGGGCCCGTCCAGCTGCTTGGACACCGCGACTTGGTGTCGGGGATTTACGGTCTATTTTCTTCCCACTATCTCCATTAATGTCCATTACCCCACATCTCCTCTCATCCTGTCATAGTAATATGCAGCCCCCGCTCTACACAGTATCCCTCCTGTCTCATTCCAACTTCCCTTAGCCGGCTGCTGCGCAGCTTGTCGTCGTGTAGTCATTGCTAATGTCAATGTTTCATAAATAACACTTCTGGGCAGTTCAGCAACAATTTTCCACAAGGGTAATTTAGGAGCAGCAAAAAAAAAATGGCACTAATTTGACTGTTTTATAGATCAACTCTGTTTCACATCATATTTTTCCTCCCCTTTCTTTTTACTCCCCTTACTTTTTACTCAGCATTTGCAGACCGCCATCCCTATAGGACCTTCTCCTCACGAGGATGCAGCACAGTATGGTTCAGCACACGCAGGGGGTCAGCAATGGAGCCTCAGCGGCCGTCGCTTAAAATTACTCCAGATTACTCGGATCACTCAGCCATGATGTTGCTCTACAGAGCTTCAGTAAGGAGCTTCCGCACACAGCTGATAGCAGGCAACAGACCCTCTGTTTTCAAGGGATCTGCTCTGTCAGAGTTCTAGTACAAGCCGGTCTCCGCTCCAGCGCACACTCTCTCTCTTCCAGTCCATTAGCACATTCAGCTGGGGACTGACCGGTCAGCTGATTATTGATGGCGGATCCATTAACAGCAACTGCTTAACAAGCTTGGTATACTGGGGCAGCATACGTCCATGCTCACACCCAGACTGACCTGAGACACACCAAGAAGCAACAGTTCACGCAAGTGAAGCCAATCATAACAAGCAGCATGCATATATTAATACAGTCCTGAAATGATCTCATCTTTTTCATTTGGCCATTTATTATGCAAATGTCACCTACAAAAGGGCTCAAAATTTCAAGTCCTGAGCTACTAGCCAGGCCTCAAGGGTTACTGGCCACCAGTTGCCCCACCCTACCCCTACCCTGCCTGCCCCTAATCCCTCCCCTAAACACGCTTTCATAAATGATCTCATAAAATTACACTTAACCACTTCCCGGTGGCCGCGATGTTCGCAGGGGCACCAGCGATTGCTCGTCACAGAGCAGGGATGTGGATCTGTGTGTGTAAACACACAGATCCACGTCCTGTCAGGGAAGAGGAAAATTGGAATACCGATCGGTCACTTCATCAAGTCGGTCCCCTCCCCCCACAGTTTGAATCACTCCCTAGGACACAGTTAACACCTTGATCGCCTCCTAGTGTTAACTCCTTCACTGCCAGGGAAATTTTTACAATAATCGGTGCATATTTATAGCACTCATTGCTGCAATAATGTCAATGGTCCCAAAATACTGTCAAGTGTCCGATGTGTCCACCGTAATGTCACGATAAAAATTGCAGATCACTGCCATTACTAGTAAAAAATAAAATAAATATTTCCCTCATTCTGTAGACGCTATAACTTTTTCGCAAACTAATCAATATACGCTTATTGTGATTTTTTTTTTTTTTTTTTTTTTTTTTTACCAAAGATATGTAGATTACATATTGGCCTAAACTGAGAAAAATGAGAAAAATAAATATATATTTTTAAAAAAAAAATAGGGATATTTATTATAGCAAAAAGTAAACGTGTTTTTTTTTTTTCTCAAAATTGTCGCAATTGTTTTTTTTGTTAATAGCGCAAAAATTTAAAACCATAGAGGTGATGAAATACCACCAAAAGAAAGCTCTATTTGTGGGGGAAAAAATTATAAAATTTAATTTGGGTACAGCTTAGCATGACCACGCAATTGTCATTCAAAATGTTACACCGCTGAAAGCTGGCCCCGGGCAGGAAGGGGGTTAAGTTTTTTTATGCAGAATTAAGTTCTAAAAATAAAATAACTCTGTCTGTGCCCAAAAATGCAGTCTGCCCGTGTCCGCCAGTGAAGCCTGTATCTCCAATGCAGCCATGTGTCCCCAATGCAGCCTACCTGTGTAGGGGAAGAGAGGAGAGCCGCCGCCTGGTTGATCAGAGCGTGGGGAACATAACTGCTTTCATTTCAATAGCTGTGTGTTTCCCACGGCACACCATCATATATACAGCCCCTCCCCCTTGTCCGGGCACTTTTATAGACAGCTTACCCGTCCCAGGATTGGATGGTTGATCTGTCTGTCAAAGTGCCCGGACAAGGGGGAGGGGCTGTTAATGACAGCACGTGGCGGGGAACACAGCTATTGAAATAAGTGTTTTTTTTTTTTTTTTCTCCGCGCTCTGATCAACCAACATTGCAAATACTGCTCAAGTATTTTCAATGTCTGTGGATGATAGGCAGTAGATAAACAAAGTTTAATATTTAAGGCTTCACATAAAGCTCTACAAAACCTGGAGGTAAATTGTACTACCTGCCACAATGTCCGCCGGGCACGGCAGGACCGTGGATCTGTGTGTAAAAACAGATCCACGTCCTGTCAGAGGAGAGGAGACTGATGTGTGTTCCCAGTACAGAGTAACACCCATTGGTCTCCTCCCTTTGTGAATTTCCACCCCCTACAGTTAGAATCGCTCACCAGGGAACATTTAATCCCTTGATTGCCCCCTAGTGTTAAACCCTTCCCCGCCAGTCACATTTACACAGTAATCAGTGCAGTTTTATAGCACTAATCACTGTATAAATGTGAATGGTCCCAAAAACATGTCAAGTGTCCCATATGTCCGTCACAATGTCACGGTCACAATAAAAATCGCAAATCGCCGCCATTACTAAAAAAAAAAAAATGCCATAAATCTATCCCCTCTTTTGTAGATGCTATAACTTTTGCGCAAACTAGAGTTGTCCCGATACCACTTTTTTAAGAACGAGTAAAAGTACCGATACTTTTTTCAAGTACTCGCCGATACCGATTACTGATACTTTTTAAATTTTTTACTATTTTTGTTGTTTTTTTACAATGCTTTCTTAGGGAGGGGGGAGTGGATGGTGTCAGTGTGTTTTTTTTATTTTAATTTGTATTTTTTACAATTATTTTTATTATTTATTGCAATTTTTTTTTTCTTAGCCCTGTTGGGGGTCTTTGGTGAGATATCAGGGGTCTTAACAGACCTCTGACATCTCCCCTTTGAGACAGAGAAAGGGACGCAGATTCCCCATTCCCTTTCTCAGCTGCACTGAAAATGAATGGACAGGAGACAGAGGCTCCTATCCATTCATAAACTGAAGCATCGTAAACACAGTTTACGATGTTTCAGTTATATGAATGAACAGAGTCAGTGATCACTGACTCTGTTCATTCGGAAAAGGTAGGAGCCGCTAAACCTGGCTCCTACCTTTTCCGAATGAACATCATCCTGACAGAGAGGGCGGAGGAGGGTGACACGGAGCCCAGGGGGATATGGAGGGGGATACGGAGCATGGAGGGGGAGAGCAAAACTGAGGAGGACAGCAGTGGCACGGAGGGGGAGAGTAGCACGGATGGGGGAACTGGAGGAGGATACAGGGACAGTCGGGTATCGGGTGAAGCGAAATGTATTAAAGCAAAAAGTAAAAGATATGTTTTTTTTTTTTTTAAATTGTTGCTCTTCTTTTGAGGGAAATTTTTTTTATTTAATTTGGTGTACCCAAGTGTTGCATGACCGCACAATTGTCATTCAAAGTGGGACAGCGCTGAAAACTAAAACTTGGTCTGGGCAGGAAGGGGGTGAAAATGCCCTGTATTGAAGCAGTTAATGAAAGCCAAGGCAGAGTGGGGCCCCTTCAAGTGTATAAAATGTGCCATTTTACACGAGTGATCTACCATCACAAAATGGTAGTGAACCCCTCTAATGGGGGGGGGGGGGTTCAATGATAAAAATCCATACTGTAGATATCCTACTCAATGGTTTCTCAGGTACTGGAAGAAAAGGTAATGTCGTGAGCCAGTCAATGCAGGGATATTATGTGCCTTTAACAAGGGCATGCCCAGGATAATGGGGAACATGAGGGATGTAATGATGCAGAAACTCCTGATGAAGTACCGCAGAGAATAGGTGCAGTCTTTTGGGTAACAGAATCAGACCTGATACTGCATCAGAGCCATCGACCAGATAGACAAAAATCCTCTGTTTTCTTAACACAGAGAGGAAATTATGTTGAAGAGCAAATGCAGTGTCCACAAAGAGTTGATTGCTGGAACAGAAACTGTTTTTGTAGACCTGCAGGAACAACAGGAGAGTGAGATGTGCTTGATTCCCTCCTAGAGGGCATATCGTGGAGAACCAGGTAGGCGTAGGCTTGCAAGGCTTCTCGAGACAATTCTTATCCCTGCAGTAGAAGCAGAGGACAGAGGTGGTCTCAAAACGCTCCTCTGTGGGTGACCACTATGCTTATCTTTAATGGGAGTACTGGACATAGTGGGAACTTAAGCAGACACCTCAGGACTTGGATACATGCTAGCTATCTTGGATTGTCTCTCCCGCAACCGATGATCGATCTGAATGGCAAGGTTCATCAGGTTTTCCAAAGACGAAGGGCACCCCAACTCTGGTAAATTCATCTTTTAAAGCATCAGATATCCAAGATGGAACTGATGGTGAAGTGCTGGATCATGCCATTTGGTGTCTGTACTTCACACACGGAGATCAGCCACATAGTCCTCCACAGGCATTTTGACCTTGCTGCAGCTTTCATAGCCTTGTTTGAGCGGTCTGATGCACAAAAAGTTTCAGCATACAATTGAGACATTGCTGAGAAAAATTAGTCCATGGTAGCCAGAGCAGGATCAAGTTGTTCCTGGAGATGATTAGCCCAGGATTGGGGTTCATCCAGAAGAAGTGAAATAATAAACCCTGTCTTTTTAGTAGCTTCTGATGAAAAGGTTTGGTGTAACAAGGAAAAGTACAGTTCACAGGAATTCTGAAATACCCATAATTTCTTGCGGTTTCCAGAAAAGAGCTTGGGTATAGGTACCCTGGGTTTGGGTGAAGGGAGATCTGCACAGAAGAAGCCGTATTTAGTCTGGACAGAAGAGTTTGTAGCTGCAGGAGAAGCTGAGGAAGGTACAGTAACTGACTCGCTTGGTAATCGACTTTCCATGCAATAGTTTTACAAACTCTGCACGATGTAATCCAGAAAACAATTCCTTTTTGTTGGGACTTTTTTACAGCAACCAGACTACTACATTGGTTATTTAAAAGTGTTCATTTTATTCTAGTAGACAATTTAAAAAGAAGTAATGGAAAACCTCCACGAGGCTCTAATATGTTAAACAATAGATCATACAACATTGTGGCACATTATTTTTCAAGGTGATGACACCCGATACCATATACTGTAAATTATATTATTAATAAACAGTTTAACATGGAAAGGGACATCCAACACGTTTCAAACGTATCTTCCTCATTGATGTTTAACGCCACCCTGAAATGTAAACGGAACTACCAAATTCACAATTTCACAATCGCGACAGTTTTATATTTTCTACGGTTTCTCCATGCCATCCTTGTCCTTACACTTCACTGCGGGCTCGCTAGTTATAAAGGGCGCCACAACCCAGGGACCTTTGATCTTTCAAATTACTTATTTGCAACAAAAAAAATTATAGACACAAGTTTTTTTTTTTTGGGTGTTTTTTGTTTTTTCAACCGTTTCCCTTTATTTTGCTTATATCGTAAAATAATAAGGAAAAAACTGTGGTGATTAAATACCACCAAACGAAAGCTCTCTTTGTGTGGAAAACATAATAAAAATGTGGTTTGGGTACAGTGTAGCATGACTGAGTAATTGCCATTCAAAGTGGGAGAGCACTGTAAGCTAAAAATTTGTATGGACAGGAAGGGATAAAAGTGCACAGTACTGAGGTGGTTAAATACAGCCAACAATCTCTATGTGTAACAAAAAAAAAAAAAAAAAAATGCGTTGAAAGTTGAAAATTGGCCTGAGCAGGAAGGGGGTGAAAGTGTCCAGTATTGAAGTGATTAATATTTCACTTTTTATGTGCAATTATTATTTTTTATCTTTTTAACAGAGTCCAGTCTTGGAAAGAAGACTGATGGCTGTTAAATATTCGGTAAGTTGTATTCTTTTTAATGGTCTTTGATGCTCTTTGTTTTATTTTTGGTATTCCAAATATCCACATAGATAAAAAAAATATATAAATCGTTTTTTTTTTTTTTTTCATGAATATTTTGTTCCTCTCTTCTAGGAAACCTTCAAGATCTCATCTCGTGCTGAGGCATCTGTGGTTTTGAATCTTACTCAACAACTAAGTGATAATTTGGAGCAATATTTCCTTAATTGCAAAGGATTTGAAGTAAGTTTCCAAAAGCTCAATATATTTTGCTGAACTTGTACATGCAGCCTAAGTGGTTGTGGGTCTACTAAATTTTTGTTGTTTTTTTTTTATTTTTTTATTTATTGTTTTGCTAGGTAATAATACATACAGTTGCAAAAAAAAACTAAAAAAAAAAACCTTCTGCACAAAGAAAGAAAACTAGTACAGTTCCATGTCCTTACATAAATATCAACAGTACACATTTCAACAATGAAGGCATTACATATGGTTATGTTAACATTTATGGTATGCAGTGATGCGTCCGAGGAGGACGTGAGGCGTCTGACGGTGGGAGGTGCCGGACTGTCCCATGGCTGGTAGCGGTGCACGTGGGGTAGAGTCTCCAGCGAATCCACCAGCAGATCGGCCGAGGACAGCGTGAGAGGCTGGAGATCTGCCTTCCGCACGGGAGACTCGCCACCGCTCCCCGCTCATGACCCGACGCTTCCGGGAGACCTGGAGGAAGGAGATCACAGCGCCGCGCGGACCCACGTGATCGAGGCCCGGACCGGCTGCGGAGTGAGACGCAATAGGAAGGACGGATAGCACAACGATAAGATCCCGAACCAGACACCCGCGTGGAGCTACACAACCCGGCGGTCGGATGGAGGATGGGCCGCGGGGATTGGTGAGGCGCTCAGTCTGAGCCGAGTTGGGTCGGGTCTAGCCCCCCCCGAACCCCTCCCCTTCTCTTATCTTCCCACAGAGGCTGAGTACATTAATGTATCTATACTGTGGGATATTGCAATAATGGGACTGGACTCCAATCCAAGTAAGGAAGGTTAATTGGGTGATTAGACAGTGCCTCCCTTCACTGTTTTCTGCCAAGGGCTTTCTGAGATAACCTGGACAATTGCTGTTTTAAAGTAGTGAAGTGAAAATACCTGCAACCTATAAGCTATATATATAAACCGTACATCCTGAGGGCAGGACTTCACTAGCATATACAAACACTCTGAGTATTAGTAGGGGTGTGGAAGCGTCGTATTCTGTCTGTATAGTAAGCTCAGATCCCAGCGTCATAAGGGATTGTATGGTGGACCACCAGGATCCATACACTTGTGACTGTAATGACTGCAAATACTAGCATCCTTCTATGTCTCAGAATTCTGACCAAAGCACAGCAATCCATACTTTTACCATCTTGAGCATACTCTTTCGTTTTGCTATATACCCGGTTCTACTCATGACCTCGGCGCCTGGAGCATAATTTTTGTCTTTTGTTTTTTTTTGCTTTGCTTGTCTGAATATTTGTTGGGGGGACTAGGGCTAATATCCTTTCCGCAAAGAACAGTCTTAAAAGTGATTAGGAATCAAAAAACTCAGAACACTCACAATCTTGCGGGGGACTGAGAAGTGAAACACATAAATCCTATAAGCATTATAAACCCAGCCCCCCGAGCGTGGGAACTCATTTAAACGTCAAAGGCCTAGGACTGGTAGACTTTGATGGTATCTTTTTATCCTTGTGATCCAAGGAATAGTACTGCGGACCTTCTGGATCTTCGCGTACGGGATCATAATAATTGAGACCGCAGGTTTTTACCTAGGACTCAAAAACTTTGACCATAAGTATCCCTGGCAATCTTAATATAACCTCTTGCACTGCAGCATGTCTGCCCCCAAATAAGATTGTGGCTCTCGAAATACAATTCTTTGCTTGGCCGAAGGCGTATTAGGGGGAACCAGTTTCTGTGCCACCCCTATACAAAATCTGATTAAAAGTGCCTAGGATCTTAAACATCAGAACACCCTCAAACTGGGTAAGAGAATAAGACCAATTAATAAGATGAATAAGTCCACAAGAGGCGTCGCCTCAAAGGGGCCTAAAAGCAAACCTGGGACCAGTTCAATACAGCACTATATGACTCAAGAGGGCAACACCAAAAGCCCTGGAACGGTAAAGAAAAGTGAAAAGAAGAAACCCAAGACTATGACAGGGGCAGACAGTGCGGATGGCTCTAAAGGGGAAATGACCTCAGAAAGCGAACAAGAGCGAAGCAGACTAGATGAGATAGATCAGGAGACCCGGCAGCCATCAAAAGCTGAAATGGATGTTGTAGAATCTGCTGTATTTTACAAGGCTATTTAATATAATCTAAACTAATAATCTCAAGAGATATTCACAGGTTCCCTCTATCTACTGCATAAATGAATTCATTGATCTACGCCTATTAAGACACACACATACGCACTGCTGCTGGTAAATGAACATCTGTGTTTATTCCCAAGGAAATAGGGATAGTCCGATATCACACATTAAAACATCATAATATACATACATATACAAGAGAAATTTATATATACTTATCACATCTGTAAGATCAGCTGGTTAGCAGAGAGCTTAAAGCTCCCATGGCCGGTATCAAGAGGAGGGAGAAAGAGCTAGAATGCCTGGCCACATGTCTTAGACCCAAGATGGCCACCAGGTTTCCATGAAGCCTTTGGCCAGCCAAGAACCTCACTCACCTAGCAGCCAAGAGAAGAGACAGCTCTGCCATCCAGCCCCACTCACTCAATACTCATTCAAAACCCCACCCATATGTGCCTATCCAATCAGCTGCACTTCCAAAACATCCTCTCCTCTAGGGGGGGGGGAGGTATTGCAGTTGATTATCACAAAACTCTTTGAAGCCTGTAGCACAGCAGTGCAAACTGCAGGGGGCCCACCTCCTCTGTAGCTTCACTTAAACCATGGGATAAAGTGTCATTCCATTGTAAACCCAGATCTCTTTAGCCCAGATTATTTTGACTGTACTCCAACTGATGTGATGCTGTTAAGGATGGAAAATGTCATCAAAACTCAAATTGATAGGATAAGATTGGACCTGAGTGGTCTCTTAGAAAGAGTGGAAGAGACGGAAAAAAGAATTGAACAAGACGGCGAACTTAATAAATTAAAAACACAAGTTCAATATCTGTCAGATAACCAAAAAATCCTAGCGTATCGTATAGAAGACCAGGAAAATCGCAACAGGCGACAGAATCTCAGAATCCGAGGGTTAATGGAAGAAAAAGATGAAGACCTAAGGACCATTATGAACATCATATTTAACCCCCTGTTAGACCAATCGGCAGAAATAAAGGCCCTTAAAATTGAACGTGTACACCGGGTAGGGAACCCCAAACAATCAGAAAGAAAGGGCCCCAGGGATGTCATTGTCCGGTTCCGGAATTATGAGGATAAGGCCAAGATCTGGAGTAGGCTGAGGGGGAAACCCCCCCATTAGATACAAAGGGGAGATTCAGATTTTCACGGACTTATCAAAAGAAACACTAACAAGGAGAAGACACTTGAAACCCCTTTTAGAGCTAATGCGCTCACAGAATGTGAATTATCATTGGGGGTTCCCCGCATGCCTTATAGGCCTAAAGGGGGGGATAACTGCACGGCTGAGATTCCCAGAGGAGCCGACAGGGTTCTCCAAAAGATTGGATCTACCAGTCCCAGATTTGCCTGATTGGGTTGACTAAAAGAGAAGGGAAGAAAAGGGAAAAAAGAAAGAAAAGGAAAAGTAGAGTTACTTGGATGGAAGGGGGGGTGGGAGTTGGTAGGGAGGGCAGCCATGGGAAGTTCTAGAGATCACCACCAGGAGGGGAGCCGATGGTAAAGGAGAGGAGGATACCAATAGGGGCTCCCAGGCCAATATTGGGCCATGGGGAGGGGGAGAGGAGAAGGGAGTTGGGGGAGGGGGGAGGCATGGGGGGGAGGGGACCATCTCGAAGACTCCAAGGAAGAGATAGATACACGCAATTACCCTTAGATGACCGACATTAGATTTCTTTCATATAACGTAAGAGGATTGAACTCTCATGTCAAGAGAATCAAAATCCTTAAAGAACTAGAGTACTATAAGGCGGATGTCGTCTTTGTACAGGAGACTCACTTTACATCTGAGTCCAACATCAAGATGTTTTCCCACAACCACCCCACATGGTTTTATGGAGATACATTATCAAAGAGGGCACGCGGGGTTGCTATAGGATTTGCGAGGGGTGTTCGGTTTACACTAGGTGATAGACTGACCGACCCCGAAGGAAGATTTTTATTTCTGAAAGTTAAAATAGGAGGAGTGGACTTTACTCTAGCAAATGTTTATGCCCCTAATGTGAACTCGGTTAAATATGTAAACAAAATCCTAAGGAAACTAAAAGACTTTGAGGAGGGACATGTGGTACTAATGGGGGATCTCAATTGCTGCATGGATCCCATACTCGATAGCACGTCCCGGGCACAGGGGACTAATGGTGAACACTTAAATAAATTTAAACAACGAATGTCACATAACCAACTGATTGATGTATGGCGAACTCTACATCCCAAAACTCGTGACTACACCTTCTACTCCCCTGTGCACGGGACGTACTCGAGGATAGATTATATCCTCATAGACCACAGGCTACTTGATAGGGTAATCGATGCAGGGATTGAGATCACGACACTCTCCGATCATGCCCCTATAACTATAAAAATTAGTACCTCATTGCAGAAATCAAATCAACTAGTGTGGAGATTGGACGAAAGTTTACTTGAAGACGAAGGGGTGGTAGGGAGAGTCCAAAAGGAACTGGAGTTTTACTTCAGGGAAAACGATACGGAGGAGATCACGGGGGCATCACTATGGGATGCTCACAAAGCATATGTAAGAGGAATCTTTATTGCTGAGGGCGCAAGGAAAAAGAGAGAAAGTACCAGGAAGCTAAAATCCTTAATAGAAGAAATATATAAGTTAGAACAAGATCATAAAACACAGGGCCAAAAGAGAGAAGCTCTCCATGCATTGACTCTAAAAAGGGACGAATACAGAGTACTCTCAGAGCAAGAAACCAGGAGACTACTAAATAGAAGGGATAGAGAAACATACATCGGGGGTAACAAACCCAGTAAGCATTTAGCACGAATGGTCCAAAGAAAGAAAGCGAGAAACTTTATTGAGAAGATTCAAAAAAAGAACGGGGAAGTAGCTAACTCAACTAGGGATATTGCCGAAGTGTTTAGAAAATACTACGAAGGTTTATATGATGTACAGCAAAAGGAGTGGAATCCCGGTGAGAAAAAGGCCAAAATAAGAGTAGTATTACAGAAGGCAAATCTACCTAAAATAGATTCTCAAATAACCGCAAAAATGGAGGAACCTATAACAGAAGAGGAGGTGAGACTAGCCTTAAAAAACTCAGCTAAGGGGAAAAGCCCAGGCCCAGATGGCTTCACGACTTTTTATTTACAAAAGTTCGGTTCCATCTTGATTCCTAGACTCTGCCACTACTTTAATGGGCTAGGGGCTGAATATGAGATGAGTCGGGAGGCATTGGAAGCAACAATCACTGTAATAAAAAAGGAGGGAAAAGATAACACACTCTGCTCAGGCTTCCGCCCAATCTCATTGCTAAATGCAGATACCAAGTTGTATGCCAAGATTCTGGCCGAACGTATAAAGGGGTTAATGACAACTATAGTGCATCCCGACCAGGTGGGCTTTATAGCCGGTAGAGAGGGTAAGGATAATGGGGTCAGGGCGCTCCTTCTCCTTCGGCAGATTAAAGATAGTGGGTCCCCCGGTCTACTCCTGTCAGTAGACGCTGAAAAAGCATTTGACAGGGTAGACTGGGGGCTCATGTTCCAAACATTAGAAAATATAGGCATAGGTCCGAGGATGGTGAGGCGGATTAAAACTCTGTACCATCACCCACGCGCCAGGATTAAAATCAGCGGGTCTTTATCTACTCCCCTAGAGATGAGAAATGGGACCAGGAACCCCTTTTGGCAATGATACGTAATAGCCCTGAGATTGTGGGAGCTAAAGTTGGTGCAGAAGAGCACAAACTGGCCGCCTTTGCGGACGACGTACTATTTTTTATAAGTAGCCCCAGAAACACACTCCCGATTCTAATGGCAAATATTACACAGTACGGTGAGGTCTCAAATTTTAAAATGAACGTATCTAAGATGGAGATACTGAATGTCAATATCTCGAAGAGGGAAAAACGGTACCTTCAAACAGCATTCAGTTTTTCCTGGAAAAAATAAATAAATTATCTCGGCATAAAACTTGTAAACTCTCTAAGGAAAATGTATAGAGCCAACTATATCCCCCTGCTAAACGAAATTAAACAAGAGATTAAAACAATCTATCATCGGCCAATTTCATGGTTTGGTAGGATAAACGTCGTAAAAATGGTCTTGGTCCCAAAAATAATCTATAAATTTCAAATGGTCCCAGTAGCGTTACCACAGATGTATATAAAAATATTAAACTCCCTTCTGATGAACTATATCTGGAAAAATAAAAGACAGAGGATCTCAGCTCAAGTACTAAAACCGGGCTGGCGGTCCCAGACATAAGTAAATATTATGTTGCAACGGTTCTCGCGAGAATAATAGAGTGGGCCAAAGAAAACCCAGACAAAAGATGGATTAATATCGAATGCGCACTTGCAAGGGCACAATTGGGGCGAATCATTTGGAACCCACCTCAACATAGAACTTTAGCACACGAAATAACAATTAATGCACTGCGGGTTTGGGATAGAGTACACAAACAATTGAAATTAAAATTTAATTCCCCACTAATGGACCTTAAAGATAATGAATTCTTTGCACCCGGGACTGAAGGGGTGGGAGGGAACTGGATTAAAAATAGGACACAGGTCAGGGATATAATACAAAAGGGTAAGAGAATGACACATCACGAAATTAAAACAAAGATAGAATCCATGAGGCTGGACGAATGGCGTTATATGCAGTTGGTGCTCTTTATTAAGCGCCTACCGTTACCTCTTCGACCAAGCGAAGAATACACACTGATAGAAAAACTTTGCACCACCGATAGCTCAAAAGGTAATATCTCTAAAATTTACAGGTTTCTGTTTAAAAGGGAAGAGTTAGAAATCCCAAAATATATTTTAAAATGGGGAAAGAGAACTGAAAGCTCCCAGAGGAAAAACGTCAGTAACAAGAATAATAAAAATGACCCATACCTCCGCAACAGATGTAAGGACTGCCGAGATGAACTTTAAATGCTTAACGGGGTGGTACGCTACCCCAGATAAAATCAGCAAATACAGAGACGGACAGTCAGCAGACTGTTGGAGAGGATGTACAGTAAGGGGGACAATGGCTCATCTTTGGTGGGACTGCCCGGTAATTAAAAATTATTGGAAAAATATCCTGCCACTTATTAAGGTGATTACTAAAAAAGAGGTAATATAAGACCCATGGGTTGTTTTGTTCCATGGGGGGAATGAGAGTATAAAAGCATATAAAAAATCGCTGACCCCCCAATTACTGAATGCAGCCAAACGTCTGATTCCAAAAAAGTGGAGGGAAGCAGAAAGCCCACAAGTATGGGAGTGGATGGAGTCTGTGGAAGATACCTACAGGAGGGAGGAGTGGAAAGATAGGGCAGACGAGGAAAACGCTGAGCATAGGGGCAAATGGGCAAATTGGATCAAGTTAAAAAAAAATGGAGGATATTTGGAAAACCTGAGGGAGAGATAGAAAATCCAAGTAGATGTTGGGACATATTGGTAACGTGGAGTCTCGAGATGGGGGGGGGGGGGGTAACGTTGGGTATAATTTAGGTATACCCTTAGTCTCTGGTTAGGCTGTAAAATTTAATTCCCTCTGTATTTAAAGAAATAAAAAAAAAAAGGGGGGGGTAATTACACAACCGCAGATGATGCTAAAACTTCTTCGGAGACGATGGGGGCCCATCTTCCATGAGAAAGTCGCCAAGAAAGTTATTGACTGAGCGGAAGGGAAAAAAAAAAAAACATTTATGGTATGCATAGATAAAGCTTGGAAGTAGATGAAGTCCAGAGGCCCCTGATCTTGTCCAAACTTTTAGGTGAGCCCCTGGTGGTATAAATGAGTTGGTACAAAAGAACAGAGTTCATTAAAGGGGTTGTAAACCTTCGTGTTTTTTCACCTTAATGCATCCTAAGGTGAAAAAACATCTTGCAGTGTCCGCCCCCCACGCCCCTGTTTGCTCTCTCAATGGCTTCTCGGGTGTTCATTGGATAGATTAATAGCAGCGCAGCCATTGGTTCCCACTGCTGTCAAAAAAATCCAATGACGTAGCCGCCGGAGGGCGGGGCCAAGTCATACACTCGACGGCTATGGACTCGGGAAAGAGCTTCCCAGGGGGGTTATCTATTGTGGGGAGGAGCTGGGGAGCCGCCGTAGGACCCCAAAACAGGAGGATCGCGGCCACTCTGTGCCAAATGACCTGCACAGTGGAGGAAAGTATGTTTGTTATTTAAAAAAAATAAAACAATTATTGAACCTTTATAACCACTTTAACCCCTTCCCGACCGCCGCATGTACATATACGTCGGCAGAATGGCACGTACAGGCACATTGGCGTACCTGTACGTCCCTGCCTAGACGTGGGTGGGGGGTCCGATCGGGACCCCCCCGCGACTTGCGGCGGTCGGGTCCCCTCGGGGAGCGATCCGGGACGACGGCGCGGCTATTTGTTTTTAGCCGCTCCGTCGCGATCGCTCCCCGGAGCTGAAGAACGGGGAGAGCCGTGTGTAAACACGGCTTCCCCGTGCTTCACTGTGGCGGCGCATCGATCGGGTGATTCCCTTTATAGGGAAGACCCGATCGATGATGTCATTCCTACAGCCACACCCCCCTACACTAGTAAACACACACTAGGTGATCCCTAAATGTTACAGCGCCCCCTGTGTTTAACTCCCAAACTGCAACTGTCATTTTCACAATAAAGAATGAAATTTAAATGCATTTTTTGCTGTGAAAATGACAATGGTCCCAAAAATGTGTCAAAATTGTCCGAAGTGTCCGCCATAATGTCGCAGTCACGAAAAAAAATCGCTGATCGCCGCCATTAGTAGTAAAAAAAATAAAAAAAATAAAAATGCAAAAAAACTATCCCCTATTTTGTAAACGCTATAAATTTTGCGCAAACCAACCGATAAACGATTATTGCGATTTTTTTTACCAAAAATAGGTAGAAGAATACGTATCGGCCTAAACTGAGGAAAAAAAAAATTTTTTTTATGTTTTTGGGGGATATTTATTACAGCAAAAAGTAAAAAATATTGCATTTTTTTCAAAATTGTCGCTCTATTTTTGTTTATAGCGCAAAAAATAAAAACCGCCGAGGTGATCAAATACCACCAAAATAAAGCTCTATTTGTGGGGAAAAAAGGACGCCAATTTTGTTTGGGAGCCACGTCGCACGACCGCGCAATTGTCTGTTAAAGCGACGCAGTCCTGAACTGTAAAAACCCCTTGGGTCTTTGGGCAGCAATATGGTCCGGGGCTTAAGTGGTTAAAGGAACACTAAAGGCAGAAGAAAAATAAAAAAAAATAACAAACATGTTATACTTACCTCCACTGTGCAGCTCGTTTTGCACAGATTGGCCCCGAATCCTGTCTTCTGGGGTCCTTCGGCGGCTGTCTCGGCTTCTCCTCGCAAAAGCTTTCCACGTTCATGAGAGCTTCCTCGCATGGTGGAAAGCTTTTGCGAGCGTGCTCCCATGATACAGCGGCGGCTGTAGCCGCCGACTGTATCACTCGGCCCCGACGCGCCGTGCCATCCGCTGTGATTGACAGCAGCGCCAGCCAATGGCTGCGCTGCTATCAATCCGCCCAGCCTAGCCAATCAACGGCCAGGCTGGGAACCAAACAAGATGACAAGCACGCGCCTGCTGTCAGATGTTTTTTTACCTTAATACATAGGATGCATAAGGTAAAAAAAACTTTTACCTTTACAACCCCTTTAACTTCTTCTCCAAGAGAGTTGGATGATGGGGTCTTGGGTCAACTAAAGCTATCACAGTTTAGTGGCTCTGTTAATTTTTTTTTCTCCTGCTGACAGCCCCCTGGTAGCCTTTAAGGGGTTGTAAACCCTTGTGCTTTTTCACCTTAATGCATCCTATGCATTAAGGTGAAAAAACGTCTGACAGTGACCGCCCCTCCCCCCCTCGTTTTACTCACCTGACCCTTTGATCCCTTGCTGAAGACGCGCTATACCTCTGCCCGGGGTTCTTGGCTCTTGATTGGGTAGATTCAGAGCAGCGCAGCAATTGGCTCCTGCTGCTGTCAATCAAATCCAATGAGGGTGGGGCCGAGTCCTACATTCTGCGTCTATGGATGCAAATGCTGGACTCCGGCGCGTGCCCTCAAGGTAACCCCCCCGGGAGAGCACTTCTCCTAGGGGGTTATACAAAGCGGGATGGCGCTGCTGGGGGACCACAGAGGATGATCGGGGCCACTCTGTGCAAAACAAACTGCACAGTATGACATGTTTGTTTAAAATAAAAAAACACAAAGCTTTACAATCACTTTTAGTTAATTTTACTGGTTTTAACAATATTTTATATGTGCACTATTTGTTCGACACTTAACTGATACCAATATAGACTCATTGGCCAATGCATCCCCTTTATATATAGGATATTTACACAAGACCACAGGCCTTTTCAGCTCTTCCTTTCATAAGGCTTGCATGATGCAGACAATGTCAGCTAGGGATCCTGTTGCTTTTGAGTAGGCATAGACGATTTAAGTCATAAAACACAGTTGAGGCACGCAAAGGAACTCCCAGGATTGCTGATGGCATTACGTGGCAGGCTCAAAAGCTCAGTGTATACAAGGAACAGTCTATGTCTTTTATATACACACCAGGCAGTCGCATCCATGATCAGCAGATTTATTTAAAGCATAACGAGATAAGTCTTACATGGTGCTTAGTAAAGAAGGAAGGCACTGAATAGTAAAAAAAGAGATGGCTTGGATGAGTGTAGAGAGCCGATTACCAGCACAGCAGGGAAAGCAATCCGGAAGGAGGGTTGGCTGTCGGCCACAGTGGGGAAGCCCGTCACCAAAACCCAGAAGTAGTCAGCCGCACAACGGCTGGGAGACACCAGAAAGGGCAGTAAACCAGGGTTCGACAAACCCAGGGCGCCAGGTCGCAATTGCGACTAGAATTAGCGACCTGGCGCGGCACAGTTGGGGTATCCTGTGTCTCTGTGCGCTCCCCCGCTGCGCCCGACGGTGATCTGGTGCCATCTTGTGGTGGCCGTTGGTATGACAAGACAACCAGCAATGCTAATGGAGCTTCCCCTGTCTGTTTTCACTGCCATCTACTTCCCTCTAATTAGAACCCCCAAACATTATATATATTTTTTATTCTAACACCATAGAGAATAAAATGGGAGGCGTTGCAATACTTTGTCACACCGTATTTGCGCAGCGGTCTTACAAGCTCACTTTTTGGGGAAAAAATACTTTTTTAAATAAAAAAATAAGACACCAGTAAAGTTAGCCCAATTTTTTTTATATTGTGAAAGATAATGTTACGCCGAGTAAATTGATACCCAACATGTCACGCTTAAAAATTGTGTCCGCTCGTGGAATGGCGACAAACTTTTACCCTTTAAAATCTCCATAGGCGACATTTAAAATGTTTTACAGGTTGCATGTTTTGAGTTAGAGGAGGTCTAGGGCTAGAATTATTGCTCTTGCTCTACCAATCGCGGCGATACGTCTCGTGTCTGGTTTGAACACCGCTTTCATATGCGGGCGCTACTCACGTATGCGTTCGCTTCTGCGCACAAGTTCGGTGGGATGGGGCGCATTCCTGGCTCCTAACTTTTTAAGCTGGCTCCTAGATTCCAAGCAAATTTGTCAAGCCCTACAGTAAACAATGGCGGTAACCAGGATGACTTATTTTGAGGCGTGCCCCTTTTAAGTCCTAAGGCAAGAACCAGTAGTGAGACTTTATATACCCTAGCACTGGGAACTTGCAAATTTAAAGGCAAAATCAAAATAATTTAAGGCCATTAGTGCATACTTTCCTGGAAAACAATGTGCAAAGGGCAAAAGAAATCCAATATGATAAAACTGAATAAGATTAAAAAATCAATCAATCAATTAGGTCATAAATACCACTACAGTCAATTATTGTTGCATATTTATATATATATATATATATATATATATATATCAATAAATAGTAAGATGAATTTTCCGGACTAGAAACAAAAAATACACACTTAAAGCAGAGTTCCACCCACTTTTGAGAGGTGGTCTTAAACGAAAGACCACTTCCCCCCCCCCCCCCCCCTCATTTTTGGATACGTTTTTGTAAGTACAAGTGTACTTCCGATTCAGCCTGGCTGCGGCCCAGGACGTCACGTTCTCTTCGGCAAGCACCCCCGTTGTCTTCTGGATGTGTCCCAGAAGACAAGCTGGCCATTCACAAAGCGCTGCCTGCCAGCTAGTGTTTGTAGTGGCTGACTTTAAAAAAATATATATTATTTTTCATACATTTTGGGACACAGTCAGGCTAATATTCATTACCTGCTGGGTTATAGTTCATCAGGTGAATGGACACTGGTAGACCAAAGGTCTTTAGACAGTAAGTAATCCCTTATATAACCCCTCCCTTACAGAAGCACATCAGTTTTTTACTAGTGCAAGGTGGATGGCACGGTTTGTTTGCGCTCTCTAAAGCTCCATGTCTCTAGTCCCACAAACGGTTCCAGGATGAATCAAGGGTTTGACCGATCAGATCCATTTGACACAGACTATATGCTTAAATAAATGGTACAAGAGCCTCGCAAAGAAGACCTAAGATTCTGCAAAGGTTTTGCCTGTAATGTGGGCGATAGACCCTGCGAAGCGGAATCCTGGACACCACAGAGCTAAGGCATTCCTGCAGGTTGCTGTACAGGTCCAAGGGAGTGGACCCTAAACATGAAAAGGGTACCTAGTCTTTGAAGGTTCTCAAGTGACAGGAACCTGCCATGAAGGGTAAAGATTGGGCCCTTAGTTTCTAAGTGGCCCTGCGCCTAGACGGTTAAGTGAAACCCCTTTTATATTATTATTGTGGGGTGTCCCAGTGATTGTAAAAATCAGTCAAGCTAGCTAAAGACTGGAAACCTGTGTGGGTTGACTATACGGGGGAGTTTTGGGCTAGCTGTGGGTGTTTGCAAAGTGTACCTTGTTGTTTTTGCTTGTGTCTGGCTGTTTTTTACCTGTATGATGGCGCATGACAGTACGCCATTTTGCCTTGGTTCCCAGGGTGCACGGGAGTTCGCAAGGGTGAGTGCAGTCACAAAAGCTCTGTATTGCTCAGCAGTTTGTTTGGCAGCCATAGCGCACATGTATTTGCAAAAACGCAGCTGGACTTGGCAGTTTGGCGGCCATGGCTCACGTGGATTCGCTGCACTGGCGCAGTAGCTTTATTTTGGCACATGAAGATTTGCGTCATATGCTGATACTGCCACGCCCGTTCGCTAGGACCATGTGCGTGCGCAGGCACAGAACGTTCCGCCGCACAACCAGCTTGTGTAAGTTGTGTATGCCAAACATGCAGTGCTTCCAGAAGGGACACAGAGCAGGCACTTAAAGCGGTTCATTTCTCCTTACCTGGGTCACATGAGTCACCAATTGTTGCTTGGGAAGCTAAAGCTGCTTAGCAGGATTGTTACATAGGGGCTTGGTGAGCCCTATTAAAGGGTCTCCCTTCTAAGGTGTTTTAATACTACACCCATGTACTTTCTTTTTGAGGCTAGTAAATGTCTTCAAAAAAGAGGAGTGGGACTAACACTGCAGGGAAGGGCACATCTATGTCAGTAGTTCCTGATGAACCTAGTCATATCCCTAGTGTTGTATCCCCTGAAAGACCAGAGGCTCCTATCTGGTGTGGTGCCTACAGTCAACTCTGCTGCTTCACCCCTCATCACCAAGCATGAACTGTCCTCGGCCCTAGCCAGGTTAGAGCACAGGATTACTGGCATGATTGCCTCCATCCCGCAGGGTAGCAGAAAGCGTGACAGATCCCCCCATCCTGGAGCCTCCTAGTTTGAAGCAGGAATGGGTTGAGAATGGGGAAGAGCTAAAAGCTCGAGATTCAGTGGAGTGCCTGGCAGATGAGTCTGTTTCCGAGCAATCTGGATGACAGGACATCCTGTTGATGTCTGCCTCTCAGTCGCAGAGGCTTTTGATCCTTACCTTTTTAAGTTGCCTCTTGCAGAGGTGACTGAGCCCCCTGGTCCTCTTTGGGATCCTTGAGGCCTCTTCAGGCCGCACAGGCTTTCCCCCTACACCCCCTGTTGGAACAGGTGGTGTATGCTGATTGGAAACATTTTTAAAGGATTTTGTTCCTCTCAAAGTGGAGTTCCACACATTTTTGAGAGGTGGTCTTAAACTAAAAGACCATCTCTCATGTATATTATTATTTTTTTTTCTTGCTTACCCTTTTGGGAGTACCAAGTGTACTTCCGATCCAGCCGGGCCATGGCCCATGACGTCAAGTCCTCTTTTGCTGCGAGCTCCCCCGTTGTCTTCTGGACAAGACAAGCTGGCCATTCGCAAAGCATTGCGTGATTTGCGCAGGCACAGTAGGAAACCCTGTCGTAACACTGAACTTATCTGCTCATCTGCCCCACAACTGTAACCCCCTTTTTCATCTGCCCCACCACTGTACCTCCTGCACATCTGTCCCCCCCTGCTCTTCTGCCCCATCCCTGTAACCTCCTGCTCATGTGTTCCACCGATGTACCTAATTTCTCCTCTGCACTCCTGCACATCTGCCCCACTTCTGTTCCCCCCCCTGCGCCTCTGCCTCACTGCTGTAACCCTCTACTCATCTGTCCCTCCAATGTGCCTCCTTTCTCCTCTGCCAATCCACTGTACCCCCCCTCTACATCTGCCCCATCTCTGAACCCCTTGCTCTTCTGCCCAACCACTGTAACCCCCTGCTTATCTGTCCCACCAATGTACTTCCTTTCACATCTGCCCCACTGCTGTAACCTCTTGCGCTTCTGTCTCACCGCTGAACCCCCTTCTCATCAGCGTCAACAGTAAACCCCCCCTGCTCATCTTTCCCACCACTGTAACCCCCTGCTTTTCTGTCCCACCGCTGAACCCCCTTCTCATCTTTTCCACCACTGTACCTCCTGCATATCAGCCAGATCAATGTACCCCTTTTCTCATTTGCCCCACCACTGTACCTCCCTGCACATCTGCTCCACCGCCGTATCCCCATGCTCTTCTGTCTCACTACTGAATCACCTTCTCATCAGTCCTAACACTGAACCCATCTGCTCATCTTCCCCATCACTGTAACCCCCTTCTCATCTGGCCCAACACTGTGTAGCAGGTGCTTCTCCAGGCTGATAGAAACTATTAGGGGACAGCTGTCTGCTGCAGCAGCGTGGGCTTTTTCACCCCCCCCCCCACTTTTTCTCTTCACACAGACACTCAGAACTGCTTGTTTGGAAACTCCCTATTGAAGGTTGTCTGTAAACTCCCTATTGGATGAGCCTGAGCCAATTATGAGACAGCAGCAAAGGACTGTGGGGGAAGGAGATAGAGGCTCTGGCCTTTTTTTTGCCTGCACCCCATCAGGAGAGCATCTGCAATCTGTGTGTGTGTGGAATCGCAGCCGACCATGGGGCACACAGCCTGCAGCTCCAGTCCAGTGGGAACAGATTGTGCATGCAGGTCCAGTGGGAACAGATTGTGCATGCAGGTCCAGTCCAGTGGGAACAGATTGTGCATGCAGCTCCAGTCCAGTGGGAACAGATTGTGCATGCTAAAGGAGGACACCCTGAAACAGCTCAAGGACTGAATGTCACTGCGACACACCGGCATCTAAGATCGATCGACCGCTCAGGGGAGGACTGCTGACTGTACAGGATTTGGTGAGGGGGCTTTGCCCAGGAACCTTTTAATGCTTTTCATAGAATACCACATCCAAATATTGTCCACAGAGCTCCTACATTGCTGGTGAAGATAATAAAACGCAAAGCTTTGATTCCAGGACATTGGATTGCTTGCTCTTAAAGGGGACACACCCCAGGTATTGAGATTATTTCACTGGGTGTGTACTAGAGGTTTCGTAGGCTGGCCTGGAGTTCCCCTTTAGCCACAGCATCCCACACACGCCAAAAGTTATTGGAGTCTATTTAATCTGTACATATTGTTACTTATTGCTTTTGTTGTTTGCATAGTGTTCCTCACTGTTTTCTTTAAACTGTTTCAACCAAGTCCTGGGTACTTACACAGGTCCTGGCTGACGATGGTAACCTGAATTTTACTTTTCTTTAAGTAAACTACAAGAAGAACCGTGTTGTGTATTCCATTAATCACATTGCTAGGTGTGCCAGAGGGGCTGGGACAGTTCATTGGGGTTGAAAGGCAGAGTGTGAAGAAAATAGACTTTATTCAGTATTTTTCTCATAGGTTCGTTTTTTTGTAAGAACCCCTGGACCGATCTGGGTGAAATTTGGATATGTTGGTCCCCCAGATCGGGTCTATCAGAGGATATGTATTGTAGGGATACCTTGTGTGGAAAGGGTTGTTCTAACTTTTGGGAAAATTGTGTGCTCTCTGCCTGGAGATAATTGGTTTATTCCTTAACTGATCTCAATATCTCCCAGGCAGAGAGAGGGCAGGTGTTCTATAAAAGCTTGCTGTGGTAATGTCGTCTGCTATGGGGATGTAAATGAACCTTAGGATGGCTCCTAAAGAGCTTTCATTGTGTTATGCTAATGGACACTGTATTGTGTGAATTTCTAACTTTTAGCTCGTATAGATTATCTCAGGGACAGAATGTCTGTCGACTAAAAGATGTGTATTGAGGGGGCTCGTTGGTAAACCATTGTATGCTGTTGTGGGTGGAGTGTGTCATTGTCCATTTGATTACTGCAAGTATTCTCTTTGGTGTATATAAGAGCCTGCCTTCTCAATAAAGATGTTCTATGCCTGGTACACCCTTCATGAAGTCTTGGCTCATGTTTGGGGGAATATTCTAACCATTGGGAAGAATCATCCTGGAAACTGCATTCATCTCCACTATCCCTCTACCACCTATGGTAGCGATAATCACTTATGTTAGGCGATTTGAGGGATGGAAAGAAGGCCGCAGTACCATAACCACTGCAGGTCTTAACACAGAGTAACGGACTGAACAAACAAACACAGCTCCCTCAGGGGTCTGATACTGTAACCCCCCCTGCTCATCTGGCCCAACACTGAACCCCCCTGCTCATCTGCCCCATCGCTGTACCCCCCTGCTCTTCTGTCTCACTGCTGAACCCCCTTCTCATCTCTTCCGCTGCTGTACCTCCCTACACATCTGCCCCACCGCTGTACCCTCCTGCTCATCTGCTCCACTGCTGTACCCTCTTCTCATCTATGATTTGTGTGATATGAGTGGTGAAAGAAAGCAGAAGAGGACACATCTACCTGTCCTGGCACACTCATCCTGTTGAGGCAAATCTTGCATCTAGCCCACATGCTTGTATGTGATGTCACATACAAGCATCTGGAATAAATGTGTAATGATGAGCTCAGGTCAGGGGTATTTTCTGAAAGCAGTGGGCCTGTGTGCAGGATCATAAGTTGGCCCCCCGCAGATAAGGAAAAGTGTGTTGTGAAGCGCGGCAGCAAAAGCTGGGTGTGATTTTCTTTGCGCTGACCACTGGCTGTGGCTTAAAGTGACAGTAGTAAGTGACACAAAGGTTCGGGAATAATTTCAACAAATTTCCCAGAAGCTCAACAGTAATTCCACAAACTGTCACCTGATTGTGGTTTTCTCAATCACAGTGAAATCCCTTCTGTCTGAGATTGGTAGTGGCAACCAAGCGAGTCATCTTCCTCCAGACGATGGACAGGGCTAGCAGGACTGTGATTGGTTTCAGCAGTGGCCAATGACAGTTCTCCTCAGGGACCGCCCCCCTAGCAGAACTGCACCTAATCTCTTCCCCTCTTCCCCATCACAAGAGCTGACGATCACAGCTACAGCAAAGTTAGAGAATCAAACAATGTTTCCCATCATTTACAATGTGTGGGGGTGCAGTGCCTAGCCCTCAGTGCAGGTGCAGTGTGGGAAACTCTGAAATTGGAATCCACTAGTGTCTCACTGACACCTCCCTGGGCTGCTGTGCTGATGGGGAGGGAGCACCAGTGCCGGGGGTTGCCTACCCCTGGTCTAAAGTATTTAGGTCTAATCCTAGATACGGTCCAAGCAAGAGCTGTATTGCCACCTGTAAGGATATGTGCCCTGAAGGATCAGGGGCGTCAGATAAGAGGCACCAGACAACCCTCCATTCAGTCCTACTCTTTATCTAGCTTATGTCTGCGAAGTATGGTATAGGCAAGTCTCTGGCATTTTCCATGCCACACAACTGTAAACAAAGCCTGTTTAGCCATTTAACCAGTTCAATAAAAGGCTTTTTTTAAACCCTTCCTTCCCAGACCAATTTTTAGCTTTCAACGCTCTCACACTTAGAATGTCAATTACTCAGTCACGCTATACTGTACCCAAACCAAATTTTTATAATTTTTTTTTTTCTCACAAACAAAGCTTTCGTTTGGTGATATTTAATGACTGCTGGGTTTTTTATTTTTTGCAATATAAGCGAAAAAAATATGTTTTTGTTTCTATTATAACATTTTGCAAATACCGTATATACTAGAGCAGCCTTTCTCAACCAGTGTGCCGTCAGAGGTTCTCAGGTGTGCCACGGGGTCAGGGGAGAGAAGGGCTGTCAGATAAGCCCGATCTCCTGCCAAACTGTACATTGGCACTGTGAGAAGCTCCGTCGGCTTCAAAGGTGAAAGTAAGGTGCAGAGGAGTGTGCTGTGTTTTCTGGTCCCACCTAGAGTGCAGTACCCAACTGAATGAGGAATCTGGAAAGGTACGGAGTTAGAGGCTAGATTGGTTTTAAAAGGGCTTTATACTGTACATGTGTCTGTGCACATGTGAGTGTCTGTGTGTTTGTGCATGCGAGTGTCTCTGTGTGTATGCATATGTGTGTGTGTGTGTGTGTGTGTGTGTGTGTGTTACTTTTAATCCTGACTCTCCCCATTCCTGTACCATCAGAATGGCTTTTGTAGGGCTAGTTTGATAGCAGCAAGGACTGCTATCAAACAGCTGCTCCTCTGAAAAGGAATCCATGCACAGATCACTTTTCAAAAGGCATTTGACAGGTGGTAAAGAGGCAATATGTTGCCTCCTCACCACCTGTTTTAAGCCTGTAAATGCAGCATCACTACACCGCAACCGTGCAATGCACACAGTTGCGGGGTAGTTGCAGTGCAGCCCCATTCACCCTCGGTATACCTCCAGTTGCAGCCACAGCATGTGTACACCCCCAGCTGCTGCCTCTGCAGCTAAAGGGGGAGAAGTTGGGGGTGGTAAAAACAGCTCAACCATGTGGTTTTACTACCCCTCTGACATGTGAACAAGCCCTTGGTTCACATCTGTGTGGCTGGGTGTAAAGCAGCCCATTCATTTCAATGGGCTTCCGTACCCACAAAAATGCAGGGGAACAAGTCCCCAAATAATTTTTAAGGGCGCCCCAACTGGAAAAAGGCTGAGAAACACTGTACTAGAGTATAAGCCGAGTTTTTCAGCCCTTTTTTTAGGGCTGAAAGTACACCCCTCGACTTATACTCGAGTCAGTTGTCTCGGGTGAGTCCGGTGTGTGTGGCAGTCATCTCCGATGAAAGAGCGGAAGTCTGCTCTAATAAGGCAAGAAGCACTGTATACGGTACACAGATAATAATTGAACACTGACGGGGACGCTCTGATTTTTCACTGATGGGGACGCTCTGATTTCTCTTCCGTTCATAGACGGACACAGCCTTCATTGACATTAGGGTTATGCTTCTTCCTACCAGGAGATTTAGGCAGAATTTAACAGCACTTAAAGTGTTAAAACCTTTCCTTCGTGCTGCTCCTCCCAGGGGGCATGGCTCCCATAGGCATAACCCACACCCTGCTCTAGGAGCCTCAGTCTTTTTCTGCCCAACGACAGGAGAATCAGGTTCTCTGGAGTCCTGAACTCTGGAGTTTTTTTCTTGCGATTTTTCTTGCTTTTATTATTTTTGTTCCTGCATTTTTTGAATCCTGTGATTCTTCTATCAACAGCCGACTGGGTGACAGGCTGGGTCCTCGACCCTTGTAGTACCCCCAGGTTCGGCCTTCGAGCGTGTGCCGGCCCTTGGCTTAGCTTTGGGATGTCCACGACAGGCCCCCTTGCTCCAGGGGCAGCCAGGGAACTTCGGTTCTAGGGCACACATATGACTGGTCTTTTATGGCTTTTGTCACAGTGTAAACAAAGTAAGAATATGATAAGCGCTCCAAATATAAGGTAAATCACAACAAAGGTATAAACATGTGATTAAAATGAATATAATAAACCAGAATATGTGACAAAACTCTAATGTGTATAAAGAGTGTGTCCAAAAGGTGATGCAGGGGTATGACCTCTAGCTGTGGTGGGTATCTACCCTCTGCGTATCAACATGCATCAAAAACCACAGAATTGTGCAAAAAACGAGTGATATAAAATCAAATCAAAACAAAATAAGTGATGATCTAGCAGTCTATGAAAATGATGATATATAATTCCAATTTTCAGGTTCTTCACTCTGATTGTAGTGCAATATCCACACAGATGTTGTAGTGCCCTTACCTTAAGGGTGCTATATGTGCGCATATAGTATTATCTCTCAAAGTCCCGAAGTCTCAGGTCTCATCTGTCCCAGGATTGCTGGCTTGAGCTGTTCAGATGCTCCAAAGGATCCAGGTTCAATGATTCCGAATGTGTGGTGTAGAAGGGAAAAAACAGAAAAAATGCCTCCAATGGTGTAGTATATAAAAATCCCAACAGGGTTTAATGCACCAAATGCGGGGAGTTGCACAGACAAAAAGTGGATAAGATGTACAGGCAGCGTTTTGAATATCGCGGGGACGCGGCGTACAAACTACCGCCTTACGTCCTGATGGCCTCCGACTTGTGCGGATAATCCTCGGTCTTGACTCCCTACGGCGTTACGTCACGCACCTCGTGACTTCATCAGGGGATCCTATTGGCTGTCAGGCCAACTAGTCAGGCTGAAAAGAAACTGCACCAGGGAGGAACACTTCAGGGAGCAGGCCCAATTTATTGGGAAAAGGTTTAAAGAAAAAGGCTATGACACATCTTGGTTAAAGGAACAAATACGGAATGTACAGGAACTAGACAGAAGACCGATGTTGGAGAACAAGGTACGAGATAAAGAATCTCAAGGAGACGTGGCACCTAGTCTTATATTAGACTACAATGTTCAGTATAAAGAAATAAATAAACTCATCCAGCGACACTGGCATGTGTTACTTAGTGATAAAGATCTTAACACAATACTCCCTACCAAGCCTAAAATTATCTATAAGCGAGATCCGACCTTAAGAGACAAGCTGGTAAAATCCGTGATTGCCTCGCCTCCGAAACCAATGTTTTCCTTTTTCAATGGAAAGGGATTCTATCCGTGTAGAAATTGTTTTGCCTGTAGACATGCCAAATTATTTCAAGGCAAACGGCTAGACTTCATTGGTACAAATACAGGACAAACATACCAAATAAGAGACTTTATTGGATGTCATACGGAGGGAGTTATCTATGTACTCCAATGCAGCTGTAACCTGCAATATGTAGGCAGGACAAAAAGGAAACTCAAATTGAGAATAGAAGAACATGTACGAAACATAACCAATGGCTATCCCAAACATAGCGTATCGCGACATTTTGAGAAGACACATAATAAGGACCCCACCACACTACAATTTTGGGGCATAGAAAAATATAAAGCATCTTGGAGAGGTAGCCACAAAATACGTGTAATCAGTCAGAAAGAATCACGTTGGATTCATACATTAAACACACTCACTCCAGGGGGTATGAATGTGGATTTCGATCTGAATTGTTTTCTAAATAACTTTTAGCCTGTATCAATCTCTTTTGACATACTTAGAGATAATAGTCATATATAAATTTCTGTCTCAGATTGTTAAATGCAAAATAGTAATGGTCCTGGTGGGCTCAGGCTTGTGGGGATATCGGTTGAGCCTATCATCTTTATGGTTTCCTCTCCCCCTCCCACTCTTTGCCACATGTGCCCAAGGACATCGTAGTACCATCCAGATCTATAGGTCCTTCCTTCAATCAGGGCCATCTAAATAGGTTTTATGCTTTTTATATGTACATAAAGGTGGTTGAACACAATACTAGTAGAATGTTATGCGTGATCTAATACATATCTACACCACCTTTTGGGCCATTTTCTAGATACCCACATGTCTAATCACAAGATGGGCAATATATTATTAAAAAATGGGATAATCATCCCATCAGCCCCTTTGGTCTGAGACTAAACTTCTCACTTATCACTGGCAATATGCACTTTTATTTCATTCAGTGCTATCTTTACTGCCCAGGATTTGTTTTTATTCCTTGTACTTATAGTACCCAATTTTAAATTAATTTTAAAATATTTTTAGTCTATCACTGTTTGTATTAAACTTTTTATATCTATATGGCTAGTTCTGTAGCCAACCAGTCCTAATAAGACTTTACCCATTATTTTAAAGTTTCTTCTGCAGATGCTGTCCGTATATTTAGTCATCCATCTCATAGCATCCATATGAAAAGAAACATTACGTGTAATTTACTTATTCTATTTTAGCTACGTCCTAATAGCAGCCTCTAATACTATCCATTATGTCCATTTATATGGGCTTCAAGAAAATGGAAGTTTGTTTATTTCCGGTTTGGGCGTATTTAGCCTGCGGCCCGACAGCCAATAGGATCCCCTGATGAAGTCACGAGGTGCGTGACGTAACGCCGTAGGGAGTCGAGACCGAGGATTATCCGCACAAGTCGGAGGCCATCAGGACGTAAGGCGGTAGTTTGTACGCCGCGTCACCGCGATATTCAAAACGCTGCCTGTACATCTTATCCACTTTTTGTCTGTGCAACTCCCCGCATTTGGTGCATTAAACCCTGTTGGGATTTTTATATACTACACCATTGGAGGCATTTTTTCCCTTCTACACCACACATTCGGAATCATTGAACCTGGATCCTTTGGAGCATCTGAACAGCTTAAGCCAGCAATCCTGGGACAGATGAGACCTGAGACTTCGGGACTTTGAGAGATAATACTATATGCGCACATATAGCACCCTTAAGGTAAGGGCACTACAACATCTGTGTGGATATTGCACTACAATCAGAGTGAAGAACCTGAAAATTGGAATTATATATCATCATTTTCATAGACTGCTAGATCATCACTTATTTTGTTTTGATTTGATTTTATATCACTCGTTTTTTGCACAACTCTGTGGTTTTTGATGCATGTTGATACGCAGAGGGTAGATACCCACCACAGCTAGAGGTCATACCCCTGCATCACCTTTTGGACACACTCTTTATACACATTAGTTTTGTCACATATTCTGGTTTATTATATTCATTTTAATCACATGTTTATACCTTTGTTGTGATTTACCTTATATTTGGAGCGCTTATCATATTCTTACTTTGTTTATACTTTCGTGTTATGTGAACACTTTCAGATACAGCTGCACCAGGTATATTTAGCACACTTTTTATCCTATTTTGTTTACTCACAGTAGCGCATCGGACTTTTTTCATATATTATTTTGTCACAGTGTGTCTGGCCGACAGCCATGCCGTTCACGGACGCTGGTTCTGTCTGGGATACCTCCAGCCGGGTAGTCGCAGGACGGGTAAGTAGTGGCCTCTTACTCAGGTAAGTGGTCTGGCTGGAATGTTTCCCTTGGGAGGTCGACTGAGGGTTTTTTCCCTGCTTTCCTCTCTCCCTTATTCCTCTCCCTCCTTCCCTTTTGGGTGATGGCTGTGAGGGTTTTTTTTTCTGGGGCTCATGTCACTGGCCCGGGTGTAGCAGGGGCTGTGTGTGTGTCACTGCAGGGGGCTGTGGTGTTCACTTCTGGGCCTTTGCAGTGTGCTGTGAGGTGTTTTTTCTGTGTGACAGTTGCTGTGTCACTTCTTTTTAAATCTGCGACATGGCGGCCATTTTGCCAGAGCCTAGCTTTATATAGCCCGGCGGCCATTTTCTTGTGGTCCTATGCTGTTTTTTCAGCATTTGGCGGCCATCTTGATTTTTTCGTCTGCCTTGTGTGGCGGCTTTTGGCGCTGCAAACACCGTGGATGTGTCTCAGGGGAAAACAGACACAGCGCTGCACGGCTTCTCTACACACCTTGTCCTTCTCGGACCGCGCTGCACCGGGTGGGGTGGTGAGTACCAGAGGCCCCCATGCTCTCCATTAGCTGCAAGGAGGTGACCAGTGGGGATTTTTTGTCCTGCCTTGCAGGGGGGTGTCTCAGCGCTGGCGCTATGGAACCTGAGCCAGGTCTCCCTCTACACTAGGCCTGAGTTAACCCTTAGCGTCCCTTCCCCTGCCACATCTGTTAGGTTGGCTATCCTGGTTTTTCTTGCCAGTTTTGAAGCAGCTAGTGCCCGGATGGGGGGTAAAAAAGCGCCCCCTCCCTGAGCCTGCTTCTGGGGATGTCTCTGACATGGAATCTGGTTCTGGTATGTCAGAGGCTGCGGGCTTGACCCGCATGGATAGTGAGGATGTCTCTGCTGCAGTGTCAGCAAGAATTGTTGGAGCTCTTGTTTTTTTGCGGTGCGTGAGACTCTAAAAATTGAGGTTGTGGCGGAGACACCACCGTGTCAGTACCTTTTGGATTATGCAGACCGCCACCCACCGCTAAAGTGTTCCTTGTGTTCCTTATTTGGACAATATGTTATGCAAGGAATGGGATGCACCGCAAAAAGTTTGTCAAACTTTGCAACCCGTTACCCCCTTGAGGGGGACTTTTAATAAAATAAAAAAAAAAGTAGGTCTCTCCTCCGCCGGTGGACCCCCTATGCCCAGACTGTGCAGGGCCACCACGTTGCCTGTGGAAGGGGCTCCTGCATTTCAGGATCCCGCTGATAGAGTGGAGGCCGTGGCCCGCTCCCTATTCACGGTGGTGGGTTCGGCGGTGAGTCCGGCTCTGGCCGGGGCTCTGGTCAGGCCCCGACTGACAGGGCGAAGCTCCTGCTGCAGGAGCTGGAAGAAGGGGACGCTTCCGAGTCCTCTTGGGACCTGGCTGAATGATAGTTCAGGGTCTGAATTTTCTCTGCGAGGCGGCCATGGATACAATCCGGGGCTTCCGTCTACGCAGGGTTCTGCGCCGCCTTGTGTGGCTGAAGAGCTGGTCTGCGGACTAGTCCTCTAAGGAGGCCTTGGTGATGGCCTTTAAGGGTGAACGGTCCTTTTTGGGACTTCCCAGGGTGGCATCATTGTGGATGCCATGGGTGGTAAGCACATGCTGTTCCCACAGTCTGGGAAGGGCTTGGGACCTTGCCCTACGCAAGGACCCTCCTTGACTACCTCGGAGTGTTTTTTTCACCTGCCCTGCCCTGTGCGGTGGGGGTAGGTCTGCATGGTGCTTAAATCCCCGCCGCGGGGTAGCAGCGCACCTGATGCCGCATGCCTAACAAGTCTGCGGACATGCCTGCTTCAGCCTGTGGGTCTGCTCCCGCCCGTGTCTCGGGTGGGAGACTGGCTTTGCACATTTGTGGCTCGGTGGAGATCTCTTCTCTCCGACCGTTTGGAGTTGCGAAGTGGTTTCCTTGGGGAACAAGATTGAGTTTCTCTCTTGTCTGCCAAACAGGTTTTTTTCCCTCCGGCCTCCTCCGGTTCGCCGGTTGGCTCTGTCAGGGGCTGTCCAGGATCTTCTGGTCAGGGGAGTGCTGTTAGTTCCCTCGTTGGAACAGTCTCAGGGGTTTTACTCCATTCTGTTTGTGTCACCACGGAGGATGGGGCCCGGTCGATCCTGGGCCTCAAGTCCCTCGTTTGTTTTGTCAAGGTGCAAACTTTCAGGTGGTGTCGATTTGCTTGGTAATAGCGGCACTCCATTCTGGCATCCTTGGATGTCATGAACGTGTACCTACATGTTCGCGTATCCTCAAAGCACCAGAGATTCTGTGCTTTGCGGTCAGGGGGGACCATTTTCGATTGGTGTCCTTCCCATTCGGCGGGTTGTCGCCAAGGTGCTCGTCCTGATACTGGCCCGGCTGTGACAGCGGGGGTTTGTTATCATGGGATGTCGGGACAACATTCTCCTACGAGCTTCTTCGAGCTCTGCATTGGTGGAGCCGTGTCTATCACGCGTCATGCTCTCCGAGTGTTCGGCTGGTTTCTGGATTGTCCTGAAATCAGGGTTGATTCCGTCTCGGGGACTGGAATTCCTGGGACTAGTCCTGGATTCCGCCGGGGGGGGGGGGGGAGTGTTTTTCTCCTAACGGAAAAAAATTCAGACTCTGCTATCTGCTGTGCAGCAGTTTCCGACCCAGAAACGGTCATCTCTGCGGTTCTGCAGGAAGGTTCTGGATCTGTTGGTGGCCTCTTTCGAGGCGGTTCCGTATGTCCAATTCCATGCCAGGGTACTTTGGAGGGAATTGCTGTCACCATGGGACTAGCTTCCGTCATCTCTGGATTACCAGATTCAATTGAGTCATCTGATCATGTCTCCCCTGGTGTGGTGGCTGGCGTTTTCGGTGCTTCGGGCCGGGAAGTCGTTTTTTTCTGCAGGCCACTGGACAGTGGTCACGATGGATGCCAGCCTCTCCGGTTGGGGAGGGGCGCTTGGGGCACCCAGTCAGCCCAGGGGCACTGGACTCGGGTGGAGTCCTGCCTACTGATCAACGTTCTGGAGCTCCGAGCATTCAAGCTTTGCCTTGCCAGGTGGTCCCTGGATCTACAGGGCCGACAGGTCAGGATCCTGTCCGATGACACCACGGCCGTGGCGTAGGTTGATCATCAGGGAGGCACACGGAGTTCTGTTGCAGCGACGGGGGTCGCGCACATCCTTTCGGTGGGCCGAAGGGTACGTTCCGGCTCTATCGGCCGGGTACATTCTGGGAGTACGGAATTGGCTAGCCGACTTTCGAAGTCGAACTGCACTGGGCCAAGAAGAGTGGTCTCTCCACCCGCAGGTGTTTCGGGGTCTGTGCTGAAAGTGGGGCACTCCGGACGTGGACCTTCTACCGTCCCGTCTCTATCGGTAGGTGCCACGGTTCGTGGTCAGGTTTAAGGACCCGTGGGCGGACGCGTCAGGCGCGTTGGTGGCTCCTAGGGGTCACTGTCGCCTACTTTACTCCTTCCCTCCTCGGAAGCTTCTTCCTCGCCTGCTGCGCAGAGTGGAAGCTGTAGGGATTCTATCAGTCCTGATTGCCCCAGTTTGGCCGCATTGCTTCTGGTACGCGGACCTAATGCGTCTGGTGGCAGACGCCCCCTAGCGTCTTCCCCTGGGAGTTGATCTTCTGTTACAGGGTCCGATCTTCCACCCTGTTTTCACAGCCACCGGCCTTGGCGGCGTGGCTGTTGAGAACCAGGGGCTTAAGGACCGAGGCCTATTGGGCTCGGTGGTCTCTACCGTGCTGCGTGCACGGAAGTCTACCTCACGTAGGTTTTTTTCCTCATACATGGAAGGCCTACATCTGTGTGTGTGGGGAGATGAACTGGCACTCTCGTACATGCGTTGTGTACAGGATTCTGCTGTCTTTGCAGCAGGGAGTGGTTCAGGCTCTCGCCTTACGTACGGTTAGGAGCCAGATTTCTGCTCTGGCTGTTTTTGCTTGCAGCGACCCTTGGCGTTGCACTCCTGGGTGCGTACGTTGGGTCAGGGGGTCTGGCACGTGGCCCCTCCGGTGCACCCTCCATTACCCCCATGGGACTTGAATTTAGTCTTTTCAGTGCTTCGGGATGCTCCCTTTGAGGACATTCGGGAGGTTTTTTGTTTATTGTCACAAAAGGTGATTTTGTTTCTGGTAGCAATTACCTCGATCAGACGTGTGTCTGTCTGATCTGGCGGCCTTGTCTTGCAAGGCTCCCTGCTTGGTCATCCGTATGGATGGGGTGGTGCTGCGGCCGCAGCCATTTTTTCTCCCCAAGGTCGTTTCGACTTTTCACATTGAGGTGGACATTGTTCTTCCATCCTTATGTCCTCGGCCGAAATGCCAGGAGGAGGCCACTTTGCATCCTCTGGATGTGGTTCGGGCCCTACGAGTGTACTTATATGTTACGGTTCTGGAAGTCGGGCTCACTGTACGTGTCGGTGGCTGGCCCTACAAGAGGGCCTGGCAGTCTCGTCGGCCACCGTTCCTAGGTGGTTCCGACGGATTGTGCTTCAGGCCTATGCCCTGAAGGGGCGTGTGCCCCCCTTTCGGGTTATGGCGCATTTGACCAGGGCGATCGGGGCCTCTTGGGCTTTCCGGCATCGTGCCTCTGTGTTACAGCGGTGTAAGAATGCATCCTGGTCGCCTATCCACGCTTTTTCAAAGTTTTGCGAGGTGGATGTGTGTGCATCTTTTGATGCCTCCTTCAGCCGCAGGTGTTATGGGCGGCAGTTTATGATTGGAGTTTTCTCCGTTGAGCAACTCCGGTTTTCGTTTCGGGTGTAACCTGGTTTGCTGTGTTACTTTCCCACCCCCTCAAATTTTTTTGACACTGCTTGGGGACGTCCCTAATGTCAATGAAGGCTGTGCCCGTCTATGAACGGAAGAGAAATAGGATTTTTGTACTCACCGTAAAATCCATTTCTCTGAGTTCATAGACGGACACAGCACCCACCCCTCCTTGGTTTGTACTGCTTGTTACGGACTGAGGCTCCTAGAGCAGGGTGTGGGTTATGCCTAGGGGAACCACGCCCCCTGGGAGGAGCAGCACGAAGGAAAGGTTTTAACACTAAGTGCTGTTAAATTCTGCCTAAATCTCCTGGTAGGAAGAAGCATAACCCTAATGTCAATGAAGGCTGTGTCCGTCTATGAACTTTTACGGATTTTACGGTGAGTACAAAAATCCTATTTTTTCACTGACGGGGACACTGTGGGAGAGGGGTGCAAAGGCTCTGATGGGGACAAATACTTTTTTTTTTTTTTTTTTTTTTATCCAACAACGTTTTATTCAGTTTTCAGAGGTACAAGGCATACAAAGTCCCCTTAACATTGCGGGGAAAGACAAAAAACAAAAACAACGGTATACACAAACAAATCAAATCTAATCCTGAGTCAGAGCCGGCCATCCCTCCATACATCACCATATTCTCCCACATATTAGATCACATAAACCATATCTCACCCAACATTAATGCCCAATAGTCTATCAGCCACTAAGTCCACTGGGGCCAATCCCGGCACATCCAGCCATCTTGCCCATAACTTCTTGAACTTGTGAGCACTACCCCAATGCTGATATATCAGTTTCTCCATTCTCAGTACTGTCCCAATGTTGGCAATCCATTCTGTCAAGGTCGGGGGAGCCTCATCCTTCCAGTGAACCATAATATGTTTCCTTGCCTGGAACAAGACTATGTACGTCCACTTTGCTATCCTCCCATTCGTACTCCTCCAAAGCACCCAAGAGACAAGCCCTCAGGTCCTGTGGGAGAGACACACCAAACACTGAGTCACCACACCCGCCCAGTACATGTGGAGCTTGGGGCACCTCCACAACATTTTTCACCGCGTACATGTGGGGGTCAAACTGTGAATTAATCCGATGTAGTCTGTGAGGGGTGTAGCAAGTCTGCAACAGTATATACAGCTGGGTGAGCCTTTGGGAAACATTCAACAAGCACCTACCCACTGCCTGGAAAATCTCTTCCCACTGCTCTCCATCTAACTGGCCAATGTCCGCCTCCCATTTCTCCCTTATCTTCAGGGGATGCTGTTTCATCATAGACTGTAACAGAATGGCATAACACTGGGAAATAAAGCCTTTTGACGACCGAGCACCTCCCAAGAGATCAAACACAGGAGTCGGCGACCGATGCCACTCCGAGGAGCGACCCTGTGCCGCCACTGCGTGAAGCAATTGTAAATAAGAGAAGTACATTGATTGTGGAAGGCCAAACGCCTCTCTTAAAGTGGATGTAAACCCCCAAAAAAATGTTTTTGATGTCACAATGTAGAGTATAAGATTCCCTATCATCTGTGCCCAGTCTTGCCACACAGAGTTAATCCAGCGCTGAGCAATCCTCTTTTAATGTTCAGTGAAAATTAACAGAATTCCAGATAAAAACTTGCCAAATTATAAAGTCCATTTCTCTGTTCTTGCTTTGTGTTACAGGTTATTTACATATCTAGAGCTTGGACATGTTTATCATATGTTATGTTATGTTTATCATAATATGAGGTGATCCAAAGTTCATTGTATATTACCAGGATATGTAAATAACCTGTAACACAAAGCAAGAACAGAGAAACGGACTTTATAATTTGGCAAGTTTTTATCTGTAATTCTGTTAATTTTCACTGAACATTAAGAGGATTGCTCAGCGCTGGATTAACTCTGTGTGGCAAGACTGGGCACAGTTGATAGGGAATCTTATACTCTACATTGTGACATCAAAAACAAAAAATTTTTTTGGGGGTTTACATCCACTTTAAATCAGTAAACAAGCGTAGTACTCCATGGCGGAATATGTGTTTAAGATGCGTAATCCCATACTTCCTCCATCTAGCCCCAGACTGTAACTTGGCCAACTCAGTATACGTGTCATTTTGCCATATAGGGCTATAGTCTGTATATCCATCTGCAATCTGAATATATTTAACTTTGTTCCATACCTTCTGAAGTGGGCTATAAGTAGGATACTTTTTATGCGTCTTAGCGAAGGCCTGCTCCTCCAACGCCACAGGAATCAGGCTTCTGCCTACAGTGTGTAGTAATAGCCTCTGAGCCGAGGATTGTACCTCCGTCGCCGTCTCCCTCGCCGGCAGGAACATGCCAATTAAATGCTGCAACTGGGCTGCCAAGTAGTAAAGCCAAGGGTTTGGCAATGCCAAGCCCCTGCTGTCTTTGGGCCGTTGTAAATGCTCCAGTTTAATCCTGGGGGGCCTATCCTTCCATATGAGATTGCGAAAAATACTGTTTACCGTGCGAAAAGTCTTGAGGGGGATAACCATAGGGGTGTTGTGAAGAAAGTATAATAGTTGCGGCATAAGTATCATTTTTATGAAATTCACCCTGCCTGCAACCGACAGGAGGAGAGCCTACCAGGTTTTAATTTTGTCCCTAAACTGTAGCAACAAGGGGGAAATATTGAGATGGATAAAGTCCCGTGGTCTAGCTGTGGTCTGAATTCCCAGGTACTTAAAAGATGAAGTAATAGGAATGGGGCACGAAGAGTTACCGTATTTATCGGCGTATAACGCACACTTTTTTCCCCTTTAAAAACAGGGGAAAATCGTGGGTGCGCGTTATACGCCCTGCGAGAGGAGCCGAACGTGGCCGAGCCTAGCCGAGTGTACTGCGCTTGGTATATGGCGGCGGCGCTCGGAGACAGCTCGGGAGAAGCGGGGAGGACACCACGAAGGCCGAAGACTGACGCCGGACCAGACAAGGCCGCAGATGGACTCCGGGCAAGACACCGAAGAGGGACATTTAAACTGTAAGTGATTTTTTTTTTCAGGAAATTTCCCTCCTAGAACTGGGTGCCCGCTATACGCTGGTGCGCGCTATACCCAGATAAATACGGTAATCACCTGTGTGTCATCCCCATCCAACAGAAGCAGCGCCGATTTTGACCAGATTATAAGTAGACCGGAAAATCCTCCAAATTTGGATATGGTCGACAAAGAGGAGTGTCGTCGGCATAGAGCATGACTTTTTCCTGCATGTCACCATAACAGAAACCAGTAATGCGGAATTCGCCCTAATATCAATGGCCAGCGGCTCAATAGCCAAAGCAAAGAGGAGGGGAGACAGGGGACATCCCTGCTGGGTCCCCCTCCTTAGCGCAAAGCTCCCAGACAGGGAACCGAAGGTCCTAATTGTAATAATGAGATGGGGCGGTATGCTCCTGGGTCCACAGGATCCTTGCCTGGTTTAAGCAGTAGCACTATGTTCACCTTGGACATCGAGGGGGGAAGGGGCTCTTTGCCTGGCAGACCTTTAGCAGTTGCGGTAGCAACTCCTCAGAATATTATTTATACACCTCCATGGGCCATCCTCTCCCGGGGCCTTACAATTAGGAAATGCACTAACGGCCTCCTGTAGTTTCTCGACAGGGAGCGATTCCTCCAACTGGGCACGCTGACCCGCGGACAGCTCAGGGAAGACCAGTTGGGCCAAGTATAGCTCCAAGTCCTCCTGGGTGTAAGCCGTGCCAGGACTGTACAGGGTCTCGTAGAAACACGCTAGTTCCTGCATAATCTGCTCTGGTTGGGAAACCACACCCCCCGCCCCGGACCTAATGGCTCATATAGCAGGCGAGCGTTGAAGGGAGTTCACAATCCGCGCCAAAATTCGGCCGGTTTTCTCACCTTGCTCAAAGAACACCTGTTTTGCAAAGAACCTCTTCTTCCCAGCCGAGGAGGTGAGTAACTGCTGATAGGCAGACTGAGCAGCCTGCCATGCCTCCCTGGTCAGATCAGAAGGGTCTGCAATGTATGCCTGTTCCATTTCCTGAACCCTGGCTTCCACTTCTATCAGGAGTGCAGAAGAAGCATTTCTCCTATCAGGAGGCCCCGGAAATGCGCCTTAAAGGCATCCCAGTGCAGCACACTAATCTCTGTTCTGTCAGCAGCGAAGAACCCTCGCACACTCCCCACTATCTTCTCATGGGATCTAAACATCTTCAGCCAGAATGCGTTAAACTTTTAGGGTGCCCTGGGAAAGTACTGTGATGATGGAGTGAGCGTGTGACGTGTGTGGGCGGGCTCTGCTGCGGCCGTGATGGTCCACGTGTGAGCCATGTGTGAACCATCAGCCTCTCTCTCCCCCTGCCGACAGCTCTCTATCTCCCGTCTTAGATACGGCTACAAGCGGAGGTGAATGCCCGGTCATTGTGAGTAGCAGAGCGGAGAACAGTAGCTGGGCTCTGGCGTTTTTCAGCCCCCCCCCTTCGGCTGCATACCTCATACTCGCAGGTCAGCATATCTGTAGATGTAATCTGACTCCCCTGGATTCTTGGAGCATAGCACGGCATTGAATCCTGCTTTCTGAAACAAGCACTGGCATCCTCAGCATTCTGTTTTCAGAACCGAGCTCTGATATCCCCAGCATCCCCAAAGATGTGGCTTCTCCTCCCCCTGCTGGCTTCCCTATGGAAAAAGAAACGGAGCAACCCTCCTTTGTCAAAGATATCATGGAGACAATTAAAAAAAGCAGTGAGGCTCTTACATTTAAAATGGATGCCTTAGCAGTGGACGTTAATATAATAAGACATGAGTTTGATAAGGTACAGCAAAGAACTGCAGCAATGGAAGCTCGGGTAGCAAAAATGGAAGAAAAACAAAAAATGGACAAAGGAGAATGGCATATTAACAAATAACATTTAACATTAAATTAAGACACTTCAAGAAAGAGCCATTGAAACAGAGCCGATTAAGAAGGAACAACGTGCGGATTTTAGGACTGCCGGAGCGAGCAGAGGGGGATAATCCGGTAGATTTTTTAGACAAATTCCTGACGGACATATTGGGTCTGATAAAAAGATCCCCGACATTTTTAATAGAGAGAGCACATATGATCTCTTTCCGTGTCCCCAAGCCAGGGGAGTATCCTAGACCCCTTCTGCTGTGTCTATTAAATTTTAGAGACCGAGATCAAATTCTATCAGCAGCCAAGATAAAGGGGGAAATACAATTTGAGAATGTGAAGCTGCTGTTTTTTCCAGATTATCCTCCGGAAATACAGGAACAAAGAGCCTATACGGAAGTTCGAAAAAGACTCAGAGAAGGGGTTAAAATATAGTCTTTTATACCCCAGTAAACTGAGGGTGAATGATGAGACACAAACACGTTTTTTTGGAACGCCAGCTGTGGTGGCAGAGTGGCTAGATAGTAGAGAACATATACCCCATTTTTTTTTCTTAAGGAGGGTTAATGTGGTTTTGATACTCTTCTCGTTATAAAAGTAGAACATAGAAATGCAAAATACCATGCGTTAAATAATTCACCATTTGCGTTGTCATTCATAGCAATAAATAAGGATTATGTAGGGGAGAGGGTAAGAATAGGTTAGGGAAGGGTGTACATTCGGTTTAGATTTGTAATAACAGAATATCTATACCTGGCCTAGTTTAGTACTTCAAAAGATGAGCGATATCAATACTGCCTCAATATTGTAAAGACATGAGACCGTGACTAACTTTCATGGCTTCAATAATACAGGTCATTCTCCAAAAATTAGCATATTGTGATAAAGTTCATTATTTTCTGTAATTTACTGATAAACATTAGACTTTCATATATTTTAGATTCATTACACACAACTGAAGTAGTTCAAGCCTTTTTATTGTTTTAATATTGATGATTTTGGCATACAGCTCATGAAAACCCAAAATTCCTATCTAAAAAATTAGCATATTTCAATAAAAGAAAAGTGTTTTTAATAAAAAAAAAAGTAGACCTTCAAATAATTATGTTCAGTTATGCACTCAATACTTGGTCGGGAATCCTTTTGCAGAAATGACTGCTTCAATGTGGCGTGGCATGGAGGCAATCAGCCTGTGGCACTGCTGAGGTGTTATGGAGGCCCAGGATGCTTCGGTAGCGGCCTTAAGCTCATCCAGAGTGTTGGGTCTTGCGTCTCTCAACTTTCTCTTCCCAATATCCCACAGATTCTCTATGGGGTTCAGGTCAGGATAGTTGGCAGGCCAATTGAGCACAGTAATACCATGGTCAGTAAACCATTTACCAGTGGTTTTGGCACTGTGAGCAGGTGCCAGGTCGTGCTGAAAAATGAAATCTTCATCTCCATAAAGCTTTTCAGCAGATGGAAGCATGAAGTGCTCCAAAATCTCCTGATAGCTAGCTGCATTCACCCTGCCCTTGATAAAACACAGTGGACCAACACCAGCAGCTGACATGGCACCCCAGGCCATCACTGACTGTGGGTACTTGACACTGGACTTCAGGCATTTTGGCATTTCCCTCTCCCCAGTCTTCCTCCAGACTCTGGCACCTTGATTACCGAATGACATGCAAAATTTGCTTTCATCCGAAAAAAGTACTTTGGACCACTGAGCAACAGTCCAGTGTTGCTTCTCTGTAGCCCAGGTCAGACGCTTCTGCCGCTGTTTCTGGTTCAAAAGTGGCTTGACCTGGGGAATGCGGCACCTGTAGCCCATTTCCTGCACACGCCTGTACACGGTGGCTCTGGATGTTTCTACTCCAAACTCAGTCCACTGCTTCCGCAGGTCCCCCAAGGTCTGGAATCGGTCCTTCTCCACAATCTTCCTCAGGGTCCGGTCACCTCTTCTCGTTGTGCAGCGTTTTCTGCCACACTTTTTCCTTCCCACAGACTTCCCACTGAGGTGCCTTGAAATAGCACTCTGGGAACAGCCTATTCGTTCAGAAATTTCTTTCTGTGTCTTACCCTCTTGCTTGAGGGTGTCAATGATGGCCTTCTGGACAGCAGTCAGGTCGGCAGTCTTACCCATGATTGCGGTTTGGAGTAATGAACCAGGCTGGGAGTTTTTAAAAGCCTCAGGAATCTTTTGCAGGTGTTTCGAGTTAATTAGTTGATTCAGATGATTAGGTTAAGAGCTTGTTTAGAGAACCTTTTCATGATATGCTAATTTTTTGAGATAGGAATTTTGGGTTTTCATGAGCTGTATGCCAAAATCATCAATATTAAAACGATAAGGCTTGAACTACTTCAGTTGTGTGTAATGAATCTAAAATATATGAAAGTCTAATGTTTATCAGTACATTACAGAAAATAATGAACTTTATCACAATATGCTAATTTTTTGAGAATGACCTGTATACTATATTCGGCAGATTTCGTAAAATGTGACCAACATGACCACTTATCTATGTATATGCTAGAAGAGTCTCTTGACTGGTGTATTAATTCCTCCATGCTGGCAATGTGATTAACCCTGTGGATCCATTCGGGAATTGTCGGTGGGGTATTTTGTTTCCATTTGATGGGGACACACAATCTCGCTGCGTTAATTAGGTGTAAAACTATGGTATTCTTATAGGTGGAATGTGAGAGGCTAGAAAGGTGTAATAAGAATTGTTCTGGAGTAAAGTCTGGTGTATAAGTAGTAATTTGTGTAATTAGTCTATGGACTTCCTTCCAGAAATTGGTTATTGCGGAGCATTTCCACCAAATGTGTATTAGAGTACCTGGTGCACTATTGCATCTCCAACACAGGGGGGATGTATCTGGACTGAATTTATGAATAATTGAAGGGGTTCTATACCATTTCGAGTACATTTTGTAGCCGTTTTCCTGAGTTAAAATGTTTAACGTGCCCTTGTGTATACGTCTGAATATTGTTGTCCATTGATCAGATGTTACAGAAATCTGAAGTTCCTTTTCCCATTTGAGGTTCGTAGTATCCGCTTGGAGGTCAATGTTTGAATTAAGAAGGGTGTACATAAGAGAAATCAGGTGTTTCTGAGGGAAATGTCTTAAACAAATGGATTCAAACAGCGTCTTGGGTCTATACCACCCATTCACAGGGTCTAATTTTTTGAGAAATTCAGAGATTCTATTAAAACCTAATTCGGACATATTGCATCCAGGGTTGGTGGATTTAAAGGATTCAAAGCAAATGGGAGAATGGTTTTTAAAGAAATCCGCTGCTCTGTACCTTATTGTGGAAGAGTTGTCAGATTGTGCTGTGTCATTTTCTGGAAGAGGAATTTCAAGGCTATGGGTAATAGGGGTGATTGGTCCATATATTGAGGACAAATCCATTACTTTGCACAAATGTCTGAAGACCTTCAGCGATGTTCCCGTCATGGGATGCGACTTGGCGCTGCGAGGGATTTTTTTAGGAATGGTCCACGGTAAGTGACTTATGGGCACATTTGAAAGGCAAGAGATTTCTTCTAATCTTATCCAATCCTTTGAATCAATATGCACATGCCAATCCACTATCCTGGATAAGTGACTAGCCCAATAATATTTGCGCAAGTCTGGGACTCCAATGCCTCCCATAAGTTTCAGTGTAATTAATTTATCCCATTTAATTCGTGGTTGTTTCCCCCCCCCAAATAAAGTTTAGGCAAATCCGTCTAAATGACTTGAAAAAAGAACCTGGAATGGTTATGGGGAGAGTCTGGAATAGATCTAGGAATCTGGGGAGAATATTCATTTTTAGTATGTTCGCACGACCGAACCATGAAAACATACCTTTGTCCCATCTTAATAAGTCTGATCTGACTGTATTCAATAAGGGCAAGTAGTTAGTGTTATATAAATCTTTCATATTGGGAGAGATATGAATGCCCAAGTAAGATAATTCCTTGTCTACCCAAATAAAAGGGAAGTTTTGTTTACATAGTGTCACTGTGTCAGTGGGTAGTGAGATATTAAGTGCTCTAGATTTTGCCAAATTTATTTTTAAATTAGAGATATAACTAAACATTGAAAAATCTTTTAATAGGTTGGGGAGAGTAATTATGGGTTTTGTTAGAAATAGCAGCACATCGTCGGCAATTGCCGTTAGTTTGTATTGTTTATTTTTTATAGTGATTCCTACTATATCCTGATTGGAGCGAATTCTACAAAGAAAAGGTTCTAGTATCAAAACAAAAATAATCGGCGACAATGGGCATCCCTGACGTGTCCCATTCGACACAGAGAAAGCCCCCGACAGGCATCCGTTAACCTTGATCTTTGCTGTTGGGGATGAGTAAAGAAGTTTTATGAACTGCATCATGCGATCTCCAAAGCCTAAAAACCCCAAAGTTGCGTGCATGTAATCCCAAGCAATCCTGTCGAAGGCTTTCTCTGCGTCGAGGGAAAGCATGAACCCCGGGAGTTGTGTTTCTAAAAGCCAATTTTGAATACATAGGGCTTTGATGGTATTATCCCTAGCCTCTCTCCCCGGAGTAAAGCCCACTTGATCTAATGAAATCAGATCTTTTAGAAGGGGTAAGAGGCGGTTCGCTAAAATTTTCGCGTATAACTTGATATCCACATTTAGGAGTGAAATGGGCCTGTAATTGGATACCAGGTTACTATGTTTATTGGGTTTGGGAATAAGTACTATATGGGCTTCTAGAAGGTCATTAAAAGATGTCCATTGGGCAGGAGGAGAATGTCGATATAAAATTAGGAATTAGGATGTCTCTAAAAGTCTTGTAGTAGTTGACAGGAAATCCGTCTGGACCTGGACTTTTACCAACATTAAGTTGATCAAGAGCGACAAGGGCTTCAGATATTTCCAATGGTTTATCCAAATCCTTGGCTACGTCCGGTCTAATAGTTTCAGGGCAGTAGGACGTGAGGAATTCAGTAATCATGTCAGTTCTCGATTGTGTTTTGTTAACAGGTTCCGTACTTTTTATTGTCGTACTCATAGAAGAATTTCTGTGAATAGACATAATTTCTTTTTATTTTTTTTTTCCAATATCTCAAGCAATTCTTTTCTGGTGTTAGTCAGTTCCTCGAGTATATCCGAAGCAAGGGATTGTTTATGAATTCTTTCTAAAGTCTCTATTCTGTCGGTGAGGTTTTTAATATGTTCCCTTCTATCTTTATTTCGTTTTGCCAACAAGGAAATAAACTCCCCTCTAATAACACATTTATGGGCCAGCCATGTTGTTGGATGATGTACATCAGGTGTTGAATTTTCCCTAAAGTACAAGGAAAGCAAAGATTTTATTTTTTGGACTACTCCTGTATCAGTGAGTAACGAATTATTCAGTCCAAGTTTTCCGCGGGGTAGGTTTGTCCTCCATCGTTAAACACATAGAGATGGGGCTGTGATCCGATAAAACCATAGGCTCTATAGATGTGCTAACTAGTGATTCCAGGTCCCCTTGGGAAATGAAAAAGTAGTCTAACCTGGAGTAACAATTGTGTGGAGGGGAATAGTATGTATAGTCTTTTGTAGAAGGATTTAAAGTGCGCCACGAGTCGTGTAAGGATAGACGGTGCATCAATTTTTTAACTAGATTCAGTGTTCTATATGGGGTTTTGGAAGAGCCTGATGATGTGTCTAGAAGGGGGTTGAGAGCCAGGTTGAAGTCCCCACCCACTATAACCATGCCACAAGCAAAAGATTCAAGGGGTTCTATTACATTTTTAAAGAATGGGGCGTGGAGTCTATTAGGGGCGTAAATATTTTTTAAAGTTACAGGTTTATTATAAAGTGAGCCTTTTATAAATATGTACCTGCCCTCTGTATCCATTTTAGTATCCAAAACTTGGAAGGGGCAGTTTTTTTATATCAAAATGGAAACACCTTTGCTCTTGGAATCTGGGTTAGTAGCATGAAACATATGAGAGAATCTCTTGTCTTTAAATGCGGGAAAGTTGTCAGTCTTAAAATGCGTTTCTTGTAGAAATATTATATCGGACCTAGATTTTCTGAGTAATAACAATTTTGACCTTTTCTCCGGTACATTAAGGCCTTTTGTGTTAAAAGAAAATAGTCTGATTTTTCGTGTGGGATTAACCACATTGCCAGTGGAAGAAGACATTCCCAATGTCAAAGGGAGATGAGGTAGGAAAGGCCAAATGTATGGGGGTTAATCAAAGGATAAAGGGGGAGGACAGAATGGGAGGTGAGCAAACAGATCTCACTCCACAAAAAAAATAAAAACAATTAGATCTAGGGAGGGGGATATCTAATATATAAAACAGTATAACCAAAATCCTCCTACAGGAGGAACGTCAGAAAATTGAGTGTAGCAATGTTCTCTTGTCCTATTCCTACAATGAGAAGTAGACAAAGATAATTGCTACCCGGGTGTGGAATATAGCCAATCACAAAACTAGCAACCAAAACTTCTCGACCATCCACCGCCACAGACGTGTCTGACGTAGAATGTTTGCACATTAGGCGGATAAATTACGAACAGTGTACTCAAATTATCAGTAAGAAATAAGAACAAGGAGATTGAATCATTGCGTAGGATACCCGATCACGTCCCGACATTTCATATGCTTTTTTTATAATTAAAACCTTCTTTTGTCGATCTGGAAATAAATCGTGAGATCCCTGCAATGAATACAATATTATTTACCCTAGCGGGGTTCGGATAGATAATTAATAGACCCATTAGTCAAACCCAGAACCTAGAGACTAGCAAATATGTACTAAGCAAATCCTGACTATCATACTAATGAATTCCATATAAACAGAACAGGATCATATCTAAAAAAAAGGCAGCCACTCACCACTCCTCATTTGAAGATGTTTTAGAAAATAGACGGATAAAGAGAGAGGGGGTGGGAGCATTAGATATGTTAGGGGAAAACAAAGAAAAACATGACAATAAATCAATATTCTTTTCTTGATCTTCTGGCTCTTGGCGATGTTGTTGATCGCGGATCTTTGTTCGCGTCAGCAGATGATGTAGCTCTGCCGTCATTCGATTGGGATCGTCGTCTCCGGAATCTTGATTGAGTCGTCTCCATTAAGTCGTCCTTAGCAACGTCCTTGGTGGGGATCCTGACACGAAATTCGGCGTACCAATCTGGGAGATCTAATAGTTTATGTCCATCGTTTTGCAAAAAGCTTGGAGGTCTTCTGGAACTCTCAGTATTGCCGTGTGTCCCTGATTAGTAGCCTGCAGCCCGAATGGAAATTTCCATTTGTATGTTATCCCCTTATCGCGCAGTTTCTCCAATAAGGGTCGCAGGTCCCTTCTGTTTTGTAGGGTTATGGGGGACAAGTCTTGATAAAAGGAAACAGAATGCCCCTCAAAAGCATACTTTTGATCTTGGCTTTGCATTTCTAAGAATGCCTTCTTTGAGCTGCAAGTCGTCCACATGGCAGATTACATCTCTAGGGGGGTCTGTTGGTTTGCCCCTTGGTCTGAGCGCTCTATGTATACGCTCCATTTTGACGGATGTAAGTGGGGGGCGACCCAGCAAGTTGTTAAAAATTCCGGTAACCACAGGGGTGAGCTGGTCCATATCCACTGTCTCGGGCAGACCCCTTATTCTCACGTTATGTCGCCTGCTTCTATTTTCTAAATCCTCTAATTGGCGATTCATTTCTCTAAGGCGCATTGTGTTGGCATCAGTTTTGTTATTAATATGACGCAGCGCTGTTCCCTGTTGCGCAGTTACTTTCTCCACCTCCTGTACTCGCGCTGTAACTGCGCGTATTTCCAGGCTTAATTCTGCAATGGCAGCCGTGAGGGTAGATTTAATATCCGCTGACACTGATAGAAGGTCATTAAGGCTGGGAGATTGTGTCAAATCTATCGATGTGTTCGTCCCCAGTCCGTCATGTATGGGGGCCGGGATAATACCGGCAAATTGGGTTCCGCTGATCCCCATAGGGAGGTTTTGAAGATCAGCCATTGCGGGTTCGGGTACTAAAGTTCAGAGATCAATATCTCTGCCAAAAATCCCTTTTGAAAGTCTGGTTTGGTATCAATCGAATCACCGAGGATTAGGGATGTTAGCTAGCAAAGTCAGGGTGATCAGTCCTCTTACCGGCGCTTATATATTCCGCTTTAAGTCCGCGGCGGTGGGAGCTCTCTGCTCAAGCTGCCATTCCCGATCCCGGCTAGGCCACGCCCCCTTGGGGGGGGAAGTTTCATTTGAGATAACACTGGTAGAATTTATGTGGAATATGGCACTATAAATGACACGTGGTAACCTATCATCTGAAATGTCGGATGATTCATAAAGGAAGGTGGGGTGGGAGGATATATATATATATATATATATATATATATATATATATATATATATATATATATATATATATATATATTATAATTTTTTGAGACACGGGGAATAAGTAATAAATGATAATAGCACTAGAATAATGGTATGTGTGATAAGACACTGAAATGACACGTGGTAATAGAATACATGATGTAAGGGAAGAGGGTAGTTATGTAAATATGAGGAGTGAAGGTGGAAGGGGGGGCGGGTCTTTTTTTTTTTTTTTGGGAAGACACCCTATATCAAATATTGGAACAATAGATGGTGGATAAAGAGGGAGGGAAAGGAGAGGAGAAGGAAAGGGGGCTATATGGAAATAAACTCGCCTTCAGTAAAACTGGGGAAGTCAGAAATGTAAGAAAAAGAGGGCAGAAATGGGTAAGATTGGTTGTACATAAGATATATAGTAGTAAGCCCGCCACACAATGGAATGGAAGAGTGAGTGTTTGGTTTTCTTTTGGTAGTTTTTGGGATTAGGGGATATGTTGGATACTGGTTATGAAATAGATGTCATGATCAGTGGAATAAGGGATAATCAAAGTGCCTCTCCACTCTCGTCCAGGTATGGATGGGAAGTTAGAACAAAGGAGGAGGTGGAGAGAGATAGGGTGGGAGGGGAGGAGGGAAGAAAGGATGTTGTAAGAATGATGTGTGTAAATGTTCAGAGGTGTAGTTCAGGATCTCATAAAATCTGCCCTGCCCCCCCCCTCCCAAACTAGGCATAGGAAATAAGGGGTGGTATAGGTAGAAGATACAATGTTAGGTAAAAACAATAGCTATTCAGTAATATAATGGAACGTCAGAGGATTAAATTCCGAATTCAAACGAGCCATGATGTTTCAATACATAAAACAATATAATCCCCATTTGATTATACTTCAGGGGACACATCTAATAGGAAAAAAATTAACAACACTAAAAAAAGCCTGGATACAAAATGAATATCATGCCACGTACTCATCCTATGCTAGAGGGGTATCAGTTCTAGTTAGTAAAACTTTTCCCGGGATGGTAGAGGAAGCCTATATAGACCCACAAGGGAAATACGTGATTCTCCCATATATGATTGGACAGCAAAAATGTATTGTAGTGGCAATATATATTCCACCTCCATTCTCTGTCGGAACCCTAAATGAGATAATGGAAAGAATTATCCAATTTCTTCCAGCAAAATTGATGCTCATTGGAGATTTTAATTCGGTATTATCTTCTAAGATGGACAGACCGGGACCTCCCAAGTATCAGTCTGCTGATCTATATAATTGGGCACAAGTGACAGGGGTGACAGATATGGAGATGGAGAAATCCAGATAAAAGAATGTACTCCTGCTATTCTACATCCTATAAAACAGCGTCTAGGATAGATCTAGCCTTTGTAGATTCAACAATGTTAATAGATATTATAGATGCTATATACCTACCGAGTGGTCTTTCTGGACCATGCTCCCCTGTTGGTGTCAATACGCAACCCTACCACCAGAAATGCAGCATTGTGGAGGTTATCTCCACAATGGGTGGGATATCCAGAGATGGCAGAAAAGATGGTAACTATAAAACGAATATTGGAAAAGCAATGAGGGATCATCCTCAGTGGATATGGTCTGGGACGCGTTCAAGGCATATCTACGAGGGCAATATATTTCAAATATTGCAGCAGTAAATAAAAAACAAAAGGCTAAGGCACAGGAGCTACAAAGACAGGTATAGACTAGCAAGGAGAAATATAGCCACCACTCAAGTAATTTTAATTTTGATTCAATGATTTCTACACAACGAGAACTTCAACTACATATGGAGGAAATAACCAGGGTGGAATTACAATGAAAGAGACAAAATATCTTTGAGCAAGGTGATAAAGTGGGAGATTCTTGGCGAGATTGGCACAGCAAGAATATCGGGCTACAACTATAGCAGAAATAGAAACATCAGAAAGAAAGCGTGTAAAGGAACCTGAAGAGATTTTGAAGGCTTTTGGGGTATATTATAGTAGGTTATATGCCTCTTCTCTCCCCTCCGACTTCCGCTTGGGGGACATGTCGGAACTGTTGGACCAAGTGGCCCTCGGATGGTTGTCGGATAGGGAGAGAGAGGCATTGATGGATCCAATAACGAGTGAAGAAATTGGTAAGGTTATAAAAACTTTTCCAGGAGAAAAAGCACCAGGCCCAGATGGAATCCCTGTTGAATTCTACCAAAAATATAAAGCCCTTTTGGCTCCAAAATTGGCAGATATATATAAAAATGGGTTAATGAAAGGGATATTGCCAGATTCAATGAGACAGGCACATATAACATTAATATATAAAGGAAAGGATCCAAAAATATGCTCGTCATATAGACCAATAGCACTATTGAACATAGATTTCAAAATACTAGCTAAAATATTAACATTAAGGCTACAGCCACTACTAAAGACTATTATAGACTCTGATCAGACAGGGTTTATGCCACAAAGAACGACAGATGTAAATCTACGTAGACTTTTTACAAATATACATGCCCATCATAATTGTGAAAGAACAAGAACGGTGGCCTCCCTAGATATAGAGAAGGCCTTTGATACGATCAAATGGCCTTTCCTATGGGGGGTACTTAGAAGAATGGGGTTTCCAGTAACGTATATTAAATGGGTACAAATAATATACAGAAAACCTATGTCAGCGGTTAAATTGGGGGGGGGGGGGGGGGGACTGTCATTGTTTTTTCAGCTGTACAGAGGCACAAGACAGGGCTGCCCTCTCTCCGCTGAAATTTTTGCAATAGCAATAGAGCCAGTGGCAGAGGCTCTAAGGACCTCACAAGACATCCAGGGACTCAGAATAGGGGGGCTGGAGGAGAGGGTAGCCCTGTATGCTGATATGCTGTTATTTCTAAAGGATGCAGGCCCATCACTGAAGGGAGCCATAGAGCTACTGAATGTCTTCTCAGGTTTTACAGGATTTATAGTGAACTGGGATAAATCACTGTTATTTGCCATCGATCAGGATGCGCAGGATACAGTGACCCCAGGTCTTCCACTGAGATGGGTAACAGAGTTTAAATATTTAGGTATAATATCACGCCGTGCTGAGGAATTCAAAAAGTTAAATTTAGACCCAGTGCTGCAGGAATATAAGAAAAAACTAAAGATATGGGAAACTCTTCCGCTGTCACTTTTGGGACATATAAATTTAATAAAAATGAAGATTCTCCCCGGGTTGCTATATTTGTTTAGAAACTCACCACAATGGTTACCAAAAAGCTTTTTCATACAGCTACATGGTAAAAACACTTATGCGTCCAGTAGAACAGGGGGGGATTAGCATTTCCAGATTTACATAAATATGATCTTGCAACCCAGCTGGTGACAATAAGGAGATGGTGGAATCCAGATAGATATGATCCCGCTACAATGGTAGAGGCGGCAGTGGTCCAGTCTTTGGAGGCACTGCAGGCATGACCATTTTGTGGGTTAAAATGTAGGCGAGATTTAACTCCATCAATGAGAACAACAATAAAGGTATGGAAAGCAGGTATAGCAAGAGAGAGTAATCTAAAAACAGATATATCCCCAAATACTCCATTATGGAGAAATCCTGAGTTGATGCATTTAACTTCTATTCAAGACCCTAGAGCATGGACAAATTTTTGAAGTAAAAAGAATATCACAAGTAATATATGAGAGAAAAATGGAATGTGCCGGAGAATTATTTTTTTAGACATATGCAGTTGGTTCATGCCCTGTCAGCCCAATTTTCTGATGGAATCCCGTAGCTAATAGAAACAGGCTTAGAACAACTAGTGAGAAAGAGAAAGGAAAGAGGGTTGATCTCAACTTTTTACACCCACTTAGGAAAAACAGAGCCATCAGACATAAATTATGTGAGTGTTGGTTGAGAGATGTCCCAAAGCTGTCATCAGAAAACTGGGGGGAGATGTACAAATTTCCATTTCAGATTTTAGTCTCACTCCGGGACAAATTAATCCAATTTAAAATAACACATAGGAGCTACTATACACCGTATAAATTGTTTAAAATATTTCCATCAATTTCTCAAAACTGTTGGAGATGCGTAGGCACTCCAGGGAACTTTATACATATATTCTGGACCTGTCCAAAGATATGGTGGTTTTGGAAAGAGGTCCTGAGAGTAATTGAGGAAGTGACGTTAGTCCAACTTGACCTGGAGGCAGGAACCTGCCTGTTAGGACTTGTAAAGGAAATTATGGCCCCTATAGAAAGAATAATACAGGTGGGTTTGTTGCTTTTCTACGCAAGAAAGGCTATAGTGTTAAATTGGAAAAAAGCAGAAGCCCCTTCGGTGGCTCAATGGAAAAATCTGATAAACAAGAATTTGTCATTGTATAAAGAAACATACTATAATCGAGGAAATAGGGAAAAGTATAAAAAAATATGGGCAAATTGGACAGAGAATGCGACAACTGCTTCAGGGTAGGGGGACATGGAAGTGGGATGGAACTACAGTAATGGAAGAAAGGGATAAGAAAGAGGTTAAAGGGTCACTAAAGGAATTTTTTTTTTTAGCTAAATGGCTTCCTTTACCTTACTGCAGTACTGGTTTCATGTCCTCATTGTTCGTTTTTGCTTTGAAGTAGCTGTAATTCTGCTGTGATTTCCACACTTCCTGGTTGCCCGTTTCCTTATAACCATCGTACTGGGAGCTTTCTCACGGTGTTTTAAGCTGTCATTACTGTGTGTCTAAAACTCCTCAGAACCAATCAGATTTATTTTAAAAACAAAACACTGCCCTGGATTTGTTTGTTTTTGTTCTGTGAGTCTTCCCGACTCACCTCTCACCCGGAACTTCATGTATGTACCTTTTAAAACCGAAAGTGAAACTAGAGGCACATTATATGATGGATTTAATTACATTTTTAATCATTTTTAAAAGGAATCAGTTAAATTTTATGTCTCTATACCCTGTAAACAGTCATTTCAGCAAAAATGTTTTTTTCCTTTAGTGACCCTTTAAATGGGAATAAGATGTAATGGAATGTTTGTATTAATGTGATTTTTAAATGAAATGTGAAATGAATATTTGAATATGAGAAAGGAAAAATTAATAAAGAGATTTAAAAAAAAAAAAAAAAAAACTTTCAGGGTGCCCTAGGTAACTTAGTCGGCGGAGCCACTAGTAGCTGTACCACCAAAGCAGATTGGTCCGATACACTACGGGGTCTATGTGATAAGTCTGCTATAAACGGGAGCATGCTCAGGTTCCCCACCCCAGGTCTATTCTCGACAGACATCCATGAAACTTCGAGAAACAGGTGAATTGTCTGTCCGATTACGGTGCCGCCAGATATCCACCCAGCCCACCTCTTGCAACAACCGTGCCAGGGGAGTCCTCCTGGCAAAGCCAGACTGTCTAGGGCCCGGGTGTCTATCCGCCATCTGGTTCAAGCAGCAGTTAAAATCGCCGACCATGAGCAGCGGCACATCCAGGCCTACCATCCAAAAAAAGCAAGGAGGAGCCTGAGCACCACTGCTGTGAATGGCGGGGGGATATATATACATGCCAATACACATACCAATGTACCAAACTTGCAATGAATAAATACATAACGCCCCTCTGAGTCTATGACACGGTCTCTGCTGTTGAGTGAGTTTCTTGAAAACAAATCACCCCTGGGAGAAATTTATTCAAACACATAAAGAGCATTGTACGCTTCAAGGGGGAGTGCATACCTCTCACATTTCATGAAACAATAGGAACCTTAGCCATGAGTATCTGCCATTAAAGCTAAGTGATCGGATAATTGCGGGAAAAAACTCAGTGTCCCCAGGGCCGGGAAGGCGGCACCCCCTCCAGAACGGTACGCTCCCATCCAGCAAGGTGTAAGAAGGCCAGGGACCCAAGTCTGTTGCGATGTACCTCTTCCAATGTATGACTGCTGAAAAAATAATTTGTAAAACCTACGGACCTAACGGGTCCAGGAACTCCACAGGGCAGTTGCAACTCTTTTCACGACCCATCGTCGCCACACTTTGCTCAAGTTCAACATCAGCATATTGAACATCTTGATAAAAATAGCTCTCTGTGCACTGTGTAGCCATATATTTTGTCCCCCAGCCAGAGAACATCAAACAGAAGTGTAGGGGCTCCCCCCTAAACAAGGTAAATGTAGGATAACTTCCAACAGTGTAGAACATGAGCCCAAAGGCAAACTCAGAAATCCAGCCTTATTCTCCCTCCTCTTGCGCTCTGCGTTGTAATGATTGCTCATTGTGATCAAGCCAGGTCAGGGCCTCCTTGGCAGATTCAAAGAACTGGACCTGGCCCCGCACCACCACTCGGAGCTTTGCAGGGTAAAGCATTGCATAGGGAAGTTGCAGAAGTCGCAAACAACGTTTCACATCAATAAATTTAGCCCTGCGCCTCTGGACCTCCGCCGAGAAATCCAGATAAAAAGACACCCTAATGCCATTGTGCTGGACATTCGCACGTCCCCGAGCTTGGCGTAACACCGCCTCTGTCCCGGTAATGAAGTAACCGTGCAGGGATGGATCTGGGAGGGCCTCCCTGCGGAGGCAGGCGGGAAGGCACTCTGTGAGCTTGTTCCACCGCAAAAAAACAGTGAGAATGCATTTTTTCCAAAGACTTCGCTCAGCCAATTCTCCACAAATGTAGTAGGATCTTTACCCTCCACCCTCTCCGGTAGACCCACTATGCATACGTTGTTTACTCTGAGACGGTTCTCCATATCAGCACGATCGTATGCATCCCTAGCCATCTGCAGAGCAGCTTTAGTGTCCTGGGCCATGGGCTGCATCTGATCCTCCACCTCACTGACTCTGCTTTCCACGGCCGTGGTGCGTTTGCGGATCTTTTGCATATCTTGCCGCAGCAAACCAAACTGTTCCTTCAAGGTATCAAAAGAGGCTGTGCACTTGTTTGCAGCCTTAAGGATGTCTGCTAGGGTGGGTTGTGCTGCACCTACAGCCTGCGTTTCTGTGGCCTGGTTAACCTCCAACATGGGGTCTGCCTGGTTCCCCTCCTCCTCCTCTCCCCAGTGATCCGGGACAGTGTCTGCCTGCATGTCAGGCTGCTTGGGTTTGGGTCCCCCGATCGGGGTGGCTGCTCTGTCCTCACAGCCCCAGATAACTTTTGGGCATAGTACACCATGTCTTTAGGGGAAACTTGCCAGGGAATTTGGGCAGCTTACTTTTGTTTAGGTCCCTGCTTGTCTGTGCCACGAGGTGTCCCCTTCACAGCAAGCGCGGCGGCGCCATCTTGGAGCTCCGGCCCCGCGATTTCCGCCTGTCTTTTGCGGGTCATCCCTCTGGTGCAGAGAGCTGGTGGTGGTACCGTAGTGGTCCCTGGAGTGCTGGCTGTCAGCATATGGCGGTTCCGAACCGGAAAAACGGCTGGGGGAGGATCGATACCGGATCACTGCTGGGAGCTGTGCGGGATGCGTCCTCTCACATGCCTGTCTTGGTCACGCTCCCCATACTTTTTTTCTATCCTGTTATAAATGCATCCCAATGCCGGTAGTTCTAATCCTGGACCAAAACAAAAGCGGAGGTCATATGAAGCTGGTTTCAAACTTAAGGTCGTGTCCAGAGCAGAAGAAAGCAATAACCGTATTGCAAGTAGGAAATTTTGTGTTGACGAAAAACAAGTGAGGGAGTGGTGGAAAATGAAAGCTGACTTGAAAAAGATTCCAAAGGCAAAAAAAGCTTGACGTGGTTTAACGACTTCATATGAAGCTCTAGAGACTAAATTGCATGAATGGGTTATGGAGTGTCGTCAAAATGGTTACTGCGTTACAGGCATGGGTATTCGCTTACGTGCCCTTCAATTGGCCAAAGATGACACATTCAAAGCACCAGGCATTGAAAATGTTGAGTCAGCAGGATGGTGTACCCGCTTTATGAATAGGTTTGCCTTATGTTTGCGGCAAAGAACAAAGATTTTGCAGAAGTTGCCTAAAGACCTTGATGAAAAAGTAATGTCATTCCATTCATCATAAAACAAAGAAGGATCCATAACTATGACCTGGGAGATATTTGGAATATGAATGAAACAACACCTATGATCCTCGATCTTCCAAGCAACAGAACCGTGGCAAGTTTGGGAGAAAAAAGATTTTTCTCAGAACCACAGGAAATTTAAAAAAAAAACAACATTTCAGTCGTTCTGTCATGTTTGGCTAATGGAACTAAGCTGCGGCCTGTCATCTTTTTTTAAAAGAAAGACCTTGCCTAAAAAGGTCAAATTCCCACTGAGAATTAGTGTGCACACATATTAAAGGCTGGATCGATAAAGACGGAAAAAAAAATGGCTGGAAGAAATTTGGAACGGACGACCAGGAACAGCACTAAAGAAAAAACATCATTGCTAGTTTGGGATATGTTCAGAGCCCACACATCTGGTGCCATAAAAACATTGGCAAAGTCTTCTCAAGTTACTTTGGCCGTTATTCCAGGTGGGCTTACATCTGTATTGCAGCCCCTAGATAGGTTTATTTAAACACACATCAAAGACTGTGTGCGCAAGATGTGGCCCGACTGACACAAAAGTTGGAAATCTGGTGAAGCCTGACATACAGGGAGTGCAGAATTATTAGGCAAATGAGTATTTTGACCACATCATCCTCTTTATGCATGTTGTCTTACTCCAAGCTGTATAGGCTCAAACGCCTACTACCAATTAAGCATATTAGGTGATGTGCATCTCTGTAATGAGAAGGTGTGTGGTCTAATGACATCAACACCCTATATCAGGTGTGCATAATTATTAGTCAACTTCCTTTCCTTTGGCAAAATGGGTCAAAAGAAGGACTTGACAGGCTCAGAAAAGTCAAAAATAGTGAGATATCTTGCAGAGGGATGCAGCACTCTTAAAATTGCACAGCTTCTGAAGCGTGTTCATCGAACAATCAAGCGTTTCATTCAAAATAGTCAACAGGGTCGCAAGAAGCGTGTGGAAAAACCAAGGCGAAAAATAACTGCCCATGAACTGAGAAAAGTCAAGCGTGCAGCTGCCAAGATGCCACTTGCCACCAGTTTGGCCATATTTCAGAGCTGCAACATCACTGGAGTGCCCAAAAGCACAAGGTGTGCAATACTCAGAGACATGGCCAAGGTAAGAAAGGCTGAGAGACGACCACCACTGAACAAGACACACAAGCTTAAACGTCAAGACTGGGCCAAGAAATATCTCAAGACTGATTTTTCTAAGGTTTTAAGGACTGATGAAATGAGAGTGAGTCTTGATGGGCCAGATGGATGGGCCCGTGGCTGGATTGGTAAAGGGCAGAGAGCTCCAGTCCGACTCAGATGCCAGCAAGGTGGAGGTGGAGTACTGGTTTGGGCTGGTATCATCAAAGATGAGCTTGTGGGGCCTTTTCGGGTTGAGGATGGAGTCAAGCTCAACTCCCAGTCCTACTGCCAGTTTCTGGAAGACACCTTCTTCAAGCAGTGGTACAGGAAGAAGTCTGCATCCTTCAAGAAAAACATGATTTTCATGCAGGACAATGCTCCATCACACGCGTCCAAGCATACTCCACAGCGTGGCTGGCAAGAAAGGGTATAAAAGAAGAAAAACTAATGACATGGCCTCCTTGTTCACCTGATCTGAACCCCATTGAGAACCTGTGGTCCATCATCAAATGTGAGATTTACAAGGAGGGAAAACAGTACACCTCTCTGAACAGTGTCTGGGAGGCTGTGGTTGCTACTGCACGCAATGTTGATGGTGAACAGATCAAAACACTGACAGAATCCATGGATGGCAGGCTTTTGAGTGTCCTTGCAAAGAAAGGTGGCTATATTGGTCACTGATTTGTTTTTGTTTCGTTTTTGAATGTCAGAAATGTATATTTGTGAATGTTGAGATGTTATATTGGTTTCACTGGTAAAAAAAAAAAATTAAAATGGGTATATATTTTTTTTTGTTAAGTTGCCTAATAATTATGCACAGTAATAGTCACCTGCACACACAGATATCCCCCTAAAATAGCTAAAACTAAAAACAAACTAAAAACTACTTCCAAAAATATTCAGCTTTGATATTAATGAGTTTTTTGGGTTCATTGAGAACATGGTCGTTGTTCAATAATAAAATTAATCCTCAAAAATACAACTTGCCTAATAATTCTGCACTCCCTGTAGAATTGATAGCGTAGTGGGTTTGTGATGCATGGGAAGAGATTCCAGAGGATATGGTACAACACGCCTTCAAGAAATGTGGCATTAGTAATGCTATGGATGGCAGTGAAGACAGCAAAAGTATGAGAACGACAGCAGTGATGGTGATAACTGCAAACTCAGTGATGATGACAATGTCTACGCTGATAACCTCACAGCAGCTAAACGCTGAAGCTCTCTTTGGACATACAGATGAGGAGGAATCCAGTTTTGAAGGATTGTAACTTGTGTTTTAGCTTGTAGCTTGGTTGCTGATTGAGCTACCATATTGTTTTTGCTGACCCTCCTTTTGCACTTACAGAGCTAGTTTACTGTTTTTGTCTTTTGAAATAAATATTTCAACAACATTTTAATCTACTGATGCCTCATGTAATTTTATTGGTAACTATTTTTTTCTTTTTAATTTACCGCACCAGCAGCTGCTGCATTTACCACCCTAGGCTTATACGCGAGTCGATAAGTTTTCCCAGTTTTTTTTTTGTGGTATACTTGCGTGCAAGCTATGGTGCAAATCATTGAAAAATGATCACACCTGATGTACTAAAGGCCTATCTCATTGAGACCCTAACAAGCCAGGAAAATACAAATACCCTCCAAATTACCCCTTTTTTTGAAAGCAGACATTCCAATGTATTTAGTAAGAGGCAGGGTGAGTTTTTTGAAGTTGTAATTTTTACCACAATTCTTGGGAATTTTTTTTATTTTTTGACAAAATTGTCATAAGTTATTTTTCTCACACAGCACATGCATACTTGTAATGACACCCCAAAATACATTCTGCTACTCCTCAGTATAGTGATACCACATGTGAGACTTTTACACAGCCTGGCCACATACAGAGGTCTAACATCCAAGTAGCACCGTCAGGCGTTCTAGGAGCATAAATTGCACATCTCACTTGATGACAACCTGTCAAATTTTTTAAAGCCCTGGAGCACCAGGACAAAGGAAACGCCCACACCCCAACGTATAATCTATGAGGCATAATGAGTCTTTTTAGCAGTTCATTTTTTTTCCAGAAGTTTTTGGAATATGTGGGGAAAAAATGAAAATGCATTTTTTTTTTTTTTTTATACAAAGTTGATGATTTATAAGATATTACCAACAGCATGTACATAGCAAAAATGACACCCCAAAATACATTCTGCTACTCCCGAGTATGGCGATACCACATGTGTGAGACTTTTACACAGCCTGGCCACATACAGAGGCCCAACATCCAAGTAGCACTGTCAGGTGTTCTAGGACAGGGCTCAAAATTTCAAGTCCTGAGCTACTAGCCAGGCCTCAAGAGTTACTCGCCACTAGTTGCCCCACCTAATCCATACATTGCCCTGCGCCTAATTGCACCTGTAAACATGCCCTCGTAGATTATCTCATGGAATGACAATGTTTTATGCAGAATCAAGTTACAAAATTAAATATTACCAACAACAACTTTAACTAAATAGGACAGGGCACTGGGGGCAGACCAGAGGGACAGGGCACTGGGGGCAGACCAGAGGGACAGGGCACTGGGGGCAGACCAGAGGGACAGGGCACTGGGGGCAGACCAGAGGGACAGGGCACTAGAACTGGGTCTCTTCCCCATTTTCTTGCTGTCTCCTCTGCAACTCCCATCCATCCTCTCTCTCTCTCCCATTCATCTCATCATCAGGAGCCTGTGTGTGCGGCTCCACGCTTGCATGTCCCCACTTCCCCTTTTATTCAGGCTGGCAGAGAGGAGAGGATCTGCAGCACAGCGGGAGGGAGTACAATAAAGCGCTGAGATCCACACAACTGCACAGCCATTGACACCATAGCACAGCTACATTGGTCGGGGCCCGGGGGAAGGGGGGCAGGCTCAGAGAGGTCATACTGTTAGGTCCCATGGCTTAATGAGAATTGGAAGGAGAGCACCTGTGTACTGCTCTGCCTGTGCGCGGCTCACCAGACTACTTTTCCCGAGCATGCACCTTTCCTGTTCGGCCGCCAATCTCATCGGGACTCTAAGTGTAGGCACAGATTGGAAGGAGATTGGTCATGCAGCCCTGTCATCACTCGCCCCCAGCTTAAATCCACTCGCCAAATGCTAGTAGGCGAGTGGAAATTTTGAGGGCTGTTCTAGGAGCATAAATTACACACACAAATTCCTGCCAACCTATCACATTGTTGAAGGCCCTTCATATTTCTAACACATAGCATGAACTGTATATACCATTACAAATTAAAATTCATTATGAGCAAAGGGTAAAGAAAAGATTACCTGCGGTTTTAGTAGTGCAGTGGTCCACAAAGGAGAGCATCGGTCCAGGCAGCAGGCAGGAACATGGATAGCGACAGTAAAACAGGCAGCAGGCAGGAATAGTCAGTACAGGTAGAGATGTTGTCGGCACAGCCAAAGCATTGGTCCAGATAGCAGGCAGGGATGTGGTCAGCAGCAGCAAAGGGATCGTCCATACAGCAGGCAGGGTATGGTCAGCACAGCCAGAGTATTTGTCCAGGGAGCAGGCAGGACCATCAAGCTTAGGGCATTGGTCAGGAAAGAATGGGGACAGGGGTAGAGGCTTCTCCCACCCAAATCGCTTTGAAGCCTCCGGACAACCAGACCCTGTTCTGGGAACACAGAAAACCAAAAACAGTTTTTCTGAACTCAGAACACTATTTTGGAGCCCCTCACATATGTGAGACCCCTGTGTAGCGGGGTAAAAGATCATTCCAATGGGGGCAGGCAAAAACATTGTCAACAGGCCGAGGTCAGTGCAGGTCAAAGGCAGAAATAAACGGTAGGCAGAGGCATAGACGTGAAAGTCAGAAACATGGCGGATAAACAATGCAGACGGTAGGCAGAGGCATAGTGGAGAAACAGGCCAGTGTCAGTTCACATGGAAGACAATGATATGGTTAGTTGAGGCAGGGAAATATTCAGGACAGAAATTGAAAACGGGGGAAATGGCAGTATTAGAAATGTGGGCTAATAGTTTTCGAGAGTGTGATGGTCCTGAAGGTGGAATATGGACTGGAAAATGATGCTCATGTAGTCTGCTGACACAATCTGAGTGAATGCTTCAGGGGGGGGGGGATACTTGTTGGTAGATCAGGGCAGTGGTAATGTATTTAATAAACCTTTATGAAGGTGTTGGGTCTTTCCGTTGATTTTTGGTAGATGATGAAAGAATTTAAAAGGGCCAAATGAAAAAAGTAAATTGTGACTTCCCCCCTCACCTTCCAGGACAGCTACTTGAGATTGGCTCCAAAAATCAACGGAAAGACCCAACACCTTCATAAAGGTTTATCCCTCTACAGGAAACACAAATCAGATACAATTTAAAAGGCCCCTCCCTTTCCTCTAACCCTCAGTTGTTTTGTGTTTCCAGACCCTCCAGGAGCACCGACACGTTTTTTTTTCTTAGGTCTGGTAACTGTGTTTTGCGGACCCCCTGCTCTGGCAACATCAAGTACTGGTTGTGGCCAAGTCCTGGGTGTGTTTAGTCCCTGTTTTTTCAGCCAGAAGGGCTCCCTATTGTTGGAGGTACTTTCTTACCTGTGTAGGTGGTGGTGACTTCCTTCAGGTTTTTCCCCAGCTCTGCCTGGTGAAGCCTCGGCTTCACCGAGGTGTGGCAAGATGGCGCCGGAACCGTGATTATGCAGCAGGGGACCTTTTTTGTATGGGCCTTCTTTTCTTATGGCTCTTGTTTCTGTTTTTTTCTAGGATAGACGGATGAAAAAGAAATGCAGAAACTGTAGAGCCAGGCTGCCTGATGGATATAAAATACTTTTTTGTGAAGATTGTATTCCATCTAGGACTAGTTCAGAGACTACCTCTTTGAAAGAGTTAATGTCTTCTATGAAGGAGGTGGTAGCCTCCTTCCGGTCTTTCAATGACAGGGCAGCAGGTCTGGGGCCTTCTTCCTCTGGTCCCAGAGCTCAAGAGCCTTCAACTTTAGTTAGACCCCCTCCCCAGTCCGAGATCAGTGACTCACACTATACCTCAGATCTGGAAGAAGGGGAGAACCCGAGCTCCTCATCTGATGACGAGTTCCCCCTTGTTTGTTCAGGTTTGGCACTGTCTGAAAAAAACAATAGGTCTTTCGAACCGAGCGTCTCTTGCAGAGCCAAGAGAACTTTCCCTACAGCTAGCAGTTCCCTAAAATTTTGAGGAGTGGCCTGCCTCCTCTGGTCACCAAGCTTCCTAGGCCTGCCAGCCCTGAGAGTCACTTCTAACGCTACCACAGCAGATTCTGTCCTGGGCAGAAATCAATGTTGCCTCAATCGGAGCAGTCCACATCAGAGGTTCAGAGAATAAGCTGGCGGACTATCTGAGCAGAGTGAGGGTCAGTTCCAGCTGTTGGGAGTTACATCAAGGCACATTCCAGGACATTGTGCTAAGACTGAGCCTTCCTACAGTGGATCTATTTGCCTCCAGTCTCAACAGAAAACTGCCAGCATTTTTCTCACTGGAGAGAGAGAGACAGGGTCCTTGGACAGATGCTCTCTCCTTCCCGTGGGATTTTGCTCTGGCCTACGCCTTCCCTCCTTTTCCCCTCCTACCTCTGGTAGTTCGGAAAAGTATTCAGGATCGGGCAGAAGTGGTTCTGATTGCCCCCTGGTGGCCCAGGAGGAGTTGGTTTTCCTCTCTTAAGACCCTCTCTGTGGATCTTCCCTGGCTCCTACCAGATTGGAAGGATCTACTCCATCAGGGACAAGTATTGCATCCAAACCCTCAGACCTTCCATTTGGTGGCCTGGAGGCTGAGCGGCGCATCTTACAGTTGAAAGGGTGTTCAGAGACAGTTATTCAAACTATCCTGGACAGACGCAAGTTGGTAACTGGAAGAATCTATGGGAAAGTTTGGAAAACTTTTAATTCCTGGCAGAGGAAATCCGGTTTAGATTCTTTTTCCACTCCCATTGTATTGATTTTTTTACACAGAGGAGTGGCAGGAGTGGAGAAGGGACTATCTGTCAGCACCCTTAGGGTTCAGGTTGCAGCCCTGTCTGTGTTTTAAGACAAGAGGCTAGCGGAAGATCCTTTAGTCAGAAGGTTCCTTTCAGCCAGGTCTAGACATGCTCCCAGGATCGTCAAACATGTGCCTCCTTGGGATTTATTATTGGTGTTGCTCTAACAAGGGCTCCTTATGAGCCTTTGCATGAAGCTTCCCTGAAATTGTATTTCCTTAAAGATTTCCTTCCTTTTAGCTATTATGTCAGGAAGAAGGATTTCTGATCTGCAGTCCCTTTCCTGTAAAGATCTCTTCCTGAGGATTCTAGAGGACAGAGTAGTGATTAGACCTGATCTTTTCTATTTACCCAAAGTATCTTCTAACTTTTATAGGTTGCAGGAAGTAGTCCTGCCTAATTTCTGTACCTCTCCCAAAAATGCGGAAGTTGAAAGATTTAGTTTTTTTTAGATATAAAGAGATGTCTTCTAATTTACCTAGAGAAATGCAGTGGGTTTAGGAGTTCCTCCCAGCTGTTAGTTTTGTTCAGTGGCCTTAAAGGGTCCAAAGCATCTAAAAGCTCTTTTGCTAGATGGATTAGAGAAGCTATCTGCAAAGCTTAAAAAGCGCCAGGTTGTGTCCCTCCTTCGAGAATTAGGGCTCATTCTACGAGATCCATGGCTACGTCATGGGCAGAAAGAGCGGGGGCATCATGGGAAGAAATTTCTAAAGCTACCGTCTGGTCCTCCTCTCATGCATTTGTCAAACATAGAGTTCAGATGCTTTCCAGCCAGGACCTCTCCTTTGGTAGCAAAGTGCTTCAGGCTGTGGTCCCTCCCTAAGGAATCTTGCTTATCCTCTCAAGCAACTGTCCTGGAAGGTGAGGGGGAAAAAACCCCCGTTAGTCTTACCGGTAACGGTATTTCCAGGAACCTTCCAGGACAGCGTCTATATTCGCACCCTATTTTTCTTTCACCTGGTGGTGGTTTTGATTTTGTGTGTTTTCTTTTCTTTTTGCATTTTGGTGGAGGTTTACTTGATCTTCTAAACTGAGGGTCAGTGGAAAGGTTGGGGCCTATTAAATTGTATCCGATTTTTGTGTTTCCTGTAGAGGGCGGGAAGGTTCCTGGAAATACCGTTAGCGGTAAGACTAACAGGGTTTTTGTACCAGAAGATGGATTTTCGGGTTGAAAGATAGGGCTGCAACATTTGATCATTTAAATCCACCCCCCCCCCATTAATTTAATGTACTCATTGACACAGGAAGGCTTGCGAACGATACCGCGTCTTCTGTGAAGTTCCACCGAGGTGTCATCGTGGATGGTGGACATGATGTACACATCTTTCCTATCCCTCCACTTCACAGCCAACACTTTCTCGTTCCTCAAGCTTGTTGATTTCCCCCCCCCCCCTTTGAATGGTTGTGGTGACAAGATGCTGTGGGAAGCCCTTTCTGTTTTTTCTTGTACCATAGGCCAGGTATAGGTGGCAGAGAAGGAGCAGACTGGTGTTGTCAATGTAAAAATGATACCCCTTTTGAAGGAGTCGGAATGCCAATGTACAATGGACACTCAGGGGGCTGGAGCTGGCAATCTTTGCCTTCGTACACGCGGAATGAGTGCACATAACTGGTGGCGCTTTCACATAGCTTGTTGCGCTTCAAGCTGTACCTCGCCCGCCTACTGGGGATATATTGCTTGATTCCCAGCCGGCCTGTGAAATGTACCAGGGATTCATCCACAGAAATGTTTTTGTCAGGGACATAAAGTTCGGCAAACTTCTTGGAATTTTTTTTTTTATTAGGGGGTACATTTTATAAAGTTTGTCAAAGTTTGGGTGATTTCGGGGGGGACTGTTGTCACGGAAATGCAGGCACCGCATTATAATTTTGTATCGGGACCTGAGCATGGCTGATTAAAAAATTGGCATATGGTGGATGGGTCTGGTCGACCAATACCTATGCATTTCATTTTGTTTGTAAGACCCGTGTTAAGCGTTGGGCCTAAAAACAATCTAAGCTCCACCACTGTTGGGGGTCTTCATTCAAAAGGGTGGGCATAGCTGGGGTTGGTTACAATGAATTGTTGGGCAAAAAGATTGGTTTGGTCCACAATGCCTTGAACCAATTCGTCAGGAAAATAAATAAATTCATTCGGGAAAAACCTGCACACCTGGCTGTGCTGTAAAAGGGGGGATCGTGGCTGACCCTGAGGTAGAAGGCAGCCACAATGGGTTTGCCAAGCCATCTGGAAGCTGGGTTTGGACCCTAAGTCTTTGGTGTGCACTTGTACTGGGCCTTTCCTCCTGGGGTCTAGCAGTGCTTGTACTGGGCCTCTCCTCCTGGGGTATACCGCAGTTGACACAGCGGGTAGCTGCCTGATGTTCAGACCGTCGTCTTTTTTAGCAGATTGCGTCCTCTAGTTCGGATCCTGATGTGCTGCCTTCGGCTCATATTCCGAAACAGAACTGAGCGGTGAGAGCTCCCTGTTGCTCTCATCGGTCAGACTGAGTATTTGGTATGCCTCTTCTGTGGTGTACACCTTTCTGGACATAGTGACTGTAGGTACTCTGGGCTGGTGGCAGGTACTCTGGGCACCAAAGCAGCAATCTGGGATCCGCTGTGTCCCTCGGGACACAGCCGTTCTCCCATGGGGGTAATGGAGTGGCGGGAGACCGAGCTTCCAATGTAGCGTACCGGATTTTATTATGCAGAGCTGCGGTGGCGTGCACGGCCCGGGGGCGTGTGACGATCCGGTGTGTCCCTCAAAACACAACCATTCCCCAATGGGGGTAATGTAGCGGCGGTGGAGCGTACCGGATTTGATCATGCAGAGCTGCAGCAGCGGTGTGAACGGCACCCGCAGCACGGCAATCTGGGCTGAGGCTTTTCCCTTGAATACAGCCCAGCCCCGATCAGGGTAAAGAGCCAATGAAATCACAGCCGGTCACTAAATGTAAACAAAACACAACACTTTGTGCAACTTACTGATGCTGGTTCTCCTCTTCACACACCGATCCAGTGTGAGGAGGAGATCAGCTAACAGTGAGTTAAACATGTACTGTACTACATATATGTGCTACTGTGCCCAGATTACCCCCCTAAATAAAGACCTGTCATCCAGTACCTGTCCATCAGGAGTACCTGCCACCAGATTACCCGCCACCAGCCCAGAGTACCTGCCACCAGTCGTCGAATAGTTGTAACGAACCCCGGTACTCTAGCATGTCCTTCGTATAAGCTTCTCTTGTTCGGTAATAGAATGATCCAAGATCCTATAGCTCGCTCAGTCACTTGTTGGGACACAGCGTAGGGTGGCTAGAAATGTAAATGTGCCTGATCCCCTGCGCTACTATGAGTGCTAAATATATAGTAAACCAATAACTGATAAATAAGTGAAAAGGATGAGGGTTTTTTTTTATTTATAACGGAGAGACTGGCCCGCACGGGCCAAAACATAATTTAACATGTACAGCAGGGCAGATCAAACCACTTAACTCCATGCAACATAACAATGCCATCTACAAGGTATATCCAAGTGTAACCTTCTTCTAGCGTACCCCCAGGTGTCATCCTGGCTTGTGTAAAGGTGGGTGCATTGGGGGGAGGAAACCCAGACTGTTGCGTGCATACATGTTTGTGGTGTGCCCCGTAGGGACCCGCCCACAACTACGGGGTTCCGTGGGTCTCCAAACTTGGGACCTGTCCTGGTTGTCTAGGCCGTACCAGCCCGGTCCCCCTTCCATTATCTATTTTTAGAGCTGAAAAGATTTTAAAGAAAGCAGTCACAGAGATTCCGGAGGTAGGAAAAGAAAAGGGGAGAAAGAGCATTAGGGGGGGGGGTTTCCCAAGGGGTGCAGTCAGGGATTAAGGAGTTGCGTCTGATACGGCACCCTCCATTCGCTCCTCTCTGAGGTTCTGTCCTTCAGTAGAGTATTTAAACACGTTCCACGGTTGCCAAGTTTTTTTGTAGGTTTCCTGTCTATCTTGGCTCATAAGGATAAGATCCTCCAGCCGGCTGATGTTATCTACTTTTTTTTAAGCCAAAGGGATAGGGTCGGTGGGTGTTGAGATTTCCAGGTGATTGGGATGCAGGCCTTGGCCGCATCTAGCAGGTGGCGCACCACCGACCTTTTGTAAACCTTAGATGGGATGTCTGTCGCATGCAGTAAGAAGAATGCCGGGTCATCCGGTATCACGCGGTCAGTGAAATTCTGAGTTACTCGGCGGACTTCTCTCCAGAACCCCTGTAGCCGGGTACAGGACCAAAATATGTGTAAGAGGGTACCCTTCTCCTGACAGCGCCAGCAAAGGTCTGACGACTCTGGAAAGAGGGTACATAGTAATGCCGGGGTCCTGTACCACCGCGTAAGGATCTTGTAATTTGTTTCTTGGGTTCTGGAGCATATGGATGACTTCTGGGCGAACTCGAGTATGCGCTGTCTCTTGCCCGTCGGGAAGACACAGTTCAGGTCCCTTTCCCATTTAAGAAGACATGGGATCAGGCTATCATCGGGAGGAGTGTTTTTAGTATGCCATACATCAGGGACAGGGTGTGCAAAATCACCCCGGTCCCGGCACAGATATCCAGAGTCGTGGGTGGCTGCTGTATGGTGTCGGGGGGTGTCATGCTATTCAAAAAGTGTCCGAGCTGAAGTGCTCTCATGTAATCTAACTTGTATGGGCATGTAGGGTCCGTTGGCTCCGCAGCGGTTTTCCACTTACCCCTGTTACTAAGATGCGATGCTTGGCTGAATCCCGCCTCGCGTAGGTCAAGGAATTTCCGGGGGGGTCAGGATCTGGGGGTCCCCTTTGTTAAAGGGGTCTTCCATATTCTGATAAGCCTCCCGCCTGCATACCCTCACAACCACCGGGCAAGGGTTGTGGGGATGAGACCCTTGTCCCCATCAACATGGGGACAAGGTGCTTTGGGGGGCACCCCAAAGCACCCTCCCAATGTTGAGGGCATGTGGCCTGGTGCGGTTCAGGAGAGGGGGGGGCCGCACTCTGACTCCCCCTCTTTTCTGTGGCCGGCCAGGTCAACGTGCTCGTATAACAGGTCTGGTTATGCATATTTAAGGGGAACCGCACGTCATTTTTTTTTTAATTGACGGCGGGGTTCCCCTTAATATCCATACCAGACCTAAAGGGTCTGGTTATTGAATTTGCGGGGACCTCCGCGCTTTTTTTTTCTAAAAGTCTGTGTCCCATTGACTACAATGGGGTTCATAGTTCGTGTTATACCTGAAGGGTTTCACATGTACTGGCACTTTAAGGCTGGCTCCACCCAGCAGTGATGACAAGGGTCAAGGGGCATAGTAGCCATCTTAGAGAGACCACATGTAGGAAGCAGAGAGATATGTAATGTCCTGAGATGCATGTTGCAGTGTACAGGCTGTACTGAATAAACATCCATTGTTCCAGCCCAGAGTCTTGTCTCCCTCACAACACAGAGGATATAACAGTGGCGACGAGGATGGGATTTACAAAGTGTCTATCAGTCTGAGAGAGAGACAAAGACAAAGACATTGTGGATTGTCACCTGGATAAAAGCAATCACAGATCCCAGCAGGAAAATGTCATTAATCGGGACATTAAGTGAGTTTGATGGAGAACAGACATCCTGGACTTCCTGGGTTGAGAGACTGGAACAGTATTTCAGTGCAAATGACATCCCAGACAACAGGCAAGTAGCAGTGTTTCTGACAGTGGTTGGGGCCAAAACATATGACACTCTGAGGGATCTGCTTTCCCCTGTAAAACCAGCAGCTAAGACATTGGCAGAGCTGCTGACACTGCTAGAGGATCACTTCCAGCCTAAACCATTAGAGATTGCAGAAAGATTTCGCTTCTATCAAAGGCAGCAGCAGACAGGTGAAGAGATTAAAGTTTATGTGCTCGCCCTTCGCAGACTAGCCTCGACCTGTTCTTTTGGGGACTACCTACCTACTGCACTGAGAGATAAGTTTGTCATGGGACTGAATTGTGAGTCAACACAAAAGAGACTGTTAACAGAAAAAGACCTTACCCTTACAAAGGCAATTGAGATAGCTTCAGTGATGGAAATGGCTGTGAAAGATACAGAGGAATTGAACCCCCAGAGCAGAAGGGAAGAGGTGAAGCAGGAAGTTTTCAGAACAGCAGTCAAGCCAACTGCTGCAAACTGGAAATACAGACCCCCACCAAGCCGGGAGTCAGCTTGCTACCGTTGTGGCAATACAGACCATGACCACAAAGTCTGCCGGTTTAAGGATCAGACCTGTCATAATTGCGGTAGGACCGGCCATCTGAAACGAGTTTGCCGTAGCAAGAAGGTGCGAGATAAACAACCTCTGAACCCCAAGACTAAGACATATATGGTGGGAAGATATACATCATCATCTGAGTCAGAGGATGAGGCTGTGCTCCACAGGTTAGACATACATCATATGCATTCAGCACCCTCCGCAATGACTGTAGATGTAACCGTTGAGGGAAAGAAACTCAGGATGGATGTAGACACAGGAGCAGCAGTTTCAGTTATCACCCAGAAACAATGGAGACAACTTCAGACCCGAAAAACTGTCCGCCCAACACCAATCAAACTGCAGACATACTCAAAACAGATACTCCACCCACTGGGTTACGCAAAAGTAAAGGTATTGTACAAGGGTCAGACAAAGAGACTGCCATTATATATCCTAGAAAATGGGGGACCCCCTCTCTTTGGGAGAGACTGGATTGCTCACTTTGGTATGCCAGACATCGCCATAAGTCCCTGTAACACCGTTACCATTCCATTAGGAGATAATGAGGGATGGGTGGTGTCCCTGAAGCAGCGGTTCCCAAAGATTTTTGATGACCAGTTGGGAAAAATAAAGCATGACTGTGTGAGACTCAAGCTGAAACCCAACGCTCAGCCTAAGTTCTTCAAAGCTCGGACAGTACCTTTCGCACTCCGAGCAGGAGTGGAAGCAGAACTAAGTCGGCTGGAGGAACAAGGTGTCATCTCAAAGGTAGAGCACAGCGAGTGGGCATCACCAGTTGTACCGGTAAAGAAATCGAATGGGGACTTGCGCATTTGTGGCGATTTCCGCATGGCACTGAACTCTCAACTGGAAATAGACCAGTATCCCCTACCCAGAGTAGATGACATTTTTGCCTCTCTTGCAGGAGGTCAAAAGTTCACCAAGCTTGATCTCAAACAAGCATATTTACAATTTGAGGTCCATCCTTCTTCCCGCAAGTTTCTGACCATCAACACCCACAAGGGACTGTATCAATATAATCGGATGGTGTTTGGGGTAGCCTCTGCCCCAGCCATTTGGTAACGAAAAATGGACGAGATTTTGGCGGACATTCCTTTCACTCAGTGCCTGCTAGATGACATGCTCATTACAGGACGGACCGACCAGGAACACAAGCAGAATGTGGAGCTTGTGTTGGCGAGACTCCAAGAACAGGGCCTGAAAGTGAACTTAGCAAAATGCCAATTCATGGTGCCTAAATTGGAGTTTTGTGGCCACCTTGTGGATGCAGAAGGTATACACACCACGGAAGCCAAGGTTGATGCTTTAGTCAAAGCTCCAGCCCCAACCAACGTCCAGCTGCGATCATACCTTGGCTTGCTGAACTATTACCACAAATTCCTGCCAGATCTGGCACACACCTTGTTTCCGTTGAACAAGCTTTTGGAGAAACACTCCAGATGGGACTGGTCGGCTGCATGCCAACGTGCTTTTGAAGTTTCTAAGCGGAAGCTGTTGGCGTCACGCATGCTCGTGCACTATGACCTCCAGAAGCCTCTCGCCTTGGCTTGTGATGCCTCACCCTATGGTCTGGGGGCGGTACTATCTCACATCTTACCAGATGGGTCAGAAAAACCAGTGGCATTTGCCTCCAGGTCTTTGACAAAAGCAGAAAGCAATTACTCACACATTGACAAAGAGGCTCTTGCGCTGATATGGGCAATTAAGAAGTTTCATCTTTACCTGTATGGTAGGGAATTCACCATACTGACGGACCATAAACCACTCCTTCAGATCTTTAGCCCTGACAAAGGCATCTCCCAGACTACTGTGGCCCGCCTCCAACGCTATGCCCTATTCTTGGGGGCATACAGCTACAAAATTCAGTATCGTGGTCATGATGCCAATGCTAATGCGAACGCTATGTCCCGACTGACAGGGAGGTCCATGGACTCTTCTCCACCGGTCAAGAGTTGTCGTTACACCAGCCTGTCCTTCTTGTCTTCTGGGATACCTTTCTGAAAACTATACTCTCCTGGGTACGGTCCGGTTGGCCTGCAACTGTCACACAGGAGTATGAACCTTATTTCCGTAGGCGTATGGAATTAACTGTGGCTGGCAACTGTGTTTTATGGGGAGACCGAGTGATCATTCCACAGACCCTCCGGAGACACATTCTGGACTTGCTACATACTGGTCATCCCGGGAGCACACGTATGAAACAAAAGGCCAGAGGCTATGTGTGGTGGCCAAACCTAGACTCAGATATCACAACATATGTGAATGCTTGTGCTGGATGTGCACAAACGGCAAGAGACCCTCCTCGAGGGTGCGTCCAGCCCTGGACTTGGCCCACGGTTCCTTGGTTTCGCCTACACTTGGACTTTGCAGGCCCGATCAGAGGACACACCTTCTTGATCATAGTGGACGCCCATTCAAAGTGGCCTGAGGTCATTCCTGTTACTCAGCCAACGACGAAGGCAACGGTTTCCATACTGTTACATCTCGCTGCTACGTTTGGATACCCCAGAGAAATCGTCACAGACAACGGTGCACAATTCACCAGTCAGGAGTTTCAGCGTTTCCTGACTGCCCACAACATCAAGCACAAGTTGACCGCACCTTACCACCCGGCTACAAATGGTCAAGCAGAGCGGTTTGTGCAGACTTTC